>NC_134268.1:133571631-134279631 GCF_031893055.1 Leptodactylus fuscus | reverse complement strand
CTTCTTGCAAGACACAGCCTGGTGGATCATGTGACCGCCGGGTCAGAGGGCGGCCCCATAATGGTGGTACACATAGCTGTGTATACAGCACTCATTGAGCGCTGTATACACAGCGATCGAGAAGGCAGGGAAGGGAATAAACCTTCCCTGTCTTCTCTCTGGGAGCTCCGGCTGAAGTTACAGCCACCTCCCAGTGTCAGCAACTGCACGATCTCTGTGCAGCTGCTAGGTTCTGACAGGACGTACCGGCACATCCTGTCATAAGTAGGCAACCACTATCTGGACGTAAATAGTCTATGGGCGGTCTGGAGGTGGTTAAAAGGGGTATTCCCTAAATCAATATTAATCACAGTTAAGGTAAAATGCCCGATTAATTTTAATCATAATTGCCTTGCTACACTGTAGCCTGTTTTAGGAACCTACATCTGTAGTACAACACTATGCAAAAATGATAGATACTGTGCAAATATAGAACCAAATGCCCTATGCAATTTTCATTTCATTTATGTCTTACCACTTTCTGTTCGTGAACCTTCATAATCAACAGGCTGGCCTTTCTTGAAGATCTTTATTGTAGGATATCCACTTATTTCATACTTTTCACCAAGCTTTGTAGCTTCTGTAGCATCTACCTTAGCAACAGGTATAGGTGGATCATTTTCCTTTAATGTTTGTGCAATTTTTTCATACTCCGGAGCAAACTGCTTGCAGTGTCCACACCTAATATATACCAAAAAAAATGTTCCAAAAGTAAACAAATGCATTATGTTACGTGCAATAATGCTAGTCAGTGCAGAGATCACATATACAATAAAGAGAAGCAAGAACCAAAGTAATGTTTACTGTAGTATTACAATATTGCACTACCATTCACTACTCAGTAAATAATATCATTAGTGCATGTTTATCGTGCCTTTATTTGGCATAATAAAGGCTTGATAAACATGCGGGGCTTGTTTGCTGTGAATTATGAATCATTTGTACCTTTTTTCCCAGGTGTAAAAAAAACCCGTCATGTCACAGCATTGAATTCACAAATTTAGCATTTTGCAAAAAATTTCACAGATTTGCCTTTTTTTTTTTCAAAAAATAGGTGCAAAGTGCACATCGCCAAAGAAAAAAAAAATGCACCTAAAATAATTAACATGTGCTCAACATTTATCAAGGAACTGTGCAGATTTATTAAATATCCACTACCAAAAAAAGCTGAAAAAGCACAGCTTTGAAATTTTTAATTAAAAAGGACAGTTAATAAATAACCCCTCATTGTATGTAGCAACACTCAGAAATATACTCCCATATAATTGATATTGGAGTGTATTTATTAGAATAGTGACGCACTATGTATATGAAACCCCTCTCTATGTTCAATCATCCAACATTGGGTCAAATGGATATTCATCTGTAACAACACTACTTGTGGGCCAAGTATGTAGGTTGCGTTGAGTTCTCTGGCTGCTGTGTGGTCAGGTAATTGCAGTTTGCTGATAAAGCCTTAGGCCTGGTTCATGTCTGCGTTCAGTATTCCACTCTGGAAGTTCGCTTGGGTACCCCCATTACCGCCAGATGCATGGTCATATGCCTTTCAGGCATGCCACAAGTACTCCATTTCTTGTAAGGAGCAAGAAACTCATTTTAAGAATCTCTCGTGCTGGTACAGAGTACCTTCTGTCCTCCATAGAATCTTCCCCTCCACTTCGGATCGATGTTGGAGATTAATACTGATCAAGGTACGATGGTACACATCTGGTGAGAATGTTTTCTCTTGCGCCCATTTTGGACTGAGGCGAGACACGTTTCAAACGGTAACCAAAATCACCCTGGAGGACGACCTGGCCCCACTCCTCCTCTCCATTTTTCCCAGGAAGTTTGAGACATACCCATAGACTACTTGGTTTTATGCTGGTTGCTGCTTGATCGGTCATACCTAAGTTGTGGAAATCATCATCCCCACCCTCACTGGCACCCTGCTTGCAGGAACTCCTTTGCATCCACAGGATGGAAAAAATGCTTGCTGAGCTGAAAAGCGATGACAGAGCTCACCGCCAAACATGACTCCTCTGGGACACTTTGTACCACTCCGCGGACTTTAAGTCTGCCCGTGTTCCCCCACCCTCATGAAACCCTCAGCTGTCTTCCCTTTCTTCTCGAACACACATTTTCACTATTGCTTTTGCTCCTTACTCCTGCTGACCCTTTCCTCTACCCCCATTTCCCTGCTGTCCCCGCTGACTCTAGGGAGGCTGATCATGCAGTCTTTTCCCTCTATTCTTAGTTGGCACACCTTTTTGCTCGTTCTTTGTTTTTACTGTTTGTTTAATTAATTCTCTTGATATGTTTACTCTGCTGCATCAGAGTGTTTGCTTGTCCCCTCCGCTTGTTGAAGAATAAAGGAAGTGAGAAGAAGAAGAGACAACAGACAAAGCTGGTCAGAAGGAGATAGAGAAACTCCTTTAAGCTTTTGGAAGCTGTGGAGTGATAAAATGAAAAATGGAAAAATGGCTGTGTTGCCCAGTTTAACTCGCCATATGAAATATCTTGCATTCAGATTATTTTAAAAAATTTAACTTTTCCTATCAGTCATTATGGTTGTTAGTACTTTAGAGAACATTTAGCAATTATGTACAATCTATACAGCTGTTCCTGACAGGCACAATTACTTACCAAGGTGCATAGAATTCTACAAGTACAGTATCTTTATCTACAATAAAAGTATCGAAGTTTGCATCATTTAACACCAAGACTCCATTTTCTTCTTTAACTTCTGTTTCATCAAGTGAAGTTTCTGAAATAGAATATAAAAGTTTAATTGTTGGTAGCCTACAACACTCGGCTAACTTAGTAGGGACAATAAACCAGACTTTTGGAGTCAGAAAAAAAAAATGTCACTAAGATGTTAGGAAGTAAAAAACTTCTTACTCAATTGGATAAGGAAATCTGAGGCCTGGTTCACATCTATGTTCGGTATTCTGTTTGGGGGTCACCAATGTGGACCCCTAAACGTAATACCGAACACACTGCCAAGCGGTGAGCTAATTAAAGCACACGGACCCCATAAACTATAATGGGGTCTGTGTGTTTTCCGCACGAGTTATGCGGAGAGGAAAGTACTTTATGAACAACTTTAGTTTCCGGATGACTCATGTGGAGACGACGTGGAAAGCACACACACCCCATTATAGTCTATGGAGTCCCTGTGCTTTCAGTGCTCCATCTTAGTCAGCAGCGTCCTCATCAGCATCTTCTTCCGGCGGTGGCTTGTAACTTCTAGGCCTCGGGTCTTGGGCAGAGCAGACTGCGCATACCCACAGGCCACGGAAAATGGCCGCTTACAATACTGTGCAAGCAAAGGACGCTGCTGATGAAGATGGAGGCGGCGCTGGAAAGAGTTCTCTCGTAGCATTGGGGACGCCCCCAGTGTGGTGAGAGAGCTAATTTGCATACCGAGAAAAACTGGGATTGTAGACGAACGGTGGCGCGGAGAAGGCGACGAAAGGTAGGAGACGAATAACATCTCTTAAGGCTATTCCAACGTGGTACTTAGAAAAAAAATCATGTCTGAGTGATAGGTTCCCCTTAGGGCTAGTTCACACGTGGGCAAAGGGGAGTTTTTTGACAGCGGATTTCGCTTCAAAATCAGCCCCTTTACAATGGAGCCCTATGTGAACAGCTAGCTTTTTTTTTCACTAGCTTTTTTTTTCTGCTAGTTATTTTTCAGCTAGCAGAAAAAAGAAGCGACATGACCTTTCTTCAGGCGTTTTCCGCCTGAAGAAAGCAATAGAAGTGAATGGGAGGCAAAAACAGCGCAGGTTTTTTTCAGCGCGGTTTTTTGCAAAAAACCGCTAGCTGTTTTTTGCAAAAAAACGCGTGGAAAAAACCGCTAGCGTTTTTTTTTAGCCCATTCACTTCTATGGGAGGGGAAAACAGCCTGGCTTTTTTTGGAAGCGGTTTTTACAAAAAAAAAGCTCCAAAAAAAGCCTGGCAATGTCAAAAAAAAGCTTCCTAATTAGGAAGCGGTTTTTTTCAGGACCAAAATAAGCCAGGAGGTTTTTACGTGTGAACTAGCCCTTAAAGTTGGCATCTCTCTGAAATACTTTAAAATTTAACTTTTAATCCATCAAATTGATTAAAATGGTACAGACAAAAAAAACCCCTAAAAACACTGACACGTCTTGAGACAACCTGTCTCTTTCTCATAGCGTATGGATACACTATGAGGAAGAGACAGGTTGTTTTGAAACGCGTCAGCCTTTTTTTTAGGAGTTTTTTTCCCGTTTTTCCTTTCTTTTTTTTTTTTTGTCTGTACCATTGTAATCAATTTGATGGATTAAAAGGTAAATATTAAATTATATTATCTTAGAGAGATGTCGACTTATCTTCATTTCTTCACATTGTGATATACACTCCAAGAGTCCAGAGTAGCCTGTGCACATTGAGTCTCACATTGCATCGAAGTCCTACAAACGGTGAGCTACAGACATTTTTTACCCTATATCCTTAGGCTGGATTCACACCAACGTTAGTTTTCTGTATGGGGATTTTGTTTTCTGCATTTGAAAAATGAGGACAAAACAACGCTGCAAGCAGTGCTACTCTTTCGGGCGGAAACTGAGTGTAAATCATGCAAACCCTATTATAGTCTATGGGGTCTGCAGGTTTCCACAGGCACTTTTTTAAGCGGATTAGCTTTCTGTTCAGGTGTTCCTACACAGACCCATCCAAATGGAAACCCAAATGCAGATGTGAACTTAGCCTTAAGGCCAGGGCCCCACGGGCCGGAAACGCCGCAGTAAAAATCGTGGTGTTTTACAGTACTGGCAAAGTGGATGGGATTCATGAGAAACCCATGCCCACTTTGCAGCGCAAAAAAAAAAAAAAAAAAAACGCAGCGTGGACACGCTGCAATTTCCAAAACTGTTGTGGTTTTGAAAATCGCAGCATGTCAATTATATCTACGGAAACGTCAGAGGCTTTCCCATAGATATAATTGTAACAGAAAGGAAAACTCCGTGAACTTTCTGTTCAAAGCACTGTGGAAAGAACTGCAATGCATTCACGCTACGGTTCTTCCCGCAGCGCTTTAGCTTAAAGGGGTTTTCTGGTAATGTTTTTTTTTTTTTTTTTTTTTTAAGGTCTGTGAGTGCTATTAATGGGTTAATAAATGCACCCAAATACCTTTAGCTGTGTTTTGAGAGATTACTATGTGTCACTGATAGCTCCTGGCATCTTCTGCATTTGTTTACTTAGTGGAGCTTCCAGCTATGTAGCTTCCACACTAACTCCCTCTCTCTTCACTCTCCCCCCTCCCCGTCTCTCTTGCTATCCTGCCCACTACTAGCCCTTCCCAACTAACTCACCCCCCCCTCATACTTGCCTCCTTCCTGATGACCCTTCCCTCTTTTCTGATTCTGCTAGTGCGCGCAATAGTCCCGGCACTGCTCTATGCTCTGCTCCCACGCATGCACAGTAGAAGTGGATTATCGGCTGCAGAGCACAGAGCAGCGCCGGCAGTCAGAAAAGAGGGAGGAGACATCCCGCAGGAGAAAATATGAAAAGAAGAAAGTTAAGTATGATGGGGTGGTGGGACTAGTAGTGATTTTCTGTTTCTGGAAACTGGCAAACGGATCATAACCAGAAAATATGGGTAGATACATATTTTTCATAAATTATGTAATTTAGACAATAAGCAGGTTGTAGGATGTTTAGATTAGTGTAGAAATTAGTTTTTTATCACAGACAACCCATCTAATTCTTGTTCTTAGCAGGCCTAATGTAGCCTGTAGCCAACAAGTCAGACAGTGGTAGAGCAGGAAGTACATATTTTGCGAACTGGCTGTATTTTTGACAGCCAGCTTAGTAGAATCGCGGAGAACCAGTCTAACCTTACCAATGCCTGCACATAAGTAGTTTTCCTAGGTTCTGAAAAACATTTGGCCAGACGGAAAGGTAAGAAATAATAATACAAATAATGAACGTATACTAGCTTGATAAATTGCCCACTGCTGTACTACTGATCAGTATTTTCTTATTTGATGACAACCAAAGCAAATGGTTTCAGTGGTCCTGATGCTAGGCAAAGACAAAAATCACTGCAGCTAACTAAACAAAGGCTAGCTGAGAGCATTAGACAACCAAAAACAATCTTTGGTGCTCCGAAACGCGTCAGCCAGACGCTGACTATTTTCTATTTGTCATTATGGACAGTTTTTGAACAACTACTATGGATGTATATCATTTATCCTGGATGTTTATTAATTAAAGGCTAAGTTTTATACTATGGAGGTGTTGCTGGATATATCGTGGAACTGTGTGCACTAACCAAAAACCAAAGTGAAATATATAAAGTTGTATATAATGAACTAAAAGTAAAGAAATTTAGTAGCATGCCTCCTTACGATGCACTATGCAGGTATCAAGACCACTGAGTTGGAGCCAATTTTGGGTGCAGCCATAAAAACATTACAGTGCGAAAATAAAATTATTTTTATTAAACAATTAGTATTGTCCAATTAGAGAGCCAGTTGCATATTTATTTCCATGTGAATTCAATCACTGGCTTTATATTGAATTAGAAACTATTTTGTCTACCTACGACCGTGCACGTGTCAGGTTCGTGGTTGAATGGCAAAGATGACATATGGATGCCGAGAGTCATCCATGGTTCCACAGAGCAATTAAATTCTTTCAGTGTGTCTGGGCCACAGACAGATATAGGACCGGTCCTGAGTTTTGCCCTGGGCTCACTGCCCCATGATAAAACCATGTATGTGGCTATTAGAATATAAGTGGACCAATGTGCGAGTAATGTAAAACACAGCTAGCACCAGTGACAGTACAGCGCGCGCGCGCGCGCGCGCGTGCGTGCGCGTGCGTGCGTGCCTGGAGCCTAATAAGGGAGGCTGACTATGGAAAAATAGAGGAGATGGTGGGTTGGCCTACTGACTCCACAACCCTGGTTCCACAATGAGAACAGGTACAGGTCATGTCAATATGGCAGTAGCACAAGGATACACACCCACTGCTAATACACACTGGTATTAGTTACCTGCCAATGGAGAACTTTCACAAATTCCATTCTGTATGAAGATCATTGTATCAACATATTATTGCAGAAATATTTACATCTACGTGTATGCGTTATGTGGTTATATTTATCATCAAAAGACATTAAGCTGCAGTTTAGTAAATAGTCAGGTAGTTAAATATAGAGGCAGACACCTCTCGTTATACAGCAGCCATTCCATGCATGGTATAGAGAAGGCTTACCTGCTATATCCTCCTCACAGGACACAATCAGCAGCCCTGTCAGCGCAAGGTAGAGCAGTGAGCCCCAAAATCTCGGAGAGCCCATGACACCAATACACCGGAGTACACGCCCTGCAGACCGTCTTCTTCCTGTGTGACCGGCAGGAAAGCAGACCATAAACCGGTACCAGCGGGAACTATTCACCGTGTGCCCGCACTGCGCTCCTCTACTTATAAAATCTCAACAAGGATGCAACACACGCACAATACACGCCGGAGCCATTCACCTCAGCTCAACACTGCAGCAGCGTGCTTCCCTGTCATTGGCTGCTCGCGTAACCGCCAATAGCACATCGCCACTTCTACAGAACAAGGCGGAAACCTCGATAGGGAGGCGTCTGCGGAACAGACTAGGCAGCTGCACATTGGCTGTAATGGTGAGGAGGGCGGGAAACCCTGAGAACTGGTTACGGACATGAAACTTGACTGGGACGAGCCCTGTACAGTAATAATATGCGAGTACGGGCATAAAGGAATGAGGAAAAGGCTAGTAGACAAGAAGGCACCTCAGACTGAAGTTTCTACGTGTTCTACGAAGTAACTGCATGTCCTAAATGGTTGGATACTTCTGGGGGCCAACTGCTGGGACTGCCACCATTACAGAGAACTGCAACCATTGCTTGCCTTACCGCTATAGTCCCATCTGCCTCAGAGTTAGATGACATGCACACAACCATGTCTATGTAGCCAGACCAGCCATACTGGACCTTCACTAAAACACCCCCTTCCCCGTGTATAACAATCACATAAATAAGAACAGACCAAGTTAGTGGTTAAAGGATCCTATCATTCAGACATTTTTTTCTAAGTACCACGTCGGAATAGCCTTAAAGGGGTTGTCCCATCACAAGGATCCTATCTATAATGCTTGTTAATTTGAATGTAAGACTTTTCCTAAATACATTGCTTCAGCAAAACTGCTTTGTTTGTCCACTATCTTACTTTATTCATTTTTTTGGGACACATCCCTTGACTTATCTGGTCATAAGTCAAGTGATGTATCTGCCTGCTCTGAGGGAGGAGGGGCTATGTGCACGGGAGCGAGCCTGGAGGGGGGGTTAGTTTACCCTTTGGGGGGAAGGGGCCACCAATACAGACCCGGCATCCGCTGTAATAGAGAGGCGGATGCCGGGGACGGTTAGACGCCGGCACAGATGCCTGCAACATCGCTATTCTCCTGCCCTGCATGAAGCCAGCAGCGGCAGGAGCGATGCTGCTATTACGGGGGGGCAGAGAATAACAGCATCGCTTCCGCCGCTGCTGGCTTCATGCAGGGTAGGAGAATAGCGATGTTGCAGGCATCTGTGCCGGCGTCTAACCGTCCCCGGCATCCGCCTCTCTATTACAGCGGATGCCGGGTCTGTATTCACATATGCAAAGCCAAGCGGCGAGATGCCGCTGGCCCTGCGTGCACACTCATAGACCAGTCTAGCCTTCACAATGCAAATGCAGACCCGGTATCCGCTGTAATAGAGAGAGGCGGATGCCGGGTCTGTATTCGCATTGTGAAGGCTAGACTGATCTATGAGTGTGCACGCAGGGCCAGCGGCATCTCGCCGCTGGCTTTGCATATGTAACCCCGCCCACCAATGACGCAACAAAGCCAGAAGAAAGAAGAATTTACAGCAACGAAGACTGGTGAGTATGTGACGTGGGAATACCCCTTTAAGAAAGGCTATTTGTCTTATACCTTTCGTCGTCTTCTCCACACCACCATTCGCCTACAATCCCGGTTTCTCTGTCGGGTTTTTCTGTCCGCTTTAAATGTCGGACATCTTTACATGCGGACAGTGAAGGAAGGGCACGGAGTGCAAAAGAACGCACCCAATGCCCATTTAAATAAATGACAGGTGTCACGGACACAGCTAGTGTCCGCTCCTAATGTCCGTGCCAGATTTTGAGCGGACACTACCTGTCGGACACTGACGGTAGTGTGAAAGCCCCTTAATTTGTTGCAAAATTCTAAAACAACGAGAGCTATGAAGGTAGCCAGACATCAACAGACTTCTCTTGAAGCGGAGCTCAGGAGGAACAGCTATGCCAACAACACACTCATTATATCAGTAGCTCATAAACAGGGTTCTAGGCCATATGCACGGTTCATTTTATGTACCAGTAAAAAAACATACCTATTTCTTGAATTTGGAAATAAATCATATTTGATTTATCACTAAAGAAGTGTTCGGTGAATGTGCATGTGAAACTGGTGGGTTCGGTACCTCAAACAAGGTTAAGAACCACTGCATTATATGGTGTCCCAGTGAGCTGCTGAGATGCCGGAACATTCACAGGCACGGCGTGAGACGAAACGCCGGAGTAGGCAAACCATCTACCAAATGGCGCCATAAACAATGTGCATCACATAAGGTAATCTGTCAGTATGAGTAGATGCAATATAAACACAGATTAGTTGTATTAACAAGACCACATAGTCATATAATAGTAAAGGGTTAAAGCGAAAAACTGCATTACTCCCTGATGAAGTCGTAATGACGAAACGCGCGTCGTGGTGGTTCATGGTAAGGAGATGTCTGTGATTCTCTTGGGCGTATCTTGTGCACCCCTCCTTCCTTATGCCTTTTAGTATAGTGATGCAGTTTTTCACTTTAACCCTTTACTATTATATGACTGTGGTCTTGTTAATACAACTACTCTGAGTTTATATTGCATCTACTCATACTGACACATTACCTTATGTGATGCACATTGTTTATGGCCCCTTTTATACATTACTTCCTTCTATGTATCATGCAATTTGGCAGCATTGGCTCCCTTCTTTGTCTTTTCCTTTCTAAGGGTGCATTCACACTACGTAATGCCAGCGTGTATCACAGCCGTACACGCCGGCGCTACAGCAGGGCTGCCGAACACTTCCCATTCATTTCTATGGGAGCCGGCATGCGAGCGCTCCCCATAGAAATGAATGGACTGCTTTTTTCCATTCATTTCTATGGGGAGCGCTCGCATGCCGGCTCCCATAGAAATGAATGGGAAGTGTTCGACAGCCCTGCTGTAGCGCCGGCGTGTACGGCTGTGATACACGCTGGCGTTACGTAGTGTGAATGCACCCTAAAGTATGTCTTTTGATGTCATTCTATGTTTGTTATGTATTTTTAAATAAAACTTTTTCATATTTTTATACATTTGGTGTTTCTGCTTTGGCAACGTTTTTCTCATATTCTTAAGGGCCCGTTCACACGGAGTAAACGCGCGTGTATTTTGGTAAAATACACGTGTAAAAATAAGACTCCCATTGACTTCAATGACATTTTACACGTGTATTTTGATGTGCGTTATGATGTGATTTTTAAAAAAATGTCATTGAAGTCAATGGGAGTCTTTATTTTTACACATGTATTCTGCCAAAATACACGCGCGTTTACTCTGTGTGAACAGGCCCTTAGAATTCACCATGGTATTTAAAATGCCCTAGTTTGCATATGTGTATAAATACCTGTGCGTCCAGGCTTCATTCAGTGACGTCAGGGAGTATGGGTCATAAAATAGACAGGAATAGGACCTGTCCTGAGTTTTGCCTGGAGCTAAAATGACCGTGAAATTACACAGTTGTGCGTATTGGGCCATAGAGATGGATGGGTCAGTGTTCAACTATGAAAAACATGTTCATGTGCATGAGGCCTTATAAAAAGAATGAAGAAAAAAAATAAATAGAGATGAGCGAACACCGTTCGATTGAATAGGTATTCAATCGAATATCAGGCCGTTGGGAGTATTCGTTCCCAATCGAATACCACGTGGCATACGCAGTAAAAATTCAATTCCCTCCCACCTTCCCTGACACGTTTTTTGAACCAATAACTGTGCAGGGGAGGTGGGACAGGAACTATGACAACGGAGGCATCGAAAATAATTGAAAAAACCCATTGGCTGCCGAAAACCTCCCATTTATAAGAATGGCCGCCGCCATATTCGCCAGATTTGCGGTCAGAAATAGGGAGAGAAACACATCTGCTGAGGGCTAGATAGGCATTAGCTTCAGATAGGCAGGGAAAAACCGAAGAACAACAACAGCTCTTCTCAGAGCTATACACTGCAGGGACAGGAATCCAGCTTTCCACAGACGGTGGAAAATAGGGATACAGAACAGTTATTTGTAGCTATATACGTGAAAACTAGCTTTTGTTAGGGGTGTCCCCCCACAAAATAGCAGGAATCCACAGCAGTTACTTCTTGCTATATACGTGAAAAACAGCTTTTCTCAGGGGTATCCCCCCAAAAAATAGCAGGAATCCACAGCAGTTACTTTTTGCTATATACGTGCAAACCAGCTTTTGTTAGGGGTGTCCCCCACAAAATAACAGGAATCCACAGCAGTTACTTTTTGCTATATACGTGCAAACCAGCTTTTGTTAGGGGTGTCCCCCACAAAATAACAGGAATCCACAGCAGTTACTTTTTGCTATATACATGCAAACCAGCTTATGTTAGGGGTCCCCCCCCCCCCCACACACACAAAATAGCAGGAATACAGAGCAGTTAGTTATTAGAGATGAGCGAACACTAAAATGTTCGAGGTTCGAAATTCGATTCGAACAGCCGCTCAATGTTCGTGTGTTCGAACGGGTTTCGAACCCCATTATAGTCTATGGGGAACAGATACTCGTTAAGGGGGAAACCCAAATCCGTGTCTGGAGGGTCACCAAGTCCACTATGACACCCCAGGAAATGATGCCAACACCTCTGGAATGACACTGGGACAGCAGGGGAAGCATGTCTGGGGGCATCTAACACACCAAAGACCCTCTATTACCCCAACATCACAGCCTAACAACTACACACTTTACACACTCAATACCACCTCTCTGACAGTAGGAAAACACCTTGAAACATGTGTATTTGGCACTTGCAGTGAGGAGAGCTTGTCACCAGCAGTGAATTTGGCCCTTGTAGTAAGTTGAGGTTGGCACCAACATTTGTTTTGAAAATCAGGGTGGATTGAGCCTCTAACCAGCAGAGTTTGGGCAAATTCATGGTGGAGGGAGCCTCTAAAAACCCCAGTTTGGACCAATTCATGGTGGAGGGAGACTCTAAAAACCCCAGTTTGGACCAATTCATGGTGGAGGGAGACTCTAAAAACCCCAGTTTGGACCAATTCATGGTGGAGGGAGCCTCTAAAAACCCCAGTTTGGACCAATTCATGGTGGAGGGAGCCTCTAACCAGCCCAGTTTGGACCAATTAATGGTGGAGGGAGCCTCTAAACAGCCAAGTTTTGGGAAATTCATGGTGGAGGGAGCCTCTAACCAGCCCAGTTTGGACCAATTCATGGTGGAGGGAGCCTCTAACCAGCCCAGTTTGGACCAATTCATGGTGGAGGGAGCCTCTAAACAGCCCAGTTTGGGCAAATTCATGGTGGAGGGAGCCTCTAAAAAACCCAGTTTGGACCAATTCATGGTGGAGGGAGCCTCTAATTAGCCCAGTTTGGACCAATTAATGGTGGAGGGAGCCTCTAACCAGCCCAGTTTGGACCAATTAATGGTGGAGGGAGCCTCTAACCACCCCAGTTTGGGCAAATTCATGGTGGAGGGAGCCTCTAACCAGCCCAGTTTGGACCAATTAATGGTGGAGGGAGCCTCTAAACAGCCAAGTTTTGGGAAATTCATGGTGGAGGGAGCCTCTAACCAGCCCAGTTTGGACCAATTCATGGTGGAGGGAGCCTCTAAACAGCCCAGTTTGGGCAAATTCATGGTGGAGGGAGCCTCTAAACAGCCCAGTTTGGGCAAATTCATGGTGGAGGGAGCCTCTAACCAGCCCAGTTTGGACCAATTAATGGTGGAGGGAGCCTCTAAACAGCCAAGTTTTGGGAAATTCAAGGTGGAGGGAGCCTCTAACCAGCCCAGTTTGGACCAATTAATGGTGGAGGGAGCCTCTAACCACCCCAGTTTGGACCAATTCATGGTGGAGGGAGCCTCTAACCACCCCAGTTTGGACCAATTCATGGTGGAGGGAGCCTCTAAACAGCCCAGTTTGGGCAAATTCATGGTGGAGGGAGCCTCTAACCAGCCCAGTTTGGACCAATTAATGGTGGAGGGAGCCTCTAAACAGCCCAGTTTGGGCAAATTCATGGTGGAGGGAGCCTCTAACCAGCCCAGTTTGGACCAATTAATGGTGGAGGGAGCCTCTAAACAGCCAAGTTTTGGGAAATTCATGGTGGAGGGAGCCTCTAACCAGCCCAGTTTGGACCAATTAATGGTGGAGGGAGCCTCTAACCACCCCAGTTTGGGCAAATTCATGGTGGAGGGAGCCTCTAACCAGCCCAGTTTGGACCAATTAATGGTGGAGGGAGCCTCTAAACAGCCCAGTTTGGGCAAATTCATGGTGGAGGGAGCCTCTAAACAGCCAAGTTTTGGGAAATTCATGGTGGAGGGAGCCTCTAACCAGCCCAGTTTGGACCAATTCATGGTGGAGGGAGCCTCTAAACAGCCCAGTTTGGGCAAATTCATGGTGGAGGGAGCCTCTAAAAAACCCAGTTTGGACCAATTCATGGTGGAGGGAGCCTCTAATTAGCCCAGTTTGGACCAATTAATTGTGGAGGGAGCCTCTAACCAGCCCAGTTTGGACCAATTAATGGTGGAGGGAGCCTCTAACCACCCCAGTTTGGGCAAATTCATGGTGGAGGGAGCCTCTAACCAGCCCAGTTTGGACCAATTAATGGTGGAGGGAGCCTCTAACCAGCCCAGTTTGGACCAATTAATGGTGGAGGGAGCCTCTAACCACCCCAGTTTGGACCAATTCATGGTGGAGGGAGCCTCTAATTAGCCCAGTTTGGACCAATTAATTGTGGAGGGAGCCTCTAACCAGCCCAGTTTGGACCAATTAATGGTGGAGGGAGCCTCTAACCACCCCAGTTTGGGCAAATTCATGGTGGAGGGAGCCTCTAACCAGCCCAGTTTGGACCAATTAATGGTGGAGGGAGCCTCTAACCAGCCCAGTTTGGACCAATTAATGGTGGAGGGAGCCTCTAACCACCCCAGTTTGGACCAATTCATGGTGGAGGGAGCCTCTAACCAGCCCAGTTTGGACCAATTCATGGTGGAGGGAGCCTCTAAACAGCCCAGTTTGGGCAAATTCATGGTGGAGGGAGCCTCTAAAAAACCCAGTTTGGACCAATTCATGGTGGAGGGAGCCTCTAATTAGCCCAGTTTGGACCAATTAATTGTGGAGGGAGCCTCTAACCAGCCCAGTTTGGACCAATTAATGGTGGAGGGAGCCTCTAACCACCCCAGTTTGGGCAAATTCATGGTGGAGGGAGCCTCTAACCAGCCCAGTTTGGACCAATTAATGGTGGAGGGAGCCTCTAACCAGCCCAGTTTGGACCAATTAATGGTGGAGGGAGCCTCTAACCACCCCAGTTTGGACCAATTCATGGTGGAGGGAGCCTCTAACCAGCCCAGTTTGGACCAATTCATGGTGGAGGGAGCCTCTAAACAGCCCAGTTTGGGCAAATTCATGGTGGAGGGAGCCTCTAAAAAACCCAGTTTGGACCAATTCATGGTGGAGGGAGCCTCTAATTAGCCCAGTTTGGACCAATTAATTGTGGAGGGAGCCTCTAACCAGCCCAGTTTGGACCAATTAATGGTGGAGGGAGCCTCTAACCACCCCAGTTTGGGCAAATTCATGGTGGAGGGAGCCTCTAACCAGCCCAGTTTGGACCAATTAATGGTGGAGGGAGCCTCTAACCAGCCCAGTTTGGACCAATTAATGGTGGAGGGAGCCTCTAACCACCCCAGTTTGGACCAATTCATGGTGGAGGGAGCCTCTAACCAGCCCAGTTTGGACCAATTCATGGTGGAGGGAGCCTCTAAACAGCCCAGTTTGGGCAAATTCATGGTGGAGGGAGCCTCTAAAAAACCCAGTTTGGACCAATTCATGGTGGAGGGAGCCTCTAATTAGCCCAGTTTGGACCAATTAATTGTGGAGGGAGCCTCTAACCAGCCCAGTTTGGACCAATTAATGGTGGAGGGAGCCTCTAACCACCCCAGTTTGGGCAAATTCATGGTGGAGGGAGCCTCTAACCAGCCCAGTTTGGACCAATTAATGGTGGAGGGAGCCTCTAACCAGCCCAGTTTGGACCAATTAATGGTGGAGGGAGCCTCTAACCACCCCAGTTTGGACCAATTCATGGTGGAGGGAGCCTCTAACCACCCCAGTTTGGACCAATTCATGGTGGAGGGAGCCTCTAAACAGCCCAGTTTGGGCAAATTCATGGTGGAGGGAGCCTCTAACCAGCCCAGTTTGGACCAATTAATGGTGGAGGGAGCCTCTAAACAGCCCAGTTTGGGCAAATTCATGGTGGAGGGAGCCTCTAACCAGCCCAGTTTGGACCAATTAATGGTGGAGGGAGCCTCTAACCACCCCAGTTTGGACCAATTCATGGTGGAGGGAGCCTCTAACCACCCCAGTTTGGACCAATTCATGGTGGAGGGAGCCTCTAAACAGCCCAGTTTGGGCAAATTCATGGTGGAGGGAGCCTCTAACCAGCCCAGTTTGGACCAATTAATGGTGGAGGGAGCCTCTAAACAGCCCAGTTTGGGCAAATTCATGGTGGAGGGAGCCTCTAACCAGCCCAGTTTGGACCAATTAATGGTGGAGGGAGCCTCTAAACAGCCAAGTTTTGGGAAATTCATGGTGGAGGGAGCCTCTAACCAGCCCAGTTTGGACCAATTAATGGTGGAGGGAGCCTCTAACCACCCCAGTTTGGGCAAATTCATGGTGGAGGGAGCCTCTAACCAGCCCAGTTTGGACCAATTAATGGTGGAGGGAGCCTCTAAACAGCCCAGTTTGGGCAAATTCATGGTGGAGGGAGCCTCTAAACAGCCAAGTTTTGGGAAATTCATGGTGGAGGGAGCCTCTAACCAGCCCAGTTTGGACCAATTCATGGTGGAGGGAGCCTCTAAACAGCCCAGTTTGGGCAAATTCATGGTGGAGGGAGCCTCTAAAAAACCCAGTTTGGACCAATTCATGGTGGAGGGAGCCTCTAAACAGCCCAGTTTGGGCAAATTCATGGTGGAGGGAGCCTCTAACCAGCAGAGTTGGGGGAAATCAGGGTGGAGGGAGCCTAGTATTAGCAGAATTGTGCAACGCTTATGGTGGATGAGTATGAGGATGCGGAGGAATTGGAGAGGTTGAGTACAGACATGGAGTTTCATGTTGGGGTGCTTTACACAGGTGGGCACAAAAATGACGGCTCTACCCAGTGGTGGTTCATTTTTATCAAAGTGAGCCGGTCGGCACTCTCAGCTGACAGACGGGTGCGCTTGTCAGTGATGATGCCACCGGCTGCACTGAACACCCTCTCAGATAGGACGCTGGCGGCAGGACAGGACAGCACCTCCAAGGCATATAGGGCAAGTTCAAGCCACAGGTCCAACTTCGACACCCAATACGTGTAGGGCGCAGAGGGGTCGGAGAGGACAGGGCTGTGGTCGGAAAGGTATTCCCGCAACATGCGCCTATACTTCTCACGCCTGGTGACACTAGGACCCTCCGTGGCGGCACTTTGGCGAGGGGGTGCCATCAAGGTGTCCCAGACCTTAGACAGTGTGCCCCTCGTTTGTGTGGACCGGTGAGAACTTGGTTGCCTACTGGAGGAACTGCCCTCCCTGCCGCCAACGTCACATGCTGGAAACATCTCCATCATATTCTGCACCAATTGCCTGTGGCAAGCATTGATGCGATTGGCCCTCCCCTCTACCGGAATAAAAGACGAGATGTTGTTTTTATACCGGGGGTCAAGGATAGCAAAGATCCAGTACTGGTTGTCCTCCATGATTTTGACAATACGCTTGTCGGTTGTAAAGCACCCCAACATGAACTCAGCCATGTCTGCCACAGTGTTAGTTGGCATGACTCCTCTGGCCCCACCGGAAAGTTCAATCTCCATTTCCTCCTCATCCTCCATGTCTACCCATCCGCGCTGCAACAATGGGACGATTCGAAGTTGCCCGGAAGCCTCCTGTATCACCATCACATCATCGGACAACTCTTCTTCCTCCTCCTCCTCCTCCTCCTCCTCCATTAAACGCAGTGAAGCGGACAGATGTGTGGACCTACTCTCCAGCTGTGACGGATCGGATGCTATCCCTAACTCCTCTGTGTGATCTGAGTTATCCCTGATGTCAATCAGGGATTCTCTCAGAACACACAAGAGCGGGATTGTAAGGCTCACCATCGCATCCTCAGAGCTCACCCTCCTTGTGGACTCCTCAAAGACCCGTAGGATGTCACAAAGGTCTCTCATCCATGGCCACTCATGGATGTGAAACTGAGGCAGCTGACTTTGTGGCACCCTAGGGTTTTGTAGCTGGTATTCCATCAAAGGTCTCTGCTGCTCAACCACTCTATTCAACATCTGAAACGTTGAGTTCCAGCGTGTGGGGACGTCGCACAAAAGCCGGTGTTGTGGCACATGCAGGCGTTGCTGGAGAGATTTTAAGCTAGCAGCGGCTACTGTCGACTTGCGAAAGTGGGCGCACATGCGCCGCACTTTCACCAGTAGCTCTGGAACATTGGGGTAGCTCTTTAGGAAACGTTGCACCACTAGGTTGAAGACGTGGGCCAGGCATGGAACATGTTGGAGTCCGGCAAGCTCCAGAGCTGCTACCAGGTTCCGGCCGTTATCACAAACGACCATGCCTGGGCCCAGGTGCAGCGGCTCAAACCATATTGCCGTCTCATCGAGGAGGGCATCCCTCACCTCGGAGGCAGTGTGCTGTCTGTCCCCCAAGCTGATCAGCTTCAGCACAGCCTGCTGACGTCTACCAACGCCAGTGCTGCAACGTTTCCAACTCGTAGCTGGGGTCAATCTAACAGCGGAGGAGGAGGCGGTGGCGGAGGAGGAGGCGGTGGCGGAGGAGGAGGCGGTAGAGGAGGAGGAGGAGGAGGGGGGTGTTCTTCTCGTGTCCCTGCCAGGAATGTTAGGCGGGGAGACGAGGTACACCGGGCCAGTTTGGGAAGCAGTCCCAGCCTCAACTACATTCACCCAGTGTGCCGTCAGTGAAATGTAGCGTCCCTGTCCGCATGCACTTGTCCACGCGTCGGTGGTCAAGTGGACCTTTGTGCAAAGCGCGGAACTAAGGGCCCGCCTGATGTTGAGTGACACGTGCTGGTGCAAGGCGGGGACGGCACACCGGGAGAAGTAGTGACGGCTAGGGACGGCATAGCGAGGTGCCGCAGTTGCCATCAGGTCCAGGAAGGCGGGAGTTTCAACAAGCCGGAACGCCAACATCTCCTGGGCCAGCAGTTTAGCGATGTTGGCGTTCAAGGCTTGCGCGTGTGGGTGGTTAGCAGTGTATTTCTGCCGCCGCTCCAATGTCTGAGAGATGGTGGGTTGTTGTAAAGAAACGCCTGATGGTGCCTTTGATGGTGCAGGAGAAGGAGATAAGACAGGACCAGGGGAGGATGAGGTAGAAGTCAACAAAGTGGCGGAGGCAGATGAAGTGGTGTCCTGGCTCGTCCTCTGGAGTGCATCGCCAGCACAGTCAGCAGTGGCAGTGGCAGAGGCAGAGGCAGAGGCAGTGGCAGTGGCGTGAACGGCAGTCGGCCTTTGTCCTGCCGTTGCTGCCTGCCACTGATTCCAGTGCTTGGATTCCAAATGACGGCGCATTGAAGTGGTGGACAGGTTGCTCTTCTCAGAGCCCCTAATCAATTTCGAGAGGCAAATTGTGCAGACAACACTATATCTGTCCTCGGCGCATTCCTTGAAAAAACTCCACACCTTCGAGAAACGTGCCCTCGAGGTGGGAGTTTTTCGGGGCTGGGTACGAACTGGAACATCTTGGGAGATTCCGGGTGTGGCCTGGCTTCGCCTAAGCTGCTGACCTCTGCCTCTGCCTCTAGCTACCCTTTTTGGTGCTGCACCTGCCTCAACATCCACACTACTTTCCCCGCTTGACATCCCCCCTGTCCAGGTCGGGTCAGTGTCCTCATCATCCACCACTTCCTCTTCCAACTCCTGTCTCATCTCCTCCTCCCGCACAATGCGCCGGTCAACTGGATGCCCTGACGGCAACTGCGTCACATCATCGTCGATGAGGGTGGGTTGCTGGTCATCCACCACCAAATCGAACGGAGATGGAGGAGACTCTAGTGTTTGAGCATCTGGATACAGATGCTCCTCTGTTAGGTTCGTGGAATCGTGACGTGGAGAGGCAGGTTGAGGGACAATGAAAGGAGCGGAGAACAGCTCTGGGGAGCAGGGACAGTTTGGGTTATTGTTCTGTAAAGCTTCGGAATTTTGGGAGGAAGGAAGACAAGACTGTTGGGTAATAGGAGGAGAGGAGGCAGAGTCTGACTGGCTGCTGGACAATGTGCTGTAAGCGTTCTCTGACAGCCATTGCAAGACCTGTTCCTGGTTCTCGGGCCTACTAAGGTTTGTACCCTGCAGTTTAGTTAATGTGGCAAGCAACCCTGGCACTGTGGAGTGGCGCAATGCTTGCTGCCCCACAGGAGTAGGCACGGGACGCCCTGTGGCTTCACTGCTACCTTGCTCCCCAGAACCATTCCCCCGACCTCGCCCACGGCCTCGTCCACGTCCCTTTCCGGGAGCCTTGCGCATTTTGAATTCCTAGTTAGAAATTGGCACTGTATACCAGTAGTAAAAATTGTGGGTGCACGTAACCCCAATATATTCTTTGAATTCCCAGTCAGACACTGGCACTATATGGCAGTAGCAAGAAATGAGGGTATTTGTATTCCCAATATACTCTTTGAATTCCCAGTCAGACAATGGCACTGTATACCAGTAGTAAAAATTGTGGGTGCACGTAACCCCAATATATTCTTTGAATTCCCAGTCAGAAACTGGCACTATATGGCAGTAGCAAGAAATGAGGGTATTTGTATTCCCAATATACTCTTTGAATTCCCAGTCAGACAATGGCACTGTATACCAGTAGTAAAAATTGTGGGTGCACGTAACCCCAATATATTCTTTGAATTCCCAGTCAGACACTGGCACTATATGGCAGTAGCAAGAAATGAGGGTATTTGTATTCCCAATATACTCTTTGAATTCCCAGTCAGACAATGGCACTGTATACCAGTAGTAAAAATTGTGGGTGCACGTAACCCCAATATATTCTTTGAATTCCCAGTCAGAAACTGGCACTATATGGCAGTAGCAAGAAATGAGGGTATTTGTATTCCCAATATACTCTTTGAATTCCCAGTCAGACAATGGCACTGTATACCAGTAGTAAAAATTGTGGGTGCACGTAACCCCAATATATTCTTTGAATTCCCAGTCAGACACTGGCACTATATGGCAGTAGCAAGAAATGAGGGTATTTGTATTCCCAATATACTCTTTGAATTCCCAGTCAGACAATGGCACTGTATACCAGTAGTAAAAATTGTGGGTGCACGTAACCCCAATATATTCTTTGAATTCCCAGTCAGAAACTGGCACTATATGGCAGTAGCAAGAAATGAGGGTATTTGTATTCCCAATATACTCTTTGAATTCCCAGTCAGACAATGGCACTGTATACCAGTAGTAAAAATTGTGGGTGCACGTAACCCCAATATATTCTTTGAATTCCCAGTCAGACACTGGCACTATATGGCAGTAGCAAGAAATGAGGGTATTTGTATTCCCAATATACTCTTTGAATTCCCAGTCAGACAATGGCACTGTATACCAGTAGTAAAAATTGTGGGTGCACGTAACCCCAATATATTCTTTGAATTCCCAGTCAGAAACTGGCACTATATGGCAGTAGCAAGAAATGAGGGTATTTGTATTCCCAATATACTCTTTGAATTCCCAGTCAGACAATGGCACTGTATACCAGTAGTAAAAATTGTGGGTGCACGTAACCCCAATATATTCTTTGAATTCCCAGTCAGACACTGGCACTATATGGCAGTAGCAAGAAATGAGGGTATTTGTATTCCCAATATACTCTTTGAATTCCCAGTCAGACAATGGCACTGTATACCAGTAGTAAAAATTGTGGGTGCACGTAACCCCAATATATTCTTTGAATTACCAGTCAGAAACTGGCACTATATGGCAGTAGCAAGAAATGAGGGTATTTATAACCCCAATATATTCTTTGAATTCCCAGTCAGACAATGGCACTGTATACCAGTAGTAAAAATTGTGGGTGCACGTAACCCCAATATATTCTTTGAATTACCAGTCAGAAACTGGCACTATATGGCAGTAGCAAGAAATGAGGGTATTTATAACCCCAATATATTCTTTGAATTCCCAGTCAGACAATGGCACTGTATACCAGTAGTAAAAATTGTGGGTGCACGTAACCCCAATATATTCTTTGAATTCCCAGTCAGAAACTGGCACTATATGGCAGTAGCAAGAAATGAGGGTATTTATAACCCCAATATATTCTTTGAATTCCCAGTCAGACAATGGCACTGTATACCAGTAGTAAAAATTGTGGGTGCACGTAACCCCAATATATTCTTTGAATTCCCAGTCAGAAACTGGCACTATATGGCAGTAGCAAGAAATGAGGGTATTTGTATTCCCAATATACTCTTTGAATTCCCAGTCAGACAATGGCACTGTATACCAGTAGTAAAAATTGTGGGTGCACGTAACCCCAATATATTCTTTGAATTCCCAGTCAGACACTGGCACTATATGGCAGTAGCAAGAAATGAGGGTATTTGTATTCCCAATATACTCTTTGAATTCCCAGTCAGACAATGGCACTGTATACCAGTAGTAAAAATTGTGGGTGCACGTAACCCCAATATATTCTTTGAATTCCCAGTCAGAAACTGGCACTATATGGCAGTAGCAAGAAATGAGGGTATTTGTATTCCCAATATACTCTTTGAATTCCCAGTCAGACAATGGCACTGTATACCAGTAGTAAAAATTGTGGGTGCACGTAACCCCAATATATTCTTTGAATTCCCAGTCAGACACTGGCACTATATGGCAGTAGCAAGAAATGAGGGTATTTGTATTCCCAATATACTCTTTGAATTCCCAGTCAGACAATGGCACTGTATACCAGTAGTAAAAATTGTGGGTGCACGTAACCCCAATATATTCTTTGAATTACCAGTCAGAAACTGGCACTATATGGCAGTAGCAAGAAATGAGGGTATTTATAACCCCAATATATTCTTTGAATTCCCAGTCAGACAATGGCACTGTATACCAGTAGTAAAAATTGTGGGTGCACGTAACCCCAATATATTCTTTGAATTCCCAGTCAGAAACTGGCACTATATGGCAGTAGCAAGAAATGAGGGTATTTATAACCCCAATATATTCTTTGAATTCCCAGTCAGACAATGGCACTGTATACCAGTAGTAAAAATTGTGGGTGCACGTAACCCCAATATATTCTTTGAATTCCCAGTCAGAAACTGGCACTATATGGCAGTAGCAAGAAATGAGGGTATTTGTATTCCCAATATACTCTTTGAATTCCCAGTCAGACAATGGCACTGTATACCAGTAGTAAAAATTGTGGGTGCACGTAACCCCAATATATTCTTTGAATTCCCAGTCAGACACTGGCACTATATGGCAGTAGCAAGAAATGAGGGTATTTGTATTCCCAATATACTCTTTGAATTCCCAGTCAGACAATGGCACTGTATACCAGTAGTAAAAATTGTGGGTGCACGTAACCCCAATATATTCTTTGAATTCCCAGTCAGAAACTGGCACTATATGGCAGTAGCAAGAAATGAGGGTATTTGTATTCCCAATATACTCTTTGAATTCCCAGTCAGACAATGGCACTGTATACCAGTAGTAAAAATTGTGGGTGCACGTAACCCCAATATATTCTTTGAATTCCCAGTCAGACACTGGCACTATATGGCAGTAGCAAGAAATGAGGGTATTTGTATTCCCAATATATTCTTTGAATTCCCAGTCAGACAATGGCACTGTATACCAGTAGTAAAAATTGTGGGTGCACGTAACCCCAATATATTCTTTGAATTACCAGTCAGAAACTGGCACTATATGGCAGTAGCAAGAAATGAGGGTATTTGTATTCCCAATATATTCTTTGAATTCCCAGTCAGACAATGGCACTGTATACCAGTAGTAAAAATTGTGGGTGTATATAGCCCCAATTCTATTGCTAGGGGACTTGCAGGGTATTTCTGGGGTGAAGGTGGGGGGGCACACCGTTGGAACGGGTATCGGGGTATATATCGGGTATACGGGAATACACTGACAGTGTATTCCATTCAGGATCCTGGGAAAGCTGGGTTGCGGCGATTGAGCCCGTCAGTGCCACGTTACACTGACAAGCTTCTCCCTGGAATTTAGCTCTTACAAGAGCTGTTGGTTGTCTTCTCCTTCCTATCCTAGCCTGTCCCTGCCTACCCAGAATCTAAGCCCTAGCTAGCTGGACGGAAACCTCCGTCCTCGGTGAATTGCAAGCTCAGAATGACGCGAAGCTGGGCGTCGCTGTTCTTTTAAATTAGAGGTCACATGTTTTCGGCAGCCAATGGGTTTTGCCTACTTTTTTCAACGTCACCGGTGTCGTAGTTCCTGTCCCACCTACCCAGCGCTGTTATTGGAGCAAAAAAGGCGCCAGGGAAGGTGGGAGGGGAATCGAGTAATGGCGCACTTTACCACGCGGTGTTCGATTCGATTCGAACATGCCGAACAGCCTAATATCCGATCGAACATGAGTTCGATAGAACACTGTTCGCTCATCTCTATTAGTTATTGCTATATACGTGCAAAGCAGCTTTTCATGCAGTGTATAGCCCCAAAACAGGGATACAGAGTAATTAGGTCCAGCTATGTACGCTCAATCCAGATATCCAGGGTGTGTACTCCCAAAACCTAAGTGGGAGACAGCTGTTCATTCAGTCAGGCCAAGTATGCTCTAACCTGTTTTTTAATACTGTACCCCCCAAACAGTGGCGTAACTAGGAATGGCGGGGCCCTGTGGCGAACTTTTGACATGGCCCCCCCCCCCTTCCTGACCAACATCGAAGACCTTGACCGACCCCACCCCCCCACGCCGCATTCCTGCGTGCTCTATTATGTCCCTCAGTGGCCCCTGTACACAGTATTACACCCCATTGTGGCCCCTGCACATGGGATTATGCCCCATAATGAACACCCATGAACAATTATTATACTCTGGGGTATTTTCAGACCCCAGGGTATAATAATCGGAGACCGAGGGGAGATACAGACATAAAAAAAAAAAGTTGCTTACCTGTCTCTGGCTCCGCTGCAGTCTTTGGTGGTGTTGTCCATCTTTAAAAACGCACGGATGTCACATGACATTTCATACCCTCCCTCCATCTGCCCCCAGTTTCATGTCCTCCCTCCATCTGCCCCCAGTTTCATGCACCCCTCATTTCTACCCCCATTTTCATGTCCTCCCCTCCATCTCTGCCCCTAGGTTACTGTTTCTCCTCAATTGCTCCACACTACACATACATACACACTCACACACACACACACACTCTCTCCATTCTGCATCTCACATCCCCCTCCCCTTCAGTACAATACAATACAATACACAGAGCACCCCCTGACTACTATTAGACAGTCATTAGTAACAGCAATTGCAGGCAAGTCTGAATACAAACAATGTGTAAAGTACTGATCCATCTACATGACACTGACCTCCCCCTCCTCCTAATGCACAGATATCAGGACACTGACGTCCCCCTCCTCCTAATACACAGATATCAGGACACTGTCCTCTGCCCCCCTTCAGACCACACATACATACACACTCACACACAGACACACACTCTCCATCCTGCATCTCACATTACCCCTCCCCTTCAATACCCAGCACCACATCTCTCCTTCTCTTCATCTCTTGCAGGACTGGACGGCTATAAAGACATGCCCACCTAGTCATGTGACGGGGCTGACGTCACACAAGGTCCTTCATCTACAGGTCCTACAAGCTTTTCCCCGATCTTATCGCAGTTACAACAGTTTGTCTGTGATAAGAGCAGGGGTAGCTGTCACTGGGCCCCCTAATGTCCCGGGCCCTGTGGCAGCTGCCTCTGCTGCTATGGTGGTAGTTATGCCACTGCCCCCAAAGATGAGTGGGATACCCAGCAATTCAGTCAGTCTATATACACGATATCCTGCTTTCCACATGCTGTACCCCCCAATGTTAAGTGGGGGACAGTCCTTCATTCAGTCATTCCATATCC
Source organism: Leptodactylus fuscus (assembly GCF_031893055.1). Lineage (NCBI taxonomy): Eukaryota > Metazoa > Chordata > Amphibia > Anura > Leptodactylidae > Leptodactylus > Leptodactylus fuscus. Next base: position 134,254,163 of record NC_134268.1, on the reverse strand, counting down.
ACGACATCCAGCTTTCCTCGGTGTATACCCCCCAAAAAACTGTAAACACTGCTGTGGCAAGTCACAAGTGGAAAAAGGGGATAAAGAATGCCTACTGGGGGTGGTAGGGCTGAATTGGTACAGAGGGTCACACGACAAAAATCTCTGCTTGTCGCCTAATGCAAAGAGAATAGGACATGTCTTCTACTCGGCACAAGATGTTAGTACGTAGGGTTTGCATCACATGCAAAGCCATGAGGACATCAGAGAGTTAAGGCTGACGTATATGAGGACTGTGGACTTCCCATTGCAATGTCCAGGGGCTAGTGGTTTAAATTAGAATTAAAAAAAAAAAATCACAAATTCTAAAAACTGTTTTATTTGTCCACAAGCAGTTCCTTTCATTAAAGAGGACCTTTCACCATATCCGGGCACAGGCAGTGTTATATACTGCTGGAAAGCTGACAGTGCGCTGAATTCAGCGCACTGTCGGCTTTCCCGATCTGTGCCCGGTGTGAAGAGCTATCGGTCCGGTACCGTAGCTCTTCTATGGTCAGAAGGGCGTTTCTGACAGTCAGTCAGAGACGTCCTTCTTCACAGCACAGCCTATCGCGCTGTACAGTGTGAGCGGGGAGGCGTTCCTCCCCACTCAAACAGCACAGCGCTATAGGCTGTGCTGTGAAGAAGGACGTCTCTGACTGACTGTCAGAAACGCCCTTCTGACCATAGAAGAGCTACGGTACCGGACCGTAAGCTCTTCACACCGGGCACAGATCGGGAAAGCCGACAGTGCGCTGAATTCAGCGCACTGTCAGCTTTCCGGCAGTATATAGAACTGCATGTGCCCGGATATGGTGAAAGGTCCTCTTTAAGCTGTAGCCTTGGATCTGTGTTTCTGTACAGCTCAAGTACAGCGTCTCCAGGATTTTATCAAAAAAGCTCTTGTAGTTCAATACAGGAGCCTACTGTGCAGGCGTCGGAAGTTGGACCGCATCAGTAGACAGAAGAGGTGGAGTTGCTGCTCAAGAAGGAGGCGGCGCTGGAAACAGCTTTCAGGCAGCAATGGGGACGCGCTCACCGGCGTTTTTCGCGCTGGGGCCCGCCCTCATTGCTGCGGAGAGCTCATATGCATACCAGTTAAAACCGGTATTTCTACAGAACGGCGCGGCGGAGACCACGTCTAAAGGTAGGAGACGAATAGCCTTTCTTAAGGCTATTCCGACGTGGTCATTAGAAAAAATGTTAGTTTAGTAGTAGAATCCCTTTAAGGTTTTCCTCATTACTTGATGCTTTCTCAAGGGTTGATCAGCTATTGAGAGCTTGGCTGCTTCTCCAAGAGAGATTAGCCTAGAACATGAGTTTATTCTCACCATAATCCATCATGATCCAATACTACAACATATCCACCCTTCTCAGAGACCGTAATGACTATTGATTTATCCTCTGCAAGACCAACTTACAACCCAAATCTTGTACAAATAGCAGCGCTGAGCCTCCACAAGCCTAAATTTGCAACATCTCTAGGGCCAGCAGTTTTGAGATGTGGCCGTTTTAAGTCTTGGGCATGTGGGTGGGTTGCGCTGTACTTCTGCCTGCAATGAAACACCTAGGAGATGGAGATTTGCTGGGATGAGGCGCATAATGGTGCAGGCAAAAGGAGCAGAAGCAGGAAAAGGGGAGGATGAGGGTGAAGTCCCCAAAGTGTCAGAGGCAGATGTGGAGGTGTCCTAGGTGGTGGTCTGGACTGCAGTGCCAGCACTGGAAAAAGCGGAAGAGTCAGTGTCGGCAACGCCGGGCGATGATTGTCCTGTGTTTGCTCTCGCCCACTGAGCCCAGAGCTTGCCTTCCAAATTACAGTGCACGCAAAAGGTGGTAAGGTTGCTCTTTTCAGAGCCCCTACTCAGTTTAGACTTGCGAAGTCTGCAAAACGCACTAAATTTGGCATGTAGCTGGGGACACTAGGCACCTCAGTGGCGGTAGTTTGGCTAGGGGGTGCCGCTAGCCTCCTGCGTGACAATGAGATCATCTGCCACTTCGTCATCTTCCTCCTCCCCCATCAATATACGCTGTGAAGCGGATAGGAGTGTGCACTGACTATCCTGCTGGTAGGTTCTGCTTCTATGCCCGACTCCTCAGCGTACAATGCATTATCCTTGATGGTGATGAAGGATTCTTGCATCACACACAGGAGCGGGATTGTTACACTCACTAATGCGTTGTCTCAGCTGACCCTCTTGGTGGACTCCTCAAAGACACGGAGAGATCTCGCATAAGTCTGCCAACATGGGCGAGTTTTGCATGAGTGGCTAGTACATGGAAAATCTTTGGCCTTGCTGCCTCTGTACATGCCTCTGCCTCTAGCCTCCTTTCTTGCTGCTGCGCTTGCATCCACATCTACACTGCTTTCCCCACTAGACATCACCCCTGTCCATGCCGGGTCGGTGGCTTCGTCGTCCACCAACTCTTCTTGCAATTGCTCACTCTCCCCTTACTGCAAACTGCACATAAACACAGCTTGACCTGATGGCAACTGTGTCTAGTCATCATCACTGAGGCCCAGAAACGCCGGTTGCAGGTCCACAACCACAAAATTGGTAGGAAATGGTGGATACTCCAGTATTTGGGCATCAGGACACACAAAGTCGTCTGGTAGCTCCTGCAATTCGGGAAATGGTTCAACAGAGGGAAAGACAGTAAAAGGACCCAAAAATAGATCCTGTGAGGGAGCAAGGGTGGTATGACTTTGTTGGGAAGATTGGGCATGTTGGGAGGAAGGAGGGTCAGACTCTTGAGTATGAACACGATTGGACGTAGTGGCTGACTGTCTGGTGGAAAAGCAGCTGAAAGCATTATCCGTTAGCCATTGTAACACCTGTTCCTGGTGCTCGGGCCTGGTCTATGTTGTACCCTGCACCCTGCTTAACACAGCTGTCATATCAGGAATTGTGATGAGCGCATGCTAATGTTTCATGTCCAGTGGGTGTGATAGGATTTCACATAAGTCTGCCACTCATGGAAACTCATGTTGCATAAACTAATGGAGCTGACTTTGATGAACCCTTGGGTTTTGGAGATGGAACTCCATTAAAGGTCTCTGCTGCTCACACACCCTGCTCAACATATGGTATCTAGGGTTTCAGTGCGTGGTGAAGCCAGTGCTTCAGGCAGATGTAGGCGTTGCTGGAGTGTATTGAGGTGAGGTACATCAGGTGCTGTAGATTTGCCGAAGTGGGAGCACAAGCGCCGCACTTTAGTAGCTCGTGTAAATTGGGGTATGTTCTTAGAAACCGTTGCACCAATAAGTTGAAAACGTGGGCCAGGCATGGACCGTGTTGGAGGCTGGCAAACTCCAGAGGCGCTACCAGGTTCCGTCCATTATGACACACGACAAAAATGCCTGGCCCCAGGTGCAGCGTGGAAAAACACATTGCCATCTCATCCAGGATGGCATCCCTGACCTCAGAGGCAGTGTGCTGTCTGTCCTCCAAGCTGATGAGCTTCAGCACAGCCTGCTGACGTCTCCCCACGCCAGTGTTGCAACGTTTCAAGCTCGTAGCTGGGGTCAATTTAACGGCGGAGGAGGAGGAGGGTGGTGTTTCAGCACTCCTGCCAGGAATATTGGGCAGGGAGACAAGGCAGGCCGCCACAGTTTGTGACCCGGTCCCAGCCTCAACTACATTCAGCCAATGTGCCGTGATTGAGATGTAACGTCCCTGGTCGCATGCACTTGTCCACGCGTCAGTGGTCAAGTGGAACTTTGTGCAAAGCACAGAACTTAGGGCCCGCCTGACGTTACGGGACATGTGCTGTTGCAAGGCTCAACTCAGCCCAAGGGCCAAAAACATTGCTGGTGAGTTTTGTTCAGTTCCAAAGGACTCTGTGTTTATATTTGGCTCAGTCATTTGAAGGCAAGTTTTCCTTTAGTGGCTCCATCTCAGCAGGATGATGATGAAGCTTGGTTAAATCTGGTGTCGGTAGGGAAAGTGGTTTCTGATCTACATCTGAAGTACTGGAACATGTTGTTTGGACTATTAACACCTGGTCAGAAAACTGTAGAGGTAATGTAGAGTCCGATATTAGAGGACCGTTAACGGTAGTAGTGGTTTCAGCTAATTCTCCACTTTTGTGGTCCTCTAAATAAAAGTTACACCCAGGACTTGATGCCAAAATGTTATCAGTTTCGCAATTACAATCAAGGTCAATGTCTGGGTCCTCAGTCCAATCCACTGTATCAATCCCACACAATGAGAGTGATGGTTCTGGAACCACCATTTTAGGGGCTAACAATTTTAAAGGGGCTAACACTCTGCTGGTGCAAGGCTCAACTCACCAAAAGGGCCAAAAACTCTGCAGGTGAAAGGCTGAAGTCACCTGAAGGGCCTTAATCTCTGCTGGTAGCTCAGCTTAAGGGCCTGTAACTTCATTTGGAAGGGCTCACGTTAAGGGCCAGAATTTTGGAAGGTCTTATCACACACACACACACACACACACACAATGACAGTTCAGGGTGGGTACTGTTGGATTTCCCATTGTCTATTCCATCTGTGGTTGTCATGGGCAATGTGAATTAAAGGGGTGCTTTTTAATGTTTGTTTAGCTTAAATTTGGGTTTCTGTCCATCCAATTGTGGAGGAAAGAAGGTTTCCAGGTATTTTCCCACTTTGATAGAGGTTTTTTTGAGTGTAGAAATTGTGAAGTTGATAGGTTGTGATGGTGTGGTAAAACTGTGACTTGGGCTTGTTAGATGCCCCCAGACATGCTTCCCCTGCTGTCCCAGTTGCATTCCAGAGGTGTTGGCATCATTTGCTGAGGTGTCATAGTGGACTTGGTGACCCTCCTGAGTCGAATGGTGGTTTCCCTTGAAACAAACGTTTTTTCCCCATAGACTATAATGGGGTTCGATATTTGTTCGAATAGTCGAATATTGAGGGGCTATTCGAAATGAATATCGAGTATTTCACTGTTTGCTCATCTCTAGTTATTACTACTGTTTAAAATGACCTATTTTGATGACAAAAATGGTATTGGACAAAACAAAATGAAACAAATGGTCAAAGAGGAACACATAATAAAAATGTGTCTCTGTGGTTTCCATAGTCTGGCAAATATGTCCCTAAATAGTTAACTATACTGTGTTTAAAATCTTGTCTGTGTAGTTTACAATACTGCGCAAACTGTGTCCCTATATACTTAAACACAACTCTGTATAAAATGTGGCCGGCTACTTTGTATAGTGCCGCAAATGTGTCCCTATATAGTTAACAATACTGTGTCAAATGTGTACGTATACTTTAGATATTGTTTGAAAAATGCTGTTGATATTGCTGTTGATATTAATCACTGCAGTTGATATTGTGTCTTGATTTTAATTTTGGTTTTCTCTTTTTTTTTTTTTTTCTAGATTTCTGGCAACAAGGGAGAGTTTTGCATCCCTGCACCTCCAATTCCGGGTGGGCCAATCCACAATATCCGGAGTTGTGAGGAGCACATGCCATCTGATCTGGCAGCACTTGCAACCCATAGCAATGCCCAGTCCGACACAGGAGATTTGGTTGCAGGCAGCAGCAGGCTTTCAGTCTGTGGCTAATTTCCCCAACTGCATAGGTGCCGTCGACAGTAAGCATGTACGTGTGCAGGAGCCACCGCACTCAAGATCACTGTTCTTCAACTACAAGAAGTACTTTTCAGTGGTCCTGGTGGCAGTCGCTGATGCCAGGTACCGATTTCTTGCTATTGAAGTTGGTGCCTATGGTAGTACTGGGGACTCCCGTGCGCTACTGTCATCGGTTTTGGGTCGTACAGTACTACTAGATCAGGTGACTCTACCTCCACCAAGATCGCTTCCGGGTACCACGCATCCAGACCCCTTCGTCATGGTAGGGGATGAGGCATTTCCCTTCTTGGAAAACCTACTGCGCCCATACTCACAGACGAGACTAGATGCCCGGAAGAGGGTCTTCAACATGAGGCTGAGCCGGGTACAACGCTTCGTGGCGTGCACCTTCGGCTCATGAGTAGTAAGTGGAGGGTCTTCACCTGTACTCTGCAGTTGGTTCCCGATACTGTGGACCTGCTGATCAAAGCTGCTTGTGTGCTTCACAACTTTGTTTTGGATTATGCCAGTCTTAATATTGGAGTGGAGCCACAGGCAGCTTTGGGTCACCCATTAGTCCCATCTAGGCACTCAGTTCGGCCAGCCAACGCAGCTGTACAGGTGAGAGATGTCTTCACGATCTACTTCGTGAGTCCCAAAGGTGCCGTGCCTTGGCATTTTTTTTGCCTCAGTGATGACCAGCCTGACCCGGACTGAAGACCTTCCTCATCGTGGTGTCTCTTTTTTTTTTGGTCTGTTGTTTGTTCTTGTTTTAATTTTGCCCACAACTTGTCAAAATATGCTGGCAGCTCCACACCGTATATAATTATGCCGGACAGACCTAGCGCCTATAGCGGGCACCTAGCTCCTGAGCATTTAAATCCTTCTTTTTAAAGAAAAAGGCAAATCACAGCTGCTTTGCAAAAACTATTTACAGATGTGGGCCAAGAATTAACATTACATCAAATGTATATGCAATATGTGAAAAATGCATACATATACTGGCAGCCGGATCAAGTTATGGCAAACAGAATATGTTCCGCCATTTTCTTGCTTTGTTTTGTGATTTCTTTTGGTAACGTCCAACGACACACCAAATTTAATTTATAAAAGCATAGTGAAAAAAAAATAATTCTTCTTGTGTCCGTGTGTTTTTTAAATGTGCAAATAAAGTTTTCAATTTTTTTGTGCTTGCTATATTTAGCATTTTTAACCTCCCATAAATCATACCCATGTTTTCACCCCTGGGGTTCCCATGCTAGCTACACTGTGGACTATTTTGGGCACCTTTTTTTCAAATTATAATTAAAAGGTTCATAGTAGGGACGGCTCTAGTTATGTCTGTATATGGTCTATAAGGTGTTCACTAGAGGCACATAATGTGAAAACACAACAGTGTGCAGAATTCTGCATACTGTCTGCCTTTCTCAGGGTTCACATAGCTGTTTACAGTGTCAGCAAAAGGCTTCACACAATGAACATGTCAATGAACATTGACAGTGTGTGAGGCCAACCCCCTTTTGACAGTACATTGGAAAGAAAAAATATTAAATACTGTCACGAACAAGGGTCACACTCACAGACTATCAAGAAACACCCTTTTTTGCACAATGAAGATATAGGTTAAAAGGCACCGATGCACCTTCAGTATAGACCATGGTTATAAATAAATTAAACTATAAAGCAAAGTTGTTAAAGGAGGATCTTTCATGGGTTTGACAACAGCCATTTTCATATACTGCTGGAAAGACGACAGTTTGCCCAATTCAGCGCACTGTTGTCTTTCCTGCACTATATAGAACTGCCTGTGGGCAAAGTCATGAAAGGTCGTCTTTTTAAAGTCAACTATTATTTTTTTGTCAACAAAAACAAACACACATTTTTTTAAACTATTTTGTTTAATTAAACAAATGTTGTGTATTCAAATTTTTTTTTGAAAAACATAAAAATCACCAACCACCCCACACATCCCAACCCCCCACCACCCTTCCCAAATATTACATTACAATAGATAACTAAAATAATTAAAATTATTAAAATTATTTAAATATTTTTTTTTTTTTATAAAACAAAAGGGGGGGGGGTAGTAAAGGAGGAGGAGGTTACAATGGATCATCATATAAAATTGAGTGGAGGAATGGGCCGGGTTCAGAAGGAGCAGCAACATGGGGAGGAGAAGGAACATGGGGAGCAGGAGTTTGGTGTGAAGGTGGGGCAGGGTCAACTTGGGGGCTTTGGGGTTGAGGCCAGTGCACTGGGCAAAGACCCTGCCGATACAGCCACACACTGCTGCCAGAACTGGCTTAGGGCTCGTTCACATCTGTGCCCGGTCTCCGTTCATGCAGGTTTCCGTTTCCTGCACAAAACTGAGCAGGAGACGGAAACCTGCAGGACTCTTTCAAACCCATTCATTTGAATGTGTTTGAAAGATGTCTGGCTGTGAGCGCCGGTGAGCGTTTTATGCTCTCCGCTGCGAAACCGTTTTTTTTTTTAAATCGAACACAGAGACAGACATGCAGTACTCTTGTGTCCGGTTTAAAAAAACAGTTTTGCGGCGGAGAGCATAAAACGCTCACTGGCGCTCACGGCCGGACCCGGTCTGACAGCTTTCCGTCTTCTGCATTCAGAAGACGGAAAGCTCAGAACGGACTCCAGGCGCTAGTGTGAACCTAGCGTTACCATGTAAGCCAGATCCAGCAGCTCCGGAGCAGACTGATAGTCTACCGCCACAGCCTGGACATAGGCTTTGAAGAGCTGTTGCCTGTGATGAGAGAGCGGCGAGGGAACGAGGAGAAGGTAAGTGTAATGTGTGTACACTGAGGTGGAACGTGAAACTGGGGGCAGATGAAGGAGAGGACGGCATGACACTGGGGGCAGAGATGTGGGGACATAAATCTTGAGGCAGAGATGGAGGGACATGACTCTGGGGGCAGAGATGGAGGGACATGAATCTGGGGGCAGAGATGGAGGGGACATGACTCTGGGGGCAGAGATGGAGGGACATGAATCTGGGGGCATTGATGGGGGCATGAATCTGGGGGCAGAGATGGGGGACATGAATCTGGGGGCAGAGATGGGGGGACATGAATCTGGGTGCAGAGATGGGGGGCATGAATCTGGGTGCAGAGATGGGGGGACATGAATCTGGGGCAGAGATAGAGAGGACATGTATCTGGGGGCAGAGGTGGGGGGACATGAATCTGGGGGCAGAGATGGAGAGGACATGAATCTGGGGCAGAGATGGAGGGACATGAATCTGGGGGCAGCGATGGAGAGGACATGAATCTGGGGGCAGAGATGGGGGGACGTGAATCTGGGGGCAGAGATAGAGAGGACATGAATCTGGGGGCAGAGATGGGGGGACATGAATCTGGGGGCAGAGATGGAGGGACGTGAATCTGGGGGCAGAGATGGAGAGGACATGAATCTGGGGGCAGAGATGGAGAGGACATGAATCTGGGGGCAGAGATGGAGGGGACATGAAGTTGGGGGCAGAGATGGAGGGACATGAATCTGGGGGCAGAGGTGGAGAGGACGGCATGACACTGGGGGAAGAGATGGAGAGGACATGAATCTGGGGGCAGAGATGGGGGGACATGAATCTGGGGCAGAGATGGAGGGACGTGAATCTGGGGGCAGAGATGGAGAGGACATGAATCTGGGTACAGAGATGGAGAGGACATGAATCTGGGGGCAGAGATGGAGGGGACATGAATCTGGGGGCAGAGATGGGGGGACATGAATCTGGGGGCAGAGATGGAGAGGACATGAATCTGGGGGCAGAGATGGGGGGACATGAATCTGGGGGAAGAGATGGGGGGGCATGAATCTGGGGGCAGAGATGTGGGGACATGAATCTGGGGCAGAGATGGGGGGACATGAATCTGGGGGAAGAGATGTGGGGACATGAATCTGGGGCAGAGATGGGGGGACATAAAACTGGGGCAGAGATGGGGGGCATGAATCTGGGGGAAGAGATGGGGGGTCATGAATCTTGGGCAGAGATGGGGGGCATGAATCTGGGGGCAGAGATGGAGGGGACATGAATCTGGGGGCAGAGATGGAGGGGACATGAATCTGGGGGCAGAGGTGGGGGGACATGAAACTGGGGCAGAGATGGGGGCTATGAATCTGGGGGCAGAGATGGGGGGACATGAATCTGGGGGCAGAGATGGGGGGACATGAATCTGGGGGCAGAGATGTGGGGACATGAATCTGGGGGCAGAGATGGAGGGGACATGAATCCTGGGGCAGAGATGGAGGGGACATGAATCTGGGGGCAGAGATGGGGGACATGAATCTGGGGCAGAGATAGGGGGACATGAAACTGGGGTAGACATGGGGGGCATGAATCTGGGGGCAGAGATGAAGGGGACATGAATCTGGGGGCAGAGATGGAGGGGCATGAATCTGGGGGTAGAGATGTGTTGACATGAATCTGGGGGCAGAGATGGAGGGGACATGAATTTGGGGGAAGAGGTGGGGGGACATGAAACTGGGGCAGAGATGGGGGCCATGAATCTGGGGACAGAGATGGAGGAGACATGAAACTGGGGGCAGAGATGGAGGGGGGACATGAATCTGGGGGCAGAGATGGAGGGGGAGACATGAAACTGGGGGCAGATGAAGGGTGTATATGAAGCTGGGGGAGAGATAGAGGGGGGGAGACATATAATTTACGGGTGACTGTAGGAGGATTATACTGTGTGCGGGCACATGAAAAATGAATGAGAATGGGCGGAGTCAACATAACAGTGGGTGGGGCTAAATTTGCCGCAGCGCGCAGAGCACACCACACATTTTGTCCCTCTTTTGGTTCTTCAAAAGTTGGGAGGTATGGCTAAGCTGGGCTATATAGTGTATGCTCTGGCTGGCCTTTTCACAAGCTTTTTTGCCTTGTATCAACTTAGTAAGTTATGATCTGTTTAAAAACAAAAAATAAACATAAGTACACCTTAAAAACATGTAAAACTAGGGGCTAACATGCATTTTTGGAAGCTTTCCATAAGTATTTAGCCAATACTTAAATGAGGAGACACTCTTTGCTTCCTTCACCTGCCAATGTCTGTAATGGAGTTTGGATGCTGAAGATGTCCTAAAATGGCTGCTGGGTTTGGTTGACACCTCCGGGCCGTCCCTTTTGGGCCGTGGCCATGAATATGGATTGGAAATACTCGCGTTATTTTACGCGCGTATTTTGACAAATACGCAGCACGTATACACGCACAATGCGCCGCGTATACTCGCCTCGTATATGCGGCGCGTAAAAACACGCGCCTAATTGAAATACATTGATTTTTACGTGCGTTATTTTACGCGCGTATAATGAAACCAAGAAAAAAAAACAAACATACAACTCAATGGGAAAAGATTTTACATGTGTAAAATGAACCAAAATGTGCGGAAAAGGGTATGGTGTAAAAGGAATATGACCTAAATACTGTTGTTTAATTAGAAAAACTAAGCAAAAATGCAATGAAAAACACTCCAGAAAAAAAAAGTGAAAATTCCCATATAATTTGTATCACACTTGTTAATGCAGTATTATTACAGATGTTTTAGTTCAAACATCCACTATTTGAATGGGTTTGGAAACTGTCCGGCCGTGAGCGCCGGTGAGCATTTTGTGCTCTCCACGGCGAAACCAATTATTTTTTTTTTTAACCGGACACAAAGTTGGACATGTAGGACTTTGTGTCCAGTTAAAAAAAAAATGGTTTAAACAGCAGAGTTTTTGACCCTTTGGGTGAGCTGAGCCTTTAACCAGCAAAGTTTCTGGTCCTTGGGGTGAGTTGAGCCTTGCACCAGCAGTGTTTTTGGCCTTGGGGTGAGTTGAGCTTTTAACCAGCAGTATTTTTGGCCCTTTGGGTGAGATGAGCCTTTAACCAGCAGTGTTTTTGGCCCTTGAGGTGAGTTGAGCCTTTAAACAGCAGAATTTTTGGCCCTTTGGGTGAGTTGAGCCTTTCACCAGCAGAATTTTTGGGCCTTGGGATGAGTTGAGCCTTTAACCAGCAGAGTTTCTGGCCCTTGGGGGGAGTTGAGCCTTGCCCCAGCAGTGTTTTTGGCCCTTGGGGTGAATTTAGCCTTTAACCAGCAGTATTTTTGGCCCTTTGAGTGAATCGACCCTTTAAACAGCAGCGTTTTTGGCCCTTTGGGTGAGTTGAGCCTTTAACCAGGAGAGTTTTAATTTTTGGCCCTTTGGGTGAGTTGAGTCTTTAACTAGCAAAGTTTTTGGTCGTTGGGGTGAGTTGAGCCTTGCACCGGCAGTGTTTTTGGCCCTTGGGGTGAGTTGAGCCTTTAAGCAGCAAAGTTTTTGGTCCTTGGGGTGAGTTGAGCCTTGCACCGGCAGTGTTTTTGGCCCTTTGGGTGAGTTGAGCCTTTAACCAGCAGAGATTTGTTGGCCCTTGAGGTGAGTTGAGCCTTTAAACATATTCCAAAGACATACTGATAGGGAAAATGTACATTGTGAGCTCTATGTGGGGCTCACAATCTACATTAAAAAAAAAATATTAAAAAATGTGAGCCTTAAACAGCAGAGTTTTAGTTTTTGGCTCTTGGGATGAATTGAAGATTGTAGGAGCATAATATTATGCTCCTATGGGATGAATTGAGCCTTTTAGGAGCATAATATTATGCTCTATGGATGAATAGAGCCTTGTCGGGGCATAATATTAGGCCCTTGAGGTGAGCCTTAATGGGGTGATTTTAAATTTTGTTTTTCAACTGTGATGGTGGAGGAGGAGGAGGAACTGAACAGCTGGAGCACATACATGTAACTTCATGTTGGCGTGCTTGACACTGGTGGACATGCAAATGATGGGTCAGTCCAGTGGCAGTTCATTTTGATCAGCGTCAGCTGGTCAGCACTGTCAGCTGACAGATGGCTGCGCTTATCGGTGATGATGCCACCGGCTGCGCTGTAGACCCTTTCCGATAGAACGCTGGCAGCAGGGCAGGACAACACCAACAAGGCGGAAAGCGCAAGTTCCAGCCACAAGTCCAACTTTGACACCCAATAATTGTATGGCGCAGAGGGATCGGAGGGGACAGGGCTGTTGTTGGCCAGGTATTCCCGCAACATTCGTCCCTCCTGGTGACCCTCAATGGTGGTAGTTTGGCGAGGGGGTGCCATTAAGGTGTCCCAGACCTTGGAGAGTGTGCCCCTGCTTGTGGCAATCATGGATGTGATTGGCCCTCCCCTCTACCGGAATGAAAGACGATATGTTATTTTTATAAATGGGGTCGAGGATTGCAAAAATCCAGTATTGGTTGCTCTCCAGGATTGACAATGCATTTGTCACTGGAAAAGCAGACCAACATGAAGTCAGCCATGTGTGCCAGAGTGTTAGTTGGCATGACTTCACTGCCCCCATTGGTAGGATCACTGTCCATTTCCTCCTTCCATTTGCCCCATCTGCGCTGAAGCAATGGGACGCACTGAACTTCCCCGCTAGCCATTGTCATGTCGTGTGTGACAATGATTTCATCTTCCACTTCATCCTCCTCCTCCTCTGTCATTACAGGCTGAGAAGCTGACAGGAGTGTGCACGGAGTATCCTGCTGGGATGGGTCTGCTCCTATCCCAGACTCCTCAGCGTGCAATGCATTATCCCCGATGGCGTTGAGGGATTCTCACATCACACACAGGAGCGGTATGGTTACACTCACTAGTGTGTCGTCACAACTGACCCTCTTGGTGGACTCCTCAACGACAGTATCTTGCATAAGTCAGACATCCGTGGCCACTCATGGTGTAGAAACTGCGGGAGTTGACTTTGAGGAATCCTTGGGCTTTGGAGATGGTACTCCATCAAGGGTCTCTGCTGCTCACAAACCCTGCTCAACATGTGGTACATCGAGTTCCAGCATATGGAGACGTCGCACAACAGTCAGTGTTCGGGCAGATGTAGGTGTTGCTGGAGGGTTCGGACGCTAGCAGAGGCTACTGTCGACTTACGAAAGTGGGCGCACAAGCACCGCACTTTTACCAGTAGCTCATGAACGTTGGGGTACGTTTTTAAAAACCGTTGCACCACTAAGTTGAAAACGTGGGCCAGGCATGGAACATGTTGGAGGCTGGCAAGCTCCAGAGCCACTACCAGGTTCTGGCCGTTATTGCACACGACCATGGCTGGGCCCAGGTGCAGTGGCGCAAACCACAATGCCGTCTCATCGAGAATGGCATCCCTCACCTCGGAGGCAGTGTGCTGTCTGTCCCCCAAGCTGATGAGCTTCAGCACAGCCTGCTGATGTCTCCCCACGCCAGTGCTGCAGCGTTTCCAGCTCGCAGCTGGGGTTGATGTTACGGCGGAGGAGAAGAAGGGAGAGTGGTTCTGAACCCCTGCCAGAAATCTTGGGCGGGGAGAGGAGGTAGGCCACCCCACTTTGCGACTCGGTCCCAGCCTCCACTACATTCAACCAGTGTGGCGTGAGTGATATGTAGCGTCCCTGTCTGCATGCACTTGTCCACGCATCGGTGGTCAAGTGGACCTTAGTGCAAAGTGCAGAACTAAGGGCACGCCTGATATTCCGCGACACATGCTGGTGCAAGGCGGGGACGGCACAACAGGAAAAGTAGTGATGACTAGGGACGGCATAGCGAGGTGCCGCAGCTGCCATCAGGTCATGGAAGGCCTGAGTCTCCACAAGCCTGAACGGCAACATCTCCAGGGCCAGCAGTTTGGAGATGTGCCCGTTTAAGGCTTGGGCATATGGGTGGGTTGCGTTATATATTTTTGCCTGTGCTCAAACGCCTGGGAGATGCTGGGTTGCTGGGAAGAGGCGCATGATGGTGTAGGAGAGGGAGCGGAGGCAGGAAAAGGGGAGGATGAGGGTGAAGTCCCCAAAGTGACAGAGGCAGATGTGGAGGTGTCCTGGCTGGTGGTCTGGACTGCAGCAACAGCACTGGACACAGTGGAAGAGGCAGTGGCAGCAACGCCGGACGATTGTTCTGCATTTGCTCTCTCTTACTGAGCCCAGTGCTTGCCTTCCAAATGATGATGCATGCCTGAGGTGGTAAGGTTGCTCTTTTCAGAGCCCCCCCCTACTCAGTTTGGAGTTGCACAGTGTGCAAACCGCACTAAATTTGTCCTCCGTGCATACATCGAAAAATCTCCACACCATCAAGGAACGTGGCCTGGATGGGGGAATTTTTCTCGAGTGGCTAGGACAGGGAACATCTTGGGCCTTGCTGGGTCTGCTCTGGCTTCTGTGAAGCAGCTGTCCTGTGCCTCTGGACATGCCTCTGCCTGTAGCCACCTTTTTTGGTGCTGCACTTGCCTCCAGATCTACGCTGCTTTCCCCGCTAGACATTACTCCTGCCCAGGTCGGGTCGGTCACCTCGTCGTCCACCACCTTCTCTTCCAATTCCTCAACCTGCTCCTCCTCCTGCACACCGCACATGACAACAGCCTGCCCTTTTGGCAACTTTGTCTCGTCATCATCACTGATGATGGGTTGCGGGGCCACAACCACAAAATCACCAGGAGATGGCAGATGCTCCAGTGTTTGGGCATCAGGACACACAAAATCATCTGTTAGCTCCTGGGATTCGTGAAGTGGTGGGACACAGTGAGGGACAGTAAAAGGATCCGAAAACAGCTCCTGGGAGGGGGCAAAGGTGGGATGACTTCTGAGAAGATTGGGCATGTTGGGAGGAAGGAGGGGCAGAATCTTGGCTAGGAAGATGACTGGAGGTAGTGGCTGACTGGCTGGTGAAAAGCTGCTGGAAGCGTTATCCGCTAGCCACTGCAACACCTGTTCCTGGTGCTCAGGCCTGGTCAATGTTGTACCCTGCTTAATGTGGCCATCAAGCCAGGGATTGTGGAGAAGCGCGATGCTGGCTGCCCCTCACCAGTAGCCATTGGATGTAGCTTGACCACAACCTTGCTCCCCGGCTGCATTTCCATGCCCCTGTCCACGTCCCTTTGTGCTAGCCTTGGGCATTTTGAGAAAATTTGGGCTTTCTGTTGCCCGGCTGGTACACATTATAGTTTACTTCCCCCACTCTTTCAATGATTTCATATGGCCCTTGCCATTTGGACATAAATTTACTTTCCACCATAGGAACTAGTGTTGAGTGAATAGTATTTGTCGAGCACCTCGCCGACATAGGAATGCATGTAATCAGCCGAACACCTAGGGGTTACACGCTTATGTGCCAAATCCAAAACCACTATTTGATAGGGCTGGGGCACCACCAAACTTTCAACAATTTCTTCCCCGTTTTTGGTTGACCCTATACATTGTCTACCAATAAGTATTTGGACACCCAGTAAAGTTCGGCGGAGGTGGAATTATGGTCTGGGGGTGTTTCTCCTGGTATGGACTGTGACCCTTGGTCCCAGTGCATAGGAAACTCAACGCCAACGCCTAATGCACTATTTTAGATATCAGTGTACTTTCTACATTATGGCGGTTCTATGGGTCGAACCAATGTTACTTCCCGGATGACAATGCCAGCTGTCATGTAGTGAGGTCTACCATGAATTGGTACAGTGACAATCAGGTTAACTGACTGGACAGGCCTGCCCAGAGCCTAGACTTGAACCCTACTGAGCACCTCTGGGACGAGTTGAATCGCTAAACTAAGGGGTGCAGCAGCCGACCAAAATCGGTGAAAGAACTCACCTGTCTTCTCCAAGCTGAACAGAATAAAATACCACTAGCTGTCATACAGGGACTTCTGGAAAGCATGCCCCGGAGGGTTGAGACTGTGATTGCCGCTTGGACCAAAGGTGTCCAAATACTTATTGGTAGACAGTGTACAGTAGGTCTTGGTTCATGGACATATAGGGAAACCCCTTGTGAGCCCCTGGATACTAGGGTTCACCATGTATCACCTTTATATTTTCCTTGCATGAGACAAATCAGGATCTCTGATTTGATCCATCCCAAAATTGTCACAGGACACCTCAAGCTCTAGCTTGAACTGGCGAACTCCCTCCTGACTATCAGCATCACCAGGTAATACAGATAGGATACTGTCTAGTTTCTCCACGTATGCACAAGACGCCAATAGTTTGTTCACTGTACAGTGCAGGGTCGACCAAATCATGGTGCACCAGGGTTACCAGGCTCCCAGAGTCTAGGAGAGCCAGTACAGCATGCCCCGCCACAGTCACAGTGCGCATCTGAGGTTTAGTCACAGTTTCTGCCGAACAAATAGGTTGATCAAATAGTGATACCCGCCTGGAACTGATGTAGTCCATGGGTTCAGTCTTCATGGGTCAGTATACAGCAACATGACCCAGTTCATGGCACCAACACCTGAGAAGGTAGGGGTCTCCATTTTGAGACCTGGGCTTAACACTTTCAGTCCCAGCTGCCTGTTTCCCCTCTAAATGTGTGATCCCCTCACAATCTTCCTGATAACCACAGTAGTTGGTGCAATCTTACCTGACTTGGGGCTAGTAGATCTGGAAGATGTCTGCAGTAGCTCCTCAGTGGCTCAGTATCATTCCACCAAACATATCAGCTGGTCAGCCGTTGTATGTCCTGCTTGTCCAACCCAGCGCTGAATCTTAGATGGAAGTGATCTGTGTCCTTTTCAAGTACCACTCTCTCCACCATCTGTGCCGGAGTGGCCTCCTCAGGCTGAAGCCATTTCTGTACCAGACAGATTAGATCATGCACCTGGGATCAGGATGGGAGACTCTCAAATAAAGTCCAGTGGTGCACTCTCCCAGCATGTACATGCATATTCACCTTGAGATGTGCCAAGATATCACTTTTCAGTTTGTAGTCCTTAGTCTCCTGTTTAGACAGGTCATAGCACACGTTCTGAGTTTCCCCATGAGAAAAGGTGTCACTACATCAGCCCACTGATCCTTTAGCAATTTCTCTCACTCGGCAACTCGCTCAAAAGCCAGAAGATATGCCTCAACGTCATCTGTGGATGTCATCTTTTGCAGGGTACTCTGTACTTCATCTCCAGCAGCAGTCTGTACACTCTGGGTCTCTCTTGCATCAGTACACTCGCCTGCCGTTCTCTGGATGACCAAAGCCTTGCTGAGCAGTGTTAGCTTCTCTATAAGCAGCAAGTTCATCTCCTGCTGCTGTGCTTGGGCTTGCTGCTGTCGCCTCACAGCTTCCATCTGGGCTTGTTGCGGCTGCGACAACATTTGCTGCTGTTGTAGGATGACCTGCTCAAACCGTTTCACAAAGTACTCCAATCTCACTTTTAATCTCTCTCCTGCAGCCTTCACCAAGGATATAGGAGAGGAAAAAATAAAAAATCTGTTTGTCTCTTTAAGACTGTTTAAATTGCGGAGCCTGCATCTGAAGCACCATATGTGGGAAAGGTAGCTCGGTAGCAGCAATGCTGAAGAACCGACCAGTCAGAGACAAGGAAACAATGACTGGTGCAAACAGGTTTATTTGAAAAACAGTAAAATAAATAAATCTTCACTGCAGGTACGCTTAAGCAAAATAAAATACAGCCTTAACATCAGGCAAAAATGTCAAACAAAACCTTGCTCATCTGAGCACTAACTAAACAGTAACCCCCCCCCCCCAAAAAAAAAAAAAAAAAACAACTAACGATACGTGTTGCTTACTACCAACCACAAGAACAAACAAAATAGCACAGTATGGCCTCACCAGACTTACAGTATTTCAGGACTAATGAGGCACTTCCTCTCGCTCCCAGGATCTGTCCTGAAGTACAGGCTCTGCAGCCTTTTATGGCCCTGTAATGAGCCCAGGATCCTTAACTTCAGGTGCACAGAAACAGTTCAAACTCATAGTGCTCCTCACCAGTGCAGTGGTTCTGCACGGCTTGTCCTCCAGCGTAATGTCCCTGGAGGCTCTAGCAGTTTAGCAGGTTAGTTGTGTTCCAGGAGACAGGCACAGTCTGGCAGCTTTTAATCTACAAGCCGCACACATCTGAGTGTATCAACATTGGGAGTGGAGTTTGGGAATGAGTCTGCAGCTCCCAAGTCCCAAACCCAATCTTCAGCCATTACGTAACTGGAGAGCAGCATTCTCAGTGGCAGATACCTGCCATCCACCACTTTATCACTTGCCTGTTTACAAACATCTTACATAAACTATACTACTGCCACTTGTTATATGACATATTCTAGTGAAAGTCCTCCTTAAATGTATAATTCATTAGCCATTAATATGTGGCTAGTACTATGGCAAAAGCTTTATTCCCTTTCGTCCCACCCACAGCACAATACTGGGATATTTCTGTCTCTGTGTGCTGGTAGGACAGAATGGAATTTTTAATCAACAATTAAATGGTTAAACATTAACCCATCCCCCTCCTCAATATAAGAAAGGAAGTACCAACCCCCAATGTGTTTTTTTCTGTCCTGTGTCGGTGGGACATATGGAAGGAAGATTATTCCTTCCATATAGTGTTATCCAGGTTTCTGGATGACTTCCCCCTCCTTACCCCTGTTTGAGTTTGGTTTGTCTTCTATCCTGTTGTGAGGACTCTTTTTCTGCTTTTGGTTTTCTGTCTCCTTGTCTGTCTTTCCTGCTTCTGCTGCAGGGAAAGACCTTTTTTTTCAGCTGTTGCTTATAATGATCAAGCAGTCGAGGCCACTGCCTTTAGTGTCCGCATTGAACCTTGACGGTAAGTTCACACAGAGTTTTTTGGATCGGAACCTGAGGCAGGAGCCCTTGAAGTCAATGGGAGGCTTTTTTCCGTGCAGATTCTGATGCAGATTCCGCGTGAGAATCTATGCCAGAAAACTCCATGTGCAAGCCTTGCATCACTATTTTATTGTTTTGGGGTTTTTTTTGTTTTTTTTTTACAATGCATGGCATTTCCTGCTTCTTCTCCCTAGATCTCCTGTTTGGGGACGGTGGAGTTCAGTGTATGCAGACTTGTGTACATGATGACATCAGGGCTTTTTGGCCTTATGGCCCTCATCTGTGGATCAAGCACTCACGAAGCGGCGTCAATCTTTGATTTTGCCAGTGCCTTCCAGCTCCCAGGATTCGCAGGTTGCACAGTGCAGCTCCTCTCCACTGGTGCTCTCTCTGCCTGCTGGTACACCACTGCCCCAATGCTCTCCATCAGCTCCTGGGAGGCTGAGGATATTTCCAGGACGGCTCCTCCCACAAACGCCTCTTCTTGAGATGCCTCCTCTGCTATTTTCAGCCTCTCCAGTGCTTCCCATGCTGCAGCACCAACAAGAATCCAGCCCTCCATGTGGCTCTGAGGTCAGTGCCCCTATCCTGTCCTCTCCCTATGCAATGCCTGTGCTCTCCTTAGTGGCCAAAGAGCAGCCACTTGGGACTTCTCTCCTGGTGTCCTCTGCCGTTGTGCCCCCCTCCTCAGACTAAGATGATGATGACCTGTCTGGGGACTCTGATGTGGGGGTTCCTCTGGCACAGTCTCTTAAGATCCGGGCTGACTGTGTCTCCCCTCCCTCCTCCCCAGCAGCTTTGTTCTCCCAAGTTTGTGCCTCTGGCTCTTCTCTCCCTTTCTGTTTATTCTTACTGCCCACAAACGATCCTAAGCTGACTTATCCTCCTTCTGTGATCTACTGGATGTCCCCCTGGTGGAATTCACGAACTGAAAATTGATTTCTCCACCTCCACCCCCAGTGTGGCATCGACAAGGCCCCAAACGATGCCGGGTACCTCCTGTGCCATCTGTTTCCCAGAAGCCTCACATGGAGAACAACCCCTAGGGTTTCTTCTTGCTAGATCCCCAGTATTGTGCTGCTGGTGGGGCGAAAGGGAAGCATAGATTAAGATGTTAATCTGTTTTCCCTTTTTTTCCAACAGCGGCACAAAGCTCCCTCCCTGTGTTATGTATTTTTTTCTTTATAATTACACGTTGGGGGGAGGGAAGTTGGTACTTCCTTTTTTATATTGAGGCGGGGGAGAGGTTAATGTTAATCTTTATCCATTTAATTGTTCATTTTCCATTCTGCCCTACTAGCACACAGAGGTAGAAATACAGTACCCCAGTATTGTGCTGCTGTTGGGGCTAAGAGAAAACAGATTAACCTCTTAATCTGTGCTCATAATTAACGCACAACCATTATTAAATGTGCAGGGATATGGTGCAAACTTGTAGTGCATGCAAATATTCCCTTCTCTTTAGTCAGTCTCATAGGGTTTAAAAGGGGTCTATCTCTACCGTCAGCCACTTTAAATCACTGGCTTGAATTCTCTGTTGTTCTCGCCAACATAGTTGAAAGGACAAGGACATGTAGCAATAAAAATCACACGGTGAATTTAACAGTTGATGAAGTCGCAGTTCACATAAGTGTGGCCAATCGTTATGCTCCTAAAACTGAAGCTCCTCCGATCATATTTGCATGCTTTGCAACTACCACATCTGTATGTGATCCTGTCCAGCCAAGTTCCCCCAGATGTTTATATGGGTTGGTGGCTATGAACTAACCGGTCTCTCAAGTTTCTCCCTCTCCTTATAATGAGATCTGAGACTGCAAGATTATTCAGGCACTACAAAAGTATCTTGAACGTAAGATAGTACCCTGTGGATAGTACTCTTTAGTGTAAACTCTAAAAGTGGACAGGAGAACACAACACAACACAGAAGAGGAGTTAGCAAGCCAAGAGTCAAAGCCAGAGAGATGAAGCAGTACCAAATCGCAATCCAAAAGAGTAGTCACAAGAAGAGCCAAAGGTCAGAAGTCAATAAGTACAAGATAAGAAGAGCATGGAGAAAGTTTAACAAGGGCAAAGTCAAAGGACAGAGTCACAATAGCCAGCAAATCTGTGTGACCTTTTTATAGGAAGTCCAGAACCCGCCCCATACTTGCCTGGCAGATAGGCTATCAATCACACAGGTAAGGCTAAGATTAATTATTAGAGGAGCAGAGGCAAACCGAAGTGAAGGAGATGGGTGAGGGAATAGGACAGTGTTCAGACAATACCAGAAGAACCTAAAGCAAGTAATAATAACTGAACACGCCTCCTGCGTTGCAGCGCACGAGCCGAGGGCGGTGAAGAGGCCTGGATAGGCAGAAACATTACACATGCATCCCTGACTTTTGGCTCCATGTATTAGAGAAGAGTTTTCCATATATACATTCCAGTGCTTTTTGCGAGATGAGGCTTAATATCAAGTACTGGTGTCCACTATTGGGATCCAGAAAACTGGTTTTAACTGCGAATTTCCTTACTTTTAGGGCTATATGGTCTCCTAATAGGGTGCATACTAAAAGGACACTTTAGGTGTGTCTCCTGATGAACTCCAAATGTGAATTGTCTTGAGGGGAATCGCGTTGAGTTGTATATAAGATGATATGCTGTATTAGCATATGAGATCTGTATGGAATAACACAGATGGTGTGTTTAAACCCTATGAGACTGAATATAGAGAGGGGAATGTTTGCATGCACTATAAATTTGCACCATATCCCCAGACATTTAATAGTGTTTGTGCATTAATGAGGGTGTGACAGAATAAAGTTTTGCCATAGTACTAACCCGGACACAATATTAATGGCTAAGGGAGTATACACTCAAGGAGGACAGGCGCTAGAATATGCCATAAAAGAGGTAAAGTAGTATAGTTTATGTAAAATGCCCATGATCAATTCATCTACAGATGTATCCTATGTATAGTGCAATGCACAAACATAATTTGTATTTTATTTTCTTGTGTTAACACTATTTAGGGGTGGATTATTGATGCCTTTTATGAGTATCTAAAATAAAAGTTAAGTTTTAGCCTATTGATAGCTTCCAATTTCCTTTTCTGTGATTTATTCTGCTTGGATAGCAGGACATTGCTTAAAAACAACAAAGGAAGACTTCACCAGTTACAAAAAAGTGGTTCTCAACTTCAAGAATGCACTCACCTTTGTAAAACAGATCTACACCACATTCATATCTTCCGTACCCCAAACCCCCAAACAGTTTATTTAACCCTTTTGCTGTTAGGGGACTTTGGATATTTTGTGCCTGTGGTAGCCAGAGCAATTTTCGAAGTTTTGAGATGGACAAATAAAACCTAAATTTTCAACATTAAAAAAAATCATACTAATCCTCCATATCTATATATTTTCTTAAAGTAGAATCCTGCAGCAAAATGACACTTGGTACTGTATACAAACAGGCAACTTCATGCAAGTTTGATTTAAAATGTCTGTTTTATTAAAAATAAACAACAAATAAATGTATATTAGTTACTAAAAGTGGAAACCAAACAAAAGGTTATATGTACGAAACCTCCTACAAATAAGAGTTCAACATGTGCAGAGGCCTACACCTTCATGAACATATCATCCTTTCAAAATGTATCCTATGTAAAATGTAGGGATTACACACTGTGAAAAACAAGTGCACTCCTTAACACTACATATTTTTGGAAAGTAGACAACCTGAATATTCTATATGTCTCAATAGGTTATCAATAGCCTTGTCCACCTTCATGTAACTTTGTAACAAACACAAATATTTTTTTGAAAAAATGTACTACAACAAATATTTACACCTAACAATCAATCATACATTCACACACGAAACAAATATATAAAATATAAGATAAAGGAGTACAGAATTTATATATAACTGCAAACATCAACTACAACAAGCACTCGTACTCTCAAAAACACTGATACAGAAAATAAACAATATATTTCTGTTATCCTATTAATATTATAAATGTGAAAGTTTGTGAGTTTGGATGTTTGTGGGTTTGTGTGTTTGGATGTTTGTTAGTCAATCACGCAAAACCTGCTCGACTGATTTGGCTGAAAGTTTCCACAAACATAGTTAATACACCCAATTGTGCAATAGGCTACTTTTCGTCACAATAGCGCACATACGTTTGTGCCAGGACCCCCACAAAACCCAAACTCACACCACCATCTCTGCAATCTCACACACTTTGGACCATAGCAAGCCACAAAATTCATATTGCCCTCTACAGCCTAGCCGCTAACCCCACACAATCTCATATACATATACTTTACCACTTTGCCCCTCACCTTAATGATACTCCAGGAGGCTCTCTTTAACGCTCCAAAGCAGCCATGTTTGCCGACCCCCACCGCTCTGACAATCTGCGACACCGCCCACCCATGTCAATACCCCTAGGAGGTCTAATAAATGCAAAAAAAAAGTTTAAAAAAAAGTAAAAAAAATATAAAAACAAATAAAAAGGATTAAAAATTCAAATCACCCCCTTGCCCTAGAACACATATAAAAGTAGTTAAAAACTGTGAAACACATACATGTTAGGTATCCCCGCGTCCGAAATCGCCCGCTCTACAAAGCTAGACAAATATTTTTTCCTGTTCAGTAAATGCCGTAGCGGGAAAAATGGTCAAAAGTGCCAAACCGCCGTTTTTTCACTGTTTTGATTCTGATAAAAATTGGAATAAAAAGTGATCAAAGCAATAACTTTTCCCGAAAATGGTAGAACTAAAAAGTACACCCGTTCCCGCAAAAAAAGACGCCCCATACATCCCCGTACACGGACGTATAAAAAAGTTACGGTTGTCGGAATATGGCGACTTTTCAAAAAAAAATTTTTTAACACAGTTTTGGATTTTTTTAAGTGGTCAAAATGTAAATAAAACCATATAAATTTGGTATCCCCGGAATCGTAATGAAACACAGAATACAGGGGACATGTCATTTTGGTTGCACAGTGAACGCTGTAAAACCAAAGCCCGTAAGAAAGTCGCAGAAATGCATTTTTTCATCAAATCCACCCCATTCAGAATTTTTTCCCTGCTTCCCAGTACATTATATAGAATAAATAATGGTGGCATCATGAAGAAAAATTTGTCCCATGAAAAATTAAGACCTCATATGCCTCTGGGAGCGGAGAAATAAAAAAGTTATGGGGTTTAGAAGGAGGGGAGTCAAAAACGAAAAATGAAAATCAAAAAATGCCATTGCGGGAAAGGGTTAACTTCAAATACTTCTATCCCAAAGACACTATGTAAAGTTTCTCACAACACCGTATAGCAGCTCAAATACAAATTAACTTCAACACAAAAGTCTCACGTATTCTCTGAATTACAGCAAAAACAAGATACAAAGTTACATTTCATATCCCATACCTTATACACACTACGAAAACCTTACCCACGCCTGTATATACCCACTTCTACAATCACCGCAGACGAAGTCGCGGGTACCAGCTAGTTCATTAATATGTTAAAAAATCTACTGCACATAGCAAACTATTACACCAAAGTCTCACTTTTTTGAGATTGTACAACATACCGTATATAAAAACACGACTTAATATTTCATATATACAGTTAGGGCCAGAAATATTTGGACAGTGACACAAGTTTTGTTATTTTAGCTGTTTACTAAAACATGTTCAGAAATACAATTATATATATAATATGGTCTGAAAGTGCACACTCCCAGCTGCAATATGAGAGTTTCCACATCCAAATCGGAGAAAGGGTTTAGGAATCATAGCTCTGTAATGCATAGCCTCCTCTTTTTCAAGGGACCAAAAGTAATTGGACAATGGACTCCAAGGGCTGCAATTAACTCTGAAGGCGTCTCCCTCGTAAACCTGTAATCAATGAAGTAGTTAAAAGGTCTGGGGTTGATTCCAGGTGTGTGGTTTTGCATTTGGAAGCTGTTGCTGTGACCAGACAACATGCGGTCAAAGGAACTCTCAATTGAGGTGAAGCAGAACATCCTGAGGCTGAAAAAAAAGAAAAAATCCATCAGAGAGATAGCAGACATGCTTGGAGTAGCAAAATCAACAGTCGGGTACATTCTAAGAAAAAAGGAATTGACTGGTGAGCTTGGGAACTCAAAAAGGCCTGGGCGTCCACGGATGACAACAGTGGTGGCATGCAGAGCCCAACTCGCGAAAATTGTGTCACTGTCCAAATATTTCACACTAACTGTACCCTAACTGTACAACCACCTTCATGCAACTTTGCAGTAAACAGAGATTATAAGCAAAAAGTGCTCAAAAATTCAAATTTGACACTAAAGTGCATGTTCAAGCAATCCCTATCTGCAAGCAAAATGTACAGTCCAAAAAACTCCAAAATGTGAGGAATTCATACATACCACAAATAGAAACATATACAGGTACATGTATTAAAGAAATGCCAAAATTGCTGAAATTCAGCAACCAATTTTGTGCATGCAAATTAAATTGGAGTTTACATAAGAATACAATTTTCTATCCCCCTATGAAAATTGTAGAAATTTATATGTCCATCTCTAGTCATAATCTTTATTGCTATTATTTTAGCTAGAGAAGTGTATTCTACTCTAGAACGAACAGGTATGGACAGGGACATATGTAAACTTTATTGATGACTTTGTGTATGTGTTGTGCAAGTATTTGGTGCATCTCTTTTGGTGCTGCAACTTTCATGATGGTAAAGATCTGGGCCAAAACTTCCTGGTTTTGTTCAGAGGGGTATTACAGAAGAATACTTCTCTAATTAGACTTAGAGGGGTCTTACATTATGTCTCTATATGACAATTAGAGGACAAAGGTATAGCATGCTCTTTGATTAATAGGAGAGTGGTTAACATGGACAGAAGTCCATGCTACCCCTTCCCTTGGGGTCACATAAAGGCTATGCACAGTACTTCACATGCAGGCGGCCATTTTTTGTGACCGCTTACGCTTGCATGTGCAGTACGGTCCTGTAGTTCTATGGCCGCTTGCATGTGAAGTCAGCTCTGTCCGAGGCCCGCTCGCAGAGCCAACTTGCGCATGTGTTTAATTTTGACCCACCGCGCGTCGGAAGAAGAAGGTGAAGAGGCCGATGCTGATGAAGCGTTTCAGGCGCTATACGGCCCTTCTTCTCGGCTCCCGAAAGGCGTAGTCTTGTACCAGACTAACCTGTACAGTTACATCTGTAACTTTTTTAACATGGAAGAATAAAGAGTTAATTTTTAACCTCGTGGGTCCTTGTTCTAAATTGGCACCTTGGATGCAGCTGGCGTCTCTTATTGTTGTCTACTAGGCAGATTATAGTCAGGAACCAATATGTTAGAGGGTGACATGATATGGTACGTTATAATTCCTTCCAGTACTTCCTTTCTTAAGGCTATTCCGACGTGTTAGTCAGAGAAAAAAGCGTTTTAAATGATAGGATCCCTTTAAGGCCAGTGGGCTGACTTAAAAATGTAGTAAGTTTATATAGGGCCTGAATTAAAAGTACTGACCTATGGTTTTGCCACTTGATAATGGTTATAAGTTTGGCAACATTTATAAATGGTGTGCGCCATTGATAAGACACACAGACTAAAAGGGGGAGATGTGATGCAGAGCTCAGGGGGATCATCGACGCCAACAACACACTCATTATATGGTATCCCAGTGAGCTCCTGGAACAATCACGGGCATAGTGCGAGGAACAATTTCAGTGGCAGGCCAGCTTGAGAGCTGCCGAAACGCCAAAGCAGGCGGATCTTCGATGCCAACAACAAGCTCATTATATGTCGTTCCAGCGAGATTCTGAGATGCCAGAACAATCACGGGCATGGCGCGAGGAGCAACTTCAGCAGCAGGACAATTTGAGAGCTGCCGAGACACTGGAGCAGGCGAACCATTGATGGCAGCAATTTGCTGATTAAATGCGGATCATTGACGCCAACAACACGCAGACAAAGTCGTGGGCAGGGGCTAGTGTATATATATATATATATATATATATATATATATATATATATATATATTGTCAGGGTCTGGGATTGCTAGGTGGGGTGGCATAGACACAAAAGTCCAGATTCTTCAGTCCATAACAAAGGTAGAGTTTACTTCCACTCAAAAAGGTATTGCAGCAACAAAAGGAAACAATACAAAAATAAATACCTGCCCAGCTGGGCTCTAACTAAACATAGAATAGGTTACTTCACCTAGAATAACAGAAATCCAAAAGCCAGTAGAATCATTCAGGACACAGCTCCAAAAATATGACCTCTTTCTTTGGCTCTCCAGCCAAACTCTGCCCCTAGTCTGCTGCTGGAGCTGACTTCTTAAGCCTCCTTTGATGAGTAGACTCTCTGCAGCTGATACGCTGCCGGAACATCTCCAAAGTGTGGACTGGAGGGGGGTGGAATGACAGGTCCCACTACCAACCTACCTGCCATTCCTCAAAATCCAGCCCAGTAACCAGAACTCTGAAATAACTCAGCATACAATAGTTATCTGCCGAGAAACCTTCTTTCTGGAGTTTTCTCATCTCACCCATCTGAGTAGTCTGGGTGAGATGTACACCCCCTCCATTACCTGACCGGCCATCGACTTACAATATATAGTGAGAAGGTGACAGGCAAAGAGCTGGAATCCTGCTACATCAGCCCCAGATACCTTATATGTGGTCCAGTGCAGATGTGGAATAGAGTTCAGCCTCAGGTGTGGGTCCTAAGGCTCATTACTGGCCCATAAAAGGTAGCAGATTCTACAATTAAGGGCAGAACCTGGAAGGAGAGGAAGGGCCTGGGTCTGTCCTGACACTGAGAGCCTTGTGATACGGTACAGTGTTGTTTTTGATTGATTGATTGGTTCGTATATTTTCTGTTTAGGCAGGCTGTACAATCTACATCAGACCAAGCGAAGATCACTCCGCACAGAGAACTAAATGACTATGAATGTCCTCCTCCTTTCTTCTCTGTTCCTTAGCTGCTATGGACTCCTAGTATATCTTTCTCAGCATATGTGTGTCTACTTCTGTAATATATTACTGTGTATTATCATGTATCTGTATTACTATGCAGCTGTAACATACTGAAATTTCCCCACTGTGGGACTATTAAAGGATTATCTTATCTTTAGTTAGTTTAGAGCAGGATTTTGTTTGACATTACTTTGCCTGAAGTTAAGGCTGTATTTTATTTTGCTAATTTTTGTGCCTGATGCTACGGATTATTTATTTTGCTGTTTTTTCTCAAAGGGATTTTATCATCAGAATCTCATTTTTAGATAATACCACGTCGGAATAGCCTTAAAAGGGTATTCCCACAAACATAACCATTTTTACATTTGTAGATAGTTAAAAGTTAAACATTTAAACAAATATAAGTAATTAAACATTTTGCAGAGTTTTAAAGGTTTTCTCTAAATATCTTGCAATGTCTTTACAAGTTGTTGTCTTGATCGGTTGCCAGTGGTTACGACCATGAACGTAGGACATTTCTAAGGTCAGAAGATCATCCATGATTTCTTTATCATGGCTGGGATATCTTCTCATACATGTAGTGTCCCTATCTGATAACCCAGCTTCAATAAGGACATCATGGCTGAGTTTCTGACAAGTCCCAGACCAGAGAAAGTTTCTGCATTTGTGGTCGTATCCATTGGCAACTGATCAAGACAACAGACTGTCACTAATAAGATGGTTAAAGGGGCTCTATCATTCAGAAAACGGATTTTGAGCTAAGCATATGCCCGAATAGCGGTATTCAGGCGCTGCCTCCAGTTCTTCCAAAGACCCCCCGTTTTCAGTAAAAACGATATGCTAATGAGGCTCACTGAGCACCCTGAGCATTCCCCAGGGCCAACGAGCACCCCCTGGGTCATGCCTCAGTAATGCCCCCCCCCCCCGTGGCTTGTGCTCCGTTATGCCCTCCTCCTCCACACTTGCTGTACCGCCTACATCCTGAGCAGTATGCTGAGTTCTATAGATAGCTACATGAAAATGGCGCTCGGGCATGCGCAGTAGCGCTCAGAACGGAGTGTTAATGCGCATGCACGGGATTTGAAGCACCAGGAGCGAGACAACAGAAGATGTAGGCAGTACAAGTGCAAGTGTGGAGGAGGAGGGCATAACGGAGCACAAGCCACGGAGGGGCGTTACTGAGCTATGACGAGGGGGTGCTCGCTAGCCATGGGGAATGCCCAGGGTGCTCAGTGAGCCTCATTAACATATAGTTTTTACTAAAAACAATATGCTATGAGGCCTTTTTAAAGGCTATTCAGGCATATGCTTAGCTCAAAATTCGTTTTCTGAATAATAGAGCCCCTTTAAAAAAAATCTTTAAAACTCAGCAAAGTTTTATTGGGCGCATGCGCAGTAGCCGTAGTAGAAGCCGCGTGCTACTGCGCATGCGCCCGGGCTGTTTTTTTTTATCAGTGTCCGCGAGCAAGCGCCGGAGGAGGACGGGACCCGAAGACGTCAGAGGAAGAAGAGGCGGGGAAGAAGAAGACGGCGCACCCTGAATGCCCGCCCAGGGTGCACGTTCCGTAAGTAAAGAAGATTCTTTTCTAAGTTATTATTTTAAAACGGGGGGGTAGTTTAATTTAACTTTTACAGTGCCTGAATAGCCTTTTTAAAGGCTATGCACGCATATGTGGGGCTCTAGCAGCATGATTTTGCTGATAGAGCCCCTTTAAACAACCCCCCCCCGTTTTAAAATAAAATCCTAAAAAAAGCATATGATCTACTTACGCATCGTGCATCGTCCCGTCCTCCTCCGGCGCTCGCGAACTGACGCTGATATAAAAAAAATGGCCTGTGCTACTGCCTGGGAGGACATCGGAAGAAGAAGAGGCGTGGATGAAGAAGAGGACACACCCTGAATGCCTGCCCATCGTGCACGATGCGTAAGTAGATCATATGCTTTTTTTAGGGTTTTATTTTAAAACGGGGGGGGGGGGGGGGGGGGGTTGTTTAATAACATTTACGGTGCCTGAATAGCCTTTTTAAAGGCTATTCACGCATATGTGGGTCTCTATCAGCATGATTTTGCTGATAGAGCCCCTTTAAAAGTTAAACATTTTTGCAAATATAAGTAGTTAAAAATCCTGCTGAGTTTTAAAGATTTTTTTTAAAGGGGCTCTATTATTCAGAAAACGAATTTTGAGCTAAGCATATGCCTGAATAGCCTTTAAAAAGGCCTCATAGCATATTGTTTTTAGTAAAAACTATATGTTAATGAGGCTCACTGAGCACCCTGGGCGTTCCCCATGGCTAGCGAGCACCCCCTCGTCATAGCTCAGTAACGCCCCTCCGTGGCTTGTGCTCCGTTATGCCCTCCTCCTCCACACTTGCACTTGTACTGCCTACATCTTCTGTTGTCTCGCTCCTGGTGCTTCAAATCCCGTGCATGCGCATTAACACTCCATTCTGAGTGCTACTGCGCATGCCCGAGCGCCATTTTCATGTAGCTATCTATAGAACTCAGCATACTGCTCAGGATGTAGGCGGTACAGCAAGTGTGGAGGAGGAGGGCATAACGGAGCACAAGCCATGGGGGGGGGGGGGGTAGTTTAATATAACTTTTACGGTGCCTGAATAGCCTTTTTAAAGGCTATTCACGCATATGTGGGGCTCTATCAGCATGATTTTGCTGACAGAGCCCCTTTAATTATCTACAAATATTAATATGATTATATTCATGGAGATACTCCTTTAAGAAAGGCTATTTATCCCCTACCTTTATAATTCTCCTCTGCGCAGCTGTTGATATTCCATTTTTTCCTGCTACGCAAATAAGTCTCGAGACAGCACAGAGGGTGTCCCCACTGTGCTCGAACAGCACAGGGGGCGTGTCCTGTGCTGCCTGAAGACTCTCCAGTGACGCCTCAATCTTCTTCAACCGCACCTCACCGCTGCGTCCTCCGTGTTGTCATCGCCGGGCTGAACCTGCATTCGGAATGGAAATCCCGCGCAGCCTCAGCCATCAGACTTTGGGCAGAGCCGACTGCACATGTCTGTTCAGCCATTTTACAGTGGACACTTACATGAGAGTACTGTTCCTGTAAGTGGCCACAATAAAATGGCAGAACAGACATGCGCAGTTGGCTCTGCCCAAAGCCCGATGGCAGAGCCGACTGAGCATGAGTGGGATTTCCATCCCAAACGCTGGCTCGGCCAGGCGATGACAACATGGAGGAAGTGCGAACCGCAAAGCTCAGAACATGTCCTATTCCTGTCCAGTTTTGCGGTCATGCCTCCATGTCTCCTTTTCCCACAAATTCACTCTAAAATATTTTACAAAGCCTACGACAAACTATGAATTAACCCCTAAACAAACCCCCTCCCCCACCTAATTTACTTCTATAAAAAAAAAAAAGTATAATTCCTCAAATATCTCGGGCGGTCCACGGATACTTTCTGATAATCTGGCAACATTTTGTTTCACTGCTTCCGAAGCGTCATCAGTACTCCCCCACCCCAACCTCATCAATACGTGTCTTCCTGTGTCCGGGAACGGCTCCTCCTCTCTTGCAACGTCTGCGCAGTTTGGGGGTAACTGCAAGGCATGCGCAGTAGAGATATTAATCCATCTCTACTGCGCAGGCCTCACAGGTGCTTATGGTCTGTGCGCAGTGTCTCCAGCTTGCGCACAGTGAAGAGGAAAGGAGGAGCCATCTCCCAGATTAGAAGCTAGGTAAGTATGATGTGATGGGGTGGGTGTGTGGATTTAGTTAATTACTTGAGAAGGGCAAGCAGGATAGCTTAGGGAGAGGTGGGCCTAGTTGTGGGCAGGATAGCTTAGTGTAATTTAGCTAGGACAGAAATAGGGAGGGGGATGTAACAGAGTGAGAGAGGAGGGGGGAGCAGTGACATGTAGGTAGCGTGACAGGTACACAGGAAGTCACATAGTAGGAAGCTAACACCAAGTAAACAAATGCAGAAGATACCAGAAGCTCCCAGAGAAACCCAGAAATCACTCAAAACACTGCTAAACGTATGGGTGTACTTTTAACCCATTAATAGAACTAACAGATCTTTAAAGGGGTTGTCCCACGTCGCATACTCACCAGTCTTCGCTGCAGTAAATTCTTCTTTCTTACGGCTTTGTTGTGTCATTGGTGGGCGGGGTTACATATGCAAAGCCAGCGGTGAGAAGTCGTTGCTTCTATGCCGCTGGCCCTGCGTGTGCGCTGCCGATGCACTAGGCATCGGATGTACAGCCTTCACAATGTAATACAGACCCGGCATCCGCTGTAATAGAGAGGCGGATGCCGGGAAGTGTAGATGCTGGCACAGGTGAAGCCAGCAGCGGCGGGACCGATGCTGCTATTCCGCTCCTCCCCCTCCGGAATAGCAGCATCGCTCCTGCCTCCACCTGTGCCAGCGTCTACACTCCCCGGCATCCGCCTCTCTATTACAGCAGATGCCGGGTCTGTATTGGCGGCCCCTTCCCTCCCCCCAAAGTGTAAACTACCTCCCCCTCCAAGCTCGCTCCCATGCACTTAGCCCCTCCTCCCTCAGAGCAGCAGATACATCACTTGACTTATGACCAGATAAGTCAAGGGATGTGTAAAAAAAAAAAAAAAAAGAATAAAGTAAGATAGTGGACAAACAAAGCAGTTTTGCTGAAGCATTGCATTTAGGAAAAGTCTTACATTCACATTAACAAGCAATATAGATAGGATCCTTGTGATGGGACAACCCCTTTAAGTCCTACTGATTGAGAATTATAGCTCCTGTAGGCGTAATGTTTAGGCGTTCCAATACATTTCTCCATATAGCGTACATCCCTATGTCATTACAAAAGCAAGAGTAAAAGCTAAATGACCAGACTTCTATGGATGTTTACTTTCCTCATCCTTGCACTCATGCCTATATAGCAATGTAGAAGTTATATAATCAGTGATGTCATGCCTATGCGTTCCCAGAATCGCATCATGTGTATAACCTGTTCTGCTCACGGCTAGAATGGAGCGTTAGCAGAATGCATGGCCATGTAGATGGAGAGCAGCCATGCAGCAGAGCATTGTCATTCTGCACCCAGGCGCCTCCATCATTCTGCCTCTGTGCAAGCCACAGCATTCATCTTCCATGTCTCGCCCATAGCTTGTAGTTCCTTGGCTCCTCCCTCAGCCTTGCTCACAATTTAGAGGAAAAGGGGCGGTGGTACGGCTTATCTTCTCCAATTGAGAGAAACAGTTTTTCCTCAGCAGCAGCATCAAGACACGAAGCATCTTATCACGTCTTCATCTCATGACACAGACGCTAATAGCAGAACGACAAAATCCCGATGCCTTGGAATTAAGTCCCTAGTTTTCGCATCCATTGCCTCGGAATCTTGGCATTTTAAAGATAAAGATAGATCATCATCCACGGTGGGAAAATCGAGAAGGCGGGATGGAAAGGTGTGGGTAGCTGAAGGAGCCATCCTGAGGAAGAGACGCGCAGCAAGAGGGAGGATGCTGCTTCTGCATCTCTGCAAGGTCAGGATCGCCCTTTGAGACAGAGCAGCCACCATCAGCCTCGTCACTAGCTGCGGCTGTGGAGATTTTCTCTTCTGCCTTTCTGCTTGTTGTGACCACCTTGGAGAATCTTCTGAGGCCTTCGGTGAGAAAAATTTTCAGAGATGTCTGGGCTGATCTTTGTTATCTGTTCTTGGGGGCGGGCTGGGTCGGCTTCAGACTTGTTTTCTGTGATAACCTGCTAATATTTCATTGCAATGTCTAGCATGGCTCAGTATAGATCCTATGGGGAAGGCTGTAGTGCTATTGTTATGTCATATATGGACGTGCCCGGTCACCATCCATGTATTACATAGAGCAGGCAGGGGCGGCCCTGCTGGGTGAGGCAGGAGCATTCAGTCAGTCAGTCGGGTGACTGCTTAGTTTTGGTTATTTTTATTTATTCCTGGTGTCTGCAGATTGCCCCCCCCTTCTTTTCCCAATGATAATATTGGAAATGCAGAGAAGGAGGGGATGGAGCCAGTGTTCCAAAATATGGATTACATATACAGCAATGTGAAGACAGCGAAGCTTTTGCTTTAGTATGACAGCAAACCATCAGTTAAGAAATAGGTCACTGGACCACAAAAATGCATTCAGTCGTGAGAGAAATCTGACATCCTCCTACCATTTTGAAAAAACCCCCCAAAAAAACAAAACACCCTTTCAACATTTCTTATAGGAGGCGCTTTCATTTGGTGATCTTTTGTGGGGCTTCAGGTGAAGGTCTTTGCACCCATGAATTTGATGTTTGTTCACAGAGGCCTTTGGTGATTCTCTACTTTCTCAAAATGATCACCTTTCCATATTCCTGTCATGGCTTAGCCTCGGCCATTGCTGCAGCCTTTCATTGTGTGTGTAGTGTGGTGTTTCTTTTGCTGGGAAACATAAAACTTTTGGTGCTGTGAGAAATCCTTTAGGCTACATGCACATGACCGTGTGCAGTGTACGAGTCCGTAAAAACGAGACGGATGGCTCGCGGATTGGTATTGGATTGTGTCATCCCTGAATTTCACTGACCGATACATTGAGATGAATTGACTAAGCCGTATATACAAACAAGTTTTGGACATGCTCCATATTTTGCATCTCTTTTTTACAGCACGACCACACAGCCGAAAATATACAGATGTGTATAAGGGGCCATAGAAATGCATGGGTCCTTACTTTCCTCCGCAATTGTGGATAAAAACTGTGGTCTTGTATATAAGGCTTGAAGCAGAATTATGTCAAATGGACCTGGAAAAGTTTTGATTACTAGTAATGTAAGTATTAAAGGGGCTCTATCAGTGGGAAAAGTCATTTTTAACTAATCACATTCTTGCATAGGCTTTAGAAATGCTCTTCCACACCTACCTTTTGTATGTAGATTGCCTCAGTGGATTTTGAATAAGTTCATTTTTATTCATATGCTAATGAGCCTCCAGCCAGCACAGGAAGTTCCCAGCAGCACTGATCTCTACTATTCTATTTGTATGTGCAAAGCGGAAGCTGAGTCATCATGATCAGCAGCCTGTGCATAGGAAACAATAGCAAAGGGGTGCACGGTGCAGTCTAATTAGCATATGAATAAAAATTTACTTATTCAGAAATCACTGAGGCAATCTATATACTAAAGGTAGGTGTGGAATAGCCTTTCTAAAGGCTATGCAAAGATGTGATTAGTTAAAATTGACTTTTCCCAATGATAGAGCCCCTTTAATAAGGCTACTTTCGCATTTCCTTTACAGTGTATTTTGGCTCTGTGTAAGTTGCTGACATATAGCAAGGGGATCCATAAGCCTCGGTGCACCTGACCTGATGAAGGCCTCTACCAGACAGAGAGAAAATCCTCTCGACGTATATCTCTGATGAACACTAGAAAACTATGTAAATATAGCATAATTTCTGCATAAGGGTATGTTCACACGGCGGAAAATGAAGAAGAATTCCTCTTCATTTTCCACCGCCAGAATTTTTGCTGCGGTCAAGCCACGACGGGATGCCGATGCAGTGCATCGGCTGCTGATTAGGCCAGGATGAATGGAATTCCAGAATGCGATTACCCAGGTAGCTTCAAAAGAGGAGAGATGGTAATGAATTGATAAGGTGTTTAGTGTGTGTTTTTTATGCCATTTCCATCTCCCAGAGTGATGACATCTAACTAGGATATCCCATCACTTTATGAACAGATGGGTCTAACCCCTGGGACCCTCATCAATCCTTATCCTTTGTTTAAAGTAGTAGACAAGTAGATATTTTTTAGAGTGGACCTATCAGTGCTCGTTCGGCAGGACCCTGATTACACAAGCCAATACAGGGGATATATTAAAGCTTGGTGTATACTTTCATGGTTTATAACAGCAGAGCCGTTGTTAGGCGATATTCTGCCAAGAGATTAATTTTCCTGCTGAAATTCTAGTTCATCCTGCAATTGTCAGCACTATTAGACAGTCCAATTGTTGGGAACTATCACTTGTACAAGCGGTCTTGCCCCAACAAGTGGCTGCTTAGTTAGCCTGTCTAATAGGGCCTTTAGTGCTGTTACTCCTTTACATTTTCTCTCTTTTACAGCAATGCTCTTAGCCACCTGATGTGTAGGGAACCATAGCATAGTCCCATTTATGGAAGGTAATTTGTTTTTGCGGATTTTTTTTTTTTCTTCAAAAGAAGAATTGCCGACACCATTTGGCAGTTGGTTGAAACCTAGATGGCAATTCCAGAAAAAATATTCAGTGCATTCCTAGACTCAGTATGACTCCCATAGGATTGTTCATGAATAGTCATATTGAAAATTATGATCATTAATTTATTAGACTATAAATGATATGTGATCGATTAAGCTTTGCCAGGCAAAATCATACCACAAAAACATGTAGCACACAATTAGTGTAAACAGTGCAAACATACAAAATTGAAAATTATTGTTTACTGAGACAAAAGAATGTATGTGCCCTCTATGCCCTCCACGGACCCAACTCAGTTAATGAGTTTGGACTGCAAAATAGACAGGAATTGGACCTGGCCTGAGTTTTGTCTCCAAGATCATGGCCTCCTGAACAAAGGTGGAACTTAAAACTCCTGGACCCCAATGCAAAATCTGTAATGCAGCACCTACATACCTGTGACTGCTACCGCTGCACCACCTAAAGCTATGCCCCTGTCCGTCAGAAAACAATGTGTCAGCCTACATTCACACAAATGTTGGATGAAACGGTTGTGAAAAATGGAATTTTTCATGCCCTTTTTGCACCGGAGGGGCAATGGTTTTCACAGATCCCACATAGATTTCAGTGTATTGAGGGTTCCATGAAAATGTGAAAAATAGGACATAACTTTTTTATTGACGGTCCGTTAAAATGGACCATCAAAAATGGTCATGTGAAAAGCCCAATTCACATACATTGAATTTAATACAGCGGTGTGATGGCCGTAACACCGATTGAATGTAGACTCAGTCTGTTGCACTTTAAAGAGGACCTTTCATTAGATCAGGCACATGCAGTGTTATATACTGCAGGAAAGCTGACAGTGCACTGAATTCAGCGCACTGTCAGCTTTCCTGATCTGTGCCCGGTGTAAAGCGCTATCGGTCCCGGTACCGTAGCGATTTACAGTCAGAAGGGCGTTTCTGACACTTAGCCAGGAACGTCCTTCTGCCCAGCAGCGCCTATCGCGCTGTACTGTGGAGCGGGGAGCGGGGTATATAAAACTGCATGTGCCCGATCTGATGAAAGGTCCTCTTTAAAGGGAAGTGATTACCAAGAACAAAATACCGTATATACTCGAGTATAAGCCGACCCGAATATAAGCCGAGGCCCCTAATTTTACCACGAAAAACTGGGAAAACTTATTGACTTGAGTATAAGCTGAGGGGGAAAAATGCAGCAGCTACTGGAAAATTTCAAATATTAAAATGGTCGGAGTTTTTGGGTGCAGTAGATGCTGGGTGCAAGGGAAGGGGAGGGGGTGTTTTGGTTGTCTGTCTGCCCCTTCCCTGAGCTTGAGGACTGTTTTTTTTTTCCCACACTTGGAATTCAGCCTGGCTGAATATAGGGTATCTGCAGTGCTCCTGTTAACTCCTTCCCGACGGAATGCAGATACCCTATATTTAGTAGACTGGGCACTATCAGACACAGGGATACCTCAGGTGTATGTGTTTCACAGTAATTTTCTACTTTTATATGTGTTCTAGGGAAAGGAGGGATTTAGAAATTTGACTTATACTCGAGTATATACGGTACTACATTGGTTGCTTTGCCCCTGATAAGAAACTACAAAATATAATTCCGTCAATCTAATCAAAAGATATAGCCCCCACAATGTTATATGTAAAACATACAGCAGGTTGTGTCCCACTTGGAGAATTCGAACTACTTTACGTATTACCTTCCAAGGCCTATTTGTTTTAAACAGGTGGATGGATTTTTAAAAAAACCTAATGGATCTCGGGTACAGCAGCAATGAAGAGATGTACGTCATGAAGCATTTTGTACTTGTACTTTTGTGACAGGTCCTCTTTAAAACCATGGATAGGAGACTGACAAAGCACTTGTTTGTGTGCATGTTGCTTTCATATAAACTTAAGGTGATGTAATACTTTATGCAATGTTCGGGAAAGCTGGGAAAAAAATCAGAATGTAGTGGAACTGTGCAGCTTTCTTAGGGAGCCTTCACACGATGTTACGCTGTGCTCATTCTGAACGTAAAATTCGTTCAGAATGAGCGCGTAAAAAGCAGCTCCCATTGATTTTTATGGGTGCCGGCATACGTGCGCTAACCATTGAATTCAATAGGAGGCTTTTTGGTACTTTTCCGTTATCGGGCCAGCATCGCAGTTCAGCATCAGCATCAACATGGCTGGCACTGGAGCTATGTAAAGGAGCAGCGGATCACAGGACGCCAGAGACGGGCGCCCAGACCCTTCCCTCATTCGCTTTGTGTAGAGTATGGTGACGAGGTCGGGACGTGGGTTAACTTGGGGATTACGGTGATTCTTGGTGAGCACAAGCTTGTCAGCAGCCGAGCTGCACGTCCCAGTGCCGGGAGGACACGGTGAAGCCGGACATCACCCCTTGATGCTGCGGCTGCAGTGACACGCACACAGCATCTGTCACGGTGGCACACCGCTCAGACCAGGCCGGGCTCCACCATCCTCTTCGCACTGCGAGTGAGGGAAGGGTCTCTCTCGGTGTCAAAACCCGCGCAGGCAGTTCACGTGTGAACTAGCCCTAAAACATTTTTACAAAACTTTAAAAAACCATAAATGTTTGCCATATTGTGACACTTGTGACTTAACGTGTATGGAACTGTGTGAATGATCTTTATTCTGTGCGGTATGTAGATTTTGTTTGTTTTTTGCTATAGCATTCACGGTATGGAATAAATACGTCTGCATTTTTAAAGTCTGGGTTTTTTTGATGTGAGAATACTGAAATGTGGTTTTGTTAATTTTTATATGTATTTTAGGGAAAGGATGGTTATTAAAATGTTAATGTTTGTTAATATTTAATATAAATATATATATATATATATTTTTAATGTTTTAAACTGAGGCCACACCTTGCCGAAATGCAGTTTTTTTTTTTTTTTTTTTTGAGATTTTGCTACTATTTTTAGAGCCAAAGCCAGGATTGGATTGAGCAGAGAGTAGAAGTATAATAACTAAGGTAACTATCACGTGTGCTAAAAACCTTAGGTTTTAGAGGAGGAAAATAGGGAAAAAAAATTTTGAAGCAAAAAATGGTAAAATATTTAATATATGGGAGTTGTAGTTTTGCAACAGCTGCAAGGCCACATTGACAGGTGACCCTACAGCTGTACGGGGACGCATAGAGTGTTTTTTTTTTTGCGGGGCCAGAAGTACTTTTTAGTTATACCAATTTGGGGAATATCTATTGCTTAGATCAACTTGTATTGAAAAAAAACCCTGGTGGTTTATGATATATGATTTTCTACTTTTAAATGTATATTCTAGGGACAGGAGGTGATTTAGAACTTTTATTTATTTCATATTTTTATTATATATTCTTAAAGCTTTTTTTTTTTTTTTTTTTTTTTTTACTATTTTATTCCCCCCCCGGGGGCTTGAACCTGCGGTCACTTGATTGCAAGTCCCATAGACGGCAATACAACTGTATTGCCGTCTATGGGACATTCTGTATATTAGTATTACGGCTGGTCATAGGCCCAGCCGCGATACTAATATAGCAGTGACAGGCCTGGGAGCCTCATTAGGCTCCCTGCTGTCACCAGAAAAGGTCGGCTCCTGCGATATCGGCGCGCAGGAGCCGGCCTGCAACTTCACAGGTATGGGGCCGGTGAGGACCGGCCTCGGGGGAGAAGGGGCCACCGATACTGACCCGGCATCCGCTGTACTAGAGAGGCGGATGCCGGCGAGGGATAGACGCTGGCACAGGTGCCGGGGCCTGAGACATCGCTACGCTCCTCTGCCCTGCATGAAGCCAGCGGCGGGGGGACGGAGGAGCGGAATAGCATCGCCGCTGCTGGCTTCATGCAGGGCAGAGGAGCGCAGCGATGTCTCAGGCCCCGCCGTCTATCCCTTGCCGGCATCCGCCTCTCTATTACAGCGGATGCCAGGCGCCACATTCGGACTATAAGACGCACCCTTCTTTTCCCCCCAAATTTTGGGGAAAAAAAGTGCGTCTTATAGTCCGAAAAATACGGTATTTCATTTCCTTTTGTAGCCGTTCTTGGCTTTTGCTAAAAAAACCACAGCGAAATCTGTAACAAAAAAAGTTGTGTTTCCGCATTGTGGGGCCTCAGCCTAAAAGACAATTAAAAGATGATGCCAATATAAAGCAGAGATATGGTAGATAATATTTATTAATGTATTTGGTTGGTATGACTGTCTGTCTGAAAAGCAGAGCATTTCTCATTTTGACAGTTGTGAATTCTTCCAAATTTCCATTAAATTTACTATTTTTTTTAATAAATAAATACAAAAATATTGATCGATGTTTACCATTAATGTGATTTGAGGGGCTGTAAAACACGCATTTTGTTTTTTTCACAATTACACCACTTGAGGCCCTGAGCTCAAAATCACTGGTAAAAGTTCTGCTTAAAAGTTTAAAAGATTTTCTCTAAATATCTTGTGGTCACATGTTGCTGTTTTGATCGGTTGCCAATGGATATGACCACAAATGCAGAAACTTTCCATGGTCTTGGACTTGTTAGAAAACCAGCCATGATTTTCTTATTGTAGATGGGTTAGCAGGCAGGGACATTACATACATAGTAGATGAGGTTGGATAAAGACCTCAGTCCATCAAGTCCAACCTATAACCTTATAGTCCCCTACAGTGTTGATCCAGGGGAAGGCAAAAAAACCCCATGATGCTTATGCCAATTGCCCCATTTCAGGGGAAAAAATTACTTCCTGACTCCAATCTGGCAGTCAGTATAAAAACCCTGGATCAACGTGTCCTTAAAATCTGGAGTCCATAACCTGTTATATTTTTCTCTTCAAGAAAGGCATCCAGGCCCTCCTTGAACTTGTTTAATGAATCCACCATCACCACTTCCTGGGGCAGAGAGTTCCAGAGCCTTGTTGTTCTTACTGTGAAGAATCCCCTTCTATGTTTCTGGTGAAACCTTCTCTCCTCCAGACGTAGAGGATGTCCTCTTGTCACTGTCACTGGCCTAGGAGTAAATATATCCTTAGAAAGTTCTTTGTATTGTCCCTTCATGTATTTGTACATTGTTATTAGATCTCCCCGTAGACGTCTTTTCTCTAAACTGAATAACCCCAAGTTTGTTAATCTATCGTTGTACTCCAGTCCACCCATTCCCCTAATCATTTTGGTTGCCCGTCTTTGCACTTTTTCATGTTCACTTATGTCTTTCTTGTATATCAGGGACCCAAAATTGCGCACAATATTCTAAGTGTGGCCGTACAAATGATTTGTATAGAGGCATAACTATGTCCTTGTCATGAGAATCTATACCTCTTCTGATACATCCCATAATTTTATTTGCCTTGGCAGCAGCTGCCTGACACTGGTCACTAAAGGTAAGCTTGCTGTCCACCAAAATCCCTAAGGCCGGGATCACACGGAGTATTCTGGCTCGTCATTTGGTACGGCCGCCGCAAAGTCACGGCTGCAAAATAGCGCCGCGTGTACGGTACCGGCTCCCATTGAAAACAATGGGAGCGTATACGGCCCGCAAATCCTCCCGTACCAAATGACGAGCCAGAATACTCCGTGTGAACCCGGCCTTAGTCTTTTTCATTGGCAGTCTTACCCAGTAATTTACTATTAAGTACATAATTAGACATTTTATTACGTCGACCAAAGTACATTACCTTACATTTGTCAACATTAAAATTCATTTGCCAAGTCTCCGCCCATGCTTCCAGTTTCCTTAGATCCCCTTGCAATATTCTACTATCCTCCTCATTATTGATTACCTTACAAAGTTTAGTATCATCTGCAAATATGGACACCCTGCTTTGTAAATCCTCTACCACAGGGGTGCCCAATACGTCGGATCGCGATCTACCGGTCGATCGCAATGGACGTATGGGTCGATCGCGGGATGCAGCCAGGGATCCCCGGTGTCTGCTTGTTCACAGTGCAGACTGAGAGTCGACTCTCAGCCTGCGCTGTGAACAAGCACTCCGGACACTTGCAGGCCGCTCTTAGGGATGGAGGGGGCCGGGGTGTTGCTTGTTCACAGCGCAGGCTGAGAGTCATCTCCAGACACTGGCAGGCTGGGGCTGCCGCAGCCCCAGCCTGCCAGTGTCCAGAGATAACTGTCAGCCTGCGCTGTGAACAAGCAGACAGCGGGGATCCCTGGGCGGCCACAGAACGCCGCTGTCTCCTGCTCTCACGCTCGGCCCTGCCCACACATGCACGGCCCCGCCCA
Source organism: Leptodactylus fuscus (assembly GCF_031893055.1). Classification (NCBI taxonomy): domain Eukaryota; kingdom Metazoa; phylum Chordata; class Amphibia; order Anura; family Leptodactylidae; genus Leptodactylus; species Leptodactylus fuscus. Next base: position 134,211,630 of record NC_134268.1, on the reverse strand, counting down.
CAGGCCCGCCCCCAGGTCACACCCACAAGAAGTGGGTAGTAGATCTTTCGACTTGGTAATGTTATAAAGTAGCTCACATGCAGCCAAAGTGTGAGCACCCCTGCTCTACCAGGTCATTAATAAAATATTAAATAAGAGAGGACTTAATACTGACCCTTGTGGCACCCCACTGGTGACTGTGACCCAGTCTGAATATTTACCATTAACAAGTACCCTATGTTTCCTATCAGTGAGCCAGTTGCTAACCCAAATGCATATGTTTTTCCCCAGTACCAACATTTTTATTTTGCATACCAACCGTTTATGTGGAACAGTATCAAATTTACTGGCCTATAGTTTCCAGGTTCACTTTTACACCCCTTTTTGAAAATTGGCACCACATTTGCTATGAGCCAATCCTGTGGAACAGACCCAGTCATTACTGAATCCTTAAAGGGGCTTTATCAGCAAAATTATGCTAATAGAGCCCCACATATGCGTGAATAGCCTTTAAAAAGGCTATTCAGGCACCGTAAATGTTAAATTAAACCCCAGTCCTGTTTTTAAATAAAAGCATTAAAACATATATGCTAATCGTACCTGAACGTGCACCATGGGCGGGGATGCACGATGCTACGTCAGCTTCGGGCACGCCTGCCTCTTCTGTCTTCTTGTATGGGTCTGGGTCTCATTTATGGGTTTGAAAAGTTTCCGCTGGTTAGCGTCTTCTGCTCTCAGCGGCGAAACGTTTTTTTTTTGTTTTTTTTAACCGGACCCAAAGTTTAACATACCGGACTTTGTGTCCCGTAAAAGAAAAAACGGTTTCGCCACGGAGAGCAGAAGACGCTCACCTGCGGACAATGAATGTTGGTTTCCATCTTCTGCTGACAGAAAACGGAAACCTGCATAACAGAGATCGGGTGCTGGTGTGAACCCGCCCTTATATGTATTCTAGGGAAAGGAGTGATTTAGAACTTTTATTTATTATATTTTTTAAAACTTTTTTTTTTTCACTATTTTATTAGCCCCTCCCCTAGGGGACTTGAACCTGCAATCATTTGACTGCAAATCCCATAGACGGCAATACAAGTGTATTGCCGTCTATGGGAGATTCTCTACATTACTATCACGGATGGTCATAGACCAGCCACAATAGTAATATAGCGATGACAGGCCTGGGAGCCTTCATTAGGCTCCCGGCTGTCATCAAAGCAGGCAAGCCCACAGAACCCATTATAGTCTATGGGGCCCGTACGCTTGAACTGCTTGAACAAGCTTACACTTGCGCTTGTATTCCATCCGGGAGGGTCCTCATGCGGACTCCTTACGGACGGAACACATCAGCATGTGTGAACGGGCCCTTACAGACCCGACATCCGGACCCGGCATACAGACACCGGGGCGGGTGCCGGGGCCGCAGCATCGCCACGCTACTGCCAGGAGCATGGAGATACTGTAAGTACTTACGGTACTTCTGCTAGCACGCCAGGAAGCAGACACAGGCTGGGTGCGGGCCTGAGCTTACGTGGCCACACCACCCGACGTGTGATGAAGCAGTGTGTGTGTGTGTGTGTGTGTGGGGGGTCGTCTGCGTTCCTGGCCTGCTAGCAGAAAATTACCGTAATGACTCTAGTATAAGCCGAGGAGCACTTTTTCAGCACAAAAACTGTGTTGAAAAACTCGGCTTATACTCGAGTATATACGGTAGTATATTTTTGAAGATGTCCCATTTAGTTTGTGTTCCCGTCACGTTGAGGGCATTGTCCCAGTTTATGCTGCTAAGCTCCTCTCTGAGGTGGTTAAAATTGGCCTTCCTGAAGTTTAGTGTTTTTGTGACCCCTCTAATGAACATCTTATTGTGTACTGGAAAACTTATTATGTTATGATCACTATTACCCAGATTTCCCCCAACCTCCACTTTTGAAAGTGTGTCAGGTTCATTTGTTAAAGGGGTTGTCCCATCACAAGGGTCCTATCTATACTGCTTGTTAATGTGAATGTAAGACTTTTCCTAAATGCAATGCTTCAGCAAAACTGATCTGTTTGTCCACTCTCTTACTTTATTAAGAGGGGGGGGGAGGGGGTTAGGGGGGGAGGAGGGGCTAAGTGCACGGGAGCCAGCCTGTGTCTGTAGCTATTCCTGTGTCTACACCACATGGCCTAGCTTCCTGCTTTCAGATAAAGGAGGGGGGAACGAGTGCTGGATCTATTATATATTTTTAAAGCTTTTTTTTTTTTAAACTATTTTATTAGTCCCCCCCCAGGGGGCTTGAACCTGCAGTCATTTGATTGCAATTCCCATACACGGCAATACAACTGTATTGCCGTCTATGGGACTTTCTGTATATTACTATTGCGGCTGGGGGGGAAGGGGCCGCCAATACAGACTCCGGGGGCCGCCTCTCTATTACAGCGGATGCCGGGGAGGGTTAGACGCCAGTACAGGTGCCGGGGCCTGCAACATCGCTACGTTCCTGCCCTGCATGAAGCCAGCAGCGGCATGAGCGATGCTGCTATTCTGGAGGGGGGTGGGGAGGGCGGAGGAGCGGAATAGCAGCATCGCTCCTGCCACTGCTGGCTTCATGCAGGGCAGAAGCGTAGAGATGTCGCAGGCACCTGTGCCGGCGTCTAACCCTCCCCGGCATCCCGGGCAAAATGGCGGCGCCCATGCACTGCCGGGAAAATGGCGCCGGAGGGGTTAATGCCTCCGATCGGTCCAGGACCGATCGGAGGCATTAGAGCCGGTTGTCTACTGCTTAAAGCAGTAGACACCCGGCGGCTATGGCGGCCGCCCGGCTCCCGGGCGGTCGCCATAGTTACACACCCGACATGCGCCGTACTATTATGGCGCATGTCGGGAAGGGGTTAATGACAAGAACCTGTTCCCTTTGTTGGATCTGCAGGTTTCTGCCTCCCAGTTGATATCTGGGTAGTTGAAATCCCCCATTATAATGACTTTATTATGCTTTGCTGCCTCATCTATTTGTTTTATTAGTATATTTTCAGATTCTTCTGTTATATTTGGAGATTTATAACAAACCCCTATCAGTATTTCATTATTTTTTGTTCCTCCTATGTATCAGAATATATCCCAGCTAACGTAAGGATATCAGGGCTGATTTTCTGACCTTAGAAAGTTCCTGTATTCATGGTTGTATCCACAGGCAACAGATCAAGACAACAAGACTGTGACCACAAGCTATTTAGAGAAAATCTTTAAAATTCTGCAAAATGTTTAATTACTTATACTTACAAAAATGTTTAACTTTTAATTATCTACAAATTTAAAAATGGTTATGTTCATGGGAATACCCCTTTAACCCTTTCACTGCCAAGGGCCTCTGGAAATTTTGCACCTCCAGTAGCCAGAGCAATTTTCAGAGTTTTGACATGTCTGAATAAAATGCATATTTCTGAATTAAATATTTGTCAAAGACCCCCATACCAATATATTTTCTGAAAGCAGAGAGCCAGGAATATAGCTTGAACAGCTTTATCTTGGAATGCTACATTATACTTGTATACATTTGAGTTAAAGTTTTTTTTTTCTAAAAAAAAATTCAAAAATTCAAAATTTCTGACCTAAACTGTACCACATGCTGACCATATACTGACATACGGTAATTTATTTAGTATACTAAAGTCTAAGGTGTCTTTAATCCATCAATACTACATATACAGTCCTATGAAAAAGTTTGGGCACCCCTATTAATCTTAATCATTTTTTGTTCTAAATATTTTGGTGTTTGCAACAGCCATTTCAGTTTGATATATCTAATAACTGATGGACACAGTAATATTTCAGGATTGAAATGAGGTTTATTGTACTAACAGAAAATGTGCAATATGCATTAAACCAAAATTTGACCGGTGCAAAAGTATGGGCACCCTTATCATTTTATTGATTTGAATTCCCCTAACTACTTTTTACTGACTGACTGAAGCACAAAATTGGTTTTGTAACCTCAGTGAGCTTTGAACTTCATAGCCAGATGTATCCAATCATAAGAAAAGGTATTTAAGGTGGCCAATTGCAAGTTGATCTCCTATTTGAATCTCCTCTGAAGAGTGGCATCATGGGCTACTCAAAACAACTCTCAAATGATCTGAAAACAAAGATTGTTCAACATAGTTGTTCAGCGGAAGGATACAAAAAGCTGTCTCAGAGATTTAACCTGTCAGTTTCCACTGTGAGGAACATAGTAAGGAAATGGAAGACCACAGGGACAGTTCTTGTTAAGCCCAGAAGTGGCAGGCCAAGAAAAATATCAGAAAGGCAGAGAAGAAGAATGGTGAGAACAGTCAAGGACAATCCACAGACCACCTCCAAAGAGCTGCAGCATCATCTTGCTGCAGATGGTGTCACTGTGCATCGGTCAACTATACAGCGCACTTTGCACAAATAGAAGCTGTATGGGAGAGTGATGAGAAAGAAGCCGTTTCTGCACGTACGCCACAAATAGAGTTGCCTGAGGTATGAAAAAGCACATTTAGACAAGGCAGCTTCATTTTGGAAACAAAAATTGAGTTGTTTGGTTATAAAAAAAGGCGTTATGCATGGCGTCCAAAAAGAAACAGCATTCCAAGAAAAACACTTGCTACCCACTGTAAAATTTGGTGGAGGTTCCATCATGCTTTGGGGCTGTGTGGCCAATGCCGGCATCGGGAATCTTGTTAAAGTTGAGAGTCGCATGGATTCCACTCAGTATCAGCAGATTCTTGAGAATAATGTTCAAGAATCAGTGACGAAGTTGAAGTTACGCCGGGGATGGATATTTCAGCAAGACAATGATCCAAAACACCGCTCCAAATCCTCAGGCATTCATGCAGAGGAACAATTACAATGTTCTGGAATGGCCATCCCAGTCCCCAGACCTGAATATCATTGAACATCTGTGGGATGATTTGAAGCGGGCTGTCCATGCTCGGCGACCATCTAACTTAACTGAACTTGAATTGTTTGTCCAAAATACCTTCATCCAGGATCCAGGAACTGATTAAAAGCTACAGGAAGCGACTAGAGGCTGTTATCTTTGCAAAAGGAGGATCTACTAAATATTAATGTCACTTTTCTGTTGAGGTGCCCATACTTTTGCACCGGTCAAATTTTGGTTTAATGCATATTGCACATTTTCTGTTAGTACAATAAACCTCATTTCAATCCTGAAATATTACTGTGTCCATCAGTTATTAGATATATCAAACTGAAATGGCTGTTATAAACACCAAAATATTTAGAACTAAAAATGATTAAGATTAATAGGAGTGCCCAAACTTTTTCATAGGACTGTATGTGACTAAACTCCCTTTAAGACCCTAAAAAAGTTCACCTAAAAATCTTGATTTTGGCCTTAAATGTGAAAAAATAGCAGCATGAATAAAACATGCCATATTCATTAGAATCACTGACAAAACCCCATAAATCTATATATTTGCAAACAGCAGACACCCTGGCGATCATAAAAATACCATCTAGCTTATTATACTCACAGCCAAAATCATGCAACTTTTTATCAAACATTGATTTTTTGCAAAAATTACACAAAAGTTCAGCTTTGAGACTAAAACGCTGAGACAATTCGAAATATAGTCATCTAATACTTCCTAAAACTTAAAGGCCAGGGTGTGAGGAGTTTATACATACCACATGTGTATACATCTAGACACTATATATGTTCTCAAAACTGCAAAAATCACAAACACCCAAAATCTGCTTTTTGTCTTCAAATTTGAAAGTAGTAGTGACATGGATAAAACATACCACACACACCAGAAACAGTGACTAAACCCCCAAAAACTATATATTTCCGAACAGCAGACACCCTGGCGATCAGAATACTATCTAGCTTATTATACTTACAACCACCTTCATGCAACTTTTTATCAAACATTGATTTTTTGCAAAAATTACACAACTGTTCATCCTTTCACCACGCCTTATAGTAAATAAAAAAAATGCCAGAATAGCCCTGATTGGGCTATTTTTATATGCAAAAAAAAAAAAAAAGCTCCAAGCAAACTAGAAGAAGTGCGCTATATATGGAAAAGAAAAAAAGAACACACCTCCTGAGGTCATGGAAAGGGTATACAGGGACATGACTTTGTCTCTGCAAATACTGCTCAATATTATAATGCAGGGAGCTCCCAACACACTGGGTGCCTCCTGCACTTATGCTACCCCTGCTGTTCCTCTGATACAGTCACTCAGGGAGCTGACACATGAATAGACAGCTCCCTGTGTGTGTGCTGTCTGCACCACTGCTTCCCGGGCTCCACACTCATATAAGGACAGTGTCTATGCAGATAGGAAAGCTCTGGTGACCTTTTGGTCACCAGATCGTTAGCTTACTCTGAAGCTCAGATGTTTAGCTTCCAAATGAGATGAAAATTGTGACACTAGTATCATGCCCAAGGGATGGTCTGCTGTGTACAGAACTTTAAGGAGAACCTTGCACCATCTCCACCAATTCCAACTCTTTGTATTTTTTAATAGGACCTATTCCACTGATTCTGATGCTTGAAATTAATCATTACAGTTAATTTCAGCTCTCAATCAATTCTGCTCTCTGCTCTGGGCAGTCTTGGGCTGGAGCAGTTAGATAGAGAATGCACACCTGACAATAGAGAGCCTAGATAGCATATTGGGTACTTGCTCAAGAACAGTGCTCTACTGCAAAAGATAGAGAAAAAATTCCAGCTGCACTGAAGCAATTAGATCAACACCTATTGAAGAAGGCAAAAAACTGGAGATGGTAGAGATGATGAGTGGTCCTCACTAAGGTAACTATCACGTGTGCTAAAAACCTTAATGATGAGTGGTCCTCACTAAGGTAACTATCACGTGTGCTAAAAACCTTAGGTTTTAGAGGAGGAAAATAGGGAAAAAAAAATTTGAAGCAAAAAATGGTAAAATATTTAATATATGGGAGTTGTAGTTTTGCAACAGCTGCAAGGCCACATTGACAGGTGACCCTGCAGCTGTACGGGGACGCATAGAGTGTTTTTTTTGCGGGGCCAGAAGTACTTTTTAGTTGTACCATTTTGGGGAATATCTATTGCTTAGATCGCCTTGTATTGAAAAAAAACCCGGTGGTTTATGACATATGATTTTCTACTTTTATATATATATTCTAGGGACAGGAGGTGATTTTGAACTTTTATTTATGTCATATTTTTATTATATATTTTTAAAGCTTGTTTTTTTTTTTTTTTTACTATTTTATTCCCCCCCGGGGGCTTGAGCCTGCGGTCACTTGATTGCAAGTCCCATAGACGGCAATACAACTGTATTGCCGTCTATGGGACATTCTGTCTATTAGTATTACGGCTGGTCATAGACCCAGCCGCAATACTAATATATAGCAGTGACAGGCCTGGGAGCCTCATTAGGCTCCCTGCTGTCACCCGAACAGGTCGGCTCCTGCGATATCGCCGCGCAGGAGCCGGCCTGCAACTTTACAGGTATGGGGCCTGTGGGGACCGGCCCCGGGGGAGAAGAGGCCGCTGATACAGACTGCAGACCCGGCATCCGCTGTACTAGAGAGGCGGATGCTGGTGAGGGATAGACGCCATCACAGGTGCCGGGGCCTGAGACATCGTTGTGCTCCGCTGCCCTGCATGAAGCGGGGGGACGGAGGAGCGGAATAGCATCGCCCCTGCCGCTGCTGGCTTCATGCAGGGCAGAGGAGCGCAGCGATGTCTCAGGCCCCGGCGTCTATCACTTGCCGGCATTCGCCTCTCTATTACGGCGGGTGCCAGGCCAGGCACATTCAGACGATAAGACGCACCCTTCTTTTCCCCCCAAATTTTGGGGAAAAAAAGTGCGTCTTATAGTCCAAAAAATACGGTATGTACTGACTTTTCCTGGATTACTCAGACACTACTCACCCTGCTACAAGATCAATATAACCAATACAGTTGGGGGCTCATCTTTACGCTAATAGCTAGAAAAGTCCTTCTGTGCACATTTGCTGATTTAGCATTCTCCTGTGAAGTCCTGAGTTAAAATTAGGAGATGGGGTTCCTGTTACCACCACCATCTGAAATTATGCAGAATATTTGTCCCAAACGATACCAACCTCTTTGTCCTGGCCTGATCAGACTTCATAGGGCCGTATGTGCCCATGATTTTTTTTTTCCATTATTTAACTTTTTTCCCTACCAACCTCTTATCTGTACGTCCTCCCAGTGTGGCATTTCTGTAGCCAATCACATATCTAATATGTCTTTACTACTAATTCAGATATCTCAGGCTGGTTGGGGCTATGAAGATGATTTTGGATATATTTTAAAGATGAGAATCTCATCTTTACAATGATACCAAGATCTTTATGATAACCCTTAGGGACCGTTCGCACAGAGGGGGCGGATTATGGAGCGTAATCCACGTCATAATCTGCCCCTCACACTGGTGGTCTATGGAGACCGCCAGACAACATGCCGCTCACGGAAAAAAGTGGTGGGGCTGACCTTTCTTCAGGCAGATTCCGCAGCTCGTTGAGCCGCGGCGTCTGCCTGGCTGCAGCAACCTCTGGAATCGGCCCGTTCATTTGAGCCGACTGCGGAGGGGGAAACCTCAATAGTCGTGGCAGGCGGGCTTTGACCCGAGAGTGACGCAGCTCCCCGCCTCCAGGACACCGCCCCCCAGTGTGAACTTAGCCTTAAAGATCCGGTGCAATTCACTGTTGAAAACGCTATTCGGCATTAAGATCCCATTGCAGATCTCAATTCCCGACAACGTTTGTAATAGCAATTCAGTCCAAAATTGTAAGGTTATCAGAAAGATCTTGGTATCATTTTAAAGATGAGATCTTCATCTTTAAAAGGAATCCAAACTCATGATCATAGCCCCAACCAATGCTAAGATATAGGGCTCTAAAGTATCCCACCCTCCTGTCTCAGGAGTAATCTTAAAGGGGCTCTATCACTGGGAAAAGTCATTTTTAACTAATCACATCCTTGTATAGGCTTTAGAAAGTCTATTCCACACTTACCTTTAGTATGTAGATTGCCTCAGTGGTGTCTGAATAAGTCAGTTTTTATTCATATGCTAATGAACCTCCAGCCAGCTCAGGAAGTTCCCAGCAGCCTCCTCTCTCCCATTATCTTCTATGTGTGGAAAGCAAACAGGAAGCTGAGTCATCATCATCATCATCATCAGCAGTCTCCCATAGAAAACAATAGGAGAGGTGTGCATGATCTATCGTGCACCAGTCTAATTAGCATATGAATAAAAACGGACTTATTCAGAAACCACTGAGGCAATCTACATACTAAAGGTAGGTGTGGAATAGACTTTCTAAAGGCTATGCAAAGGTGTGATTAGTTAAAAATGACTTTTCCTAGTGATAGAGCCCCTTTAAGAACTGTAGTAGGTAGAGAAGGGGGGAGGAGGAGCCCTGCAGAATGCACAAAGATGATGAATCATCATCACCTGTGCCTAACCTGTATGTAACCTCAGGAGGGTGGTAGCAGTGATTTCTGTCCATGTTATCCCCTCTTCTATCAATCAGAGTGCATGCTATACTTTTGATCTCTGATTGTCACATAGAGAGATAATGTAATTCCCCTCTGTGGCTTACTAGAGGGGTATTCTTACATAATACCCTCTGAACATAACCAGGAAGTGTATTGGTGCTGTAACCCAGACGTTTACCTTTGAGTAAATCTCTAGAGTAAAGTCTCTAGCAATATCCGTGACACGGTAAAATATTACTAATAACGATTATCACTTGCGATGAACGTATAGATTGCTACAGTTTTTATAGAGAGATAGAAAATAACATTTTTATGTACAATTCTATTTAACTTGCATGCACAAAATTGGTTGGTTCTGCGATTTTGGCGTTTCTTTAGCATATATATATGGCTCATACATACCATATACTGTATATGTATATATGGTATGTATGAATTCCTCATATCTTGCAGTTGTTTGGAATATACATTTTGTTTGCAGAAAGGGATTGCTTGAGCCTGCACTTTAGTGGCGAATTTGAATTTTTGTGCAATTTTTGCTTGCAATCTCTGCTGCAAGGTTGCATGAATGTGGTTTTATATTTGAAATATTAAGTTGTGTTTTTATAAACGGTATGCTGTGCAGTCTCAAAAAAGTTATATTTTGGTATCACAGTCATAGTTTGCTAGTTGCAGTATAGATTTTTAACATATTAGAGAATAACAGCAAAATCCTGCCTGTCTTCTGTATTAATGTATTCGGGAGATGTTGTAGTTAATGTTTGCGGTACATATAGTATATAATATATACCGGTGTGTGTATATATATATATATATATATATATATATATATATATATATATATATATATATATAATGTATAAATATATATATATATATATATATATATATATATATATATATATATATACACTCACCGGCCACTTTATTAGGTACACCATGCTAGTAACGGGTTGGACCCCCTTTTGCCTTCAGAACTGCCTCAATTCTTCGTGGCATAGATTCAACAAGGTGCTGGAAGCATTCCTCAGAGATTTTGGTCCATATTGACATGATGGCATCACACAGTTGCCACAGATTTGTCGGCTGCACATCCATGATGCGAATCTCCCGTTCCACCACATCCCAAAGATGCTCTATTGGATTGAGATCTGGTGACTGTGGAGGCCATTGGAGTACAGTGAACTCATTGTCATGTTCAAGAAACCAGTCTGAGATGATTCCAGCTTTATGACATGGCGCATTATCCTGCTGAAAGTAGCCATCAGATGTTGGGTACATTGTGGTCATAAAGGGATGGACATGGTCAGCAACAATACTCAGGTAGGCTTTGGCGTTGCAACAATGCTCAATTGGTACCAAGGGGCCCAAAGAGTGCCAAGAAAATATTCCCCACACCATGACACCACCACCACCAGCCTGAACCGTTGATACAAGGCAGGATGGATCCATGCTTTCATGTTGTTGATGCCAAATTCTGACCCTACCTTCCGAATGTCGCAGCAGAAATCGAGACTCATCAGACCAGGCAACGTTTTTCCAATCTTCAATTATCCAATTTCGATGAGCTTGTGCAAATTGTAGCCTCAATTTCCTGTTCTTAGCTGAAAGGAGTGGCACCCGGTGTGGTCTTCTGCTGCTGTAGCCCATCTTCCTCAAAGTTCGACGTACTGTGCGTTCAGAGATGCTCTTCTGGCTACCTTGGTTGTAACAGGTGTCTATTTGAGTCACTGTTGCCTTTCTATCAGCTCGAACCAGTCTGGCCATTCTCCTCTGACCTCTGGCATCAACAACGCATTTCCGCCCACAGAACTGCCGCTCACTGGATGTTTTTTCTTTTTCGGACCATTCTCTGTAAACCCTAGAGATGGTTGTGCGTGAAAATCCCAGTAGATCAGCAGTTTCTGAAATACTCAGACCAGCCCTTCTGGCACCAACAACCATGCCACGTTCAAAGGCACTCAAATCACCTTTCTTCCCCATACTGATGCTTGGTTTGAACTGCAGGAGATTGTCTTGACCATGTCTACATACCTAAATGCACTGAGTTGCCGCCATGTGATTGGCTGATTAGAAATTAAGTGTTAACGAGCAGTTGGACAGGTGTACCTAATAAAGTGGCCGGTGTGTATATATATATATATATATATATATATATATATATATATATATATATATATATATATAGTCTACACCTTAAGCTATTACTTTAAATGTATTTTATATGTTAATGTAAGATTGAGCATGAGTTTTAGGTGCAAGTATGTGTTTTAGTGCATTTTTTCAAAAAAGTATTATGTGTTTGTCACAAAGTTACATGAAGGTGGATGTGGCTATTGATGACCCATTAAGACACATGTAATGTTCAGGTTGTCTACTTAAAAAAATATATAGGGTTTAGGGGTTCACTTGCTTTCACAGTGTGTAATCCCTACATTTTATAGGATGATACTTTTTTAACATTTCCAGCTTCAAAGTAGATTTTCATTCCTTCCAATTCTAGTGACTTTCTGAAGACACGTGCATGCAGGTGTAGGCCTTAGTGATATGAATGAATGCTGCAAATGTTGAATTCTTATATTTAGGAGGTGTGGTGCATATAATTTTTTGTTTGGTTTCCACTTTCAGCAACTAATATACATTTCTTTGCATTTTTTTTAATTTTTATAAAACATTCATTTTAAATCAAAATTGCATGAAGGTACCTGTTCGCATACAGTACCAAGTGGCATTCTGACAATGATGCAGGCGTCTACTTTAAGAAAATATATCAGTATGAGGAGGTTGGATGATTTTTTAATGTTGCAATTTAGGTTTGATTTGTCCATCTCAAAACTGTAAAAATTGCTCCGTCTACTGGAGGTGCAAAATTTCTGGAGACCCTTGGCAGAGCAGGGTTAATTTATTTTTAAAATTTTAATTTGTTTTCATTTGTCTGATTTGCTCTGTTCTTGTATTTCAGGTTTAGTACATTATAGTGCTATCCTCTAAATTGTTGACCAACCTAAATTATCCATCTGACATTAGTCTGATACCTCTCTAAGGGCCCCTTCACACGGAGTTTACGCTCCGCTCTTTACACGCGCTCCCATTGAAGTGAATGGGATGTGTTTTGAAGCGCTCATGTATACGTGTCTGAATGAGCGGAGCGTAAACTCTGTGTGATGGGGCCCTAACACCGAGAGCTACTTATACAGTCCTATGAAAAAGTTTGGGCACCCCTATTAATCTTAATCATTTTTAGTTCTAAAAATTTTGGTGTTTGCAACAGCAATTTCAGTTTGATATATCTAATAACTGATGGACACAGTAATATTTCAGGATTGAAATGAGGTTTATTGTACTAGCAGAAAATGTGCAATATGCATTAAACCAAAATTTGACTAGTGCAAAAGTATGGGCACCCTTATCATTTTATTGATTTGAATACTCCTAACTACTTTTTACAGACTTACTGAAGCACAAAATTGGTTTTGTAACCTCACCGAGCTTTGAACTTCATAACCAGGTGTATCCAATCATGAGAAAAGATATTTAAGGTGGCCAATTGAAAGTTGTTCTCCTATTTGAATCTCCTCTGAAGAGTGGCATCATGGGCTACTCAAAACAACTCTCAAATGATCTGAAAACAAAGATTGTTCAACATAGTTATTCAGGGGAAGGACACAAAAAGTTGTCTCAGAGATTTAACCTGTCAGTTTCCACTGTGAGGAACATAGTAAGGAAATGGAAGACCACAGGGACAGTTCTTGTTAAGCCCAGAAGTGGCAGGCCAAGAAAAATATCAGAAAGGCAGAGAAGAAGAATGGAGAGAACAGTCAAGGACAATCCACAGACCACCTCCAAAGAGCTTCAGCATCATCTTGCTGCAGATGGTGTCACTGTGCATCAGTCAACAATAGAGCGCACTTTGCACAATCAGAAGCTGTATTAGAGAGTGATGAGAAAGAAGCTGTTTCTGCAAGCACGCCACAAACAGAGTCACCTGAGGTATGCAAATGCACATTTGGACAAGCCAGCTTCATTTTGGAAGAAGGTCCTGTGGACTGATGAAACAAAGATTGAGTTGTTTGGTCATACAAAAAGGCGTTATGCATGGCATCCAAAAAAAACAGCATTACACGAAAAACACTTGCTACCCACTGTAAAATTTGGTGGAGGTTCCATCATGCTTTGGGGCTGTGTGGCCAATGCCGGCACCAGGAATCTTGTTAAAGTTGAGGGTCGCATGGATTCCACTCAGTATCAGCAGATTCTTGAGAATAATGTTCAAGAATCAGTGACGAAGTTGAAGTTACGCCGGGGATGGATATTTCAGCAAGACAATGATCCAAAACAGTGCTCCAAATCGACTCTGCATTCATGCAGAGGAACAATTACAATGTTCTGGAATGGCCATCCCAGTCCCCAGACCTGAATATCATTGAACATCTGTGGGATGATTTGAAGCGGGCTGTCCATGCTCGGCGACCATCAAACTTAACGGAACTTAAATTGTTTTGTAAAGAGGAATGGTCCAAAATCCCTTCATCCAGGATCCAGGAACTGATTAAAAGCTACAGGAAGCGACTAGAGGCTGTTATCTTTACAAAAGGAGGATCTACTAAATATTAATGTCACTTTTCTGTTGAGGTGCCCATACTTTTGCACCGGTCAAATTTTGGTTTGATGCATATTGCACATTTTCTGTTAGTACAATAAACCTCATTTCAATCCTGAAATATTACTGTGTCCATCAGTTATTAGATATATCAAACTGAAATGGCTGTTGCAAACACCAAAATATTTAGAACTAAAAATGATTAAGATTAATAGGGATGCCCAAACTTTTTCATAGGACTGTACCTGTTACCCTTGGTTCGCATCTGTGTTTAGTAATCCATTCGGGGAGTCCGCATGGAGACCCCCTGAGCAGATTACCAAATGCATTTGCAAGCGGTGTGCAGTGAAAGCACACGGACCCCATAGACTATAATGGGATCGCGTGTTTGTCGCAAGATCTCTGCACAAGTCATGTGAACAGAAAAGTAGATTGTTAAGTACTTTTCTGTCCGCATGTTCCCTGCAGAGATCTGCAAGCACATGGACCCTATTTTAGTCTATGGGGTCCGTGTGCTTTCACTGCATACCGCTTGCAAATGCATTCGGTAGTCCGTTCAGGGGTGTCCCCATTCGGATTGTCCTGAACGGATTACCGACGCAAATGTGAACGAGGCCTTAGACTCCACTTTATATGGCACTTATGACAATTTTTAATTTACAATAACTTTACAAGGAAAATGGTCTCAGTTAGCAAATACGTGGTGTATCGTCTGATTTCAAAAAAATTACTCCTCTCATGCTGGTGGAGTAATTTTTTTCTTGCTGAGCATATACCCAGGTTGGAAGAGTTGGAAGACTGGGTTTCTACCTTGAAACTTTGGGAAGGTTGGTTGGTTCTGTCTTGCTTTTTTTCCACTTATTTTATTGTGTATATTTCTATATATGACCCTCTCCAGGGAGTACTGGTACTGCGGATACGGCCGTGGGGCCTTAATCTTAGGGTGCATTCACACTGAGTTTTGTGACGCTGATTTTGCCACAGTAACTTAAGAAAAGAATCAGTGCTGAAAAAAGAC
Organism: Leptodactylus fuscus; assembly: GCF_031893055.1. Classification (NCBI taxonomy): domain Eukaryota; kingdom Metazoa; phylum Chordata; class Amphibia; order Anura; family Leptodactylidae; genus Leptodactylus; species Leptodactylus fuscus. The sequence continues at coordinate 134,196,556 of NC_134268.1, read as the reverse complement.
TCCCAATGGGTTCCATTTTACGCGAGTTACTGTGGCAAAATCAGCGCCACAAAACTCCATGTGAATGCACCCTCAAAACTTCTCAGGGCCTTCACTCTGATCCCTATTCCCTGGTATTCAGAACTCACATCCTTACAAGGACAGTACCAAATCTGTCCCTCACATTGACCCTAAAGACATCTCACCACCCGATGTGCTTCGACCTTCAGTACGAGTATTCATCCAGGGATATAAAAATAGAGACAGCAAAAAGGTACCCAATAAACAAACACACACACACCTTTGTGTTATCACACTATGAAAATGAAATATGTCTGGGTCTGCAGAGTTTTAAAGATTTTCTCTAACTTTCCGAGTGGTGGATACGACCACAAATGCAGAAACTTTCTATGGTTTGGTACTTGTAAGGAACCCAGTCCATATTTTCTTATTGTAGCTAGGATGCAGAGACACTACATGTATGAGAAGATATCCCGGTCACAATAAGGAATTAATGGCAGATTTTCGGACTTTAGAAAGGTCCTACATTGATGGTCATATCCACTGGCAACTAATTAAGACAACAGACTGTGGCCACAAGATATTTAGAGAAAATCTTTAAAACTCTGCAAAATGTTTAATTACTTATATTTGTAAAAATGTTTAACTTTTAATTATCTACAAATTTAAAAATAATTATGTTCATGGTAATACCCCTTTAAGGATCTTCTGGATGGACAATTCGCAGGCCCTGACAGCCTCACATATTCGTATTATAAGGTTGTTGCTACTGAAATTATGTTTAGATTGACCTTCCCCTGCATTGCCTCCCTGGAGGGTATGCTTATCCCATTCCTAGCAGTGGTCAGAGGTACTCCCTCTCCCATTTGTGACTATTAAGCTTTCCCACACTACTTCCTGCTCTTTTCATTTTTGTATTAGTATATAGTAGTAGTAGTAGATGAGGTTAATGAAGACACAGGTCGGGCCTCGGGCAGAGCCGACTGCGCATGCCTGCGGCTATTTTCTTTTAGTCGCTTACCCCAGCTTACTGTGTAATTAACCACAAGAAAATGGCCGCTTACACCAGTTTACTGTGTAGGCGGCCAGAGGAAAATTGCCGTGGGCATGGGCAGTTGGCTCTGCCATGCCTAGATGTTTGAAGCCAGTGTTGGAAGAAGACGCAGGGAGAGGCCGTTCTAGGCGTAGATATAGGCGGTACTGGAGATTTCACTCGCAGAATTAGGGACACCCCCAGTGCTGTTTGAGTGTTGGGGACCGCCCCCAATGCTGCGAGAGAACTCATTTGCATACTGAAGACAACCAAGATTTCTACCGAAAGGCGGCGCAGAGAAGACATCTAAAGGTAGGAGAATTATAGCCTTTCTTAAGGCTATTCCTATGTGTTAGGGGAAAAAAATTGCATTTTAATGATTGAATCCCTTTAAGTTTTCCCATATCACTATGGCCTACATCCACATACATGTGTCTTCAGAAAATCAGTAGAACTGGAAGGAACAAAAATCTGCTTTGAAGCTGGAAATGTTAAAAAATTATCATCCTATAAAGTGTAGGGATTACACACTGTGGAAAGCTAGTGAACCTCTAAACCCTATATATTTTTTTGAAAGTAGACAACCTGAAGATTACATATGTCTCAATGGGTCATCAATAGCCACATCCACCTTCATGCAACTTTGTGACAAACACAAATCATTTTTTGAAAAATTGCACTAAAACACAAATTTGCACCTAAAACTGATGTTCAATCTCACATTCATATACAAAATATATATAAAATAATAGCTTAAGGTGTAGACAATGTGTATATATACAGTATACTATATGTCCCGCAAACATCAACTACAAGAAGAACTCAGACTCTGAAAAACACTAAGGCTCCGTTCTCACGGAGTACCGCACCGCTCATTTAGACACGAAAACTTGTCAATGGGTGCCGGCTTACGTGCGCTACACAGTGAAATCAATGGGTTACAAAGCCTCCCATTGATTTCAATGTGTTGCGCGCATAAGCCGGCAACCATTGAAGTCAATGGGATCTGTTTTGAAGTGCCGCACTCTGACACGTGTTTACGTGTCTAAATGAGCGGCACGTTACTCTGTGAGAATGGAGCCTTGTACAGAAGACAGGCAGGATTTTGCTGTTATTCACTAATATGTTAAAAATCTATACTGCACCTAGCAAACTGTGACACCAAAATCTAGCTTTTCTAAGATTGCACAGCATACCGTATACAAAAGCACAACTTAATTTTTCATATACACAACCACCGTCATGCAACTTTGCAGCAAACAGAGATTACAAGAAAAAATTGCACAAAAATTCTAATTTTCCACTAAAGGGCCGGCTCAAGCAATCCCTTTCTGCAAACAAAATGTACTGTCCAAAAAACTGTAGTATGTGAGGAGTTCATAAACGCCAAAATCGCAGAAATGCGCCAACCCATTATGTGCATGCAAATTAAATAGGACTATACATAAAAATATTATTTTCTATCCCCCTATAAAAATGTTAGTAATCTATACGTTCATCTCTAGTGATAGTCGTTATTACTATTATTTTAGCGTGTAACGGACATCGCTAGAGACGTATTTTACTCTAGAAAGCTCGGGTATGGGCAGGACAGGGATTGGGTGAAATGTAAACTTTATTCATGACTTTGTGTATGTGATGTGTAAGTGTTTGGTGCGACTTTTTTTTTTGACGCTGTGACCTGGACAGTGATAAATGTCTGGGTGACAGCGCCAATAAACTTCCTGGCTATGATCAGAGGGTATTACATAAGAATACCCCACTAGGAAGACTCAGGGGAAAATTACATTATACCTGTATGTGACAATCAGAATGCAAAAGTATAGTATTCTCTCTGATTGATAGGAGAGGGGGTAGCGAGGACTGATGCCCCTACTACCCCCCTTGTTAAATATGCTGTCAGGAATTGAGATCTTCAATCAGATCTCAATCCCGAATCCCAAAGATCTTGGTATCATTTTAAAGATGAGATTCTCATCATTAAAGGGAATCTAAAATTATCTTCATAGCCCAAAGGAGTCCTGAGATATCCGCTTTAGAAGTAAGGATGTAGTAGCTACATCCTCGGCTACAGAAGTGCCACCCTGGGAGGATGTAGAGCTACTCGGTAAGAAAAAGGTTAATGGCAATATATAGACTCTGCAAAAGTGGCCTTACGTCCAAAAACTAAAATGGCTCTCCTTCCTTTGTGCCCAAACAGCAGTTTATACCCACATATGACATTGCTAAGTACATTATCCTGGATACACCAGTGTCATACATGTGGGCATAAACTACCATTTGGGCACCTAGCAGGACACAGATGTAATGGAGTGCTATATGCCTTTGGACCACAGATTTAGATTGTTGTTTTTTTGGACACCATGTCACATTTGCAGAGACCCTAAGGGTGCGGACCCAGCGTCAGAATTAGCGCTGAAAAAAAAGACTCCCATTGACTTCAATGGGTACTGTTTTCCACGCGGAACCCATTGAAATCAATGGGGAAAAAAAGCCTCCCATTGATTTCAATGGGTTCCACGCAGAAAACTGAACCCATTGAAGTCAATAGAAGTCTTTTTTTTCAGTGCTGATTCTGACGCGCCAACTTCCTCCGTGTGAATGGACCCGACAAAATGGGGTCTCTTTTTGGGGAATTCCTATCTACAGGCACCTTCAGGTCTCTTCAAAGACAACATGGTGTCCAGAAAGTCCATCTAAATCTATACTCCGAAAGCTAAAATGCTCAATGGTTCTTCCCTTCTGAGCCCTGCTGTGTGCCCAAGCAACAGTTTACACCCACATATATAACTTTTTTGTACCCAGGATAGCCCACTTTCTAGTTTCAGGATTGCACGTCCTTGATGACACAAAGTGGCTGCAACGTATTTGGCACTGAAATGACATATTTCTTTAAAAGAAAATAAAAATCAATGTTCACTTTGTATATTCATATTTGGGAAACTGTCTCAAAATGATAATACCCCTTGAGAAATTTCTTGAGGAGTGTGGTTTTTAAAATGGGGTCACTTTTGAGGGGTTTCCATTGAACTGGTACTTTAAGGTTAAGGCCCTACTAAAGGAACGGGATGTTATTATATATGTATAGGGAGTTCTTATACTCCTTTCTTGTCAATCCACTCCTGGTTTTGACTCCAAAAACCGCAACACAATCTGCAACAAAAAAAGCTGCGTTTCCGCAACATGGGGCCTTTAGCCTAAGGGTAAGTTCACATGGGGTTTTTTGGTCAGGATTTTGAGGCCGTATCCGCCTCAAATTCCTGACCAAAAAGACAGCTCCCATTGAAATCAATGGAAGCCGTTGAACTAACCCTAAAGGTCACTTTTACTCCAAAATTTTTCATTTTCACAATAGATGTATGCTATTTCAGTGCACGATATGTCATGCCCAATTTGCAAGCTCTCTAGTTTTTATGCTTTGTTTCTTTTTTTTTGGAAAAATCCTACTTTTGGCCATAATCTTTTGCCTGGAAATACGACAGGGCTCAAAAGTGAAAGTGCACCAAGTGCAATAGAGGCCTAATTGAACCTTTATGGGCATTTGAGAGTCATTGAGATGAAAAAATTCAACCCCAAAATATGGCATCATTTTAGAAAATACACCCATCAAGGAATTTTTCATGGGGTATTATTTTCATTTTTAGCCCAGGACAGCTTACCAAAAATTAATGTGCAAAGTAAAAAAATTGTGTTGTGCGAACATTGTGTCAAAAGAGACACACGTGCCTAAAACTTTAAAGTGGAATATCCTGGGTACAAAAGAAAGTTGTATACCGTATATACTCGAGTATAAGCCGAATTTTTCAGCCCAGTTTTTGTGTTGAAAAAGCCCCCCTCGGCTTATACTCGAGTCAGCAAAAAAAAAAAAAAAAAAAAAAAAAATTTTTTTAGGAGGGGGGGTCTATGACCAGCCACAATATTAATGTATAGAATCTCCCATAAAATAGTGCAAAAAAAAAAAAAAAAGATTAAAAAAAAAAATAACATTTCTAAATCACTCCTTTCCCTAGAATACATACAAAAGTAAAAAAAAATGACTGTGAAACACATTATACACATTAGGAATCCCTGTGTCTGAAAGTGCCTGGTCTACTGAATATAGGGGATCTGCAGTGCTCCTGTTCCGTTGAGAAGGGGTTAATAGAATCACTGCAGATACCATAGCCAGACTGAATTCTAAGTGCCGGAAGAAAAACAGTCCACAAGCTCAGGGAAGGGGCAGACAGACAACCAAAACACCCCCTCCCCTTTCCCAGCATCCAACATCTACTGCACCCCAAAACTCCGACCATTTAAATTTTTTAAATTTCCCAGTAGCTTCTGCATTTCCTCCCTAGGCTTATACTCGAGTCAATAAGTTTTCCCAGTTTTTGTGGTAAAATTAGGGGGGTCGGCTTATATTCGGGTCGGCTTATACTCGAGTATATACGGTATGTGAATGTAAGCTGTAGTTTGGGAACACAGCATGGGCTCATGAGGGAAGAACAAATTATCTTTTTAGCGTTTGGAGTATAGATTTAGAGGGACTTGTTTTTGGACACCATATTGTTTTTGTAGATCCATAGCGGTGCCAGTAAATTGGAATTCCCAAAGAAGTGACCCTATTTTGTGGGCCATTTTAGGGTCACTGGAAACATGACATTGTGTCTAAAACGCAAACAGTATAAATTTGCTCTCCAAAATCCTCATTGCACCTCATCCCTGCTTTGTGCCCTTCAACATATCATGTCCAGCATTTTATGCCCACATGTATCACACTGATGTATCCAGAATAATGTACTTAAAGGGATTCTATAATTAAAATAAAGGTGTGCCCTCTGTGCTATGAGCGCAGCATTCCAGCACTGCCTTTCTTCTGCTCTGTTCGGCATTCTCCTCCTCTTCACTCCTCTTCTTACAGAAGACTACCGCAAACTAGCCGGCGAAGCAGCTGATTACGCATGTCCATCGGCCATTTTCTGGTGGTCTCTAACACATTTCAAGTGGGTAGCAAGCATATTTAACTCTTGAATGTTGCATTAAACATAAAATCCTGGGGACAACAGCTTTTTGGAGTGTTCTTCTCTGACACATGTGGGCATAATATATTGTGCACTGAAATGATGCATTTCTTAAAAAATTTCTACTTTCACTTTTCACCATCAGCTGTAAGTGGAGTGCAGATTTAGATGTTTTTGGATGCCATGTCATGTTTGCAGAGTCCCTAAGGTGCCAAAGTGGAATCATCTTGGGAGTGATCACATTTAGAAAATAGCGCCTCTCATAGAATATATCAGGGGGCGTAGTGAGCATTAGTTTTCACAGTCAGGAATGCACAGCAGATGGTGAAAAGTGTATATGTAAGCTGTGCGGAGTACATTGTGTACCAACATTTTATTAACTCTATGTGGGGGATTAAAAAATATAACATCAACTTTTGCTGGTTGGCTTGGCGTCAGGTGTACTTTTTAGTTCTACCATTTTGGGAAATTGTTTTTTCTTTGATCACCTTTTATTCAAATTTTTATCTAAGGCAAAATAGTGAAAAAACATCTTTTTGTTACTTTTGACTTTTTTTTTTCCTGCTACGGCATTTAGCGTATAGGAAAAATATTTTTATAGATTTGTAGAGCAGGCGTTTTCGGACACAGGGATACCTAATTCGTAGGTCTTTCACAGTATTTAAGTACTTTTATATGTGTTCTATGGAAAGGGGGGTGATTTGAAGTTTTAATACATATATATATATATATATATATATATATATATATATATATATACATTTTTTTTTGCATTAATTAGACCCCCTTGGGGTCTTAAACCCCATGGGGTCTGATCACTAATGCAATGCATTACAATGCTAATACATTGCAATACATTGCAAAAAAATAGTCATTTCTTTTGCAGGCAACATAGAGTAGCCTGCAAAAGAAAAGCATTGCAGACAGGCCGGCTGTCATGCCAATATGATGTCATGGCGATCACCAGCAAAATGGTGGAGCGTGGGCGCCGCTGGGAAAATGGCGTCTGGGTCAGCTTTGACCGAGGCGCCAGAAGGGTTAATGACACTGGGCACTGACTGTGGGCATTAGCGCATGGTGTCTGCTGTATGAAACAGATACGCGCGTATCACATTGAAAGCAATAGGTAAAAAGCCTCCCATTCATTTCAATGGGTAACGCGCGAATGCTGGCACCCATAGAAATGAATGGGAGCTGCTTTTTATGCGCTCATTCTGAACGAGTTTTACGTTCAAAATGAGCGGAGCTGAACTCCATGTGAAGCCTCCCTAAGACAAAGAGTTCAGAAATGCAAGCAGCTCGGAGCACTCACTTCCCCCCTCCTCTATCTGAGAGCAGGAAGCTAGGTCTCATGTGTGGTGCAGACACAGGAACAGCTACACACACAGGCTCGCATACACGTACTAGTACGGCGGATGTCGGGAAGAGTCTCCCTTACTGCCAGGTGTGTATTGTACCATTAAGTTGTTTATAAGAGGCTTCCTGCCTGAAGAGAAAACAGGAGTTTGGAGAAATCTACAGTTATACTTGCTGTAAGGAGAGGAAATTCAGTTAGCAACATCCCAACCTGCTCTCCCACTTTTAGGCCTGCCATTATTGTCACTTATGTATTTTGAGTTTAACCAATAAGAGTTCATAGACATTTTATGTTATACTATCCAGGTCTGTGGTATTCGTAAGACAGATTTCTTACTCCTCTTTTTCCACACTCAGACTATAGCTTCAATTCCAACTTTTTTATGAATAGCTGTTTTTGTGATATATTCTTATGTATAGCTAAGCAACTGTGCAAAGGTATTAAGTAGATGTGAGAAACTGCTGCAAAATAAGAATGCTTTCAAAAATAGATGTATTAAAAGGGGTTTTCAGGGAAATTGAAGATCTACCTTTAGGTGCAATATCTGGGACCCCCATGGGTCAACTGTTTAAAGGTCATTGGCATTTCCTGAGTGCTGCTTTTGCTTCTCGGATTATGTTTTGTCACATTCATTGGTCACATTGCCTGATCTTAGTCCAGTCCCATACTGTCCCATGTGAATGGGGTTAGCTTCGATTTCAAGCCCAGTCACATTACAAATGTACATCGCTGTGTTTAGTAAGTAGTGATGATGCTGCAGCCTCTTTTCAAACAGCTGATCAGCTGGGAAACTGAGTGTCAAACCCCTGCTCATCTTTAACTGATGACCTATCCTAAGGAGAAGTCATCAATTACTTAGGCTTCAAACTCCTTTAATAGTTTATTTTTGACAAAGTGAATGAGCAAAGTCTGATCAAGAACCATTAAACTCCACCATAATCAGGCGAGACCACAGAGTTTGAGAGGTTACTTTTACTTCCCTTCGTAGCAGCAGAAGCTGTTCTGTTGCCATGGCAGCCCAGAGCCTTCTGAAGCCTCCCAGCGCAGTCATAGCAATATTGCTGATATTCACAGGTTCAAGGTCCCCTGGGATGGGGGTTAAAAACAGTTTAAAAAGTTTGAAACAAAATATCTTTTCCTAGATAACATATAAAAAAAATTAATTTTTTTAAAGTCATCAAAACAAAAACTATATAAATTCAATATCTCTGTGATTGTATTGATCCACAGAATAAAAATAGAAGGTTATTTTTACTGCCCAGTGCATGCAGTGAAAACAAAACCCATAAGAAAATGGCACAAATGCATTTTCTTTTCCTCACTCCATTCTGATATACAGTATATTGTATGAAATGGTATCATTAGGAAGTATAATCTATCCTGTTTAAAAACAAGCCATAATTTGCCTTTTTTTTTTTTAAATTGAAAAAAAAGGAAGGCGGTGAGTGAGAAACGGAAACAGAAAAATGACTGCGTCCTGTAGGGTTTAAGTTAAATTTATATTTGATATGGTGGCCACATGGTGGCTCAGTGGTTAGCACTGCAGCCTTGCAGCACTGGAGTCCTGGTGTTCAAATCCCGCTGAGGGCAAAAAACCCCACATCTGCCAGGAGTTTGTATGTTCTCCCTGTGTTTGCATGGATTTCCATCCCATATTCCAAAAAGACATACTGATAGGGGGAAAAAATGTACATTGTGAGCTCTATGTGGGGCTCACAATCTACATAAAAAAAAAAAATAAAAAAAATTATATTTGATATATCAGCTTTCTAAAATCCTGTTGTCCCTTCAGAATTGAGGAAATCATCAATCCTGACCAAATCTTCAATTCCATTTGCTGAAATGCAGTCCCAAAATTGCAAGAAACCTCCACTATGCTTCACTGTTGACTCTGGACAATAGTTATTGTACCTGCTCTATAGCCTTTTGGTGAACAAACTGCCTGCTCTTCTAGCATTTCACATTTTGCCAGAATTAGTCTAGAATACCAGCTATAATTTTTGTTCACCCCAGTTCCTAGTGGTTGATTCCAAATGATTTTGATTTAATTAAAGCTATGCAATCATAAACTTTCTAATGGCCCTTTTTTTTTTTTTTTTTTTTTTTTTTTTTTTTACAGTTGTCATGGAACTGTCCACTGCCTTATTGCTAGCAAATTGCCTCTCTTTGTGCTGTGCAATGTACAACCAAACTGTCTTTAGTCCTTGCCACCATACCCACCAACTGTCAGGGTGTTTTTAATTTCATCACTGTAATGACTGCGCTCTTGTTAAGTCATTTCTTGAGAGATGAATGAGTAGTATGTTTTCACCTATATGCTTCCTAAATAATCACTGCATTTGGTACCAAATTCCATCCTGACTGAACCAGAACACTTCATCTGTCTTACTTGAAAATCCCCATTGCCTTCCTCTATATGTTTCAGGTTTGATTTGTCCCAATTAATGTCCCATGAGCCAGACAGTATTTCTATCTGCAAAGTAGGGTACATCATATCATTATCCTCAACCAAAATTATAATCCAATACTTATCCAGCAGCAGGATACACAATTCTTTGTTATACATTTGTTCCTAGATCTCTTAATCACTTCCGGACTGCCCATGGAGAGTAGTTGCATGGACGTACCAGTGCACTTACCAAAATCGTGCAGCTGCTGAAACGGGGAGCCGGCTGTAACTCCCAGAGCTCACATAGAGAAGACAAGGAAGGTTTATTACCGTCCCTGCCTTCCCGATCGCTGTCTACATACATACACAGCTATGGGCGCTACCACGCCACCATGGGTTATCCGCGGGATCTGAGTCTGTAAGAGCTTCTGGGTTCTACAGGACCCAGATCAGCTCTACAGTTATTGGCAGGAGGCTGTATTCCTACTGCAACTGGGGCTAAATATACACGCCCCAGTTACAGGGGAAATTCAGCCTCTTCCATCACAAAAAAAGTGATCAGATGTCCCCAAAGGTCTATTATGACTAGAGATGAGCGAACACTGTTCGGATCAGCCGATCCGAACAGCACGCACCCATAGAAATGAATGGAAGCACCTGTGACGCTGACTTTGCCGGCGGCCGGTTGGGAGGTATGCTTTAGGTGACCCCTGTGTTTAGGTTGTTCGACCCCCGCCGGGGTCGCAACCCACAGGTTGAGAACCGCTGAGTTAGAGCCTAGCCGGGTAGGTATTTATTTTTGTATTGTTTCCTTTTGTTGCTGCTCTACCTTTTTAAATGAAAATAAACTCTACCTTTGTTTTGGACTAAAGAAATTGGACTTGTGTGTCTATGCCACCCCACCTAGCAACGCCAGACCCTGACACTATATAGGGAATAGAAAAGTTAAATAAAATAAAATAATTAAAAAAATAAATAATATTATACATCAATAATACGCCTTTATTACAGGTTCTAGCCCCACCATGACAACACCATACAAAATAAAAATTACCGTAATGGAGGAAAAACTATTTTATGCTGAGGCCACCCATTGCGGAAACACAGTTTTTGTGTTGCAGATTTTCCTGCGGTCTTTTGAGTCAATTCCAGAAGTCAAAATAGCAGAAGGGAGAAGTATAGGGGTTAGTTCACACGTAAATAGCGTGTGGCTTATTTTGGCACCGGAAAAAAAAAGCTTCCTAATTAGGAAGCTTTTTCTGGTCCTTGCCAAGCTTTTTTTGGAGCTTTTTTTTTTTTTTTTTGTAAAAACAGCTTTAAAAAAAGCCAGGCTGTTTTCCCCTTCTGTAAAGTGAATGGGCTGAAAAAACCGCGTCGCGTTTTTTTCCTCACGTTTTTTTTGCAAAAAAAGATGTTGCTTATTTTTGAAAAAATAACGTGCTGAAAAAAACGTGCGGTTTTCGCCTCCCATTCATTTCTATTGCTTTCTTCAGGTCATGTCGCTTCTTTTTCTCTGCTAGCAGAAAAAAAAAAGCTAGCAGTCTACATATACTAACATTTTATGGAGGAGGATTATGACGTGGAATCCACTGTTAAAATCCTCCTCCATGTCCCCATGTGAACTAGCCCTAATGGTGAAAATGGTGCTTTATTTGGCGCTGAATTTTCAGCAATGGAAAAAAAAGACTACCATTGCTAGTGGAAAAAAAATCTAGTGGCTCCCTGGCTCGCGTTGAAGTCAGTGAGAGTTTTTTTTTCAGCCCTGAAAATTTTGCGCCAAATAAAGCAGCATTTTCCTCAGTGTGAGTGGACCCTAAGAAGTTCCTTTATATTTCCTGTTCCTTTTGTAGCCATTCTTGCCTTTGGCTTAAAATACCATTGCAAAATCTGCAACTAAAATAGCTGTGTTTCCGCAATGTGGGGCTTTAGCCTTGTAAAGTTTTTTGAGTAGCACTTTGTGCTATTAAATTAAAAAAAATGAAAATGAAACAGACATGTTTTTTTCCTCTTTTGTTTATATTTTCCCGGATATAAACATTTTTTAAAAAACATGCAGAAATTAGTTGAATAACCAAAATGATAAAAATGTGTAGAGGAAAACAAAGTGCAGAAGGGATGCGCTCCTTAAGGGAACCACAGAAAATATCTTAGTGGGCCCCCAATCTCTACTCTAGATCTTGGGTGAACCACTGTTCTCAAATTTGAGGAGGATTATTTCAATTCCAGGGCTAGTTTGCCGAGAGACGGTCACAACCACATGGAAACCCAGCTGTCAGGATGTCCAGTCCATATACACAGCACTCACTTGTTGGAATCATTCAAATTCCACCAAGATTGTGACAAATGATAAAAATGTTCTAGCCGACAAAACGGAACATACCAAAAACCCAAAAATGTGTCTGGTCCTGAACCACAAATTGGCCTGGTATTGAAAGAGTTAAAGTGTAACTCTCATTTCATTGCCTTTTTTCTCCGTTATTGTGTTTGGGTTTGGTGGTGAACTTTCTGTATCATACTTGATTAATCTATGAAACTTTTTGATAGAAAGCAGTGTATAGAGATGAAGCATTTATGAAAGAGGAATGGGCCAGTTCTGGCATCATAAGAAAGATGAAATTCTCACAGAATCTGAGATATCTTTCAAGAATTTCACATTCAAGAATTTCAACTTAATATGCGGCAGTTCAAGCTGCATATACAATCAAATTCTCAAATGCGTTTTAATTAGATTTCAGATTCTGTTATAGAGAATCTCATCTTTCTTGTGATACCAGAACCATTTCTCTAGGTGGTAGATGCTTCAGCTCTGCATATTTACAATATAAATGTGGACAGACTTTCACTACTAACATCTCAGCAAGGCCGGGTTCACACAAAGTTTTTTGGACCGGATTTTGAAACGGGAAGCCACGTCACGGATTCCGACAGTCGTAGCATTTTGCTCCGGATTAGGCCCAAATCAATGGGCCTAGTCAGTAGAGATTGTCGCGAAGTGGATTCCACTGCGGCTTCTGCTGCAGAATCTGCGTGAAGAAAGGGCAGGTCGCTTCTTTTTTCCGTGAATGTTAAAAAACTGCTCGAGGAAAAAGGAAATGAGCGGCTCCCATTGAATTCAATGGGAGGCGTTTTTCTGGTCAGGATTTTGACGCAGATTCCGCACCAAAATCCTGACCAAAAAACTCCATGTGAACCCAGGATTAGAGGGTTGCTAAGTAGAATTTTACAGCCTGTTTTATAATAAAAAGGAATTTAGATATGACAATGAAGTATATTAGAAAAAACACCGCCCAACACAATAGCGAAAAAAAAAAAAGTGGTTACACTTTAAACATATTGGACAATTTATAATTTTGATTTGATCCTCGCTGCGCTCCATCGTTGCTGTGTCAGAAGCAGGGAAGCAACCTCCATCGTGAATGAGTGTTTGCCATGTTGCCACAGCCAGGAATTTTTTCATTTATGCTCAGAACTAAAACTTTGATATTTCACTTCCATCCTGTTATGCTAGAATAGACCCATGAACTCCTCCACGTTATTTTTATTTTCTTTACTGGACATATTGAACTGCATCCCTTTCACAATGTGACATAAGACACCATGACCTTCTTGATCTGTCTTGGAATGGTGAACACCACTATGTCCCATGACAATTAAGTGTTCTGAAAAATTAGTCCTGAGTCCCCTCTTTTTGAAAAGGCAATTTATTGGTTTTCTCTAAAAGCACAAAAAATGCATCAATTTCATCCCTTAGTTACTTTAGTATCCTTGCTAGACAGCTTGATATTAAGGGTCTTTTCTGGATTGTTACCTGGCCCACTCATTTATAACTCTTCTTCGTGGAGATATTGCAGATGGGTCATCCTCACCTTTCAGTGATTAGGATGATAATGCAAGAAAGAAATAGGCATACATACTCACTTTTTTCCATCTCCTGTCCATTCTCGCCTTGGAAAACTAATGTTCACTACAACCCTTAATAAATTCTTTGAGGGCTGCAGTTTTCAAAATGTGACCAGGAATTCCACTTTAGGCTGGATTCACACGGGGGCTTTTTGAACCGGATTTTGCTGCGGAGGCCGCCTCAGAATCCGGTCCAAAAACCGACTAGCTACGACTGGATGTCGATGCAGTTCATACAGTGCACTGGTATCCAGTTGCGGAATTCCACTCCGGATTATGCCCAAATGAATGGTCCTAGTCGGGATGGAGTGTCACATCGCGGACGTCCGCGGCTGAATCAGTTGTGGAATCCGCCTCAAGAAAGGGCATGTCGCTTCTTTTTTTCTGTGAACGGAACCAAACCGCTTGCGGAAAAAGGAGTCCTTTGAATTCCGCGTCAAAATCCGGACCAAAAATCAAACCCAGCCTTAATGGTACTAGAGGCTATGCAAACATGGCATGGCATCCAGATATGAAACATCTAAATATGTAGTCCAAGCACCAGTTTGTGCCCACATGTATGACATTATTGTACTCAGGATAACATACTTAATGTCATATATGGGTGTAAATTTGGGCACATAGACAGGCACAGAAGGGAAGGGACGCTATTTGCTTTTTGGAGTGTTTGATTTTTTGACTTGATGATAATTTTGCATAGCCCCTGAAATGCCATTAAAGCTGAATCCCCTGACACTTGACCCCATTCCAGAAACTAGACCCCTTAAGGAATTTATCTAGGGGTGTTAGGAACATTTTTAACCCTCAAGTGTTGCATTCATATATTTTCCAGGCATGAATGTGCAGGTGATTGTGAAGGTGAAAATATGATTTTTTCCAGGAATACATCATTTCAGTGTGCAATATGTTGTGCCCGGCTTGTATCAGAGATGAACACTCCAAAAGCTGTTGTGCCCGGGATATCCGCTTAACAGTTTGTGAATTCTTAATCTTTGCTGCAACACAAGCCGGATGTATATCAGGTACTGGAATGGTGCATCTCCACGTCTGTAAAAACCCAAACAAACCCAAACAAAAAATCTAAAACATTATTTAACCACTTCCGGACCGCCCATAGACTTTATACGTCTGGGAAGTGGTTGCCTAGTTCTGACAGGACTTACCGGTACGTCCAGTCAGAACACAGTAGCTGCACGGAGATCGTGCAGCTACTGAAGCTGGGAGCTGGCTGTAACTTCAGGCAGAGCTCCCAGAGAGATGGCAGGGAAGGTTTATTCCCTTCACTGCCATCTCGATCGCTGTGTATACAGCGCTCAATGAGCGCTGTATACACGGCTATGGGCGCCGCCATGATGCAGCCGCCCTCTGACCTGGTGGTCACTTGATCCGCCGGGAGCAGCATCTTGCAAGAGCTGCTGGGTCCTACAGGACCCAGATCAGCTCTGTATACTGCGTATACAGTGTGCAGGAGGCTGTATTCCTCCTGCAACTGAGGCTAAATGTAACAGCCTCAGTTGCAGGGGAAATCAGCCTCTGTAACAAAAAAAAAAGTGATCAGATGTCCCCAAAGGTCTCTTATGACCTTATGGGGACACAATCTGAAAAAAAAATAAAATAAAAGTATAATAAAAAAAAGTTTTAAAAAAATGTAAATAAAAGAATAAAAAAATAATACACTAATAAAACACCGTTATTAAAGGTTATAGCCCCACCCCTGATGACAAAATACAAAATAAAAATTACTGTAACGGAGAGGAAAAACTATTTTATAAAGTTTTTCAGTGACACGTTTTGTTATTAAATAAAAAAAATAATAATAAATTGAAAACCAGACACAATTTCCCTCCTATTATGTTTTTATTTTCCCGGATATAAAAAAAAATTAAAACACATTCGAAAATAAAAACAACATAAAAATAAAGCCCTATGTGACCCCGAAAAAAATTAGTTGACTGAGACATACGGGAAAAATGTTACAGCCCTCAAAGCCGCACATACAAAAAAACCTAAAAATGTGTCTGGTCCTGGACCACAAATTGGCCCGGTACTGAAGTGGTTAACGTGCGCTGAATGACATAAAAAAAAAAAAAAAAACTGGAGAAAACTGCACAAAGTAATAATTATTCACCACCTTTGCCTCACTCATTATAAAAAATAATCAAACGGTCAGTTGAAAAGCAAAATGGTACCAATAAAGCACAGGTTGTCCTGCAAAAAAAAAAAAAAAAGAAGAAGCTCTCAACCAGCCCTGTCAAGAGAAAAGTAAAAATGTTATGCCTTTCAGAAGATGGCAATGCAAAAATAATAGATTTTTTTCCCTGAATTGAATTTTATTCTGCACAATTAGCAACCCAGTAAAAAAATATATAAATTAGGTATCACCATAATCGTACGAGCCTGCAAAATAAAAGTAGCATGTTAGTTATGCTGTATGCTGCATGGGAAAAAAATATTAAATGCTAAATAGCAATGCCAGAATTGATGTTTTATTTTACATCCCACCCAGAAAGAATAAATAAAATTTAGTCAATTGGTTACAGGCCCCCTAAAATGATGGAAATTAAATTTATATCTCATATCGCAAACAACAAGCCCTCATATGGCCACATCGCCAGAAAATAAAAAAAAATATATAGCTTGTACAATGTGAAGACAAAATTCCCAAAAATCATCAAATCATAACTGACTGCAGCAAGAAGGAAATGTATAAGCTTTGCGACCGTATATCAGGGGACACCCCATATTTACAGCTTATGAGAGAGAATACACCAGCACTGCCCCCACCCCCCCTCCCTCCTTATCCCATCAGTGTCATAGGAGCTAGTGGGAAAATAGTGTGGGATTTGGTGTACCCAATTTATTCCGCACAACTTACATAAGATAAGATAAAATAATCCTTTAATAGTTCCACCATGGGAAAATTCAGTGTGTTACAGCAGCATGGATAATACAGTAATATATTACAAGAATGAACACAGACATGCTCGTAGCAGATAGAAAAAGATACTAAGATTCATAGCAACTTAAAAGAAAACAAAGAGACTCAAGGAACATTTAGTTCTTTGTGCAAAGTGATCTTTTCTTAGCCTAATATTCATTATACAGCCTGACCGCTGTTGGGAGGAAGGATCTCCGGTAACACAGCTTCTCACACTTGGGGTGAAGCAGTCAGTCACTTTACAGTACTGCCCAGTTCTGTCACAGTCTCATACATGGGATGGGAGTTGTTCTCCAGCATGGAGGCCACCACGGACTGTATCCTTCGGTCACCAACCACCTGTACTGGGTCCATGGGGCTCCCCAGGACAGAGCTTGCCGTTTTTAACCAGCCTGTCAAGATTATTTGTATCCCTGGCTGGTATGCTACTCCCCCAAAAGGCCACTCTGAAGAAGAGGGCTGACACTACCACAGAGTTGAAAAAGGCCCTAAGACGTGCCCTCTGGACTCCAAATGTCCTCAGCCACCTGAGCAGGTAGAGTCTGCTGTGACACTTTCTGTGCAGTGCATCCGGTTTATCATCCCAGTCCAGCTTATTATTGAGGAGCACACCAAGGTTCTTTTAGGTCTTGGTCTTTGGATGTCCACAGAATTCAGGCTACTCCTTTGCTTACTAAAGTCCACCACCAACTCCTAGGTTTTCCCAGCATTAATCCTGAGGTGGTTTTAGAATTTTGAGACAAATTAGATTTTCTTTTTCCTGGCAAAAACTGCAAACTGCCAATTTGGATTAAAGGTGTTTTCCCATCCAGTGTGTCAGCACACTGCCTGGAGCATATCAGGTAATATGCAAATACTTGTTCACAATGGACTTAGGGTTATCTGTGAGTTTACATAGAGAGGTAACAGACCTGGCTTTATCAGCAAACTCCAATTAACTGAGATAATGCTGCTGCCAAGAACAGTTTAATATACTGGTAGTATGTGAACATAAATTCATAACAGTCATGAAGCCATGTCATTTAGTAGGATAAAAAGTAGCCTATGTGTTAATCGAGGTTACAAACTATTTATGTGCCAAATTTCATATATATATATATATATATATATATATATATATATATATACAGTATATATATATATATATATATATGTTATATATAAGTAAGTATAAGTATATTATTATAAGTAATATAATAATAATAATAATAATAATAATAAATAAAAGTATAAATAAATATAAAAGTATAAGTATAATAATAAAAGAATAATAATAATAATAATAATAATAATAATAATAATAATAATAATAATAATAATTAAACACAAAACATATCAATCAAAATTTACCACTAAGATGAAGTAGAATGTGTCATGAAAAAAAATGTCAAAATTACTCTGGTGAGTTAGTGTTCCCAAGTTACTACTGCATACAGTGACACGTCAAAGTTGAAAAATTGAACTCTGTCAGGAAGACAAAAACTGGCTTCGGCGGAAAGGGGTTAATTGTATAATTTACCTAATTGTCTAAATTTAAATAAGGTTATGTTCATGGGAAACCTTCAGGAATATCAGACATCTGTACCTGCCAGGGAAGTTCCCTGGAACTGAGCAGTTCATCAGTAGCTACATCTACATCATGAATTAAGCAATACAAGAAACAACACAAATGCTTCCTGCACCTACTGGAATGTCTTTAGACTTAAAATCTGTTACAACTGCACTTCA
Source organism: Leptodactylus fuscus (assembly GCF_031893055.1). Lineage (NCBI taxonomy): Eukaryota > Metazoa > Chordata > Amphibia > Anura > Leptodactylidae > Leptodactylus > Leptodactylus fuscus. The sequence goes on along the minus strand of NC_134268.1, from coordinate 134,178,211 downwards.
AACTGAACCCTGTTTCTATTCCACTTCACTTATCCCTGAAGTTGATACAGGTCCCAGAAGTAGGTATCATGTCATTAAAGAGTGAGCAAAATGATCCCAGTAAAATCCAAACTTGCAGAGCAGAAGCAGACAATTTAGTAACAAACCTATTTATAGCAAGGAGCTAAGTGGCTTGTGACTTTCACGCGAGTGTGAAAGTGTGCATTGTCTACAGTGTGCAGAGTCTTACATGTGACTTTTCGTTCATTGACTTTAACCCTTTAAGGCCATGGCCGATAACTGCTTAAAGATAAGGGCCCACGTAATGAGCCGCAGCCAAAAAGGAAAAGACCGCAGCAGAAATGCATCGGAATGAATCCTTTTCTATAAAAGTCTGTAGCGTTTTCCTCTGCGGACTTTCTGACCCTATTATACGGACAAAGCCTTAAAGAGGACCTTTCATCAGATTGGGCACAGGCAGTTCTATATACCGCTGGAAAGCTGACAGCTGTCGGCTTTCCCAATCTGTACCCGGTGTAAAGCGTTATCGGTCCCGGTACTGTATCACTTTAGTGTCAGAAGGGCATTTCTGACAGTTAGCCAGGAACGCCCTTCTGCCCAGCAGCGCCTATCGCGCTGTACTGTGGAGCGGGGAGGAACTCCCCCCTCCCTCTCCTGATAATACTCGTCTATTGACGAGCTGTGTGAGCAGAGGGAGGGGGCGTTCCTCCTCGCTCACACTGTGCAGCACGATAGGCGCTCCTGGGCAGAAGGGCGTCCCTGGCTAACTGTCAGAAACGCCCTTCTGACTATAAAGCGCTATGGTACCGGGACCGATAGCGCTTTACCCGGGGCACAGATCGGGAAAGCCAACAGTGCGCTGAATTCAGCGCACTGTCAGCGTTCTAGCAGTATATAGAACTGCCTGTGCCCAATCTTATGAAAGGTCCTCTTTAAGTATAATTGATATGATGCATTTTTTTTTTTTAAAAAAATGCAGTGGTTTTTGAAATTGCAGCATTTCTGCTTTGTATATTTTTCTACAATGAATGGATGGAATTAGCGAGAATCCCATCCACTTTGCAGATACTGTAAAACGTGGCATTTCCGCAACGTGGAGCCCTGGCCTAAAGGACACTTAGAGATGTTTTAACTTAACTAAGTGATTTTGAGATTTTTGTGACAGATTGTACTTTACATTAAAGGAAACTGTGTTCAAATTTTTTTTTTGTATTTAATTATGAAAAAAATAATACCTACATGTTTAGGACATGTTCCTAAAGTTAGCAGGGGTGGTGTTATACTTTTCTGATTTAGGGATGGTTGTTATGGCTCATCATGTCCTGGGGAAATTTACTACCCTGTAGGATGTGGTTGAGCATAAAAGGTGGGGAGTGAAGATGGATTTATATTTTGTATAGTATAGAGATGAAAAGCCATCAAACCCAGGTGCTTTGCATTCTTAATGCCTCGTTCACATCTGCGTTTGATAGTCTGTTCTGGGAGTCGGCATGGGGATCCCCCCAAACTGAATACCAAACACATTGGCAAGCGGTGTGCAGTAAAAGCACACAGACCCCATAGACTATAATAGGGTCCGTGTGCTCTCCATGCCGTGTCTGCACGGAACATGCGGATAGAAAAGTACTTTGTGATCTATTTTCATGTCCGCATGGTTCGCAGATGTGAACAAGGCATTAGGTTGTTAATGGCAGAATCCAATTTCTCTTTAGTTATGGGCTTGTTCAGGGAGTTGGCTTTAGCACCGGTTATTGTAGGGAGGTGGAAGGAGTGAAGGAAGGAGGTGATCTCTGGTGAGTGGGCAGAGGTAGTGGAGGAGTATAGGTTCTGTTAAAACTGGTGAATTTATGTATTAATAGCATTAGAATTAGAAGTATCTCATCCACCCGATTCTCATATTTAATATGGCGGGCTTGTTTGCATATCCATAGAATTTCACTTGGGTCCATCAGATAGCTTTTTCCGTCTTGTGCGTGAGGATGGAGTTAAGTTATATTTTGGCATCTCTGATACATTTAGTTACCATATATACTCGAGTGTAAGCCAACCTGAATATAAGCCGACCCCCCCTAATTTTACCACAAAAAACTGTGAAAATTTATTGACTCGAGTATAAGCCTAGGGAGGAAATGCAGCAGCTACTGGAAAATTTCAAAAATTAAAATGGCCGAGTTCTTGGGTGCAGTAAGTGCTGGGAAAGGGGAGGGGGTGTTTTGGTTGTCTGTCTGCCCCTTCCCGGAGCTTGAGGACTGGGTTTTTTACCCCCACTAGGAATTCAGCCTGGCTGAATATAGGGTATCTGCAGTGCTCCTATTAACCCCTATTAACGGAATAGAAGCACTGCAGGTACCCTATATTCAGTAGACTGGGCACTTTCAGACACAGGGATACCTTTCACAGTAATTTTTTTACTTTGAGGGCAGGTTCACACCAGCGCCCAATCTCCGTTATGCAGGTTTCCGTTTCCTGCCCGAGAAACCGTTTTTTGATTTTTTTTAGTCGGACATGCAGGACTTTGTGTCCGGTAAAAAAAAAACAAAAAAAAAAGAAACGGTTTTGCCATGGGCAACAGAAGACGGCTCACCCACAGACACTGAATGTCGGTTTCTGTCTTCTGCCGACAGAAAACGGAAACCTGCATAACTGAGATCAGGTGCTGGTGTGAACCCGCCTTTATATGTATTATAGGGAAAGGAGTGATTTAGAACGTTTATTTATTTTATTTTTTATTATATTTTTTTTTAAACTTTTTTTTACAATTTTTTTAGACCCCACGTGTATTGCCGTCTATGGGAGATTCTCTACATTACTATTACGGCTGGTCATAGACCAGCCGTAATAGTAATATAGTGATGACAGGCCTGGGAGCCTTCATTAGGCTCCTGGCTGCAGCAAGCTTGCAGGAGCCGGCCTGCAACTTTAAAGGTATGGGGCCGGTAGGGACCGGCCTCGGGGGCTAATTTTGAACTAGGAGGGGGGGAGGCCATCTCCGCTGTAACGCTTACAGCAGAGATGCCAAAGCTTATGCCTGCAATCAGAGAGCATTACAGTGGAGGTGCCGGTTTCTATAGCGACCGCTCTGCAGAGCGGCGCCATTACGTTTACAGACCCGGCATCCAGATACCGGGGTGGGTGCCGGGGTCCACAGCATCGCCACGCTCCTGCCAGGAGCGCGGCGATGCTGTACATTAAAATCTGCAGAAGTACTTACGGTACTTCTGCTAGCAGGCCAGGAAGCAGACACGCCGGGTGCGGGCCTGAGTTTACGTGGCCGCGTCACCCGGCGTGTGATGGAGCGGTGGTGGTGGTGGTGGGAGGGGGGGGGGGCGAAGTCTGCTATCCTGGCCTGCTACCAGAAAATTACCGTAATGACCCGAATATAAGCCGAGGAGCACTTTTTCAGCACAAAAACTGTGCTGAAAAACTCGGCTTATACTCGAGTATATATGGTAGATAACAGGAGGGATGTTGCTGATTAGCCAATTATAATTTTACCGTTTGTATTCTAAGTCTGCTTTTTAGTTTTAGACTTTTTTTTTTTTTTTTTTGGTGGGGAGCTTCTGCAACAGTTTTACACATAATCATGGCCTTATGAGCAGCCCAGCCCAGCAGTGAGGGCGTCCGAGATTTGGTGTTTGATTTGTGGCATTTTTAACAGACTCAATCTAGTGGTTTTTCTTCACTGTTCAAACACTGTGCCCAGTTGTCTCGGCAATATCAACCAGGTATGTGACATGAACAGACCCGGGGTCACTGATCAGAGCCCGAGCTGCCCCAAATACATTTCAGCAACCCTCGCACACATCTCAAAACTGTTAAAATTGTTCCATCTACCGGAGGTACACAATTTCCTGAGACCCTTGGCAGTGAAAAGGTTAAGCTCTAATCTAAAATGGCTCTGTGAACGCAAAACTTAAAAGTTATGGGGTTTGGGAGGCTGGTAGACAAAAACATCGAAAAGTGTCACTGGCGGGAAGAAGTTAAACAATTACCACATCCATTGCAACAGCATGGGTTCACAGAAGAAGAGTCCAGGTACACTCTCACAGCTCACCATTTCTCTATTGCATCCAACTGAATGGCTGACTCATATCTCTCAACCGTCCCGGATTCTGCGGGACATTCCGAGATTCGAGGTCCTGTCCTGCAGTCCCAGTCGGCGGGAGGTAAGTCCCGGTTTCACCTCATCTGCGTCCAACTGGATGCAGATAAATATAAAACAAAACAAAGACACTGAGCGCACTAAGTGTAGTATTTGAGAGTACACAAATGATTAAAAACTGGGTAAAAACAAAATAATATAAGGGGACCATCAAGGTATAATCAAACGAACAAGAGGGCGTCTGACCCATTAGAATGCATCAACATATATTGAAAGATACGTATGTATACATTTAAAAGAAAACATAAATTGGTTTTGACATTGTGTAAAAAATTAATTACCGTAGATGACAAGTGTCAAGCTCGAAGGATGTAACTATAATAGGTGTGACATTAAGTATATAGTATAGATTAAATTATATTGCAAACAACAATATAGATATAACTACAAGTGTGCCATATCTTGTAATGATCAAAATAGTGATCCAACTGGTGGATAGTGCGCACCCACAGTCAGTATTATGAATGAATAGAATGTAAATAAATATAAAACAGTAGTGGTAAACATGTTTGCCACTAGTTGCCCCCTGTTTGAAACTAGTTGCCCCCAGTTTAATGTCACGCTCCAGCTACCCTTACAGTTTAATGTCTCCTTCCTGCCCAAGTTTAATGTTCCCCTCTAGTTGCCCCCTTTTTAATGTCCCACTTCAGCTGCCATTAATTTATTGTTCCCCTCCAATTACCCCTACTGTTTAATGTCCCCCTCCAGCTGTTCCAGTTTCATGTCCCTCTCTAATTTCCCCCAGTTTAAACTGGAGCACCAGGTGAGGGACTTAATACTGTGGGACTGTTGGAAAGGAACATTATAATGTGGGGACGTATAATGTACAGGTGACTGTAGAAGGATTATACTGTGTGGGGGTACATGAAATATCAATGAAAATGCTCGGAGTCAACATAAAAGTGGGCAGAGCTAAGGTTGCTGCACATTTTGTCCCTCTTTCTGTTCTTCAAAAATTGGGAGTTATGGCTTACTGCTCCTCTCTTACATTGTCCCTGCCCCACAGCCCTCTATTACACCCCCCAACCCAGGGTTCACTGTTCTTGTGTTACATCCCTCCCTACAGCTCACTGAGTCTCTGGTTTACATAACAGCCCCCTTCCCAAGATGAGGCTCACAGTTTTCCCTTAGTCCCCCCATCCACCTTGGGACATTACTCTGAGATTGCTTGCGGACAGACATAGCACACATGTAAACAAGACCCCCTCCATTTCCCTCAACCATACTTCCCAGCACAGAGGAGCAGAAGAGGTGGAAAATATAAAATGCACGTTATTTTCCATGCAATTTCAGGAGCTTTTCTCAGCTGGACAGCATTTCTTGACTTAGCAGAAGTGTGCTGTGTCTTTCAGCAAAGTGCACAAGGCTTTTTTTTTTTTTTTTTTTTTTTTAAGAGATATGCCACAGAATATATCTATGCTGCATTCATAGGATATGCCCAACACCGAATAGAAAATTTGAAGGGTGCCGAAACCATCACAAAAGTAACGTTTGACTTTTCACTTTGAATGTTCCCCTTTTTTGCAACAAGAATTTCTTGCGCCACACCCACGGGTTTCATAAGCCTTATATATTTACCTGAAGATGAGTCCGATGAGACTCATGACTAGTGCTTCAAGCGTTTACTGGACATTCACACTGAAGCTGAGGTATGTTCCTCTAGTTTCAGTGAAAAACTTCACCGACGCATTGAATACTGGTGTCATACAAAAGAGGAGATTATCTTCTTTCATATGACACTAAATTGCTACCTGTATTTCCACAGATATCTCTAATTGAAAACACATTTGAGTTTGGGAACAGCTGCATATAAATGTGTTTTCAATTAATGATGATGGAAATAATATAGGTAGAACTACAGTATTAGGGTATGTTCACACATCAGTATGCCATCAGTCCGTTTGAATTCCGTTTGAGACTAAAAACGGCCTGATGCACATACTGATTGTATACTGACACCTTTTTATGCTGATAGTAAACGCTGTCCTTCCCCTAGAGGACAGATAAGGGGATTAAAAGTAGCAATTGTAAACAGAGTAGAGATAAGGACATATAATAAATGTCCCTGTGTCCTCCTTATCTGTACTTTACAATTTTCTACTTTTAATCCCCAACGCCCTGAAAAGTCAGGAACCGCACAACGCCCTGAAAAGTCAGGAACCGCACAGTGTGAATTAGAGTCCCAAAAGTACCAGTACAATGCAGAGCCCAAAAAAGTTGACTCCATTTCGGAAACTACACCCCTCACAGAAAACATATCAAGGAGTATGGTGAGCATTTTGACTCAACAGCTGTGTAGGGGTGTAGTTTTCAAATGGGGTCACTTTTGTGGGTTTCCATTGTAATGTTACTTTAGGGGCTCTGCAAATGCGACATGGCACCTAAAAACTATTCCTGCAAAATCTGCCCTTCAAAAGCCAAATAGCGCTCTTTGCATTCCAAGCCCCTCATGTACCCATACAGCAGATCCTGAGTCGAATGGTGGGATCCCCTGAAACAAAGCTTTTTTTCCCCATAGACGATAATGGGGTTCAATATTCGTTTGATTAGTCGAATATTGAGGAGCTATCTGAAACGAATATCAAATATCGAATATTTCACTGTTCGCTCATCTCTATTCAGGATAAATTGTATAACTACCTGTGCTTTGTCTACTCTAACCCTTTGTGAAAATGAAAACCTTGTGGATAAAGTGACGTTTTAACAATTTTTCACTTAAACATCTCAATGTTAATAAAATCAGTGAAACAGCTGTAGGGTCAAAATGCTCACTATACCCCTTGATGAATTCTGACAGTAGTATAGTTTTCAAAATGGGGTCACTTTTGGGGATTTCCATTATATTGGTACTTTAGAGGCTCTGCAAATGATACGTGGCATCTGAAAACTATTCTAGCAAAATCAGATTTTGGCTGGGGCCCCACAGGCCGGAAATGCCACGATTTGGGAAAAATCGCGGCATTTTACAGTACTTGCAAAGTGGATGGGATTCATGCATGTCAATTATATCTGTGGAAACACCGGCGGCTTTTCCGTAGATATAATGGTAACAGAAAATCTGTGGAGGAAAAGTCTGTTAACTTTCTGTTCAAAGCGCTACAGAAAGAACCACAATGTGTTCCCATAGTGCTTTAGCGCTTAGCCCTTCCTAGTGTTGCTTTTTCCCTTCCGTGCATTGCTGTGTGTTCAAACATCAGTTTACACTCACAGGTGGGGTATTTCTATGGTCAGGAGAAATTGCAAACAAACTGTGAGGTTCCTTTTCTCCTTTAACCCTTTGTGAATTTGCTAATTTTAGAGATAAATGAATGTATTATTGGATGAAAATGAAATGTTTAACGTTTCTGCCTGTTTGGGTCTCTGCGCCACCCTCTGTGCGCACACTACGGCGCAGGGGCGGGCTCATTTTGATTCTTTGCTTAGAGTTTTTCATTGCACTGTGTGAATACTGATCTATTACTCTCCTCTGTAAATGAATTCCCACCACACCCATCTCCTGCACCTTGTTTCTCTCTGATCATCAAATGGTTAATTCTAGCCTTGCTTGTGTGATTGACAGCCTGTCTTCCAATCAAGCTTGGGGCAGATCTTTGGCTTTCTATACACAGGCCATCTGCCCACAAAGGCTTGCTGGCTATTGTGACTCTGTCCTTAGACTTTGTCCCTGCTAAGCTCATATTTCTTCTATTATTGTATTATTTATCTCAGAACCTTGGCTTCCTTTGTGACTATTCTCTTGGATTTTGATTCTCTACTCCGTTGCTTGACTGTTACTGGACCCTTGGATAGCTGACCTCCCTTTGTTGTTGTTTGTCTTGTCTGCGTTCTGTGTTATCACATATATAGGAACGGCCCGTCGACCAGTTGTCACTTATTGCTTAGGATAGGACTGGCAAACAGTTCTATTTTTTTTTTTTTATAAGTGAATACAAAAATATTGATCACTGTTTACCACAAATATGAAGTACAATGAATCATGAACAAAATCACTTGTGTAAGTTAAAGTTATTTCCATATAAAGTGACACATCTCAGTTTTGAAAAAATGAGGCCTAGTCCATAAGGCACTTTTAGGCTGTGTCTCTAACCGGTTAAACTATTTGTCTCCTGGAACCTTTCACTCTTTTAAACATGCTGCCATAACCACACTACTGAAAAAAATTTCCTCAACCTATCCCATGTTGCTAATTTGGGATCTGTCTCTAAACTCATGAAACACTTTACTCTCGCCTAATGTGCTGTCTTTGTTCTAGCTATTATATGGGTGCCTAGGAACCATCATTAAAATTCATTCTGGGGGGGCCCACTGTATATCTACTTACAAATATTACCTTATACGTGCTTGCAAATTACTAAAACGTCACCAATATTTTTCGGACTATAAGACGCACCCAGGTTTTAGAGGAGGAAAATAGGGAAAAAAAATTTTGAAGCAAAAAATGGTAAAATATTTAATATATGGGAGTTGTAGTTTTGCAACAGCTGCAAGGCCACATTGACAGGTGACCCTGCAGCTGTACGGGGACGCATAGAGTGTTTTTTTTTTGCGGGGCCAGAAGTACTTTTTAGTTATACCATTTTGGGGAATATCTATTGCTTAGATCACCTTGTATTGAAAAAAAAACCCGGTGGTTTATGACATATGATTTTCTACTTTTATATATATATTCTAGGGACAGGAGGTGATTTCGAACTTTTATTTATGTCATATTTTTATTATATATTTTTAAAGCTTTTTTTTTTTTTTTTTTTTTACTATTTTATTCCCCCCAGGGGCTTGAACCTGCGGTCGCTTGATTGCAAGTCCCATAGACGGCAATACAACTGTATTGCCGTCTATGGGACATTCTGTCTATTAGTATTACGGCTGGTCATAGACCCAGCCGCAATACTAATATATAGCAGTGACAGGCCTGGGAGCCTCATTAGGCTCCCGGCTGTCACCCGAACAGGTCGGCTCCTGCGATATCGCCGCGCAGGAGCCGGCCTGCAACTTTACAGGTACGGGGCCGGTGGGGACCGGCCCCGGGGGAGAAGGGGCCACCGATACTGACCCGGCATCCGCTGTACTAGAGAGGCGGGTGCCGGCGAGGGATAGACGCTGGCACAGGTGCCAGGGCCTGAGACATCGCTACGCTCCTCTGCCCTGCATGAAGCCAGTGGCTGGGGGACGGAGGAGCGGAATAGCATCACTCCTCCTGCTGCTGGCTTCATGCAGGACAGAGGAGCGCAGCGATGTCTCAGGCCCCGGCGTCTATCCCTTGCCGGCACCCGCCTCTCTATTACGGCGGGTGCCAGGCGCCACATTCAGACTATAAGACGCACCCTTCTTTTCCCCCCAAATTTTGCGTCTTATAGTCCGAAAAATACGGTAACTGTTTTTTACTTTCAGTACTAGCTTACTATCAAGTTTTTGCCCCTGATTTCTGTCTTGGGGTCCAGTTCATAGCCGGCTGCCTAGCTTTTGCCTTGAACTAGGCCCTCTTTGCTCTGTGAGATAAGAATATGTGTCCACATAGCAGCAAGTCATAACCTTCAAGAAGATGCCGCAAAATGATTGGGGCCCTGAACCCTGCAGTATTACTCAGGAGATGGTTCCCAGAGATCAAGTACCGTATATACTCGAGTATAAGCTGACCGGAATATAAGACGAGGCCCCTAATTTTACCACAAAAAACTGGGAAAACTTATTGACTTGAGTATAAACCTGGGGGTGGGGTGGGGTGGGGGGAAATGCAGCAGCTACTGGAAAATTTTAAAAATTAAAATGGCCAGAATTTCTGGGTGCTGGGGAAGGGGGTGTTTTGGTTGTCTGTCCTCCCCTGAGCTTGAGGACTGGGTTCCCCCCCCAATTGGAAATCAGCCTGGCTGAATATAGCGTATCTGCAGTGCTCCTATTAACCCCTTCCCTACAGAATAGGAGCACTACAGACACCCTATATTCATTAGACCGGGCACTTTCAGACACAGGGATACCTAATGTGTATGTGTTTCACAGTAATTTTCTGCTTGAGGCCAGGTTCACACCAGTGCTCGATCTCCGTTATGTAGGTTTTTGTTTCCTGCCCGAGAAACTGGCATGGCATGGGTTTGAAAAGTGTCCGCCGGTGAGCGTCTTCTACTCTCCGCAGCGAAACAATTTTTTTTTAACCAGACACAAAGTCGGACATGCAGAACTTTGTGTCCGGTAAAAAAAAACAAAACGGTTTTGCTGCGGAGAGCAGAAGACGCTCACTGGCAGACACTGAATGCTGGTTTCCGTCTTCTGCTGACAGAAATGGAAACCTGCATAACGGAGATCGGGTGCTGGTGTGAACCCACCCCTATATGTATTCTAGGGAAAGGAGTGATTTACAACTTTTATTTATTTTATTTTTTATTACATTTTTTTTTTTTTTTTTTTTTTATTAGACCCCCCAGGGGACTTGAACCTGCAATTCCCATAGACGGCAATACAAACGTATTGACGTCTATGGGAGATTCTATACATTACTATTGCGGAGGGTCATAGACCAGCCGCAATAGTAATATAGCTTCCGGCTGTCATCGGAACAGGTCGACTCCTGCAAGCTCGTCGCGCAGGAGCTGGACCACAACTTTAGAGGTGTGGGGCCCGGTGGGGATTGGCCCAGGGGCTAACTTTAAACTTTTTTTTTTTTGGGGGGGGGGGGGTAAGGGGGGGGGGGGGGGGCGCGACATCTCATGGGGGCATTGCCGCTGTTAACTCTTACAGCGGAGATGCCGGAGCTCGTGCCCGCGTTCTCTGATTGAGATCTTCAGTATTACCGCTGTAAGCGTTACAGTGGAGGTGCCAGTTGCTATGGCGACCACTCTGCAGAGCGGCACCATTACACTTAAAGACCCGGCATACAGACACCGGGGTGTGTGCCAGGGCCCGCAGCATCGCCACACTCCTGCCAGGAGCGTGATGATGCTGTACATTTCAAACTGCAGAAGTACTTACGGTACTTCTGCTAGCACGCTGGGTAGCAGACACACGCCGATACGGGCCTGACCTTACATGGCCATGTCACCCGGCATGTGATGGTGCTGTGTGTGTGTGTGTGGGGGGGGGTATACTGTATACCAATTGGACTGATTCTACAGTGTCTACAGTATGTAAAAATAAACTGCATAGTAATTATTTTTTCTCCCCGGTTTGCTCTTCTCTATTGACTTCAAGGACATTGCTTCTTCTTATCTTTGAGACTGCTTGTTTAGTGTATCATTTGCTGGTGCTACTTCTTCTCTTCCCCTTGCTGGTGGGGTTCCCCAGATCTCAGTCCTATGTCCCCTCCTCTTCTCTCTATACAGTATGGATAAACTATCAGCATATTTGGCTTTCAGCACCATCTTTATGTTTTTGACACCCAAATATGTGCCTCATCCTGTGATATCACTTCTGCATGATGACACACGCCCCAATTACTAATATTTAGACCATAAACTTATAGATAGATAAATAACATATCTTTTTGGATAAAAAGGCTGTGATGCGTTTATTATGGGGTTATCCAAATATATAATTAATTAAAATAATCCAATAATAAATAATTAAATAATCAATTAATAATTACAACCAATAACCAAAAAGTCAATGAAACCAATCCTCCCAGCATTAGCTGAGATTACAGTTCCCCACTAATAAAGCATTGCCGGCCGCCACAGCTGTCCAATCGGCTGTTTAGAGTTGCTGCTGGGCAGAATCCACAGCTGACAGAAATCTTCCCGCCAAAACTCTGCTGACCAATCAGCTGACAGAAGCTGCTGCTGGGCAGAATATCAAAACATAGAACCTGCTCATGGATTACCACAGCATGACCTGTGACGGACCTTCAATCAACTGAAGAGAATAAGGTAAGTAATCAACATAACCAGAACCATTTTATTAATGAGAGAAAATACCAATAAAGATAGAAAATAAAACACAATTTGGTGCTGGTACGGTAACCCCATGGGCCCCCATACGTAAGACTCCTGAGGGCTCTTTCATTACCCCAGCAAACCAGTGACTGTCTTTTTGCTGTCTTTACCAACTTTTCTTCCCTCTTCATTGTGTTTCCACCATCGAAACAACCTAAGGGTGCATGCACACTACGTAACGCCGGGCGTGTATGAGAGCCGTACACGCCGGCGTTACAGCAGGGCTGCCGAACACTTCCCATTCACTTCAATGGGAGCGCTCGTAAACGCCGCTGTTACGAGCGCTCCCATTGAAGTGAATGGGAAGTGTTCGGCAGTCTGCCGTAATGCCGGCGTGTACGGCTCTCATACACGCCCGGCGTTACGTAGTCTGCATGCACCCTAACTCTGATATCTCCATTTCCGTCTGTGCACTTGCCTTAACTCTGAGGCAGCATGTCTTGGGGTTGTAGATAACTCACATCTCTCCTTCACTCCACATATTAATTCATCTGCACCTTTCAAACTTCTACACAGACATATCTACATTGTGCCAGTTGCTGCACTGGGTCCATTCACCTCAGAATACAATTTATAGTCAATGGGATTATTATATTATGCCTTGTACGTCAGTTTTCAACACACACAAAAATGTTGTAAACTTGCAGCTTTTTTCTATTTTGTGCCACCCATAAATGAGGTATAAATGGCATAAATGATGATGGAAATCTACACCGGCTATGATCTGCCGCAGATTTCCTCTGCAGGTGCACATCCTGGTGGGTGGGGTCACCTCATTTTCCTTGTTTTTGGTGTCATATAAAGAGGAGATTCTCTATATTCCCAGAGATATTACTGGTTGAAAACACAGCCATGATTAGGATATTTATATGCAGCTGTATAATATACAGTATATTATCTAAACTCAACTGTTTTTAACCAGTGATATCTCTGGAAATAATGTAGATACCTATAGTGTAACAAAACGATTGCTCCCAGGTTATGTGAAATTGTCAAGATCTGGAAGATGAGGTGGAAATCCAGTGGCTGACAATCCAGATTACTGATGTAAGTGTGGTCAAATAACAGTGCGAGTTCGGTAAACAGGTTAAGGCAATAATTTTAGTGTGAGATGGAACTAGAAAAAAAATGCATTTGTGACAATTTCTCATGGGTTTGATTTTTATGGCATTCATTATGTGATAAAAATGATGTTTCCTGGGTCAGTATGATCACGTCGATACCAAATTTATATAGTATTTGTAATGTTTTGATACTTTTCAAAAAATTAAAAACTTTGCAAAATAGAAAAAATATTTTTTGTGTTGTCATATTGTTACACCTGTAAATTTTTTTTATATTTATGTCTATGGAGCTGTGTAAGGAGTCTTTTTATGTGGGACAAGATGGCATTTTGATTAATGCCATTTTAGGGGAAGGTGTGATGGTCTGATCACTTTTTATTCCATTTTTTATAGGTTGCAAAAAGTTTAGAAAACAGTTTTTAGGCCATTTTGATTCATTTTCCCTGCTATGCAGTTTACCGTATAGGATAAATATTTTAATATTTTATTAGTTCGGGCATTTTGGAGCACGGGGATACCTAAAGTGTTTTTTTTTCTTTCTTTTCTTCTTTTTTTGGTAGAGTTGGAAGGGACCTCAAGGGCCATCGGGTCCAACCCCCTGCGAGTGCAGGTTTTCCTAAATCATCCCAGCTATATGTTTATCCAGATTCCGCTTGAAGATTTCCATTGATGGAGCGCCCACCACCTCCCGTGGCAGCCTATTCCACTCTCTCACTACCCTCACTGTCAGAAAGTTTTTCCTAATGTCTAATCTGTATCTCTTTCCCTTTAGTTTCATCCCATTGCTTCTTGTACTTCCTTGTGCTAATGAGAATAGGGTAGATCCCTCTGCACTGTGACTACCTTTCAGATATTTGTAGACTGCTATTAAATCTCCCCTCAGCCTTCTCTTCTGCAAACTAAACAATCCCAGTTCTTTTAGCCGCTCCTCATAGGACATGGTTTGCAGACCTTCCACCATTTTGGTTGCTCTTCTCTGGACTTGCTCCAATATATCGATGTCTTTCTTGAATTGAGGCGCCCAGAACTGTACACAGTATTCCAGGTGTGGTCTGACCAGGGAAGAGTACAGCGGAATAATGACCTCTCTTGATCTAGATTCAATGCTTGTCTTAATACATCCCAGAATTTTATTAGCCTTTTTTGCAGCAGCACCGCACTGTTGGCTCATGTTGAATTTGTGATCTACTATTATGCCCAAGTCCTTTTCCCCTATGCTATCACTTAGTTCTATTCCTCCCATACTATATATGTTTTTTACATTTCTGTTACCCAGATGTAGAACTTTGCATTTGTCCCTGTTAAATACCATTTTGTTCGCCTCAGCCCATTGTTCCAGTGTGTCTAAGTCCTTTTGAATACACTCTCTCTCCTCTCTAGTGTTGGCTATTCCTCCTATCTTCGTATCATCTGCAAATTTTATGAGTTCCCCAATAATTCCATCGTCCAGATCATTTATAAAGATATTAAAAAGTACTGGGCCCAGAACAGAGCCCTGCGGCACCCCGCTTTTGACTTTCTTCCAGTTCGATGTGTAGCCATTTAGTATTACTCGTTGTGCCCGATCATTAAGCCAGTTGTGAATCCACCTAACTGATTTTTTGTCAAAGCCATACTTAATAATTTTTTCAATAAGAAGGTTATGTGATACTTTATCAAATGCCTTACTGAAGTCAAGATATACTATGTCCACGGCATTCCCTTGGTCCAACCATTCAGTGATTTTGTTGTAGAAGGAAATCAGGTTAGTCTGACAAGATTTATTGGTCCTAAAGCCGTGCTGGCTCTGGTTAATTAATGCCTTCCCATCCAGGTACCGAAGTAAATGTTCCTTGACAATTTGCTCAAAGATTTTTCCTGCTATCGAGGTCATACTTACCGGCCTGTAATTTCCTGGATCGTCCCTTTTCCCCTTTTTGTAGATGGGGACAACATTTGCCCTTTTCCAATCTAAAGGGACCACTCCTGTTTCCCATGACTTACCGAAGATTATAGCAAGGGGTTCTGTTATTTCCTCTGATATCTCTTTCAGGACTCTAGGGTGTAAATCATCTGGTCCTGGGGACTTGGTTTCCTGTAATTTGGCTAAGTGCTCTCTTACCAGACCTTCGCTTATAGTCAGCTTGGAGTCCTTTTTTGTTTTTGTTTAGGGCTAGTTAAGCGCCGTGCATTTTGGTCCTGATTTTGACATGGGAAGTCAATCATAGTATAGTCTCTCAATCGAGGAGTGACAATATCCACTTAACCCTGTCTAAGCCTCTCACCTCTACCAGGTTATAGTCCTCTCTACATCGGGCTGAAGAGATCCAAGTAGATCGAAACAGCTGTCCTCGATTGAGAGACTATACCTGGTAATAATCCCAGCGTCATTGCGAAACAAAGGCCTCTTGGAAGGTCGGGCATGATGCTAAAGGGAGAAGCCATTATTGGGTTATTTCACTGGAATCCTGTCATAAGACAGGCTTGCACATTCCAGTGAGCGCCCTCTATTGGTTTGCAATACTGAGGCAGCAAACTGTCTTCCTAATTACATCATGGAAGGCAGATTTGCATATTCTTCCCATAGTTCCTTAGTGGAGTGCTAAAGGCTTAACAAGTCTCCACACACCTATATGGTGGTCTCTCCCTAAGGAGTGACAATATCCCCTTAACCATGATTTTGCGTGAAGGGGTTATATCCCAAATATACACATATCTATTGTATTTACAATGAGAAAACCGTGTTATACAAAAATGTATTAAAGAAGTTACTGAATTTCTGGTTTTGATGGCCTCTCCTTAGGATAGACCATGAATATTAGATCTTCAAGGGTCTAACACCCAGGTCACCCTTAGATCTTCTGCACTGGGATAGTACGGTTCCCAATATCGTTTACATGCTGGGAGCAGCACTGTTCACTCACTATACAAATTGTAACCACATCTTTAGGTATTGCTGTCCCATAGACTTCAAGATCATTTCATAGACTGTAGTACCCGAAGCTGCCACTACATTTTGTATGATGAGTGAGCAGCACTGCTCACAGTATTTAAACATGACTATGAGCTTTGCTTTTTCTGGAACCCTGGTATATCTAATATTGATGGCCTGCCCCAAGGATGGGTTCAGAAATTATAATAGAAGTGTATACAGCCACTTTAAATTATAGAATGTGTTTAGGTTATAGTATGTTCATCAGTGTCTTTTCTTCTCTTTATTTTTTAGGTTAGAAACTATGCCCGTTCCAGCTCAACCATCATGTTCAGACAAGACTAGTTCATCCAGCCCAGAAATGAACATTTCAAATCGTGATGGTTCTGAGACAGAAACAACTTCAGCTATTCTAGCATCTGTAAAGGAACAGGTAAAATACTCACTTATGTGATGTACTGTGAATGGCAGAACAAAAGCAATATATTTTAATAGGACTTTTTCCCACCTGCACGCAGGGGGGCGTGATTTGGAGCTCTAATCAGAGACAGGCCATGTCAGAGCTCAGAATCATACTCCTTGCCTGCTGCGGCCTGATACCACCTTCCTGACAGTACAGAATCTAAATAGCATACAGTGGGGGAAAAAAAAGTATTTCGTCAGCCACCAATTGTGCAAGTTCTCCCACTTAAAAAGATGAGAGAGACCTGTAATTGACATCATAGGTAGACCTCAACTACGAGAGAAAAATGAGAAAACAAATCCAGAAAATCACATTGTATGATTTGGAAAGAATTTATGTGCAAATTATGGTGGAAAATAAGTATTTGGTCACTTACAAACAAGCAAGATTTCTCTCTCACAGACCTGTAAGGCTGGGCTCAAACAGGTTTTTTGGGCCTCCGCCTCAAAATCCGGTCCAAAAAACCCTGTGTGAACCCAGCCTAACTTCTTCTTTAAGGGCTAGTTCACACGTGGACATGGAGGAGGATTTTGACAGCGAAATCCACGTCACAATCCTCCTCCATACAATGTTAGTCTATGTAGACTGCTAGTTTTTTTTTTCTGCTAGCAGAGAAAAAGAAGCAACATGATTTTTCTTCAGGCGTTTTCCGCCTGAAGAAAGCAATAGAAGTGAATGGGAGGCGAAAAACGCGCAGAAAAAATGCAACGTGGTTTCTTCAGCCCATTCACTTTACAGGAGGGGAAAACAGCCTGGCTTTTTTTAAAGCTGTTTTTACAAAAAAAAAAGCTCCAAAAGAAAGTTTGGCAAGGTCCAAAAAAAGCTTCCTAATTAGGAAGCTTTTTTTTCTGGGGCCAAAATAAGCCACACGTTATTTACGTGTGAACTAACCCTAAGAGACTCCTCTGTCCTCCACTTATTACCTTTAGAAATGCCACCTGTTTGTACTTGTTATCAGTATAAAAGACAGCTGTCCACAACCTCAAACAGACTCCAAACTCCACTATGGTGAAGACCAAAGAGCTGTCAAAGGACACCCTAAACAAAATTGTAGCACTGCTCCAGGCTGGGAAGACTGAATCTGCAATAGGCAAGCAGCTTGGTGTGAATAAATCATCTGTGGGAGCAATAATTAGAAAATGGAAGACATACAAGTGCACTGATAATCTCCCTTGATCTGGGCTTCACGGAAGATCTCAGCCGTGGGGTCAAAATGATCACAAGAACAGTGAGCAAAAATCCCAAAACCACACAGGGGGACCTCGTGAATGTTAAACTACAAAAATCCACTGGAAAAATATATTACAAAGAAAATAAGTATATCCCACAAATATACCGTATTTTTCGGACTATAAGACGCACTTTTTTTCCTCCCAATATGGGAGGAAAATGTGTGTGCGTCTTATAGTCCGAATGCAGCGTGTGCAGCGTCTGTGTCCTGTCTATGAGGAGCAGCACGGAGAGCAGCACGGTGCCTGCCTGCTCTGCCCCTCCTTCCCTGTCTGTGTCGCGTGTTTGCAGGAGCGAGATATGAGAGGCAGGGAAGTAGGGGCGAGCCAGACAGGTGAAGGAAGCGTGGTTTCAAGCTTGCCGAGAAAACCACGCCTCTTTCACCCGTCTGGCTCGCCCCTCCTTCACTGCCTCTCAGATCTGGCTCCGGCAATGAAACCACACAGACAGGGAAGGAGGGGCGGGCCAAACGGGAGGAGGAGGCGTGGTTTTCTCGGCAAGCTTGAAACCACGCCTCCTTCACCCGTCTGGCCCGCCCCTACTCCCCTGCCTGTGTGGCTTCATTGCAAGAGCAAGATCTGAGAGGCAGTGAAGGAGGGACGAGCCAGACAGGTGAAAGAGGTGTGTTTTCAAGTTTGCTTAGAAAACCACACCTCCTTCACCCGTCTGGCCCGCCCCTTTTTCTCTTCTTACATAGCTTCACTGCAGGGTCTCTTTCCATCCATGGATGAGATTAGATAGAATAGATAGACAGACAGACAGACAGATAGACAGATAGATAGGAGATAGATAGATAGATAGATAGGATAGATTAGATAGATAGATAGATAGATAGATAGATAGATAGATAGATAGATAGGATAGATTAGATAGATAGATAGATAGATAGATAGATAGATAGATAGATAGATATGTTCAAATCACCCCATATCCCTACAATACATATAAAACAAAAACATTACTGTGAAACACATACACATTTGGTATCCCTGTGTCCGAAAGCCCCCGGTTCTATTTACATTGGTGAAATATTATATTATTAGGTTATTAAATATTTTACCAATTTTTTTTCCTTAATTTTTTTTTTCCCTATTTTCCTCCTCTAAAACCTTAGTGCGTCTTATGGTCCGGTGCGTCTTATAGTCCGAAAAATACGGTACATAACCAACCTATATGAATATACCAAAGAAATCATACATAAAACATAATTGAAAAATATAAATTATTTTATTAGCAAATTAAGCACTAAAAAGTAATGATAAAATCACAATCATTATAGAGGTCCCATCCAAAACCCAGCACAAAATTAGAGACAATACATAGATATCATGATCACAGCATGACAGAATACCATACAATATATATAATTACTCACAGAATTTAGTAAAAGGAAAATGTTTGTTTTGGTACCGTGTTAGCCAGTGGTTATAAAATATAAAAAACAAAAAAAACTTTGCAAGTCTTCAGTAGGTGATACCTTTTTTAATGGCTAACTCATAATGATGACAGGATATAACGTTTCGAAGCTTCCTCTGAGCTTCTTCTTCAGATATATCTGAAGAAGAAGCTCAGAGGAAGCTTCGAAACGTTATATCCTGTCATCATTATGAGTTAGCCATTAAAAAAGGTATCACCTACTGAAGACTTGCAAAGTTTTTTTTGTTTTTTATATTTCACAGAATTTAATGATATTCAGATATTTACATAGATTTTAATTATAATGCCATACTTATAAATAAATATAACATTACATGGCCTTGTAAAGAAATAGCACAATTGACAAAAGGTCTCCAATATACATGTGTGTATGCACCAAACAATTGCACATATCATTGCATAATAGCATTCTATTAGAGTATATCACAATAATTTGTTTACTAGGTATGATGCCATACATTTAAAAGGACATTACACACTATTGTGTCATTGCACAGACAAATAAAGACTGGAGTAGGTAAAAATAGACTCCAAATTGTGCAAAGGGAGTCTCCATTGCACAAACAAAATAAAGACTGGAGTGAATGGTAATAAACTCCAAAGTATGGCACAAATCGCAAATCTCCAAATCCTAATTATGTGCATGTGTATATGCACAGAACACATAAAGATACAATAAATATTACCATACAATGAAAACAAAATACATGGATGAGCCATGAGCCCCTACACGTGTTTTGCCCCTGGCTTCCTCAAGTGGTCTAGTGAATGAACTGCAGAGAGCTGGGACCAACGTAATAAAGGCTACTATCAGTAACATACCACCAGGGACTCAGATCCTGAAATGCCGGACGTGTCCCCCTGCTTAAGCCAGTACATGTCCGGGCCTGTCTGAAGTTTGCTGGAGAGCATTTGGATGATCCAGAAGAGTATTGGGAGAATGCCATATGGCTAGATGAAACCAAAGTAGAACTGTTTGGTAGAAACACAACTTGTGTTTGGAGGAGAAAGAATGCTGAATGGCATCCAAAGAACACCATACCTACTGTAAAGCATGGGGGTGGCTACAGCCATGTATAATGAGATTTTGAGTGCAAACCTTCTTCCTTAAGCAAGGGCATTGAATATGAAACGTGGCTGGGTCTTTCAGCATGACAATGATCCTAAGCACACCACCAGGGCAATGAAGGAGTGGCTTCGTAAGAAACATTTCAATGTTCTGAAGTGGCCTAGCCAGTCTCCAGATCGCAACTGTATAGAAATCCTTTGGAAGGAGTTGAAAGTCCATGTTGCCCAGCAACAGCCCCAAAACATCACTGCTCTAGAGGAGATCTACATGGAGGAATAGGCCAACATACCAGCAACTGTGTGTGCCAACATTGTGAAGACTTACAGAAAATGTTTATCATCATCCTTTATCTTCCCATTCTTGTCATTGCCAACAAAGGATATATAACAAAGTACTGAGATGAACTTTTGTTATTGACCAAATGCTTATTTTACACCATAATTTGCAAATAAATTATTTCCAAATCAGACTTTTTTCTGGATTTGTTTTCTCATTTTGTCTCTCATAGTTGAGGTCTATCTATATGTCAGTTACAGGCTTTTCTCATCTTTTTAAGTGGGAGAACCTGCACAATTGGTGGCTGACTAAATACTTTTTTTCCCCACTGTATAGTTCCAAAACAGCGCTCATCGTTCAGGTTCAATTTTAAATTATGTAAATAGCTGGACTTGTCGGAGGTGGTGAAAGGTCATCTTTAAGGTTCATGTACATGAAATGGCATTAGACTTCTTTAAATTCATCAGTACAAAAACCAGCAGAATGTAGCACAGCTGTAGGTATGGTTAGTTACCTAGAGTAAAAACCCTCAAAGAAGGCCTCAAAGGACAACATAAGATACAGCAGAAAAAAAAGGCCTAAAACAACTCTTATTCTAATACAATAATAAAATGTTGAAACTCGTTCATCCAACAAAAATTAGAATTTGTGGAAACCAATAATCACTGCAGGGCAACAGAATAAGCTGACAAGAAAAGCCTCATCAAGCAAGTCCCCTGTTATATAGAATGGTCTTACCACATGTTTGGTTGCTCCCTGTATGGTCTTCTAGATTGTGTTTGCTACCAGTATAAAAGACTTTAGTGGGTGCAACATCAACAGGGTATTCTAGCATTTAGGTGGGAGTCACCGGCCACTGAACTGACCCTGTGATGCCTTTAATTATCTGGCCTTTGATCACTCATAAATTGCTCTCACCCGTACAAGGGCAGTGCCCAAGCTTGCCCTATAACAAATTGACCCTAGATTGCCCTATCGTCAATATGTATTTCATCAGGAAGGTACTGGGACTCAGGATCTATATATAAGGCCAAAAAGCACTGCAAAGTGCTGCTGCAAGAGGAGCAACAGCCCCACCCTATACAATGGAAGAGAGCTGTTTAAATATGCAAAGCTTGTATCCAATCAAACACAACAGGTGTATTCACCAAAACAGGAAGTGCTCAGCGGCAAAGCACGTATAACCAGCGTCCAGCAAACACAAGAACATGGGCAGCACGTGATGCTGTCGACCTTTGCGTCTGCCTACTGTGGCTAAGTCCTGCACTTTCCGGTTAGCTCCAGTTAAGTCGGTGTGTTGGGACTTCCCAATCAAGCTATAGCATATGGAGTTTGTCTGCTGCCTAAAAATGCTACGTGGTAGATGCTAGGTTGTAGTTGAAGTTGAATGCTAAGTGGTAGTTGAATCATACAATAGATGTAATATGAAATAGACTCGAGGGGAAAAAAAGTAAATAAACAAAATGTGTTTATATATGCCAAAATAAAGGTGGACACCGCATCAGAATTGGACCAAAATGCGCCTGCCACGGCTATCGCGGCTTCCGACAGTCGCAGCTTCCCCCTCCGGAGTAGGCTCAAATAAATGGCCTAGTCCAGAGGGTTCTGCTGTGAGGTGGACGCCGGGGCTGAATCAGCCACGGAGTCCGCCTGAAGAAAGGGCAGCTTGCTTCTTTTTTCCGTGAACGGGAACATGCCGCTCATGGAAAAAAATAAGCTAGTGGTCTACATAGTCCTCTATTGTGAGAGGACGGATTATGACGTGGATTCAGCGCCAAAATACTCCCCCTCTTGCCCCGTGTGAACGAGCCCTTAGTGTAGTGCCTCACCACCTAGTTCTGACAACCAACTTATATCATACCTTAATTAGTCACCTGACCTCCCTGCTGTGAGCTTCTACTACACACCCTTTAATTGCCTGGCTGGAAGATACCTGTTCTTCCAAACCACACCCTTCACTTTCTCACAGTAGTTTATGCCCTTAACGACCAGCCCATAGTAAAATTACGTCGGCACTGACAGGTCCTTCCTGACTGCCCTATAGTAAAATTACGTCAGCAGTCAGGGAAGGATTCCCTGTCAGTGCCGACGTAATTGGAGCGGATCTTAGTTGTATCTGACAGCTAAGACCTGTTCCATAACCCCCCCATCGGAAGGGGCTCCGATGGGTTTTTCTTTTTTTTTTTAACCCCTTCAGTTCCCTGATCAAACATGTTGCTGGCCTTATTGGCACCCCCTGTGGCGAGATTGGGGGTTGCCGATATGTAAAACATGCAGCCTGGGGTCTGACCAGTGACCCCAGGTTGCCTGAACCTGTTACCTGTTACACATACATTTGTAGATAATTAAAAGTTAAACATTTTTGCAAAAATAAGTAATTATACATTTTGAAGAGTTTTAAAGATTTTCTCTACAAATCTTGTGGTCACAGTCTTGTTGTCTTGATCGGTTGCCAGTGGATACGACCATGAATGCAGGACCTTTCTAAGGTCAGAAAATCAGTCATGATGTCCTTATTGTGGCCGGGATATCTTCTGATACATGTAGTGTCCCTGCCTGATATCCCAGTTACAATAAGAAAATCATAGCTGGGTTCCCGACAAGTCCCAGACCATAGAAAGTTTCTGCATTAGTGGTCGTAACCATTGGTAACCAATCAAGATAACGGACTGTCACCACTAAGAAAGTTAGAGAAAATCTTTAAAACAGAATTTTTAATTATTTATATTTGCAAAAATGTTAAACTTTTAATTATCTACAAATTTAAAAATAACTATGTACATGGGAATACCCCTTTAATGTACACAGTGGTCGGAAAAAAAAAAAAGGAAAAATCCACCAAAAGTAGTGATTTTTCGCAATCTCACCTTTGAAAATATGCTAGAAAAAGTGATCAAAAAGTTATATCTACCCCACAACAGTACCAATAAAAAGCGCAGGTTGTCCCGCAAAAAATAAGCCCTCAAACAACTTTGTCAACAGAAAAATAAAAATGTTACACCTCTCAGAAGATTGTGATGTAAAAATCACTGATTTATGTCCCCAAATGTGTTTTTGTTCTGCGGAATTAGTAGCACATAAAAAAAAATATTATAAATGAGATATTGCCGTAATCGAATCGACCCACAGAATAAAGGTCACATGTTACTTATACTGTACGTTGCATGGCAAAAAATCTAAAAGGTAAAACGCAATGCCAGAATTGTTTGTTGGTGAAAATGACAATTTTTCCAGGAATCTGTCATTTCAGTGCGTAATATGTTGTGCCCAACTTTTATCAGAGATGAACGCTCTAAAAGCTGTTGTGCCCGGGATGCCCACTTAACAGTTTTTAGAGTGTCTCTGCTGACATAAGCTGGGCACAACATGTTGCGCACTGAAATGGCAAATCTCTGGAAAATTTTCATTTTCAACTTCTCATTATCAGCTTCGATTTCATTTCTGGAAACTAAATAAATGCAACACTCAAGGGTTAAAAATGCTCGCTATGCCACTTGATAAATCCCATCGGTGGGGTAGTGTCCAAAATGGGGTGACATGTCTGCGGATTCCACTTTATTGGCAATTCAGGAGCTTTGCAAAAGTGGCATGATGTCCTAAAACCAAACTGTGCTCCAAAAACCAAAATAGCGCTCCTTCCCTTCTGTTCCCGGCTGTGCCCAAACAGCCATTTCTACCCACATATGGCATTAAGTACGTTATCTGGGGTACATCAGTGTCATACATGTGGGCATACACTTCTATTTGGGTACACAGCAGGGCATAAATGTGAAGGAGCAATATGTGCTTTTGGAGTGCAGATTTACTGTAGATTCTTTGTTTTTGGACACCACGTCACATTTGCAGAGACCCTAAAATTGCCCCTACAAAATGGGGTCACTTCTTGGGGAATTCCAGTTTACTGTCACCTCCAGGGTTCTGCAAAAACAATATGGCGCCTAGAAAGTCCCTCTAAATCTGTACCCCAAAAGCTAAAAAGTGCAGTGCTCCTTCCCTTCTGAGCCCTGCTTTGGGCCCAAGCAGCAGTTTACACCTAAATATATAATTTTTTGCCCCTCGGGATGGTCCACTTAATTTTAGGAGTGCAGGTCTCTGACAACACAAAGTGAGTGCAATGTATTGGGCACCGAAATGGCAGATTTCTTTAAAAATTTAAATTTTCATTTTGTACATTAATTTTTGGGAAGCATTTTTAGACTCAAAATGTAATACGCCTTGATACATTCCTTGACGGGTGTAGTTTCTAAAATGGGGTGACTTTTGAGGAGTTTCCATTGTTTCCAAATGTGACATGGCACCTGAAAACTATTCCAGCAAAATCTGCCCTCCAAAATCCAAATAGCGCTCTTTCCATTCTTTTTTTTTTTTTAACTGTAATTTTTATTGAAAGGATTTTTATAAAATACAATATAACAAAAGAGTTGAAAACATAAAAAACAAGAACGTGAAGCAATGCACATACCGTCAAGTAGACTGGGAATGTATGCACATCACAAAAACCTGAGAGTGGAAATGAGGGGGTGGGGGAGGAAGGGAAGGGGAAGGAGTCAGAGACCATTCAAAATCCAGTATGTGTCCCAAGATGACCATATAGCCTGGAACGCCTCAACAGTATGGTTAAAGGGGTATTCCCATCTACATAATTATTTTTAAATTTGTAGATAATTAAAAGTTAAACATTTTTGCAAATATAAGTAATTAAAAATTCTGTTTTAAAGATTTTCTCTAACTTTCTTAGTAGTGACAGTCTGTTATCTTGATCAGTTGCCATGGATACGACCACCAATGCAGAAACTTTCTAAGGTCAGAAAATCAGCCATGATTTCCTTATTGTGGCCGGGATATCTTATGATACATGTAGTGTCCCTGCCTGATACCCCAGCTACAATAAGAAAATCATAGCTGGGTTCCTGACAAGTCCCAGACCATAGAAAGTCTCTGGATTAGTGGTCGTATCCATGGCAACCGATCAAGATAAAAGACCGTCATCACTAAGATAGTGAGAGAAAATCTTTAAAACAGAATTTTTAATTACTTATATTTGCAAAAATGTTTAACTTTTAATTATCTATAAATATAGATATGATTATATACATGGGAATACCCTTTTAAGTGTGGCCGTCAAGTTCGCCATACAACAGACATCCTTAACTCTGGCTACAAGATCAGAGCCAGAGGGAGGAGAGGCACTCTTCCATCGGAGAGCGATGAGAGTTTTGGCTGCGGTACAGAGATAAAGAAACAATTTAGAGGTGTGCTTACCCAGATGAGCAGGGGGAGATTGAGGAGATAGATGATGGGGTCTAAAGGGACACCTTGGATAAATAGAGCGTCTGTAAGGGACTTGACCTCCAGCCAGA
The DNA here is from genome assembly GCF_031893055.1 of Leptodactylus fuscus. Lineage (NCBI taxonomy): Eukaryota > Metazoa > Chordata > Amphibia > Anura > Leptodactylidae > Leptodactylus > Leptodactylus fuscus. Next base: position 134,152,317 of record NC_134268.1, on the reverse strand, counting down.
AGGGGTGGATCCCTGGACAGTCCCAAAAAATATGATACAGAGTACCCACTCCTGCCTGGCAACGCAAACACAGGGAAGAGGTGTTAGGGTTAAGGGAGTGGAGCAAGGCTGGGGTATGGTGTCATAATGCATAATGCACTGGTATCAGTGCATAAGTAGCTTGTACTGGGTCTCCCGGAACGTAACACAGGTGGATGATTTAGCTGCACGGGACCAGATAATTTGCCATTGGTTTGGGGAGATCTGCCTGTTCAAGGCCCCAGACCACATCTCCATATATTTATGTGATTTGGGGCCCTGCCGTCCAGAGAAGGAGAGGATACCATAAATACCAGAGATAAGGCCAGCAGTAGAGGTGCCCACACGACATAGTTTTTCAAAGACAACTTCAGAGAGCCGAACTGGGTAAAAACAAAATGAACAATCTGCTGGTAATGCAACCATTCAGTGGTAGATATAGTTCTGACACAAAATACTCAACGGGCCTGAGCTCCAACGTCAGCGGGTCTATTAAGTCAGCAACACGGAAAAGGCGTAGCCTACTCCATGGTAGCCCTCTTTCTATTCTGAGCCCTACCATGTACCCATACAGCAGATTATGGCCACATATGAGGTATTGCTGTGTTCATGAACAATTGTTTAACAAACTTTCGTGAAAATGAAAACTTTGGAGATAAAGGGACATTTTAGTTATTTGTAACCCACATATTCCAAGGTTATTAAAATCTGTAAAAAGGCTATAGGGTCAAAATACTCACTATACCCCTCAATGAATATCTTAAGGGGTCTAGTTTCTAAAATGGTCATTTATGGGGGTTTTCAATTGTTTTGGTAACTCAAATCTTGTCTGAATGTGCAATGGGCCTGAAACATTTTGAGGCAGAAATTGTGTCTTGAAACCCAGTTGGTGCTCCTATCTTTTTGGGCCCTACCGTGCGTCCGTACATAGGATTAAGGCCACACAGTGTACATTTTTGAACACAGGAGAAATGGGGTAATCTATTTTGGGTTGTTTTCCTTCATTTTCATGTGTTATGGGGGAAAAAAATCCTGCCTTTAAAATGACACTTTTGTGTAAAAAAATATGAAAATATTTTGTTTGATGCAAATTTTTTCAAAACCTACGGGGTCAAAATATTTACTATACCCCTCAATGAATACCGTAAGGGGTCTAGTTTATAAAATGGGGTCATTTATGGGGGTTTTCAATTGCTTTGGTAACTTAAATCTTGTTTGAATGTGCAATGGGCCTAAAATATCTGCAAGCAAAATTTGTGTTTTGAAATCCAGTTGGCACTCCCTACCTCTTGGGCCTTATTGTATGTGCGTACATAGGACTAAGGCCACAAAGTGTACATTTTTTAACACGGGAGAAGTGGGGTGATATATTTTGGGGTGTGTTTCTTCTTTTTGATGTGTTGTTTGCCAAAAAACTGCCTTTAAAATGATACATATTTAAAGAAAATGAAAATTTAATTTTTTTCGTAATATGTAATAATTCTTGCAAAACAATATTTGTTTGATCAAAATGCTCACTATACCCATCAAAGAATACCTGAAGGGGTCTGGTTTAAAAAATTGGGTCATTTAATGGGAGGTTCTCTCATTATGCCACCTATTCCTGTCTGCAATCATAGCTTGGTACAGGAAAAAAAAAAAAAAAAAATTACTCAAAAATTCCAGAATTTGCTTATAAACTTGCTAAACTTCTAAATTGTCTAAATTACTCAAATATGCTAAAATTATTTCAAATATGCTTGAAACACAAAAGGAACATTTGGAAATATATAAATACTAACTAATTGGTAGTAGTGGCAGATAAAAGAGAACACTAGCTGTAAAAAGTAGTCAGGCTAGACCAGTAGTAGAACTAGGTAAATAACTGAATACAGAAACAAACAAGGAAACTAAACAGGCAAAACACAAGAAGGGTGAGGGAAAACAAGGCTAAAGGACTGTAGAAAGTGCACAGATAAAGTATACAGAACCTGGAAGTAAGAAACTATTTTGAAACTATAGCAGGCAAATGAAGATGGGTGAGTGGAGTTAAATAGGTACAGAGATACAACCCCACCCATCACAGATAGGAATGACTGGCCAGACTGCCTGCCAGTCAAACCGACACCAAGGAGACAACTTAACCCCTTAGTGTACTAAATACAGCCAGAGGAGTCTCTGACATGCCTCCGGGGCATGCGCCGCATAGCAGGAAGGCCATGGCGTCTCCAAATCCTGACATAATCAAATTTTATTAGTGTATCATTACGTAAAATACTATAATGTCACTGTAAAAATTATTTTGAACAGTGATACGCAGTGACCTTCTTGTTGATAACCTGTTTGAAGAGGCTATAGTGCTTTAAAAATTACAAAACCTTAAATACTAAGACTAGGTTCACATTTGTGTCGGAGTCTACATTGCAGATTCCATTTCAGAATCTGACGAAAATTGAGGACTTTTTTCTCTGCGGTTTTCAGTTTATAAACATCAGACACCCGACAGACCCCATTATTGCCAATGGAGTCCACCAGACTCCGTGTGTAACCACCGTATTAACTGTCTACCTGTTTGTTGTTCAGGTCTGCTAAGGGACCAGAACAATGGAGAGCCAATTTTTTTCAAACTTTCATTTTAGCCGGTTAAGGACCGCTGGCCGTAAAATTATTAAAAATTACTAACACCTATCCCCCCCCCCCTGAGTCCGACTGGACGTTTTAACCCTTCCGATCGCGCCGTGAGACATCACGGCGCGATCGAAAGGGATCCGCCGACAGTATTATCAGATCGGCACCCCCGCGGCAAGATGGGGGGGGGGTGCCGATATGTCTACTATGTAGCCTGGGGTCTGGCCAGTGACCCCTGGATGCCCGGAGCGCCCCGTTACCTGGGGCCCTCAACCAACACTGTCAACTGAAAAATAAAAATGTTATGCCACTTAGATGATGGCATGCAAAAAACATTGATTTATGTCCCCAAAATTGTTTTTCCTCTGCAGAATTAGTATTGCATAAAAAAAAAATACTATAAATGAGGTATCGCCGTAAATGTACCGACCCGCAGAATAAAGGTCACATGTTACTTATACTGTACACTGCATGGTGTAAAATTAAAAAGATAAAAATCAATGCCAGGATTGATTGATTGATTTATTTTTTAATCCAGCAAAAAAGGGTTAATAAAATGTATTCAATAAGATGTAGACACCCAAAAATGGTGTCATTACAAAATGCATTGCATCCCACAAACAACAAGCCCTTATATGGCCACGTCACCAGAAAAATAAAGAAAATGTAGCATCTAACAATGTGAAGACAAAAGTCCGCAAAGATTGACAAATTATTAGAATACAACTGGCTGCGTCAGGAAGGAAATATATAAGCTGTGCGAGCGGATATTAGCGGACACACCAGATTTACAGTTTATGAGGGAAAAGACACCAGAAGTGACCCCCAACGTGACCCCAGAGTGACTCCCCCAATCATAGGAGCTACTGGGACATAGTAGGGAATTTGGTGTTTGCAATGTCCTCCACACAGCTTACATATTCCCTCTTCGCCATCTGTTGTGCAGTCACGTCCCCGATACTAATACTCACTACATCCCCTGATAAATTCTTTGAGGGGTGCAGTTTTCAAAATGGGGTCACTCCTTTGGGGAATCCACTTTTCTGGTACCTTACAGGCTCTACAAACATGACATGGCGTTCAGATACCAAACATCTGAATCTGTACTCCAAAAGCCGCATAGCACTCCTTCCCTTCTGCGCCCTGCTGTGTGCCCAAACTGCAGTTTATGCCACAATGTATGACACTGGTGTACCCGGGATACTGTACGTAATGTCATATGTGAGTATAAACTGATATTAGGGCACAACCTGACACAGAAGGGAAGAAGGGTCATTTGGTTTTTGGAGCACAGACAGTTTGGTTTTTGGATGCCATGACACTTTTGCAGAGCTGAAACGCTAGTAAAGTGGAATCCCCTGATATGAGATGTTATTTTGGAAACTACATCCCTGAAGGATTTTCTCCAGGGGTACAGAGAGCATTTTTAACCTCCATGTGTTGCTATAACTTATTATCCATAAATTAATACGAAGCTGATTGTGAAAAGTGAAAATGACCATTTTTCCAGGAATATGTCATTTCAGTTCGTAATATGTTGTGCCCGACTTCTATCAGAGATGAACGCTCTAAAAACTGTTGTGCCCGGGATACCCACTTACCAGTTTTTGGAGTGTCTCTGCTGACATAGGTTGGGCACAACATGTTGCGCACTGAAATGGCGAATCTCTGGAAAATGTTCATTTTTAACTTCTCATTATCAGTTGCGATTTCATTTCTGGAAACTAAATAAATGCAACACTCAAGGGTTAAAAAATGTTCGCTATGCCACTTGATAAATCCCATTAGTGCGGTAGTGTCCAAAATGGTGTGACATGTCTGCGGATTCCACTTTATTGGCAATTCAGGGGCTTTGCAAAAGTGGCATGATGTCCAAAATCCAAACTGTGCTCCAAAAACCAAAATAGCGCTCCTTCCCTTCTGTGCCCGGCTGTTCCCAATCAGCCGTTTCTACCCACATATGGCATTAAGTACGTTATCCGGGTAGATTCTTCATTTTTGGACACCATGTCACATTTGCAGAGTCCCTAAAATTGCCCCTACAAAATGGGATCACTTCTTGGTGAATTCCAGTTTACTGACACCCCCAGGGCTCTGCAAAGACAACATGGCGCCCAGAAAGTCCCTCTAAATCTGTACCCCCAAATTTTTTTTGAATTTCAATTTTCATTTTGTACATTAATTTTTGGGAAGCATTTTAGGCTCAAAATGATAATACCCCTTGATTCATTCCTTGACAGGTGTAGTTTCTAAAATGGGGTCACTTTTGAGGGGTTTCCATTGTGTTGATACTTTAGGTGCTCAGCTAATGCGACATGGCACCTGAAAACTATTCCAGCAACATCTGCCCTCCAAAAGCCAAATAGCGCTCTTTGCAAACTGAGCCCCACCATGTACCCATACGGCAGATTTTGGCCATATATGGGGTATTGCCGTGTTCAGAAGAAATTATGTAACAAACTGGGGGGGCTTTTAATTCTTTAACTACTTGCAAAATTAAAAAAAATGGACGATTTATTGGAAAAAAAAGTAATTTTTCATTTTTATGTCCCAATGTTAATAAAATCTGTGAAACAGCTATGAGGCCAAAATTCTCACTCTACCCCTAGATAAATTCTATGAGGGGTGTAGTTTCCAAAATGGGGTCACTTTTACGGGGTTTCCACTGTATTGATACTTTAGGGGCTCTGCAAATGCGACATGAGACCTGAAAAATTTTCCAGCAAAATCTGTCCTTCAAAAGCCAAATAGCACTCTTTCCATTCTGAGCCCCACCATGTTCCCATACAGCAGAAACGAACTTTAGGGAGCCTTTTCTCCTTTATCCTCTTGTGAAAATGAAAAATTTGGGGCTAAATTGACAGTTTATTGGAAAAAAAGTAATTTTTAATTTTTATTCCCCAATGTTAATAAAATCTGTGAAACAGCTGTAGGATCAAAATGCTCACTATACCCCTTGATATGTTCTGTGGGGGGGTGTAGTTTCCAAAATGGGGTCACTTTTAGGGGGTTTCCACTGTATTGGTACTCTAGGGGCTCTGCAAATGAGACATGGCACCTAAAAATTATTCCAGCAAAATCAGCATACTATGACCACATATGCAGTATTGCCGTGTTCAGGAGAAATTGTTTAACAAACTGTGGCGGGCTTTTACTCCTTTAACCCCTTGTGAAAATGAAAACTTTGGGGATAAAGTGACACTTTAGTAATTTTTCATTTACACATCCGAATGTTAGTAAAATCTGTGAAACAACTGTAGGGTCAAAATGCTGACTATACTCCTTGATGAATTCTGTGAGGGGTGCAGATTCTAAAATGGGGTCACTTTTGGGGGGGTTCCATTGTTTTGGTACGCTAATGGCACTGCAAATGAGACATGGTGCCTGAAAATTATTCCAGAAAAATCTGCTGTTCAAACACCCTGTGTTGCTCCTTCCCTTACAATACGGTAGTTACCTCTCTGTAAAATGAGAGGTAATTTTTTTCTAATAACAGCCTTCCGTGAGCTTTCGTCTGTAAACTTTACATTGCTAATTATATTTAAAAAAAAAATTTAAAACTTGATAGTGTTCAGTAGTTGATACCTTTTTAATGGCTAACTAATAATGGTAATATTTATTTACTGAAATAATGTTTAGATCATTTACAATAAAAACACATTTATGTATCTTATATACTATTATATTCTTATCTATTATTATTATTTTCTTCAATTTGTTTGATAAATCTGTTTTGACTCTAATAGCAAATACAAGAAAGTTTTTTTTTTTTTAATCAATCACATAGTTTAGAAATTCAGGATGTTCAGTTATCCTCTATGAAATTACTGACGCTTCTTTGCAGCACTGACTCTGCTCCACAGTTGTCAAAGGAGCACAGAAGCCACAGGTACACCAAATGGTGAGATGCAGACGTTTTTCATTGTCCTGAGCTGATAGTGGACGTTGCTCATTTGGAGTTCACTATGGGTCATTTTGAAATAACCAGTGCTGCTTTTCATTTTCTATGCGCACAGCACTGCGCAGCTCTGATAATAGAGCTTCCATGGTTATTGCTGTTCTTGTTTTAAAAATAATTTGCTCAACATCCTATTAATGTTATAGATGGTCTTTGTCCATGATTAATCCATTCATTACATTTTTAAACAAAAGGATGAACATTCATTTCAGTGAATGATATACATTAACCGTTTTCTTACCAAGCACGTAGTTATACGAGCTCCAAAGGAGCCCATAACTCTGTCAAGAATTGGGTTATTTCGATAATTTTGGTGTCATTTTAAAGCCAAAGATCTTGACTTTAAAATGGCAATGCGATCTGATGACCTAGAGGTCACCGATCAATCCCAAAACTGTTAATACATGCATATTCTGCTCCCTGTTTTTTCTATAGAAATGTAGGGAGAGGCGCTATAAAAAGTAGTATAGTGAGCTGAAAATTGCAGCGAGCGCTGCGATTTCCGATTGTATGAAAGCCAAGAGTCTGCCCTTTAAAATAAGCTAGCGATCAGCTGACCAGGGGGTCGCTGATTGCAGCTGTCAACTAAAAAAGACGGCGGTACCGCTCCACGACACGACAGTAGAGCGGGAGGGGGGAGCGCTCACATAAAGCTTTACAGTGAGATGAAAATTGCAAGCAGCATCACAATTTTTATCTCATTGGAAAGCTAGGAACATGGGCTATAAAATAAGCCAGCGATCAGCTGACCACAAGATCGCTGATCGCAGCTATCACATAAAAACGACCGAGGTACTGCTCCGTCTGTCCCTCTCTTATCTGTGGTGCTGAAGAACGGGCAGCGATCATATAAAGTGCTACTGTGAGATGAAAATTGTGACCAAGTGTCACAATTTTCATCTCATTTGGAAGCTATGAACATGGGCTATAAAATAAGCCAGCGATCAGCTGACCAAGAGGTTGCTGATCGCAGCTGTCAACTAAAGAAGACAGCGGAACCGCAGAGTGTCGGCACTATTGAAGGAGACGAGAGAGAGCTCACATAAAGCTTTACAGAGAGATGAAAATTGCGAGTAGATTCACTATTTTCATCTCATCTGAAAGCTTGGAACATGTGCTATAATATGAGATGAAAATTGGGAATCTGCTCACAATTTTCATCTCACTGTAAAGCTTTATGTGAACTCTCTCTCATCCCCATCAATAGTGCCGACACTGTGCGGTACCACTGTCTTCTTTAGTTGACAGCCGGCTTATTTTATAGCCCATGTTCATAGCTTCCAAATGAGATGAAAATTGTTACACTATTCACAGTTTTCATCTCACAGTTGCACTTTATACGATCGCTGCACGATCTTCAGCACCATAGATAAGATGGACAGAGGGAGAGTACTGCCGTCTATTTTATCTGATAGCTGTGATCAGTGACCTTTTGGTTAGCTTATCACTGGCTTATTTTATAGCCCATGCTCCTAGCTTTCAGATAAGCCAGTGATAAGCTGACCAAAAGTTCACTGATCACAGCTATTACATAAAAAAAGACTGCAGTACTGCTATCTCTGTCCCTCTCTTATCTGTGGTGCTGAAGAATGGGCAGCGATCATATAAAGTGCTACTGTGAGATGAATATTGTGACACTCACAATTTCCATCTCATTTGGAAGCTAAACATCTGAGGTTCAGTGTAAGGTAACATTTGGTGACCAATAGGTCACCAGATTGTTCCTATCTGCATAGAAACTGTCCTTACCTGTCTAAAGTGAGAATCCCAAGAAGCAGTGTCACTAAGCACTTCCACCACATTCACTTACTGTAAGGGAATTGCTAGGACAGCAATTCCCCAGTAACTGTTTGAATCCTGGGATGGGACACAACAGACAGTGAGCCCTAAGCTGAAGCCCCCAACTTTCCCTTCCTATTGCCAGGCCCTATTTCACGTAATAGGTTGCAACCATGAAGACAATCCCTACCTGTAAAGGTGAGACACAAAACGCAGACAAGACAAACAACAACAATGGGAGGTCAGCTATCCAGGGTTCAGTAACAGTAGAGCAATGCAGTGCCAATTCGAAGTCCAAAAGAATAGTCAGTAGGGAAAGCCAAAGGTCAAGGATTAGAATGCAAGCAAATTTAGGGACAGTAAAGAGCAAGTATGCAAGGCAATAGCAAGCACTGGTGTGAATGAGAGCCAAGGTTAAATAGGGAGGAAGAACCCGCCCATGGAGTTCACAGGAAGGCAGCTGTCAATCACAGGGCAAGGCCAGATTAACCATTAGAGGAGCAGAGACAAACAACGGCCGAAGACGGGTGTGGTGCAAATACAATCACAGCACTAGAGCAGTGTTCACACAGTGCGACCAAAAACTTTAAGCCATGAACCAAACTGCACACACCTCCTGCGCCGCAGCACGCGAGCAGAGGGCGGTGCAGAGACCCGAACAGGCAGAGATGTTACACTTACACTAGCAGAATAACATTTATACACGTACATATCCATTCACTTACACTAACAGAATAACATTTATACACGTACATACCCCTTTTTAAAATTCTTAGCACCTTACCCCTGTCCCTGATATACCGACCCCACTCCCCTTCTATTATCCAAACCCCCTATTTCCTATAACTTCTTTAAGTTCTTTAAATTTAAGCAATGCTACACTGTTAAAAGTTAGTATTGCTTAGTGCACAAAGAACTCAGCTTTAACAGTTTTCTGTATATATAGTTCAAACTGTCTCCGAAATTTAGTCTCAAACCTGAACTTTTGTTGGGGGATATCATCACTCCATAGGGAGAGACCACCATTTAGGTGTGTGGAGTCTTATTAAGCCATGAGCGCTCCACTGTGCAAAGGAACATGGGAAGAATATGCAAATCTGACTTCCATGATGTAATTTGGAAGTCAGTGCCTCAGTCATGCACACCAATAGAGGGTGCTCACTGAGGATGTGCAAGTCTATCTTCCATGATGTAATTAGGAAGACAGAGCCTCAGTCATGCAACCCAATAGAGGGAGCTCCCTTTAACATCATGACAACCTTCTCAGAGGCCTTTATTTGCAATGATGTTGGGAATTTACCAGGTAGTCTCTCAGCCAAGGACAGCTGTTTCGATGTTATTGCATCTCGTCAGCTTGGCGCAGAGAGGTGCATGACTGAGGCTCTGTCTTCCTAATTACATCATGGAAGTCAGATCTGAACTTTTGTGTAATTTTTGCAAAAAATAAATTTTTGATAAAAAGTTGCATGAAGGTGGCTTTGAGTATAATAAGCTAGATGGTATTTTCATGATAGCCAGGGTGTCTGCTGTTTGGAAATATATAGTTTTTGGGTGTTTAGTCATTGTTTCTGGTGTGTGTGGCATGTTTTATCCATGTCACTACTACTTTCAAATTTGAAGACAAAAAGCAGATTTTGGGTGTTTGTGATTTTTGCAGTTTTGAGAACATATATAGTGTCTGGATGTATACACATGTGGTATGTATAAACTCCTCACAACCTGGTCTTTAAGTTTTAGGAAGTATTAGATGAATATATTTCGAATTGTCTCAGAGTTTGAGTCTCAAAGCTGAACTTGTGTGTAATTTTTTTTCAAAAAATCAATGTTTGATAAAAAGTTGCATGATTTTGGCTGTGAGTATAATAAGCTAGATGGTATTTTTATGATCGTCAGGGTGTCTGCTGTTTGGAAATATATAGATTTATGGGGTTTAGTCAATGATTCTAATGTATATGGCATGTTTTAATCATGCTACTATTTTCTTCACATTTAAGGCCAAAATCAAGATTTTGAGGTGAACTTTTTTTGGGTTTTAAAGGGAGTTTAGTCACACACACATACAGTCCCTACAAATAGTATTCAACCCCCTGCAGATTTAGCAGGTTTACACATTCGGAAGTAACTTGGCATTGTGACATTTGGACTGTAGATCAGCCTGGAAGTGTGAAATGCTCTGCAGCAAAAAAGAATGTTATTTCTTTGTTTAATTTTTTTTTAAATTGTGAAAAGTTTATTCAGAGGGTCATTTATTATTCAACCCCTCAAACCCCCAGAATTCTGTTTGGTTCCCCTAAAGTATTAAGAAGTAGTTCAGGCACAAAGAACAATGAGCTTCACATGTTTGGATTAATTCTCTCTTTTTCCAGCCTTTTCTAACTATTTAAGACCCTCCCCAAACTTGTGAAAAGCACTCATACATGGTCAACATGGGAAAGACAAAGGAGCATTCCAAGGCCATCAGAGACAAGATGGTGGAGGGTCACAAGGCTGGCAAGGGGTACAAAACCCTTTCCAAGGAGTTGGGCCTACCTGTCTCCACTGTTGGGAGCATCATCCGGAAGTGGAAGGCTTATGGAACTACTGTTAGCCTTCCACGGCCTGGACAGCCTTTGAAAGTTTCCTCCCGTGCCGAGGCCAGGCTTGTCCGAAGAGTCAAGGCTAACCCAAGGACAACAAGGAAGGAGCTCCGGGAAGATCTCATGGCAGTGGGGACATTGGTTTCAGTCAATACCATAAGTAACGTACTCCACCGCAATGGTCTCCGTTCCAGACGAGCCCGTAAGGTACCTTTACTTTCAAAGCGTCATGTTAAGGCTTGTCTACAGTTTGCTCATGATCACTTGGAGGACTCTGAGACAGACTGGTTCAAGGTTCTCTGGTCTGATGAGACCAAGATCGAGATCTTTGGTGCCAACCACACACGTGACGTTTGGAGACTGGATGGCACTGCATACGACTCCAAGAATACCATCCCTACAGTCAAGCATGGTGGTGGCAGCATCATGCTGTGGGGCTGCTTCTCAGCCAAGGGGCCTGGCCATCTGGTCCGCATCCATGGGAAGATGGATAGCACGGCCTACCTGGAGATTTTGGCCAAGAACCTCCGCTCCTCCATCAAGGATCTTAAGATGGGTCATCATTTCATCTTCCAACAAGACAATGACCCAAAGCACACAGCCAAGAAAACCAAGGCCTGGTTCAAGAGGGAAAAAAATCAAGGTGTTGCAGTGGCCTAGTCAGTCTCCTGACCTTAACCCAATTGAAAACTTGTGGAAGGAGCTCAATATTAAAGTCCATATGAGACACTGAAAGAACCTAGATAACTTGGAGAAGATCTGCATGGAGGAGTGGGCCAAGATAACTCCAGAGACCTGTGCCGGCCTGATCAGGTGTTATAAAAGACGATTATTAGCTGTCATTGCAAACAAGGGTTATTCCACAAAATATTAAACCTAGGGGTTGAATAATAATTGACCCACACTTTTATGTTTAAAATTTATTAAAATTTAACTGAGCAACATAACTTTTTGGTTTGTAAGATTTAAGCATCTGTTACTAAATCCTGCTCTTGTTTGAAGTTTGAAGGCTCTAACTTATTTGCATCTTATCAAACCTGCTAAATCTGCAGGGGGTTGAATACTACTTGTAGGCACTGTATATATATATATATATATATATATATATATATATAGTATTGTTGAATTAAAGACACGTTAGACTTTAGTATACTAAAGAAATTATGTCAGTATATGGTCAGCATGTGGTAGAGTTTAGGTCAGAAATTTGGAATTTTGGATTTTTTTTAGAAAAAAAAACTTTAACTCAAATGTATACAAGTATAATGTAGCATTCCAAGATAGAGCTGTTCAAGCTATATTCCCCTGGCTCTCTGCTTTCAGAAAATATATTGGTATGGGGTCTTAGACAAATATTTAATTTAGAAATATGCATTTTATTCAGACATGTCAAAACTGTGAAATTTGCTCTGGCAGTGAAAGGGTTGGTTAAAAGGTATATTTGATGTAAGAATTTTAAAAAATAATACATGCTTCAGTTTTCTTTTCAAGAACCAAATAGATTTAAAAAACAAAAAAACCCCAACTTCATACATACATACATATTCAAATTAATATCAATGGGACTCTGTGCTGTATGTAGAGAACATAGACAGCATCCAGCCATGAATAAGGCCAGTTTCAGGTAGTATTATACAGTTTGTGAAAAGTGAACCACATACTGTACCGCTTGTTCATTCTATGAAAAACTCACTGTAGTGACCCAGTCTCACATGTAAGCCTCTGCTTGAGTGTGGAACTGATGTCCCATTCTGAAAGAATGCTTACATAATGTGACAGCAGCCCCCTGTTGAGGCAGTGACTCACAGATTCATAGATTACTTTGATGATGTGAGGCCAGATCATTGGACTCTGTCCAGTCTTGAAATAAAGCCGACACAATGGAAGGTAATTCTAAAGCAATATCACGATCATGTGCGTGTCGCCGGGCTGTCATAGCTTCCTCGGACCCATTATATTGAAGCAAGTGAGCACGTCCGAAAAACTACAGTCATGTCCATGGGGCCAAAGATATCCTGCACATGACCTTAGTGGATTTACGGTCCACAAATACTGATCTGTAATACACACAAAAACGGCTTTGATTACTATTTCATAGGGCTGGGTGTACATTCTCTTTATATCATTCAGTTTTAAGGTATATGGATTGATTAATAAATGATTAGCCACTGTTTGGACATTACATGACTCATAAACATCTGTAACTTGACCAATGTATAATATAGGGATCTGATGACATCTATCATATTATCCCTATATCACACATCACACTTTCTTAGACATATAACTCTTACTTTAATTGCATTAATAAAGATTATATTTCATTTTTATTTTGAGATATACTTACCTGATATGATTCTACAATTTATTTGAATAAAATGTCTATCACCTAAATAATTTTCATTAACCCTTTCAGGACCAGGTGTCATTGATGCCCCAATGCCCAGGCCATATTTGCAAATACATTGCTTTACAACACAATATCTTTTTAATGGCTTTGCATGTCTCAGCTATTTTTACCATATTTTTATCAGGACATGTAAGACTTGAAATAACTAGCCTTATTTGTTAAGTTAGTTGAATATTATTTTTGCTAGAAGTAGAAGAATGGTATAAAATGTAAAAAAAAATGTCAATTTTGCTTCTTTACCTAAAAAAAATTGTGTGTATATATATATATATATATATATATATATATATATATATATATATATATATATATATATATATATACTGTTGCACATAAACATATTAAAATGTGCTTCCCTGGTTCTTCTGATCAAAGGGGCTACACATTTATATAATTTTTCAGCAAAAATGGGTTTTACAGTCCTATGAAAAAGTTTGGGCACCCCTATTAATCTTAATCATTTTTAGTTCTAAATATTTTGGTGTTTGCAACAGCCATTTCAGTTTGATATATCTAATAACTGATGGACACAGTAATATTTCTGGATTGAAATGAGGTTTATTGTACTAACAGAAAATGTGCAATATGTATTAAACCAAAATTTGACCGGTGTAAAAGTATGGGCACCTCAACAGAAAAGTGACATTAATATTTAGTAGATCCTCCTTTTGCAAAGATAACAGCCTCTAGTTGCTTCCTGTAGCTTTTAATCAGTTCCTGGATCCTGGATAAAGGTATTTTGGACCATTCCTCTTTACAAAACAATTCAAGTTCAGTTAAGTTTGATGGTCGCCGAGCGCTAGACAGCCCACTCTCAAATGATCTGAAAACAAAGATTGTTCAACATAGTTGTTCAGGGGAAGGATACAAAAAGTTGTCTCAGAGATTTAACCTGTCAATTTCCACTGTGAGGAACATAGTGAGGAAATGGAAGACCACAGGGACAGTTCTTGTTAAGTCCAGAAGTGGCAGGCCAAGAAAAATATCAGAAAGGCAGAGAAGAATGGTGAGAACAGTCAAGGACAATCCACAGACCACCTCCAAAGAGCTGCAGCATCATCTTGCTGCAGATGGTGTCACTGTGCATCAGTCAACAATACAGCGCACTTTGCACAAGGAGAAGCTGTATGGGAGAGTGATGAGAAAGAAGCCGTTTCTGCAAGCACGCTACAAACAGAGTCATTGCCTGAGGTATGCAAAAGCACATTTGGACAAGCCAGCTTCATTTTGGAAGAAGGTCCTGTGGACTGATGAAACAAAGATTGAGTTGTTTGGTCATACAAAAAGGCATTATGCATGGCGTCCAAAAAATAACAGCATTCCAAGAAAAACACTTGCTACCCACTGCAAAATTTATTGGAGGTTCCATCATGCTTTGGGGCTGTGTGGCCAATGCCGGCACTGGGAATCTTGTTAAAGTTGAGGGTCGCATGGATTCCACTCAGTATCAGCAGATTCTTGAGAATAATGTCCAAGAATCAGTGACAAAGTTGAAGTTACGCCGGGGATGGATATTTCAGCATGAGAATGATCCAAAACACCGCTCCAATTGACTCAGGCATTCATGCAGAGGAACAATTACAATGTTCTGGAATGGCCATCCCAGTCCCCAGACCTGAATATCATTGAACATCTGTGGGATGATTTGAAGCGGGCTGTCCATGCTCGGTGACCATCAAACTTAACTGAACTTGAATTGTTTCGAAAGAGAAATGGTCCAAAATCCCTTCATCCAGGATCCAGGAACTGATTAAAAGCTACAGGAAGCGAGGATCTTTGCAAAAGGAGGATCTACTAAATATTAATGCCACTTTTCTGTTGAGGTGCCCATACTTTTGCACCAGTCAAATTTTGGTTTAATGCATATTGCACATTTTCTGTTAGTACAATAAACCTCATTTCAATCCTGAAATATTACTGTGTCTATCAGTTATTAGATATATCAAACTGAAATGGCTGCTGCAAACACCAAAATATTTAGAACTAAAAATGATTAAGATTAATAGGGGTGCCCAAACATTTTCATAGAACTGTATATGTTTTTATATTCAATATGGCTTATGTTTTGTACCCCTAGTCCATTTGTAAATTACTCAGTAGTTTAGTACAGTAGAGGGCTGTAAACTGCTGTGTTATCTCTAGCTAGGCTCCCTGCTGAGACTGTACAAACATCCAGAAAGTAGGTGATGGGAGGGGGTGGCAGGGGATCGAGTTCTGCTAGTACAAATGTGAGTGTAAAGTCTTTTTCACTTTAAAGATCACTATAAAGAGTTACATTTTGTAGATAAAAGTGATGACAAAAGTCTTAAAAGCTTCCCGTATCACATTTTAACTGCCAGACAGTAACTACAGCATGGAGATGCCAGCACTTACCTCTTGTAGAGGAGCAGCTATAAATCACAGGTGTTTAATGTGACTGCAGCATCAGGTATCACATAGGTAAAATGCCTCATTAATCGCTCATTACAGTGCCATTACAGTCTCCAGTGAGACAGTGGAAATTCAACACGGCTCTGCTAGAGGATCTGGAGGTTATGGCGACATTTCAATGTACTCTAAACACTGTAAAATCAAAATGTAAAAAATGTTGATAGAATTGTGAGTTATTTCACATAGACCCCCCCAAGGTAAATAAAAGCTAATCAAAACATTATATGTACCCCAAAATTGTGGCAAATGAAAGTACAACTCGTCACACAAAGTCATAGCTTTGTCAACAGAAACATAAAAAAGTTGTGAATTTTGGAAGGCGGTGAGGGAAAGTATGAAAAAGTCACCAAAAATTAAAGTACAAACTATCGTTTAAAGGGTTTAAGTGAATGGTGCAAAATTTATAGCATAAAAAGGCAGCATGTCAGTTATACCTGTGGAAATGCTGGTGTATTCTGTATAGGTATAATAAGGTCAGAAAATCCTCAGAAGACAAATTTGCGAAAACACAATGAAAAACAAAGTGGGAAAAAAATGCAGATTTTTTTTTTCTGCTACTTTTTTTGCTTAGTAAAGCTACATGTGGCCTTATCCTAAATTAGGTTAGTTTTCAGCCAGGTGGAAGGGCTCTATAATTGTGGTGTTGGCCTTTCCCTTAGGGCCCGTGCACACGATGTAATGTGGCGTTGATTCTGACACGTAAACTCGTGTCTGAATCAGCGCTTCAAAACAGAATCCCATTGACTTCAATGGGTTCCTTCTTACGTGCACTACACATTGAAATCAATGGGAGGTTTTTTAACCCATTGATTTCAATGTGTTACGCATGTTAAACGAAACCCATTGAAGTCAATAGGATTCTGTTTTGAAGTGCTGATTCTGACACAAGTTTACGGGTCTTATAGGGAGGGACACTGAACGTGTTTTAGGATAAGTTCACACAGGGTTTTTTGGACCGGAACCTGAGGTTGAGGCCGCCTCAGGTTCCAGTCCAAAAAACGGGTACCGCAACTGAATGCCGGTGCACTGCTCCGGCATCCAGTCGCGTACTCTGCTCCGGATTAGGCCCAATGAATGGGCCTAGTTGGGAGGAGGACACTCAAAGAGAACACAAAAACGACACCGAGCAAACCAATGATAGTATAGTATTTTTGTATAGCGATCTAATATATAGACAAAAAAAGGTTAATAGACCAGATGGCCTCTCACCTGCTCCGGTTGTGACAATTGCGTTCACAACCACGTTTAGAGCTTTGCCATAATGGGCTGAAAGAGCAGATGGAGGGGGCAGCACGCCTTATATCCACCGGTAGACCAAAAGGAACCCGGGAACGACAATGGAGAAAGAAGAAAGAATATTGGCGGCGCTCACTGATCGAAAACAGGTCCTTTTATTGGAGAACAATAGGCACAATGCTAAAAACACCAAAGCGTTTCGGGCTCCACTTGGCCCTTTCTCAAGTGCATAAACTTAATCTCCTGAAAGTTAAAATACGGCATAGGATTGAGAAACATGTTTTTAGCGTTGTGCCTATTGTTCACCAATAAAAGGACCTGTTTTCGATCAGTGAGCGCCGCCAATATTCTTTCTTCTTTCTCCATAGTTGGGAGGAGGGAGTGTCTTTAGGCCAAATCGCGAGGCCTGAAGAATGACCGGCTCCCATTTATTTCAATGGGAAATGTCTTTTTGGTCAGGATTTTGAGGCGGTTACGGCCTCAAAAATCCTGACCAACAAACTCCGTGTGAACTTATCCTTAGGGTCCATTCAGTTTTTTGGCGAGAATTTTGGCACTGAATCCGAGTCAGAATCCACGTGGAAAAAAAACCTCCCCAAAGAGTTCTATGGGTTCTGCTAGCTTCCTCCAGGCAGATTCTGCCTGCAAAAAACCAATGCAGTCAATGGGAGGTGGAAAATTCCAATTGGCAAAAATCCACATGGAAATGGCAAATTTCCTAATTTCTGTAGCCGATTTTTTCCACGCCAAAATCCTCGCCAAAAATCTCCATGTGAATGGACCCTAAGGGCTAGTTCACACAGGGCAAGTTGGCAGCAGATTTTGACACGGAATCCTCCTCAAAATCCACTGCTTCCATTGAGTTCAGTGGGAGCTGCTCGCTTCTATTTTCCGCTAGCTAGTAGCAGAAAAACGAAGCGAGCTGTCCTATCCTGCCACGGATTCCCGTGTGAACTAGCCCTTAGTAGCCAGATAGCTGAGGATTGGTTTTGTACTGTGTTGTACATGCTGCTTGCTGTTTAAACAGAAGAATAATGTTGGCTGTGAAATTATTGAAAATTTCTGATGTGCCAACCATCTTGATGAAGAGCTGGTGATTCCGTGAACTAAATATTGTTACTACTGTATATTCTTATCCCTCATAAATATTCACATTATACAACACATATAGACACTAGGCTTTCTTCACATCTTCAAAGAAAGAATAAATGATAAATGCTAGAATAAATATTACAAGTATTTTTTCTTTAGATAGACCAGCCACTGGGTCAAAAATAGACACAACAGATATCTTCCATCTCCCAGACTCATTACAAACTACATTTTGCCCCTCAAATAGTAAGCCCTCATATTGCTCTGTAAAAAAAAAAAAAAAAAAAAAAAAAAGTTATGGCTCTTGGAAGGCAGGGAGTCAAAATGAAAATTGAAAAATGACTATGGTGGGAAAAGATCATTGTACAGGTTGATTTTCATTGGCCTTCATATAATGTACGATTTTATTTCTAGGAACTGCAGTTTGAAAGGCTAACCAGAGAACTTGAGGCAGAACGTCAGATTGTTGCCAGCCAATTGGAGAGATGCAAGCTTGGATCAGAAACTGGCAGCATGAGTAGTATTAGGTAGGTATGATTTCATGTTTTGGAACTTTTAAATCATTATTATTAATAGTAATAATAATAACAACATTTAAATTTATTTTTAGAGTTTATTCCATTGTACTGTGAATTTGAGGGTTTATATGTAAATACAAAATAAATAGAATACTAACAGTGACCAACAGTGGTACATTGGGACAGAGGATTCTTCCCGCAAGGGCTAACAATGTATAAGGGAAGGGTGATAGAGACCATAGGTGAGTGTTGAAGCTGTTCAGATAGTGATGCAGTGGCAACAGGGTTGTTAATGGTTATAGGCTTTCCTGAAAATATGAGTCTTCAGGATCCTCTGTGGGCCTCCATGTCGCTGCGCTCTAAGTGGAGTTAAAAAGCGGAGTTGAAAGCATGAGTGAACATGTCTGTAAGTAATGTATTTTATTTAGTTGCTATACTGCATTTACTTCAATGCACAGTATGTTATATATATGCATTACTGGAGCAAGAATTTCAGGGTGAATACTGCTCTGGCAGATGTGAGAACGTTACATTACTGGATGCTCCTCACCATTTACCACCTCGGACAGCACCGCTCCTACACCTGCATTTGAGGCATCTGTCTGCACCAGGAACTCCTTCCTAAAGTCAGGGGCTATCAGCACTGGCTGCTGGCATAGAGCTTGCTTTAAGCTCTGGAGCACCTCCTCTGCCTCTGGTGTCCAGTGTATCATCACTGACTTCCCACCTTTCGTCAGGTCAGTGAGAGGAGCTGCAATAGAGGCAAAGTTTGGCACAAACCTCCGGTAGTAGCCAGCAATGCCAAGAAATGGCCTGACTTGCTTCTTGGTTAGCGGTCTTGGCCAGTTTTGTATTGCCTCCACCTTATTGATTTGGGGCTTTATTACCCCTTTGCCAATGACATATCCCAGGTACTTGGCTTCCTCCAGCCCTAAAGCACATTTTTCAGGGTTGATAGTAAGGCCTGCCTCACTTATGGAGTCTAGTACTGCCTGCACCTTATAGAGATGACTTCCCCAGTCTGGGCTATGAATGACCACATCGTCCAGGTAAGCCGCTGCGTAGTCACGATGTGGCCGCAAGATCTGGTCCATCAACCTCTGAAAGGTAGCAGGAGCTCCATGCAGTCCAAATGGCATAACCCTGTACTGGAACAACCCTTCTGGAACAACAAATGCAGTTTTCTCCTTGGCTTCCTTAGACAAATGTATTTGCCAGTAACCTTTTGTAAGGTCTAGTGTGGTTATGTACCTGGCATTACCCAACTTTTCAATAAGCTCATCAACCCTGGGCATGGGATAAGCGTCAAACTTTGAAGTCTCATTTAATTTTCTAAAGTCATTGCAGAAACTCCAAGTACCATTGGGCTTTGGTATCAATACAATTGGGTTAGACCACTCACTTTTGGATTCCTCAGTCACTCCCAACTCCAGCATGTGCTTAACCTCAGCTGACACTACCTCCCTAATTGCCTCCGGCATTCTGTAGGGTTTGAGGTTTACTTTCCTCCCAGGTTCTGTCTCTACATGGTGCTCTATAAGGTGGGTACGCCCTGGCAGGCCAGAGAACTTGTGTCTATTTTTCTGCAGGAACTCTTTTGCCTTCTGTTTCTGGGGCACTGAGAGGGTCTCATTCACACGGACTGGAGTGATTGGTGGCAACGAATTACCCACCTCTGTATTTGATGCCACCCTCTGGTTCCAGGGCTTAATCAAGTTCACATGGTAGATTTGAAAAGGTTTCCTTTTCCCTGGTTGGTGAACCTTAGAGTTGACTGGCCCTATTTTTTCCATAATTTCATATGGGCCTTGCCATTTCGCTAAGAACTTGATCTCCACAGTAGGCACCAAAATAAGGACTCTGTCCCCTGGGTTAAACTCTTGGACTCTGGCAGAGCAATTGTAAATTCTGCTTTGGGCCTCTTGTGCTCTTTGCAGATGTTCTTTTACTATTGTCATGACTGTTGAAATGCGATCTTGCATTTGAGCTACATGCTCTATGACACTACGGTATGGGGAAGCCTCCGTTTCACAGGTTTCTTTGGCTATATCAAGTAAGCCCCTGGGGTGTCTACCATAGACTAATTCAAAAGGGGAAAAACCTGTAGACGCTTGTAGAACCTCTCTAATAGAGAACATCAGGTATGGCAACAGGCAATCCCAGTCATGACCATCTTTTTCTACCACCTTTTTAAGCATATGCTTGAGAGTCTTATTATAGCGCTCCACTAATCCATCTGTCTGAGGGCGATACACAGAGTTCCGTATGTGGGTAATTTTAAACAGCTTGCATAGCTCTTTCATCACCTTTGACATGAAGAGTGTGCCTTGGTCAGTTAGTATATCTTTAGGTATGCCTGTTCTTGAGAAAATGTAGAACAACTCACAGGCAATACTCTTTGATGTTGTATTACGCAAGGGAACCGCCTCAGGATAGCGAGTAGCGTAATCTAAGACAACCAGAATATATTGGTGACCTCTAAGCTAACTTGACTATTGGACCGACCAAGTCCATACCAATCCTTTCAAAAGGCACTTCAGTGATGGCAGGGTAACCAAGGGATTACGGAAATGTGGGGCTGGGGCATGTACCTGACACATAGGACAGGACGCACAGTAGTCCTTCACTTCCCTGTACATGCCTGGCCAATAAAATCTTTGGAGAATGCTCTCCTGTGTTTTCTCCGCCCCTAGGTGTCCCCCAAGCACATGATTATGGGCCATATCAAGTACCATACGGCGGTATGGCTTTGGTACAAGAAGCTGCTCCACAATTTCCCCATTACTTTTTGCAACCCGATACAAGAGGTTATTATTCATAGCAAAATGTGGGAATTGTTGATCAGCATCAGATTCCTGAGGCACATTGTTAACAACTGACATTATCATGTGCATTAGCAAGAGTGGGATCTCTCAATTGTGCAGTACCAAAATTATCCCGTGAGACTTCTAATTCAGGTATGTTAGGCTCAGGAGCTGGGAAAGAGGCATCATCCTCCTCTCCAGCTAGGACCTGTAACGGAAAGGTGTTGCCCTCCTCATGCAATTTGGGCGTAGGTGGGGTTTCCACCTTTGGCTGTGTGGTTGTAACTTTTCCCCACAAATCCCAGTACAAAGGGAAATCACGTCCCAAAATCACATTATGCATAAGGTTTTTTACACCACCCACTTCAAAATAAACCATTCCTACTATAGTCTCTATTGTGACCTTGGACATGGGGTAGTCCTTGACATCCCCATGGATGCAACAAACACGCATACGTTTGTCTGGGATAAAGTCCCCAGTTATCAAGCTGGCATGCACCAGAGTGACCAGGCTATCAGAGTCTAATCAGGTCGTACATCTGGGATCTGGCAGGCTTGTCTATATGGTAGCACTGGTTACCCCCAGCCGAGCAAGAATTTCCTCCTTTAGTTTATCGTAGTCCTGGACATCTTGCTGGCAGAGGTCATAATAGGCCTTCTGGGGTTCACCGGTCAAATAGGGTGCAATGACGTCTGCCTAGTCAGCAGCTGGCAGTTTCTCCCATACAGCCACTCTCTCAAACACAGTCAGGAAGGCCTCCACGTCATCATCTGGGGTCATCTTTTGCAAAGCTCTTTGCACAGCCCGCTTCTCATCTCTATGCTCCACAGGTCTTTGCGAGCTAGTGACAACAGTCACTTTAAGGAGCACAATTTGCTCCATCAGCAAACGATTCGTTTGTTGTTGCTGAACATTGGACTGTACAAGATGCTTCAGTATCTCCTCCATAGTCTGGGTCTGTATAGCGGCAGCAGCGATCACCCAGGACATAAAATTTTCTTTTTTTTCTCCAGCAAGGAGTGGACGTGTCGTTGCCCCTAGCAACTGCTGTCTGTCCACATCTTCCACCAATTGTCAGGGTCTGTGGTTGCTAGGTGTGGTGGCATAGACACACAAGTCCAGTTTCTTTAGTCCAAAACAATAGTAGAGTTTTATTTTCACTCAAAAATACAGTGCAGCAACAAAAGGAAACAATACAAAAAAAAATAAAAATACCTGACCGGCTAGGCTCTAACTAAACATAGAATAGGTTACCTCACCTAGAATAACAGAAATCCAAAAGCCAGTGGAATCATTGAGGACACAGCTCCAAAAATATGTCCTCTCTGTTGGCCCTCTAGCCAAGCTCTGCCCCCAGTCTGCTGCTGGAGCTGACTTCTTAAACCTCCCTTGATGAGCAGACTCTCTGCAGCTGAGTCACTGCCGGTACATCCCCAAAGTGAGGACTGGAGGGGGGTGGAATGACAGGTCCCACTACCAACCTACCTGCCAGTCCTAAAAATCCAGTCCAGTACGAAAGTTGCCTTCTGAGAACAAACATTCCTTCTGGAGTTTTCTCATCTCACCCACCTTAGTAGTCTGGGTGAGATGTACACCCCCTCCATTACCTGACCAGCCCTCGGCTTACTATATATATATATATATATATATATATATATATATATATATATATATATATATATATACACACATGTATATATAGTGCCCCCTTCTATTCATAATGTCCCCCTATGAGCGCTTTTATAAATGTTATCCCCCTTATATATAACGCTCCCTAATGGCCCTTTATATAAATATAGCCCTCCTTCTATTAATAATGCTAATATTGCTTTTATATAAATAACACCTCTTAAGTTCATAAAGCCCCCTTATATGACTGTACAATATCCTGGGCCCAGCTGCTCACTGTTTGCCCTGTCTACCCTTGATCCTGGGTTGCTGCTATCTACTTTATTGGACAGCCTTTTTTCCTGTGTCTTTGCCTGTTGCCATCTCCTTCCTGGCTGCCTGCTTTTTAATACTGACCTGGTTGGACTTCGCCCTCGTGGATTTGGTTCCTGTCCCCGCAACCATACCTACCTCCGCAGCACGGAAAAAGGGCGGCAGTGGGCCCTCCAAGATGAGCCGCCCGCAGTCGACCCCGGTTTCTGACCGTCTTGGGAGATTCGCCAGATCCCCTACCCCCCCCGGCTTCACCTCCCCTGCTGCTTCCCTTCCAGGTCTGCCAGCGGAAGATGCCGAGCCCACCCTGAAACAGGCACTTCCTCCCTGAATGGAAAAATAGAAGAAGTCAAAATCGACCTTGGTCTGCTCCGACAAGACTTTCAGACTCTCAGGGGCAGGGTGAGTGAAGTGGAGGGCCGTGTTTCTCAGGTGGAGGATTCTGTTCAACCTCTTCCTGCCAAGATTCGGGAGCCGGAGTGGGCGGCGGGTCTCTGGGCGCAACAGGCGGACGATTTGGAGACTGCGTCGCAACAACCTGCGAATTCTGGGGCTTCCGGAGCGAGCTGAAGGTGCTGATCCCCGCTCCTTTATTGAAAAGTGGCTGAGAGATACTCTCCCGGAGGCACATTTTTCCCCAATATTTGCTGTGGAGAGGGCCCATCGTGTTCCGGCTAAACCGCCTCCCCCGGGGGCTATTCCTCGTCCTTTGCTGGCTTGACTGATCAATAGCACCGATCGAGATGTCGCCCTGCGGGCTGCACGCCAGGCAGGCGAAATTATGTTCAATGGAGCAACGGTGGCGCTCTTCCCTGACTTCTCGGCTGCCCTCCAGAAGACCAGAGCGACCTTTGTGGCGGTCAAGAGACAACTACGGGAAAAGGCTATACCATACTCCATGGTTTACCCGGCCAGGCTCCGTGTCATTCATGGCGACCGCTCTTTATTCTTCAATACTCCTAAGGATGTGGAAGACTGGCTGTCTCTTTTACCCGACTCCCCACGACGCTGATTACATGCTCCGGTGATGGGAGGTTCTCCTGGACTGTGCACACGGTTCTACGATTCTGCAGTTCTTTTACTATTTTTTTTCTCCTTTTTTCATGATGTGTATGCTACGTATCCTTCTGATATTGCTGTCTAAGTGGACACTATTGTTCTTTTTCCTTGCCCAGGGACTTCAGATGGTTATATTTTGTTTGGAACGTTTTCGGCCCTGCCGTAAATTCGTGTTTAGCTCCACTGCGCTAATTTTGAGAGAGTGCCCGAACTTCCACCGGTACTGGGTGCACTTTCTCCCCCGTTGTGGTAGCCATAGTACAGTTATGTTTATTGTTTTGGAACTGTCTGCACTACTGCTTGCACCTCTTCTGGGTGCATTGTTATGTTTTGTTTGTATATTTGCTTGGTTTGTGGTCTGCCGCGCGCTCTCTTGCCTGTGTGTCCTGCAATGTCCGGCCTATGCTTATGTGGTAATGGGTTGTCATGGTGTCACTTAGCGTTTTCTCCTGGAATGTGAGGGGGTTGGGTAGCCCGCGTAAGCGCTCCTCTGTCTTTTCCCAAATCAGGCAGGTTAATCCTCATATTGTGTGTCTCCAGGAGACCCACCTATCGTGCGAAACTTCCAGGTGGTTACAGAAACCGTAGGTCCATTGGGCCGCTCACTCTATGCATACTACTTTCTCTAGGGGGGTGTCGATTTTGGTGCATCGCAATCTCAGATGGGAGTTGGGGATGGTTGAGCGAGATCCAGAGGGGCGGTATGTGTATGTTCAGGCCTGGATCAACGCGGCCTTATATGTAATATTGGGTGTGTATTTGCCGCCCGCATCTGATCTTTCGGTGCTCCAGTCAGCGGCCCAATTTGTAGCTAGATTCCCTGGTGCGTTTGTGCTATGTCTTGGAGATTTTAACAGGGTGATGAATAATGCCTTAGACCGATTTCATGTTGGCTCGGATCCTCCGCCTTCCTCTCGTCCCACTCCTTTAGCCAGATTGGTCCAGGAGTTGGGGTGGCAGGACTTGTGTAGGATTTTGGCTCCTGACTCCAGAGTTTTTTCTTGCCATTCTGCACATAGACACGCCCTGTCCCGCATTGACTATGCTTTTGGGAATGTGAAAACGTGTTCCCTTTTACGCTCAGTCTCTTATTTACCTAGAGCGGTTTCCAATCACTCTCCCCTCCTAGTCATGCTGAACCACGGGGATATCGCTGGGTCCCGTAGGACTTTTCACATACACCCCTTCTGGCTCAAGCTGTTTTTACCTACTGACCGGATTCCTGATCAATTACAGGTCTTTCTGAAGATTAACTCCTCTGGTACTCCTCCGTCTCTCCTGTGGGAGACCGCTAAAGCGTATCTCAGAGGCTGTGTTAAATCTTCTATTTCCTATGTTAAGCGGGAGTCCTCGTTGGTAGAGACTAGCTTAGCGGCCCAGTGTACCTCCCTAGAGGCAGCCTATATTGCCAACCCGACTGACAATACTAGATCTCAATGGCTACAGGCTGGTAGACAGTACCTGCATGCACTGCATGACAAAGCTCATAGGTCCTTGTTTTTCAATAAGCAACGATTCTATGAATTGGCCAATCAGTCGAGTAGTTTATTAGCGCTCCTGGTGCACCAGGATACGGCTTCCCCCGCTATTCTTCGTGTGCGCTCGGCCACGGGCGACACTATTTTTAACAGCCGGGATATCCGTGACAGGTTCCACCAGTACTATAGCGAGCTGTATCGTTCCCAACTTAGGGTTAGCGACCAGGATATGTCTGTTTATCTTGATTCCATCCCCTTTCCCACTTTGTCAGCCGACCAGCGTGCTTTTATGGACTCCCCCTTTACCTTGGAGGAGTTGACAGAGGCGCTGGCGGGTATGGCAGTGGGGAAATCTCCGGGCCCAGATGGCATTCCGGTGGAGGTATATGCTCAGTATAAAGATGTTCTTCTTCCTGTGCTGCTGGAGTGCCCAAGTGTTTATATATTTTGAGACATTCAGCCGTGCCCGTGCCTCTCCGGTTCTTTAAGCAGCTGGACTCTTTGACAACTTCCTTTGTGTGGGGCCACTCCAGATCCAAATTGAGTCTGTCTACCCTACGGAGGCCTAAACAGCTTGGTAGTACGTCTCTCCCCGACTTGTTTCTTTATTATTTAGCCGGCCAGCTTCGTTTTCTCAAACCCTGGCTTTCCTTGGAACAGCTTGCGGGCCCTGAGACACATCTGGCTCACCACCTGAACTTTGCGTACCCTGTGGCCGGTGTTGGAACACCCTCGATTGTTTCGGGGCAGACTTCTGCCCCTTCACTCTCTGGCAGTGCAGGTTTGGCAACGAGCCCGGAAGGTGTCTTCTTATTCTGATGTCCCTGCGGAGACCCCGTTGTGGGATAATCCTGGGTTGCTTGATCTCCATGGTTTGCCTGATGCCCGGTCCTGGTCGCGCTATGGTGTGACCTCTCTGGCAGATCTGTATGAGCAAGGTAATTTTGTCACTTTTGATTCTTTAGCTTCCTCACGTGAGATCCCTCGCCATCAGTTTTTCCGCTTCCTTCAAATTCGACATGCCCTCTCCTCCATATTCTCTGCTCAGCCGTGTGCTATTTCTGAATATCCGCTTATTGGTGTGCTGCGCTCCCAGGGTCCGAGGGGCCTGATTTCTGCTCTTTATGAGCATCTGATTCACGCCAAGGTGTCCCTGACTGAGGCCCCAGCCCTGGCGCGCTGGCGCACCAATATTCCAGGGCTGACGGATGAGACGTTTCAGGACGTTTTGGAATCCTCCTTGTACGTTTCACCCTCGGCTAATAATAAGCTGATTCAAGTATTTATTTTACATCAATGTTATTTGACGCCGGCCTGTCTTTTTAAGATGGGTCGTCTATCTGGCCCGAACTGCCCCAGGTGTCCGAGTCCCAATGCGGATTTCTGGCACATGGTGTGGAGCTGTCCAGTTGTGCAGGCCTTCTGGGGAGGGGTGGTGGATCTTCTGACCGATGTTTTAGGCTGTCCTGTCTTGCTCTCTCCAGAGGTCTGTTTATTTGGTGTGCTTGATGAGGAGTTGTGGCAACATCATATCTGGATTTTCCTTCAGGATGGTCTGTTTTATGCTAGGAAAGCCATTGCCCTTAGGTGGATGTCCCCGCGGTCTCCGTCAGTATCCCAATGGCGGAAACTGGTCAATTCAGTCCTCCCGTTTAACCAAATTATGTATAAGGGCAGGGGTTGCCCCCAGAAATTCACCAAGGTCTGGGGAGCGTGGTGTGCTTCCTCTGTTACTCATTACACTGCCCCCTCCATGCGCTCGGTGTTAGCTGCCTTCACGCCTTGAGGTGTATGACTGTTGGTGCCGAGTTGTCCAGTTCATGATTGTATCTCCATGTGCATGTATTGGGTGTGGGCTGGGGTGGGATGGCGCTGCGGCAGATCTTTGTTTGTTTGTTGTTAGTTTTTTTTTTTGTATTTTCTTTTGTGAATTTATTTGCCTGTATTTTCCTGATTGCATCATTTGTTTTGTTGCATCTCCTTCAATAAAACGAGTTTTAAAAAAAGCCCCCTTATATAATATGCCCCTTCCTAACAACACATTATCAGTTGGCATAACTAGCAAAGACTGAGCCCCCAGCAAACTTTTGACTTGGGGCCCCCACAGCATAGCACTCCCTTTACTTGCCCCCGCATAGTATAACACTCCATTTAAGCACACTATATTGCATATGGTATTATGCCCCACAGTGGCCCTTGCACATGGAATTATGCCTCATGCCTCTGCAGCCTCTATTATGCCCCACAGTGGCCTCTGCAACTGCTATTATGCCCCACAATGGCCCCTGCAACCGATATTATGCCCCACAGCGACCCCTGCAACCTCTAATAAGTCCCACAACAGCCTCTGCAACCGCTATTATGCCTCACAGTGGCCCCTGCTCCGATATTATGCCCCACAGCAGCCCCT
Source organism: Leptodactylus fuscus (assembly GCF_031893055.1). Taxonomy (NCBI): domain Eukaryota; kingdom Metazoa; phylum Chordata; class Amphibia; order Anura; family Leptodactylidae; genus Leptodactylus; species Leptodactylus fuscus. The sequence goes on along the minus strand of NC_134268.1, from coordinate 134,124,000 downwards.
GCAATCTCTATTATTCTCCACAGTGGCCCACCCAACCTCTGATATGCCCCACAGTGGCCCCTGCAACCTCTATTTTGTCCCACAATGGCTCTAGCAACCTCTATTATGCCCCATAGTGGCCGACCCATGAATTATTATTATATTCTGGGGTCTTTTCAGACCCCAGCTTATAATGATTGGAGATTCCGGGAGGTGACAAACATAAGCGGTTTTCCACAGATAACTTGCACCTGAATGGGAGAGTGTCTGCTGCCCTGGGAGGAGAATTATAGCAGAGGTGGCAAATCATTTAAACTAGAAACACGGGTGGGAGGGCAAGCAGATATAGTGGTAGAAAACATCAGAGTGAGGATAAGAATAGTTGATAGGGAGATCAATTTATTACAGCTGAACAGTATATACAAATCTGGACAAAAAACTTCAAGAAAGCACACTTCTGGTAATGAACGTGTAAGCTTGTATGGCAATTTAAAGATATATTCACAAATGCCAGAAGCCTAGAGAGCAGATTGGGGGAGCTTGAAGCCCTGGACCAGGAGGAAAACACTGATATGGTTGGTGCGGTTGAGACGTTTCTTGATTTCTCACATGATTGGGCTATTAACATTCTGGATTTTTAACTCTTTCGCATTGACAGGGCTAAAAGAAATAGAGATGGAGTGTGTATGTATGTCAGAAGTGGCATGAATGTGAATGTGAAAGAGGCAAATGTGGGTGAACATTAAAGGGGTCATCTCATTTCAAGAATCCTTTCTATACTGGTAGCTTATGTAAGTTGAAGACTTTTCTTAAATATATTGCTTTAGAAATGCTGCTTTGTTTGCCTGCTATATGAACTTATTCCTACCATTGTTCACAGTGTTGCTATAACCACGGACCTGTGTTATAGTACATTTGACATCACTCATTTAGGCAGGCAGGACAATCAGCTCAGCTAAATGTAGCTTGCTGATAAAGCAGAGTCTCTTATCTCTCTATGTAAACACATAGATAAGACTGAGTCTGTTCTCTGCAAACTTTCCCCACTGTGGGACTATGGGACTATTAAAGGATTATCTTATCTTATTGTTGATCGCCAAACTGCTCTTGGACGGTTGGGAGAAGTTGATCTTGGAGGACATTCTGGTACCATTCTTTATTCATGGCTGTGTTTTTAGGCAAGACTGTGAGAGAGCCAATTTCCTTGGCTGAGAAGCAACCCCACACATGAATGGTTTCAGGATGCTTTACAGTTGGCATGAGACAAAACTGGTGGTAGCGCTCACCACGTCTTCTTCGAATAAACTGTTTTCCAGATGTCCCAAACAATCGAAAAGGGGATTCATCAGATAAAATGACTTTACCCCAGTCCTCAGCAGTCCACTCCCTGTACCTTTTGCAGAATATCAGTATGTGCCTGATGTTTTTTTCTGGAGAGAAGTGGCTTCTTTGCTGCCCTCCTTGAGACCAGACCTTGCGCCACCTCGCAGTGGAGCACTCACACCTGCCTGCTGCCATTCCTGAGCAAGCTCTGCACTGCTGGTAGCCCGATCCCGCAGCTGAAACACTTTTACGTGACAGTCCTGGCGCTTGCTGGTCTTTCTTGGGCACCCTGGAGCCTTTTTGCCAACAATAGAACCTCTCTCCTTGAAGTTCTTGATGATGTGATAGATTGTTGATTGAGGTGCAATCTTTCTAGCTGCGATACTCTTCCCTGTTAGGCCATTTTTGTGCAGTGCAATGATGACTGCACGTGTTTCTTTAGTGATAACCATGGTTAACAGAAGAGAAACAATGATGCCAAGCACCAGCCTCATTTTAAAGTGTCCAGTGGTGTCATTCTTACTTAATCATGACAGATTGATCTCCAGCCCTGTCCTCATCAACACACACACCTGTGTTAATAGAGCAATCACTGAAACAATGTTAGCTGGTCCTGTTAAGGCAGGGCTGCAATGATGTTGAAATGTGTTTTGGGGGATAAAGTTCATTTTCTAGGCAAATATTGACTTTGTAAGTAATTGCTGTTAAGCTGATCTCTTTATAACATTCTGGAGTATATGCAAATTGCCATTAGAAAAGCTGAAGCAGTAGACTTTGTAAAAATTTATATTTGTATCATTCTCAAAACTTTTGGCCATGACTGTAAATGCAAAATAAAAAACAAGGACAGGTCAAGCAGATCCCATAAATAATGGTAATGTAGAGTTGGTTAACAGGGAATAAGAAAACGTAGAGCTCCTAAATGGGTTCTTTAGCTCTGTGTAAGCAGAAGGACAGGGAGTAGTTTATGTAAAATTCACAATGCTGGTAATACATCAACCATGATGCTAAAGTGGATAAACATTGAATGGTCCATGCCAAGCTAAGGAATAAAATGTGAGAAAGGCTCCAGGTCCAGATTTATTAAACCCATGAGTACTTAATCCCTTTCTGACATCCTCTGTAATAGGATGCTGGTGCTTCAAAGATGGTGGCCGTTTTGCTACATTGTGGATGCCATAGCAACCGAATATCTACTGTATCAGTTCACTGTATCAGTTCATTCTGATCGCGGGAATTGCAGGTCAGAACATCACTTTAGGTACTAGAGTGCAGCATATGTGTGGGATTTGCATGCACTTTACTGAGGAAAGCTGCTGCTGACGCAGTGAAGAATAAGAAGAGGAGGGTGCCTTCATATGAAGGGGTGTATAACAGAAGCAGGAGTCGGAATACTGGGGATGACAGTGCTGCAGGGGAACACCCCCATTGCTCACTGCACAGAATTTGCATATAAGAATAAAGTCTTCATTGCAAAAATGGCATTTAAGAAAAGATAAAGTAAGGTTTCTAAAGTCTATTCCAACATGTCATTAGAGAAGTTTATTGATAGATTGCCTTTAACCCCTTCTAGTCTATGGCGGCCACCCGAATCCCGAATTGCCAACAGGCTCCCGAACGGCCGCCGTGTTTAAACACCCGGCATCCGCCATACTGTTTAAAAATTGCGGTCGTCTGGACACCATAGACGCCAAGTTACTACTGTTTTATAAAGTAGACACCCAGCGTTAATGCCCACAGTCGGTGCCCATACCGATCGCGGGCATTAACCCCTCTGGCACCTTGGTCAAAGCTCAGCAAGGCACCATTTTCCCGGTAGTGTGTGGGCACTGCCATTGTAAGGATTGGAGTCAGGGTCAGGCGGTGCAAGATGACACGGCTGGGATGCAAAACTGTGCAACTAATGACAAATGGGGTCGTAGGCCCCGTGGCTAGAACTATGCTGTTATGTCTGAGGTGAGGCAGACCAATGCTCTCCCTAATTGAAGTGCGCCTGCCGTGACTCCTACGCTACTGTCCAGGCGACTAGGGTGAAGGAAGAGGAAGCCCTGAAAGTGCTAGGGGCTGGAGTAATGAGGGTCACGCCGAAGCAGAAAGCACAGTGTAAAATGCAATGCAAAACAAAAGACAAAATGGCATGGAACCAGGAAGGACAACAAGTCCCAGCGAGAACACAATAGAGAAGGTGAGGTCGGACAAGCAGAGGGTTAAACCAGGATATCAGAAGTGCCAAATCAGAAGACGAAGAATAGTCAAATACGAGTCGGGTACACTGCAACTAATACACAGACTGAAAGATACACAGACAGGATATCTGACAGCAGGAGACCAGGAAACACAAAGTGAATGGCTGGCAAAGATACAAGCCTGGGTGGGGTTTAAATAACAGCAGAGAAAAACACACCCAAAACCTATGATGGCTAATGGCATAGAGTACTGAGAGCAGGGAAAAGATTTAACCCTTAATCACCTAAGCGCAACCAACAGAACTCTTAACACGTCTCCAGGGGAGGCGCCGCGCATCAAGGAGACTACGGCGACTTCGTGTCCTGACAGCCATTTTCTCAAGCTCTCGCTCCAGGATTGTTTTGCCATGACAGTGGGGAGCCTTGTGAAGGCTCCCTGGCCTGTCATTCAATGGATTCTATTGCAGGCTCCTAGGCCTGTCATAGTAATATCACTATGATCAGCTGCAATAGTAATGTATAGAATCTCCCATAGACCTGCAATACAAGTGTATTGCAGGTTCAAGTCCTGGGGGGGGCTAATAAAATAGTGAAAAAAATAGTTTTAAAAATATAATAAAAAAATAAATAAAAGTTCAAAATCACTCCTTTCCCTAGAATACATATAAAAGTAGAAAATTACTGTGAAACACATATACATTAGGTATCCCTTTGTCTGAAAGTGCCTGGTCTACTGAATATAGGGTATCTACAGTGCTCCTATTACGTTGGGAAGGGGTTAATAGGAGCACTGCAGATACCCTATCTTCAGCCAGGCTGAATTCCAAGTGGGAGGGGAAAAAGCCCAGTCCTTAAGATCAGGGAAGGGGCAGATAGACAACCAAAATTCCCCTTTCCCAGCACCCAGCATCTACTGCACCCATAAACTCCGGCCATTTTAATATTTTAAATTTTCCAGTAGCTGCTGCATTTCCTCCCCTCGGCTTTTACTCGAATCAATAAGTTTTCCCAGTTTTTGTGGTAAAATTAGGGGGGTCGGCTTATATTCGGGTTGGCTTATACTTGAGTATATACGGTACTTTTCTGATATTAATGTGTATATTCTTGTGTAATGATTGTGTGTATGTGTATTCTGAGGCATTTTTCATTTTTGACTCCCCGTTTTCCAAACCCCATATCTTTTTTTATTTTTCAATTCATAGAGTCAGTTCATGAGAGCTTAATGTTTGTGGGATAAATTGTTCTTCATAATGGTACCATTTTTTATTCTGTACAATGTATTGTACAGCTGGACAAAAAAATTAAGGATGGGTTGGAATTGCTGAAAAACTGCATTTTTCTGTGCAGCCATAATGACATTTCACCTGTATTCTATGTTTCGTTACGATTCCAGGGACTCCACATTTATATAATTTTATTTACATTTTAAGCCCTTTAAAAAATTCTAAACAAAGGCAGATTTTTTTTTTTCTCCTAAAGCCTCCATATTCAGACATCTGTAACTTTTTCTGTGTATGCATAGGGCATCTTTTATTCCTGGCCAGATGTACATTTTACTTACACCATTTTGGTGAATGTCTTTTGCTTAGAGTACTGTTTATTAAAATCTTTGCTAAACGCGAAATAGCAAAAAAAACTGTGGATCGGCACTTTTGATTTTCTTCTCACGGAATTCTCCATTACGGAAAAATATTTTTAGAAGTTTGCAGTAATTAGGGATACTTTTTGTGTACTAAATGTACCGTATTTTTCGGACTATAAGACGCACCGGACCATAAGACGCACTAAGGTTTTAGAGGAGGAAAATAGGGAAAAAAAAAATTTTAAGGAAAAAAAATTGGTGAAATATTTAATAACCTAATAATATAATATTTCACCAATGTAAATAGAACCGGGGGCTTTCGGACACAGGGATACCAAATGTGTATGTGTTTCACAGTAATGTTTTTGTTTTATATGTATTCTAGGGATATGGGGGTGATTTGAACATATATCTCTATCTATCTATCTATCTATCTATCTATCTATCTATCTATCTATCTATCCATCCATCTATCCATCCATCTATCTGTCTGTGTCTGTCTGTCTTTCTATCTATCTCCTATCTATCTATCTATCTATCTATCTATCTATCTATCTATCTATCTATCTATCTATCTATCTATCCATCCATCTATCTATCCATCTATCCATCTATCTATCCATCTATCTATCCATCTATCTATCCATCTATCTATCCATCCATCTATCTGTCTGTGTCTGTCTTTCTATCTATCTCCTATCTATCCATCTATCCATCTATCTATCCATCTATCTGTCTGTGTCTGTCTCTCTATCTATCTATCTATCTATCTATCTATCTATCTATCTCCTATCTATCTATCTATCTATCTATCTATCTATCTATCTATCTATCTATCCATCTATCTGTCTGTGTCTGTCTGTCTTTCTATCTATCTATATCTAATCTATCTCATCCATGGATGGAAAGAGACACCCTGCAGTGAAGCTATGCAAGAAGAGAAAAAGGGGCGGGCCAGACGGGTGAAGGAGGTGTGGTTTTCTAAGCAAACTTGAAAACACACCTCTTTCACCCATCTGGCTTGCCCCTCCTTCACTGCCTCTCAGATCTGGCTCTTGCAATGAAGCCACACAGGCAGGGAAGTAGGGGCGGGCCAGACGGGTGAAGGAGGCGTGGTTTCAAGCTTGCTGAGAAAACCACGCCTCCTCCTCCCGTTTGGCCCGCCCCTCCTTCCCTGTCTGTGTGGCATCATTGCCGGAGCCAGATCTGAGAGGCAGTGAAGGAGGGGCGGGCCAGACGGGAGAAGGAGGCGTGGTTTTCTCGGCAAGCTTGAAACCACGCTTCCTTTACTTGTCTGGCCCGCCCCTACTTCCCTGCCTCTCATATCTCGCTCCTGCAAACACGCGACACAGACAGGGAAGGAGAGGCAGAGCAGGCAGGCACCGTGCTGCTCTCCGTGCTGCTCCTCATAGACAGGACACAGACGCTGCACACGCTGCATTCGGACTATAAGACGCACACACATTTTCCTCCCATATTGGGAGGAAAAAAAGTGCGTCTTATAGTCCGAAAAATACGGTATGTGTTTCATGGTAATGGATCGACCAGCCTCGGATCTCATTTTAGGCATCGGTAATCTTCTCCAAAATGCTGCCATGAGTTTTGGCAGTGTGTCTATGGCGGCCGCTCAGCTCCCTATAAGCCACCATATTTAAATACCTGATATCTCCTGTAATAGTGGATGTCGGGAAGAGGTTAATATAATATACAAAATAAGTAAATATAAGATGTAAATATTTCAAAACATTCATATTCTGTAATCAAAAGTGTGAGGAATAAACATTATTTGTATGTTCAGACACAAAATATATCTCATCTTCTTCAATCTTATTATTAATTTTCCTTTCATTCAGATTACCTCATTTGCATATTTTCAAAATAGACTTCCCCCATGCTTGTTGGTGTTGCTTAATATGCTTTTATATGGAAATGGATATTTGTAAGAATATATAACTATTGAAAAAAGAAACAGTACTTCTTATATTTATTATAAATGCCTTTAGATCATCAACTTATGTGTTATTCTTTAGTTCAATTCCCTCCAATGAACATGTGCTAATTTTAAATAAATTGCTTTTAACAGAACTGATGAATATATTGTGAAGTTAATTAGTTTCTGTAAAATATTAAATAACTAAAATATCTTCACTTGCCATTCATTCGACATTCATACTTCATGTGACTTTATTCAAAGTAACTCAGACTTCTATATCTTTAATGTATGTGAGTGTGTCCTTTTGAATGATGTAACTCAAATATATTTATTTCAAAATATAAAATGTCTTTTTCTATATATGTGTAACTTTTTTGTTTGGATACATCCTAAATTTTAATTAGGGCTTTCATTAGCATAAACCTGTCATAGGGAAGCCATACCATAGAGTAGAATAACTCTATACTTGTCCAACAGGTCAAGTGTGACAATGTACCTGTCAATCAACTAACCACAGAATAAGTCACATGCTCTTATCAAATGGAACTCGCATATTTTTTTCTCTCTTACAATGGAGATAACGTATATGAAGAAAATATTTTAACACGTGTGTGATGTAAGTGATAACCTTACTTTTCTTTAACATGCATTACTGTAAATCATACCATATTACCACGTAGCGGGCTGCAGCTAAAAACAGGGGTGGCAATACTTCGCTGTTTTTCCTGCAGTGCGTTTCACAAAAAGTTGGACATTCTGTTTCCATTATACCTATAGGGAACCTGCAGGCGTTTCCGTAGGTGTAATTGACATATTGTGATTTCCAAAATTGTGACGATTTTTGAAATCGCAGCTTGTCCCTGTGCGTATTTTTCCAAAAGGTGTGGATGAGATTTGCTATACCTTGCAGTGACGGTAAAACACCAGTTTTTTTTTCTGTGGTGTTTCTGCCATGGCCAGACCCCAGCATCTACATCTCGTGGGGCCAGGCCTTAATATGTTTCTCAAATTAATTGTTAGACATTTTGTACAGATATGAGACTTAATTTATGTATATAACAAAGGATTGATGAATGAGTCAATGAATTAAATGTTGCTTTTTCACATATCTGAGGAGTAATAGAGATAATATTTTAGAAACAAATTAAATTGATACAATAATTTAATCCATGGAAATATTTACTAACTTTATTGGCGTCTTCTACAATATTTTCATATTATGCTTTTTTTTTTTTCCTTTTTGCTTTTTTTCTGCATAAGATGAGATGTGACAAAAATAGATGTTGCTAATCAAGATTAAGATTAAGCTACTCTTATATGACACACACATATAGTGGCATGCAACAGTTTGGCCGCCCCTGGTCAAAATGACTGTTATTGTAAACAGTTAAGCAAGTTGAAGATAAAATGACCTTTAAAAGGCATAACATTAAAGATGACACCTTCTCCATGCATTTTTTTGAAAAACAAAAAAACAAAACAAACAACAACATAGTTTCATACTTTCAAAACAACAAAAAAATGAAAATTGCCTGATGCAAAAGTTTGGGTACTCTGCATAGTTAGTACTTCATAGTACCCCCATCAAGTATCACAGCTTGTAAACGCTTTTTGTAGCTAGCCTGCCAATAGTCTTGCAATTCTTGTTTGAGGGATTTTCATTCATTCTTTCTTGGAAAAGTCTTCCAGTTCTGTGAAATTCCTGGGTCGTCTTGCATACACTGCTCTTTTATGGTCTAGCCACAGACTTTCAATGATGTTGAGATCAGGGGACTATGAGGGCCATGATAAAACCTTCAGCTTGCACCTTCTTAGGTAGTCTATGGTGGATTTTGACATGTGTTTGGATCATCATTCATTTGTAAACGCCATCCTCTTTTCAATTTCCAGCTTTTTTTTTTTACAGATTTTGCTAGGTTTGCTTCAATATTTTGCTGATCTTTCATTGAATTCATTGTTCTCTCTACCCTTGAAATGTTCTACATACTATTGGCTGCAACACAACCTCATAGCATGATTGATCATTGGGAAAACTCATTTTTAACTAATCACATCCTTACATAGCCTTTAGAAAGGCTATTCCACACATACCTTTAGTATGTAAATTGCCTCAGTGGTTTTTGAATAAGTCCGTTTTTATTCATATGCTAATTAGACTGGGTGCACGATGCATCATGCACCCTCTTTGCTATTGTTTACTATGGGTTTATTCAGCACAGGCTGCTGCTGATGACTCAGCTTCCTGTTTGCACACACACGTAGGAGATAATAGCAGAGAGGAGGCTACTGGGAACTTCCTGTGCTAGCTGGAGGCTCATTAGCATATGAATAAAAACTGACTTATTCAAAGAATAACAGCGGCGTTTACGAGCGCTCCCATTGAAGTGAATGAGAAGTGTTCAGCAGTCTGCCGTAACGCCGGCGTGTACGGCTGTGATACACGCCCGGCATTACTCCGTGTGAATGCCCCCTTTGTTTGGGAACAGTGGGAGCTAGAGAAAAAATTCTGCCAGAATCAGTGGAGCAGCAGCTGAAGGAATTCAAGAACACCTGGAATGGAAGGATTGGATTTCTCAATCCACTTTTTTGTGGTCCAGGCAATAAAGAAGGAACATATCCTGGCAAAGTTCCTATTAGTAGACTCTGTGGTCAACCTCGAGGCTTCCAGATTGAAGGATTTCAGATCCTTGCAGAGCTGATTCTGAATGGATGGAAGCCTCCAGTAACACCCAGAACTGTATAAGTTGGGGAAACCAAGCTCTCTTTGTACAGAATGAAATGATGGCGATTACTGAGACTTGGTCCTGTATGATTTTCATCGTTACCTTTGATATCATTGAAACGGGAGGGAATATGTATGCCAGCTGAACGTCCAAGGGATGAACAGGGTATCAACAGCCAAAGGATTGTCCTCCTGGTAAAGAGAGCAGAACTTCTCCACCTTGGCATTTAGTCTGGTTCCCAGTTGGTCTACTTCTGGATAACTCCTCTACTAGTTGATCGCCTGGGAGACTTCTGAATGGAGAAACCTTCCCCAATAGAACTTCCCACTGGAAGGGGCAAATATGCCGTAAGGTACTACATCTACGGCTGCAGACATTAACCCCAAAGTCTTTATGCCCGTCCTGGTGATTATTGAACGGGTATCAATAGAAACTTTGCGGCAACTCTTCTTTCCTCTCCTTTCTGGAGGGAGGAAGTGAGATCTTCATCAGGCCGGCCAACTAATGGTGGAAGTGACGTCAGCAGGCGGCTTCAACCCTCCCTTCTGCCAGTACAGGGAGGTGGAAATGCCAAGGAATCACCAGACAGCAGGAAGATGTCAGATGACATCACAACGATGGCTGGAGGTGCGCTGAACATTCTCACACCACTCCAGCAATCAGAATGAGTCCAAAACCAGGACCCGGTTCAAAACATGGAAAAGAAAAAACCTTCAAAAGTTTCCTTCACAGATATAGACAAACCCGAAGCAAGCGCAGAGTAAGGCTGAGGCAGGCAGGGCATAGAGCTCAAGAAGAGGACACAGACTGCGCAGTAACAAGGACAGTGTAAGTTTACAAAAAAAATTAATTCCTCAATATGGGGAAGGAATACCTTCCTCCCCCAACTGTCCCACCAACACAGGACAGGAAAAAAAACACAGTTGGGGGTGGATCTTCCTTGCATATTTTGAGAGGAAGAGGTTCTTATTTTTAACTATTTAGTTTTTTTTAGTAAAAATTCCATTCTGTCCTATTGTGCTGCTGGTGGGATGTAAGGGAAGCAACGTTTCCTCAAATTGTGTCCTAAACATTGTTTTGCAAATAAACAGCAGTTTTACCTTAAAATCTAGATGATCATTAACCTAATACAACTGCAGCCAGTTTTGAAATTTGTGATTTTTTTTTTTGTTGTTGGTATAGTGATAACTATACATTTTTATTTTTCTGCTGATGTTAGCTGTATGAGAGCTTTTTTGTGGTGTAAGCTGTTTTTTTTTCTATCTTAGTATATGATACTGCAATAACTTTAACTGCTGGGATGAAACGTATGATGTCCTGAGCATTACAGCTCTGGCACCTAATGTGAACAGTTAAGAGGCTGCAGTGCTTGCACAAGCATCACAGACCCTTTAAAAAGCTGATCAGTAGGGAGGTTAAGAGTCTGACCCACCAATCTAACAATAATACTGTATCTTAAAGAGGTTATCCAGGATAAAAAATTAAAAAAAAGACATTATGCTGGGGGAAGTGAAAAAAATAAATAATTCACCTGTCCCAGGTGCTCCGGGGACCTCCAAGTGTGGTCCGCTCCTGCCACTTCGATGTTTTCCTGCAATGGAAGTCCTCACTGACTGTGATGTTCCAGGACCCTTTCGTTAGGCTGCTGATTAGCCTCATTGGTCCGGTACGGACTTTCGCCAAAAGAAAACAGGAGCATCTGGGAAAGGAGAGTATGTTTTTTGATTATTTTTACCTCCCTCGGCAAAATTTAAAAAAAAAAATCTCAAAAATTTTGAAAACACTTTTTCTTTGGCCACAGTGTAAATGCCAAACCATTTTACAGTACCTGCAAAGTTATTGGGATTCTGGCTAATCCCATCCATGAATTGCAGCAAATTATCTGCAGTGGAAATGCTGCGATTTCAAAAACCACTGCATGTCAATTATACCTACGCTGGCACTTTCCATATATGTTTAATATGGACTTAAGGTCTGCAGAGGAAAACTCTGCTGACTTTTTGTGAAAAGCACATTTTGACTGTGGCTCGCTATATGGAGCCTTAGCCTAAAGGGACATTTCCTGCACTGGATTAGCCTTATTACTCATACATAAACAAACGAAGCCCTAAATGCAACAACTTGTCTCCTCTCCCTCTTTTCACAGTGACTACAGAACATGCACACAAATCTCTCCCATGAAAGTTAGTGTGTAATTTCCTGTCTACTATGATGCTGCTCAAGCTGTGGAATATGTTGGTGCAATATAAATAAAATTATTATTAAATCATTAAAGTGACATTTTTTTAAAAAAATCTAATCAAAATAAGTAATTTGTTATGATGACATAGGGAAATTTGAAGGTGATTTTGAGTAACATTGTCTCAAATTAACTGTGTCCCTGCCAAAAAGAAAAAAAGAAAAAAAAAAGCTTCATTTCCGCAAAGTGGGGTCTCTGCCAATAAAGCCAGTTTTTTTTGAGCGATGAAACCCATGACAAAACGTATTTCAATTTCATGGAGCAGTTTTTCTTTTTTCTGTCAAATTCATCAGTGTAAATTATCATATGTACCCGAGTATAAGCTGACATTTTCAGCACAGTTTTTATGCTGAAAAAGCCCCCCTCGGCTTATACTTGAGTCACGCAACACAGGACTGCAAAGACCTGCATAAATTAAGTGAAGGGGGAGTGTCCTTCAGTGGTTGCTACAGTAATGATATAGGACGCTCTCCCCTTCACTAGCAAGAGAGATGAAAACCCAGGAGGCAGCAGGTCACTGCTCCTGTGCCTTCATCGAGGAGAGCTCATACAGTAAAGTGAAAGTAAAACACACAGGTTCATACTGGGGTTACAATTCCTATTAATGTCAGGCATTTGGGGTTATTAATTTAGCTTTAGTAACTCCATGTGCCTCACATTAATAGTAGTTAACCTCATCATGTCCCTCACATTATCCCCTGTGTTCCCCATATAAGGGTTACTAATATGTGAGAGATATGGAGGTAATAATAAAGTGTCTTAACAATGTTTAATGTAATAATTATTACCTCCATGTTTCTCACATATCATTAACCCTTATGTGAGGCAGGGGGTTAATGTGAGGGACATGATGGGGTTAACTGCTATTAAGCTGAGGCACATACTAAACTGTAACTGTAAACTGTAACTGTAAACTTACTAAACTGTAATACACATGACCAGACTTTTTATCTGCAATAGTGGATAAAATTATGGAATATTACATTTCAATGGGCCTGTACACATAAATGCCGTTGCTTTTGTGGCTGTGTTTCTGGGCCAAATTGAAGAGCTGCAACTTATGGAGCAGGTCCTATATGTGTCCTATATATGTCTGTATTTGCAGCCCTATCAATTCATTGTTAATGTAAAGATCGGTGATCTGTTAATGTAACTTTATTGGTATCTATTTTCATTTTTGAAATTTTCCAGCAGCTGCTGCATTCCCCCCCTTCCTCCAGGCTTATACTCGAGTCAATACGTTTTCCCCGTTTTTTGTGGTAAAATTAGAGGCCTCGGCTTATATTCGGGTCAGCTTATACTCGAGTATATACGGTACTTTTCTGATATTAATGTGTATATTCTTATGTAATGATTGTGTGTATGTGTATTCCTGTCTGAGGCATTTTTCATTTTTAACTCCCCATTTTCCAAACCCCATATCTTTTTTTATTTTCCAATTCATAGAGTCATATGAGAGCTTAATGTTTGTGGGACAAATTGTTCTCATAATGCTAACATTTTTTATTCTGTACAATGTATTGTACAGCTGGGAAAGAAATTAAGGATGGGTTGAAATTGCAGATGGCAAATTGTTGAAATTACTGTGCCGTCAAAAAGACATTTCACCTGTATTCTATGTTTCGTTACGATTCCAGAGACACAAGTATATACGGGACTCCTTATTCTTGTTTGTATTTATCAGCATTATGCCTTGGTGCAAACTCTTTATTTATTTAATTTATTTATTATATTTAATTAGTATATTTAATTAATGTAATTAATTATGTTTTGTTTTTTCCTCAAATGTGTAGAGAGGATCCAAAATTCACAAGATATAGCACTAATGAAGAATATGAATTCATCAGTTACTAATTATATGTATATTTCTCTTTCAGTTCAACAGAGGATCAGTTCCGATGGCAAACACAAGGTAAATAGTTTGTATTTTACATTGTTATAGTTTGTATTCACAATGGAAAGTCTACTCTAACTATTTGTCTTGGCTTGAATCTAGATATTCATGTGTAATTTATTACTGGTACAGATAATTTTTTTTATTAGTTTAACAGTATTTTGATCACAACTTACATATGAACTCTCAATCTATTGTACTGTAATATTATCAAAATGAAAAGCCTCAAATAGTATATATTGTATACAGAGAATCTTCCCAGCCAGCACCAGAAAAAGTTATTGAAACCAAACTACTACAACCTATAAGAACTTAAAACCAGTGCTTATTATACTGTTTGACTGCATGTGATATTAACTTTTAATAAGTGAATAGTATAGGTAATATATCTTACTAAAAAATGGAGAAGGAATTGTATTTCTGTAACCTCTTAGCGACCCAGGGCGTAACAGTACATCGTGGGTTGCATGAGGATGTATGGAGAGAGCTCAGGAGCTGAACTCGCTCCATACAGGGCGGATGCCAGTTGTATAATGCAGCCGGCACCCACTGGATCGGTGCCCAAACCTGGAGACCCTCAGCTGCCACAGAATCAGGCAATGCAATGATGGACTTCTTCCTCTTTAACCCCTTCCCAAAATCCGCTATAATATCATGGCACTGCCGGGAAGGACTTCCCTCAAACTGTTGTAGTACTTCGGCGACTGCATGGTGAACACAGAAACTGTGTGCACACCCTGCCTTGCGGGTGTCAGCCATATGTTACAGCTGACACTGTCCTGTAACACCCGTGTTAAGGAACCGTGTCCGATCTCGGGTGTTAACCCCTAAGATGCCTCAACGGTTTTGGGGCATGCCGGTGTTCCTAGTGGACAGCCCGGGGTCTGATCAGTGACCCCGCGTCTGCCTCATCCCTTCCCCTCCATGTACCTGGTTGATCCTGCCAGGAATGGAGGCTGCCAGCCTTTCGTAACAGTAACTGCCATTCGAAAAAATGGACAGTAAGTGTCCGTTTATTCTTGGTTTTGGTTTCTACCATTAAGGTCTATGGACAACGGACATATAACGGACAATAACTGATAGCCATCAGTTACTGTCCATCTGTGTCCATTATGATACGTGTTTTTTTTTTTTTTTTTTTTTTAACAGACACCAACGGTAGTGTGAACCCTACCTGTCCAGGAGAGGACAGAGGTTAAAGCTTTGTTAGGGCTCAACCTGAGAATGAACAGGGATAGACAGTGAATGCAGAGCAGATGACAGGCCAGCAACTCTGTCAGTCATGTGAAGTATCTGTCCACTGCAGAGTCAGGATGTAAGACAGAGCTTCAGAGCTTTCAAGTCCTGACTACTAAGGGGAGGAGAGTTTGTTAAAAACATTGGCTATAGGAAGCAGAACCCATCAAAGGGACTCAGCAATACCACACGTTCATTCCATGTAGTGAAAGAAATAAAAACAAGGATTTTTTCATTCAACAATGACAGTGAAGTCCATGAAGTGGTAGAAGGCGGCACAAGATTGGCAATGGATGACCTGTGAATATGATCAATATAAAATAAAATGTACCGAGCAACCCGCTCACAACGCCTTTGGTTGAATGATCAACGGCGATAGTCAGTCCAAAATGTTTGGATACGCCAACCGGAGGGATTCAGCAACAGTGGAGACATCCAACACCCCAATGGGGTGGAGCAGTATGGGGAAAGACCAGAGGATGAAAGGAAAACTGCGCTACTCCATATGTCTTCAAACAATCATGCACTTTATTTAAGATTTCAAATACACAACGCTTAGGACAGCAATTCGGGGGAATTCCCCTCAAAAGTGTGTACACATGAGTATCCCTGTTATCTTAAGATCCTTCCTAGGCTGCTTGGATGTAGGTGGACTTCAACCAACGATGACCAGGTGTGTGAGTAGAGGAATCCAGCGTCAACCAGGTGGTATAAAATTTAACTTTTATTGCTTCATAATAAAATCATTACAGGATACCCGAGGGTAAATACAGATGATAAAGCATAGAAAAGGCTACGCTTATCGGAACTTTTTATCATTCCTTCCTCATGGCAAGGAAGGAATGATAAAAAGTTCCGAAACTTTGGGGTAAGAAAATGGCCGCTGGCATGCGCAGTTGGCTCTGCCCGAGGCCTGACGGCAGAGCGGATTGCGCATGTCCAGAAGGTTGAAACCAGCGCTGGAAGAAGACGCAGGGAGAGGCCATTCCAGGCGACGATAGAGGCGGCGCTGGAGATTTCTCTGGCAGCATTAGGGACGCCCCCAGTGCTGTTTGAGCACTGAGGCCTGCCCCCAGTGCTACGAGAACTAATTTGCATACAGAAGAAAACTGGGATTTCTACTGAACAGTGGCGTGGAGAAGACATCTAAAGGTAGGAGAAGAATAGCTTTTCTTAAAGGGGTTGGCCACTTTATAACTAACAGTCTGTAATCTGTAGCCCAAAGATAACTAATAAACTTTCTCATAGACATTCATTTTCAATTCTGCTTCTGTCTCTTTATTTTTGAAGCCACGCCCCCCCACTTACCTTGTTCTGCCGGCTCTCTGACACTCCTCCTCTGACCACTGAGCTCGTGACATGGAGAGGGATGTGACCCAGCTTGACCATGTCACGTGTCTGTGACTGCTCTGCTCTTCTGCCTGGTCTTTCACTATTCAGCAAGGACCTTATGATGTCACAGTCACATGACTCTCTAGTCTTGTTACTGGGTAGGCGTGTCTGTGCTTGCAAGAAGGTCCTTGAACATGTACTGTATAAAAGTTGTATCCCATTGCAGTGGAGGAACATGCAGAGATGTGAGATGCCTGGTGTAATGTGGGGATGTGAAAGATGTGGGGTTTATTGTGTAGTGTGGGTGAGATGTAGGGTTGCATGGTGTGGAGGGGAGGACAAATCTGGGGGAGAGATCTGGGCTGCATTGTGTAGTGGGGCAGATCTCAGGTGCATGGTGTACTATGGGGTAAGAGTTGTAAGGTGCATGGTGTAGTGTGGAGGTGGAGAGATGTGGGGTGCATTGTCTAATGGGGAGAGATATGGGGTGTACTGTGGGGGGGCAGATTTGGGGTGCATTGTGTAGTGTACTTTGGGGGGTAAAGATCTTGAGTGCATGGTGTACTATGGGGTAAGAGTTGTCGGGTGCGTGTTGTAGTGTGGAGGTGGAGAGATTGTATAATGTGGGGTGTAGTGTGTACTGTGGGGAGAGAGATGTGGGGTGCATGGTGTACCATGGAGTAGAGATGTGGGCTGCATAGTAGAGAGGCACATGGAGAGCTGTGGGGTGGTTGTGTGTGCTCCTTGCACTGAAGATACATTCAGGAAGGGGGGGGCTTGGCGATGCACAAGAGGCTCATGAAGAATGGAGGAATCTTTCATATCTGTGTAAGGGCTAGTTCACACGGGGACATGGAGGCGGATTTTGACAGCGGAATCCACGTCATAATCCACCTCCATACAATGATAGTCTATGTAGAGGCTTTTTTTTTTTTTTTTCACTACCGTTTTTTTACCCTAGACGAAAAAAGAAGCTACATGATCTTTCTTCAGGCTTTTTTTTACTGCGCGTTTTTTTGCATACAAATGCGTCGCGTTTTTTTTTTCTACAAAAAAACACGTAGTAAAAACGCAACGCGGTTTTTGCGGCCCGTTCTCTTTTAAGGGATGGGAAAACCGCCTAACCTTGTTGGAAGCAGTTTTTACAAAAAAAAGGTTCCACAAAAACAAGCCAAGGTCCCAAAAAACGCTTCTTAATTAGGAAGCGTTTTTTTTCCGGTGCCAAAATAAGCCACACGTAATTTACGTGTGAACTAAGCCTTAGGTTTCCATGAGAGGCAAACGTTGGGCTTCGCCATAAAAGACACATGGGGAGCTGTGTGAAACTTGTTTGGAGTGTTCTGAGCTGTGGAGTGCTTATTAACACTATGGGGGTGCACTAGAGAGATGTAGAATGCTTGTCTGGGGGTGCACAGGAAATATATGGCTATTGGTGAAATAACTGCTAGCAGTTCGGGGGTAGACTTACAGGGGCTATCTGCAACAAGTTATCCCCTCCCCTGTGCGTACCTTGCAAGGGGATCATAAGAATTTGAACTTTTCTCTGGAATTTGGACTGGTGAGGACCTGGCTGTGTTATATATATATATATATATGTATATATATATATATATATATATATATATATATATATATATATGTATATATATATATATATATATATATATATATATATACACAGTCACTGGTGAGGACCTGGTCCTTCTGGAGTAGGAGATTTAGCCATTTTACTGTGAGCTGGGTAGATACTACTTCAGTTCAGATCCTGACCACTAGGGGGGAAAAGGTCCTGACCAGTAATGTGAAATAGATCATACTGAGGCGGCTAATACTATAAGTGATAAGGACCAGGTCCTTACTGAGTATAGTATTTAGTCACAACCCTATTGTAATCGATGGTGTCCAGTGGCATTTTATTGATTAGTCCATTTGAATTTAGCGCTAAAGAAGGTGTTTTCGGGCTCCTTTCATATTGGATGAATCATAGCGGCCCTCAGCGGCTATTAGTTGTGCAGGGCCCTATGATTCAGCCCAGTGTTGTGACAGTGACAGCCATTGTGAGCGCATTCTGCTAGCCGGAGGTGCTGAGGTGAATGAAGCTGTGTGATCACATCCTATGTGTGGGCAGCGCTGTGATGCGCCTCAGCCTGGAATGTAGGCCAGGAGTTTTACTTTCAGTTTATTGATGTCCCGCCCACTCAGGCCGGCTGAGCTCACACTGCAATATCTCATTTTAATGGGGAACAGGTAAGATAAATTTCATTTTTACCGCACATTTGTCCTATAACCATCTTTCTGAGTTGCCTGGGGCACTGTGGTTTTTTCAGCTTAAGGGTGGCCAACCCCTTTAAGTCTGTTCCTATGTGTTAGGGAGAAAAAAATGTAATTTTTTAATTGATTGAATCCCTTTAACTCAGGTGGTGCCGAACACCATGACAGGCCGGACATACTCATTGACACATTGCTAGTAATGGCTCGTTAACATCTGTGTCCGGGGTCTCCATTTTGCAGGTTTCTTTTTCCTGCCCGAAATTGGACAGGAGACAGAAACCTGCAGGCATTTTTCAAACCCATTCATTTGAATGGGTTTGAAAAGTGTCCAGCCGTGAGTGCTGGTGAGTGTTTTGTGCTCTCCACGGCAAAACCGTTTCTTTTTTGACCAGACACAAAATCGGACATGCAGGACTTTGTGTCTGGTTTAAAGAAAACGGTTTCGCCACGGAGAGCACAAAACGCTCACCGGCGCTCACGGCTGGACACTGTCTGACAGGTTTCAGTCTTCTGCTGGCAGAAGACGGAACCTAAAAAAATAGAGCGGGCACTGATGTGAACCCAGCGTAAGTGCTTATGGACAAGATTACATTTCACTCACTAGAAGGGACAAATTGATGATAAAAGGCCAGTTTAAAAACGTCCTATTACCGTATATACTCGAGTATAAGCTGAGTTTTTCAGCACAGTGTTTGCGCTGAAAAAGTCCGTCTCGGCTTATACTTGGGTCATTACGGCAATATCATAGTTACAGACCCGGTATCTGGACCCGGCATACAGACACCGGGTGGGAGCTTGGCGATGCTGTACATTTGAAACTGCAGAAGTACTTCCGGTACTTCTGCGAGCAGGGCCAGAACACAGACCCCGCTCCCCCGCCACTGCTCTATCACATGTAATCGCAGGCCTGCACCTGGCGTGTGTCGTGTTCCCGCCCTGCTAGCAGAAGTACCGTAAGTACTTCTGCAGCTTGAAATGAACAGCATTGCCACGCTCCTGCCAGGAGCATGGCGATGCTGCGACCCAGCACCTGCCCCGGTGTCTCTGTTACAGCAGAGCTCATGAGCTCCGACATCTTCACTGTAATAGTTACAGCGGAGATGTCCTCCGTGGGTAGTTGTAAGGATTGGAGTCAGGGTCAGGCAGTGCAAAGTGACACAGCTGGGAAAGCAACACTGTGCAACTAATGACAAAAGGGGTCGTAGGCCCTGAGGCTAGAACTATGCTGTAGATCTGAGATGAGGCAGACCAATGCACTTCCTAATTGAAGTGCGCCTGCCACGACTCCTACGCTACTGTCCAGGCGGCTAGGGTCAGGGAAGAGGAGTCCCTGAAAGTGCTAGGGGCTGGAGTAACGCGGGTGACACCTAAGCAGAAAGCACAGTGTAAAATGCAATGCAAAACCAAAGACAAAATAGCATGGAACAAGGGAGGACAACAAGTCCCAGCAAAAACACAGAAAAGAAGGCGAGGTCGGTCGAGCAAGAGGTCAAGCCAGGAGATAAGAATAAAGTACCAAATCAGAAGACAAGGAATAGTCAAATACAGGCCGGGTATACAAAACCAATAAACAGACTGAAAGACACACAGATTGGAAATCTGACAGAGCAGGAGACCAGGAAACACTAAGTGAATGGCTGGCAAGGATCCATGCCTGGGTGGGGTTTAAATAGCAGCAGAGAAAGCACACCCACAACACCTGTGATGGCTAATGGCATGGAGTACTGAGAGCAAGGAAAATATTTAACCCTTAATCACCTAAGCACAACCAATAGAACTCCTAACACGTCTCCCAGGGAGACGCCGGGCAGCAAGGAGACTGCGGCGACTCCGTATCCTGACAGTAGTGCTGGAAGCCTCCGAGAGGAACCACTGCAGGGAAGCGGCAGGCGCTGCCATGCCCCTGGAGAGAGGAGGGCAGCCCTAAAGCGCTGAGGGAGATCCCCTGCTGCCGACAGGAGCGCTGAGGCCGGACCTGAAGGAAGACCTCGGCTGCCGGACCTGAAGCGGAACTGCAACCGGCCGCCGGCAGAAGCGCTGAGGGGAGTAACTGGCAGCCGGGGAATCCACTTAGCGCTAATGCCGGGGATTCCCCTCAGAGCTCCGGTTGGCAGCTGGCTGCAGTTCCTCTTCGGGTCCGGCAAGCCAAGGTTCTCATTCAGGTCCGTCCCTCATTGCTCCTGCCGGGGATTCCCCTCTGCGCTTCTGTAAAGGCTCCCTGGCCTGCAGTTCTTTTGTTTTGCAGGCTGCTCTATGCATTGCATTAGTGATCAGACCCCCTGGGGTTCAAGACCGCTAGGGGGTCTAATAAATGCAAACAAATTTTTTTTAAAAAAATGTATAAAATAAAAAAATAAAGTATTAAAAATTTAAATCCTCCCCCTTTCCCTAGAACACATAGAATAAATAATTAATACTGTCAATACTGTGAAACACATACACGTTAGGTATCCCTGTGTCCAAAAACGCCCGCTCTACAAATCTATAAGAATATTTTTCCTGTACGGTAAACGCTATAGCAGGAAAAAAAAAGTTGTCTAACTGCCCCTTCCCTGAGACTGTTCCCCCCCCCCCCACTTGGAATTCAGCCTGACTACAGCCAGGCTGAATATAGGGGATCTGCAGTGCTTCGATTCCGTCAGGAAGGGACTGCAGATACCCTATATTCAGCCAGGCTTAATTCCAAGTGGGAGGAAAAAAACCCAGTCCTCAAGCTCAGGGAAGGGCAGACAGACAGCCACAACACCCCCTCCCCTTCCCCAGCACCCAGCAACTACTGCACCCAAAAACTTTGGCCATTTTAATTTTTGAAATTTTCCAGTAGCTGCTGCATTTCCCTCCCTAGGCTTATACTCGAGTCAATAAGTTTTCCCAGTTTTTTTGTGGTAAAATTAGGGGCCTCGGCTTATATTTGGGTCGGCTTATACTCGAGTATATACGGTAATTGTTTGATTAGTTCATATTTTATAGAATGAGGATTTAACTACTGTACCATATACTTAATAAATTACTAATTAACAATTAATAAATTGTTTAGTGATATAATAAAAAAAAATTTTACATGTAGAAATAGGTGTTAAAAATATTGGTTCCTTTAATCTTGTTAACATATAATTGGGATGAAACTGCTAAACAAGTTGTGTTATGATTAGAGATGAGCGAATACCGTTTGATCGAGTAGTTTTTCGAATATTACGATATTTGATATATTCGATTCCGATCGAATACCACGTGGTAAACACAGCTTTCCTGGCGCTTTTTTTGCACCAATAAGGGGAGGTGGGACAGGAAGCAGGAAAATGTAGGGATCGAGAAAAAATAGGATAAAAACATTAGCTGGCTAAATCAGGTGACCTCGGATTTATAAGAATAGTTTCAGCCATATTCGTGTCAGATGCGGTTTGGTGAGACAGGGAGAGACATACTACTGAGGGTCAGATAGTGATTTTAGCTTCTGCTAGGCAGGAAAACTGAAAACTAACAGCTCTGGAACACTGCAGGAAGAGTGTATGTACACCTCCAGTAACCTGCCAAAATCTCACAAAAGCCCTTTTTAGGGCTCAAATTCCTTACAACTGGTATATATTCTAACTGTCCCATAGGGGTGAGAAGAAAGCTGTATACTGTCATCACCTGTACACATCTGAAAATGCGTCAAGGTAGCACAAAGAAACGGGGACGTGGAAATCCAGCTGGGGATCCAAAATCTCTGCTGGTTAAAGGCTCAATTCACCCAAAGGGCCAAAACCACTGCTGGTTCAAGGCTCAACACACCCAAAGGGCCAAAAACTCTGCTCGTTAAAGGATCAATTCACCTCAAGGACCAAAAACTAAAACTCTGCTGCTACAAGGCTCAGTTCACCCAAAGGGCCAAAAACTCTGCTGGTTAAAGGCTCAATTCACCCAAAGGGCCAAAAACTAAAACTCTGCTGCTACAAGGCTCAGTTCGCCCAAAGGGCCAAAAACTAAAACACTGGTGGTAGAAGGCTCAACTCACCCAAAGGGCCAAAAACTAAAACTCTGGTTAAAGGTTCAACTCACCTATAGGGCCAAAAAATCTGCTGGTAGAAGGCTCAACTCACCCAAAAGGCCAAAAACTAAAACTCTGCTGCTACAAGGCTCAATTCACCCAAAGGGCCTATAACTCTGCTGGTACAAGGCTCAGCTCACTTCAAGGGCCTAAAAATCTTCTGGCGCAAGGTTCAACTGACTTCAAGGGCCTAAAACTCTGCCACTACAAGGCTCAACTCACTTTAAGGGCCTGTTACTCTGCTGGTACAAGGTTCAACTCACTTTACGTGCCTAATACTCTGCTGGTACAAGGCTCAACTGACTTCAAAGGCCTAATACTCTGCTGGTTAAAGGCTCAATTCACCCCAAGGGCCTGAGGCTAAGTTTGGGAGGGCTCACCCCAAGGGCCTGAAAAGTAAATTTATGTAAGTTTATGTATTTACATAAACAATGACAGTTAAGGGTGGGGGCTGTTGGATTTCCCATTGCCTATGCCATCTGTGGTTGTCATGGGCAACGCGATTTAAGGGGGTGCATGCTAATGTTTCTTTAGCTTAAAATTTGTGTTTCTGTCCATACTAATGTAGAGGAAAGAAGGTTTCCAAGTATTTTTCCACTTTCCATATTGAGTTTGGAGTGTCTAGTTGATAGGCTGTGATAGTGGGGTAATACTGGGACTTGGGCGTATGAGATGCCCCCAGGCATGCTTCCCCTGTTGTCCCAGTTGCATTCCAGAGGTGTTGGCATCATTTGCTGAGGTGTCATTGTGGACTTGGTGACTCCAATTAGTCGAGTTTTGGTTTCCCCTGAAACTAGCATTTTTTCCCCATTGACTATATTAGGATTCGATATTCGGACAAATAGTTGAGTATTGAGGGTCTACTTGAAACGAATATCGAATATTTCACTACTCGCTCATCTCTAGTTATGATGATTAAGATGTATTTATTGTGGCACTTACAGAATTTGTTTTTTGTTTCTTTATTGTTGCATATAAATGTTGAATTCAGCAAGTTGTAATTTGAAAAGAAAAAAGGAAGAAGCCACGCTCAATGAGCGCTGTATACACAGCTATGGATGCTGCCATAATTCAGCTGCCCTCTCACCCGGCGGACATGTGATCCGCCGGGAGCAGCGTCTTACAAGAGCTGCTGGGTCCTACAGGACCCCAGATCAGCTCAGTAAGCTGTATATACAGCATGCAGAAGTCTGTATTTCTCCTGCAACTAGGGTTAAATGTAGCAGCCCCAGTTATAGGAGAAATCAGCCTCCAGTACAAAAAAATAAGTGATCAGATGTCCCCAAAGGTCTCTTATCACCTTATGGGGACACAATCTGGAAAAAAAATAAAATAAAAATATAATAAAAAAGTTTTAAAAAAATGTAAATAAAATAATAATAAAAAATAAATAATACGCTAATAAAACGCTGTTATTAAAGGTTATAGCCCCACCCCCGACGACACCATACAAATTAAAAATGACGGAGAGGAAAAACTATATTATAAAGTTTTTCAGTGACACTTTGTGTTATAAATTAAAAAAAATAATAAATTGAAAACCAGACACAATTTCCCTCCTATTTTGTTTATATTTTCCTGGATATAAAAAAATTAAAACACATTCGAAAATAAAGATAACATAAAAATAAAGCCCTATGTGTCCCCGAAAAAAGACGCAAAAATTAGTTGACTGAGACATACGGGAAAAATGTTACAGACCTCAAAACCGCACATACAAAATAAACCTAAAATGTGTCTGGTCCTGGACCACAAATTGGCCCGGTTCTGAAGTGGTTAAAATCACATGATTCAAGGCTTAAAAAAAAATAAAAAAATCCCAATTTGGTCCTAAGTTGAAACCCTGTACAAGTATAAACAAGAACACAAGTAACACACATGCATTTTTTCACAATTTTAAAACACGTTTTTTTCACAATTGCGCAAAACAAAATATAAAGAAACATCATCTTGTGACATATCAAATGAAAGCCGGTACCGTTCTGAGAAAAATGTTGCCTCTCCCACCTCTTTATCTTAATTCTAGCCTGAGATATGATAAAAAATATAAAGCCATACCAGGCCAGAATATGCGCTTTTTCAAAACTTTAGAAGTCTGTAAAAAAATTAACTGATGAAGAAAAAAAAAAAAATCAAAACTTTTAATTTGTAATTAAATTAAGTTGTACTTCATAAAAATAAAAAAAATCTAGACGTCAGGTAAAAAAAAAAATATTCATATTTGGATCACTTGATATGGAATGAACCCTACCTTCTTTGCCCTGCCGTGTGCCAATACAGTAGTTTTCTTCCTCATATGGGGTATTTCTATAGTCAGGAGAAATTGTTGAATACATTTCCTCCTTTAACCCCTCATAAAAATGAAAACGTTGTGGCTAAAGCAACATTTTATTGCAAAAAATATATTTTTTCTTTTAACTGCCCAGTGTTATGGAATCTGTGAAACAGCTGTTGGATCAAAATGGTCAGTATAGCCCTTGATAAATTCCGTGAGGGGTGTAGTTTACAAAATGGGGTCATGTTTTGCGGTTTCCATTATTCTGGTACTTTAGGGGCTCTGCAAATGAGACATGGCACCCACAAACTATTCCGGTAGAATTTGCCCTCTGAAAGCCAAATTCCGCTCTTTCCATTCCATGCTCCGCCATGTACCCATACAGCAGTTTCTGATCACATTTGTGGTATTTTCGTGTTCAGAAGAAATTGTGTAACAAACTGTGGTGTGCTTTTTCTCCTTTAACCTTTTCATAAAAATTATAATTTTGGGTCTAATATGACATTTTACTGGAAATAATATAATTTGTAATTTTCACATCCCATTGGTAGTAAAATTGATGAAATAGCTGTGGGTTCCAAATGCTGACTATACCCCTCCATAAATTCCTTGAGGGGTCTAGTTTCCAAAATGAGATCATTTATTGGGTCTTTCCACTGCGCTTGTACCTCAGTGGCTCTGCCAATGTGACATGGGGCCTGAAACCAATTCCAGTAGGATCTGTCCTCTTAAAAGCTCAATGGTTCTCCTTCCCTGCTGTTTGCCAATATAGAAATTTATATTCACATGTGGGTTATTTCTATAGTCGCGAGAAATGGCTTAAGAAATTGTGTGGTCATTTTTCCTTTTTTCACTTATAAAAATGAAACATTTTTGGGTTAAAGCTACATTTTATAGATAAAAATGTCATTTAAAATTTATATGGCCCAATTCTGTCAAAGACCTGTAAGGTCAAAGTACTCACTATACCCCTCGATAAATTCCTTACGGGGTTTATTTTACAAAATAGGATCACTTTTGGAGGGTTTCCACTGTTTTGGCACCTCAGCGGCTCTGCAAATGGAACATGGTACCTGAAAGCTATTCCAGGAGAATCTGTCCTTCAAAATAGTGCTCTCTATTTCAAGCCCTGCCATGTGCCCGTACCCAAGGGTGAACCTACCTGTTTCGCTGCCCGAGGCGGACGACAGAAAGCCGCCCCCCTCCCCGTAAGGAGGGGCGGAGCGAAGGGGGGGTGGCGCAGCAGCGTTAGCAGGCAGGGAGAGGACTTGCTCTCTGCCTGAGCATGAGAGGAGGCCGCTGGAGCAGCGCTGCTCCAGCGGCCTCCCAAATCCACCGCTCAGTGACGGTGACGCTAAGCCAGTCCAGGACAGCTTGTCCTGGACTGGCTTAGGTAAGCAAAAATGCTGCCCTCCCATAGCGCTGCCTGAAGCGGTCGCTTCAGGTCGCCTCATGGGAGGTGTGGCGCTGCCCGTACCCCATTGTTGTGTTTAGGAGAAAAAAAAGTTAGTTGGTTATTCTCCTTTAATGCTTTGTGAAGGTGAAAAATTTGAGAGTAAAGTGACATTTGATTGGAAAAAGGGTAATATTTCATTTTCATGTCATTTTCACGTCCATATGGTAATAAATTCATTGAAAAACCTGTAGGATCACAATACTCACTCTACCCCTTGTTAAACTCCTTGAGGGGGTCTAGATTCCAAAATGGGTCACTTTCTAGAGGTTTCCACTGTTTTGGCTCCTCAATGGCTTGTTGTGGTGCCTGAAACTGATCACAGCAAGATCTACCTTCCAAAAGCTCATTGGCGCTCCTTCCCTTCTGCGTCTCGTTGTTTGCCCTTATATTAGTTTACACCCACAAGTGGGGTACTATGGTAGTTGGGAGAACTTGCATAAAAAATTGTGGGATGCATTTTCCTCTTTAACTGCTTGTGAATGTGCAAATTCTATGGCTAAATGAAAATATTAGTAAAAGAAAATGAAATGTGTAAATTTCATCTCCATTTTGTCTTAAAGGGGTTGTCCCATCACAAGGATCCTATCTATACTGCTAGTTTATGTGGATTTAAGGCTTTTCCTAAATACATTGCTTTATCAAAACTGGTTTGTTTGGACGCTGTCTTAATTTATTCACTTCATTGTTGACACTGCGTTTCTATGGCCATTGGGCTTATCTGCTCAGTTCCCAAGTGACATAGCTGCCTGCTCTAAAGGGGGGAGGGAGGGGCTGACAAGTAACGGAGCTCCTCAGATAGGGGAGGGGGGAGGTGAGAGCTCTGGGATTACTGTGCTGTCTATCTTCTCTTCCACTTATCAGCCAGTTTAATTGAATTTGGCTGATAATGGCTGAGATAGGGAGTCCGTTACCTCTGTATGTAATGCAAGCTGACTCAAATCCAGCTCTGCTACTTCAGCCTCTACGTCATCTTCATACTGTGGTAATGCATTTACAACCAATCCCTCATTACTAACTACAAGCAAAGCAGATAGCAGAGCAAGTGAAACCCCGCCCACCAATGTGCCCAGAAAACCAGGAAGTGAACAGAGCACAGAGCCTGAAGGTTGGTGATCAAGTGTTATGGGAATACCCCTTTAATTCCTGTTAAACAAATGTAGGGTGGAAATACTAGGTATATGTTGTTTTGGCTTATTTAAGGGGTCCAGTTTTGAAAATTGGTTGATTTATGGGGGTTTCTAATACAGAAATTCCAATTTTTTCATAATTAAACACAAAACATATCAACCAAAGTTTACCTCTAAAACGAAGTACAATGTGTTACGAAAATCAATATCAAAATTACATTGGTGAGTTAAAGGGGTATTCCCATGTACATAATCATATCTATATTTGTAGATAATCAAAAGTTAAACAATTTTTGCAAATATAAGTAATTAAAAATCCTGCAAAGTTTTAAAGATTTCCTCTAACCATCGTAGTGGTGACAGTCTGTTATCTTGATTGGTTGCCAATGGTTAGGACCACTAATGCAGTAACTTTCTGCGGTCTGGGACTTGTCAGAAACCCAGCTATGATTTTCTTATTGTAGCTGGGTTATCAGGCAGGGACACTACATGCATCAGAAGATATCACAGCCACAATAAAGAAATCATGGCTGATTTTGTGACCTTAGAAAGTTCCTGCATTCATGGTTGTACCCACTGGCAACCAATCAAGACAACAGACTGTCACCACAAGATATTTAGAGAAAATCTTTAAAACTCTGCAAAATGTTTAATTACTTATACTTACAAAAATGTTTAACTTTTAATTATCTACAAATTTAAAAATTATTATGTACATGGGAATACCCCTTTAACCCCTTCCCGACATGGTGCATGCCGAATGTGTAACTATGGCGACCATCTGGAGCCGGGCGGCCGCCATAGCTGCCAGGTGTCTACTGCTTCAAGCAGTAGACAACCGGCGCTAATGTCTCTGATCGGTCCCCGGACCGATCGGAGGCATTAACCCCTCCGGCGCCACAGTCAAAGGCGCCATTTTGCCGGTGATCACCGGCGCCTGGAGCAAGCTGCAGGGCCGACGTCATGTCGCCATGACAGCCGGGAGCCTTGTTAAAAGCTCCTGGCCGTTCTGCAATCTCTTTCTCTCTATTTCTTTTGCAGGCTGGTCTATGGTCAATGGTCAAAGACCAGCCTGAAAAAGAAATGATGAGTTTTGCAATGCATTGTAATGCATTACATTAGTGATCAGACCCCCTGGGGTTCAGCAACCCTAGGGGGTCTAATAAATGCAAAAAAAATTAATAAAAAAAAATATAATTAAAAAAAAGTATTAAAAATTCAAATCACCCCTCTTTCCCTAGAACACATATAAAAGTAGTTAAATACTGTGAAACACATACATGTTAGTTATCCCCGTGTCCGAAATCGCCCGCTCTACATATCTATAATAATATTTTTCCTGTTCGGTAAACGCCGTAGTGGGAAAAATAGTCAAAAGTGCCAAACCGCCGTTTTTTGACTGTTTTGATTCGGATAAAAATTTGAATAAAAATTGAGCAAAGCAATAGCATTTCCCAAAAATGATAGAACTAAAAAGTACACCCGGCCCCGCAAAAAAAGACGCCTTATGCATCCCCGTACACGGACGTATAAAAAAGTTACAGCTGTCAGAATATGGTGACTTTTAGAAAAAAAAAATTTTTTAACAGCGTTTTGAATTTTTTTAAGGGGAACATGTCATTTTGGCTGCACAGTGAGTGCCGTAAAACTGAAGCCCGTAAGAAATTCGCAGAAATGCATTTTTTTTTCAAATCCACCCCATTCTGAATTTTTTACAGCTTCCCAGTACATTATACAGAATAATTAATGGTGGCATCATGAAGAAAAATTTGTCCCGCAAAGATTAAGACCTCATATGGCTCTGGGAGCAGAGAAATAAAAAAGTTATTGGGTTTAGAAGGAGGGGAGTCAAAACGAAAACCGAAAATCAAAAAATGCCATTGGCGGGAAGGGGTTAAAGTGTTTCAAAGTTATTACTACATAAAACACATGTCAGATTTGAAAATTCGAGGGGTGTCAGGAAGTCGAAAACTGGTTTAGGTGGGAAGGGGGTTAAACAACTGACCACAGTATCTAAAGGGTTAAACTGCACTTACAGCTGGGATCCTGTAGTGTTCACTTGGGTACAGCAGTATATTCT
Source organism: Leptodactylus fuscus (assembly GCF_031893055.1). Lineage (NCBI taxonomy): Eukaryota > Metazoa > Chordata > Amphibia > Anura > Leptodactylidae > Leptodactylus > Leptodactylus fuscus. The sequence continues at coordinate 134,094,334 of NC_134268.1, read as the reverse complement.
ATTGAACAAGTGATCAGATGATCACTAGTCCCAGTGTGGCAAGATAAAGTTAATAAAAAAGTGATCAAAAAGTAATATATACCCCAAAATAGTACCAATAAAATGCACAAGCACCAACTGAAAAATGTCAACAGAAAAATGTTGTAGTAAGACAAAAAGAATAATATTCAAATGATATATCAAATCAAAAAAATGCAAGCCTACCTTAATGCTCCCCCCTTTGCGCCCATTAGTATATCCACATGAAGAATTGCAGAGGAGTTTACAAGAGGTAATGTTCCATGAGGCCAATACCAGAAGCTGACTTTCATCCTAGGTTTTGTGGGTCCAGGAATATGCAAACAATAATTTCAGCTCTATCACCACCTTTTCTCTTCCCACCAACATTTATTAGACAATCAGTAAAAATTTCAAGGACTGTATATCAAAAGAAATGCAAAAGCCAGCATCTAGGCCTGTTTACTGCCAAAGAGCGATGTCAGCAGTGAAATGGTGCTATTCATCAGTAATGTATTAGGGGGAAGCCCTGGAGTACTCCATCTTGAGGCCCAGAGATTTTAAAATTTCTTGAGCATGGCCTGTGTCTAGCACACATATCTCTCTAATATTAGCATAGTGTTTACTCTATATTTAAACACACAATCCAGGAGGATTCGGGTACTTCCCGTGGGAGGCCGTCAGCTCTGAATCCTAGTACAGAAGTTGCTGAATATCTGGCTGCTGGCTTTCTGTTAGAGAGAGGCTACTTAGCACAATACACATATAATCTGTGACCATAGATCAGCCTGCAAAAGAAAGAGAGAATAAGAGATTGCAGACCGGACCGTTTTATTTTTTTAATTTTTATTTTTTGCATTTATTAGACCCCCTAAGGCTCTTGAACCCCAGGGGGTCTGATCACTAATGCAATGCAGTATAATGCTAATGCATTGCAAAAATCACAAGGCTTCACAAGGCTCCCAGCTGTCATAGCAACGGCACGCAGGACCCAAGCACTACAAGTCACAGCACAAATAACAAAAAAAATTGTGCTGTGACTTGTGCTTGGGGGACAACTCCTCTGCCACCTCCCACATGTGCTGCACATAGTACCATTAGGGGTAGGGTATGTGGGGGAGGTGCAGCCAAGTGTGCTGCCCCTAATGGCTGCTACCCCTTCCCCCACCCCTGGTCCTAGCACTAGATATTCTGCCATTGTGATCCCCTTAAAGTAAATGTCTTTTGAAAAGTTCCTCTCCTTCTCCTCTGGCTTCTCATTCTTCTTCCGCCCATGCACAAGGGGCGGAGTTGTAGTTAATGGGGGCGCGGCAGGCTAATAAACGGACTGTATAACCGGATGCATAACTGGCTGCAGATGTCTAGCAGCCCGTTCACATAGAGAAGTGAAGGAAAAGGAGAACGGTCTGTCACGGATCTGTTGTGGGTAAAGGACAGAAAAGCGTAGTAGTACACACTTTTCTGTCCGTTTGAAATAACGGAGAGAGACATTTTCAAGCCACAACGGAGTATTTTTTTTCCATTGGAGTCAATGGGTCCGCTGACTGACACGTTTTTATAAGGTAAACAGCTGTAAAAACGTATCAATCAGGCGGCGTTTACGCGGTGCTAAACGACCGCAAACATGCACTGTCAAAATCGCGGCGCAAACGTCCCGTTTACTCCGTGTGAACGAGCCCTTAGGGTGCATTCACACTAAGTATACGCTGAGCTGATTCTGAACGTAAAACACGTTCAGAATCAGTGCGTACAAAGCAGATCCCATTCATTCCATTTGGAGCCGGCATACGAGTGCTCCCCATAGAAATGAATGGGCTGCTTTTTTCCCTATTGGTTTCAATGTGTTACGCGCATATCACATGGAAACAAATAGGGAAAAAAGCAGCCCATTCATTTCAATGGGGAGTGCTCGTATGCCGGCTCCAATTGAAATGAATGGGATCTGCTTTGTATGCACTGATTCTGAAACGTGTTTTACGTTCAGAATCAGCTCAGCGTATACTTAGTGTGAATGCACCCTTAGATGGATTTTGTAATGACATCATTTTTTGGTGTCTAAAACTTATTGACTAAATGTTATTAATTCTTTCTTTGTGGATTAAAAAAACAAATCCTGGCATAGCTTTTTATGTTTTAACCTTTTTTTTGCCATGCAGCATAGGGTTTAAGTAATATGTTACCTTTATTCTACATCGATCTATACTTTTCTTAATACTGCTTAGGGGTATGATCACTTTTTATAGCATTTTTTGTAAGGTTAGGGTGCATTCACACTACTTATACTGAAGCTTATTCTGAACGTAAAACACGTTCAGAATAAGCGGCGTATAAAGCAGCTCCATTCATTTCTATGGGAGCCGGCATACGAGCGCACCCCATAGAAATGAATGGGCTGCATCTTTCACTCTGAGCAGTCCCATTGAAGTGAATGGGAAGTGCCGGCGTGTACGGCTCGGCATGAGCAGAGCTAGCCGTACACGCCAGCACATCCCATTCACTTCAATGGGACTGCTCGTAGTGAAAAAAGCATCCCATTCATTTCTATGGGGAGCGCTCGTATGCCGGCTCCCATAGAAATGAATGGAGCTGCTTTATATGCCGCTTATTCTGAACGTGTTTTACGTTCAGAATAAGCTTCAGTATACATAGTGTGAATGCACCCTAAGGGTAAAAATCATTATTTGGAGCAGTTTTTATTTTCCCCGCCCTATTGTTCCTGTGCAGATTATAGAAAGTGCTGCTATATAAAAAAGCATTTCCACTGCTGATTTCTTTTTTTCTGGAATGTGTGGATGGGATTAGTCAGAATTCCATCCACTTTATAGGTAGTGTAATACACAGCATTTCTGCTGTAGCTAAACCGCTATGTGTAAGTAATGTGGGACTCTGGCCTAAATTTGGTATCATTTGGTATCACTGTGATCATACCAACATAGCATTTTTACTGTAAATGCAAAAGTAAAGGTAAATTACTGTTTTATCATAATTCTTATATTACAGAGGGTCAAAAAGATATAGAGGATGAACTAACAACTGGCTTAGAATTGGTGGATTCATGTATTAGATCTTTGCAAGAATCTGGCATTCTTGAATCACAAGACTTTACATCTAATGAAAGTAAGTAGATATTATGATTGGTATATTATTATTTGAATTTGTATTAATACATAACACTTTCAGAATAGGAGTAGAACAATGAATTGACGTGCTGGATCATTTATCATACCACACTATAATTGCATCCAGCGAATACTATTAACTGATGGAATTCACTGGGTTTCTTTCAAGAGAAAATAGTGCTGCTCTCTGTCGGCATGTTTTTGTTTGCTTGTTTTTGTTTTTTTTTTGTCTTTTTAAAGGATCTGCCTTGGAGGCTGTTAATAGTCCCACCAACGTACATGTGAAAACAGCCTTAAAGAGGACCCTTCATCAGATTGGGCACAGGCAGTACCATATACTGCTGGAAAGCCGACAGTGCCCTGAATTCAGCGCACTGTTGGCTTTCCCGATCTGTGCCCGATGTAAAGCACTATCGGTCCCGGTACTGTAGCGCTTTACAGTCAGAAGGGCGTTTCTGACAGTCAGTCAGGTACGTCCTTCTCCACAGCAGCGCCTATCGCGCTGTACAGTGTGAGTGGGGATGAACGCCTCCCTCTCTCTGCTCACAATGCTCATGCATAGACGAGTATTATCAGGAGGGGAGGGGGGCGTTCCTCCCCGCTCACACTGTACAGTGCGATAGGCGCTGCTGTGGAGAAGGACGTACCTGACAGAGTGTCAGAAACACCCTTCTGACTGTAAAGCGCTACGGTAGCGGGACCGATAGCGCTTTACCCGGGGCACCCGGGACAGTATATGGAACTGCCTGTGTCCAATCTGATGAAAGGTCCTCTTTAAAGGCAATCAGTGAGTCATTATACTATTTCCTAGCAATCTTCTAATAATCATAACTGCGTAGGCTACATAATGTGAACAAAAACCAAGACAGACTTGTAAATAGGCTAAAATCAGACATGAATTGGGATAAGACAAACACAGGTAACATCAGGCACACAGCCAAAGGTAAAAGAGTTATAATGCAGAAAGAAAGATTATGAATGATAATCTGTTTTCCCTTAGCCCAAACAGCAGCACAACTGGGGTATTCCTGCCCCTATGAGCTGTTAGGACAGGTGGAATTTTTAATTACCTAACAGCTTTTGACCTCTATAAGAGGCCGGAAGACCTGCTCCTCCCTTGTGTTAGTAACAAGTATGATATACAGAGCAATCTATGCCAAGAGCTACACACACATACACAAAATCTGTACAATAGCACCTCTTAGGGAGGGAGCCTTGTGCTGCTGTTTGGGCTAAGGGAAAACAGATTATCATTCATAATCTTTCTTTCCCCCTACGCCCAACAGCAGCACAACTGGGGATTTAGCAAGTATTATCTCCCCTAGGGCAGGACCTCCTGGCAGGCTGATGCCAAGACGGAGTGCCCAAATGCTGTAGCATCGGCTGTACGCCAGTCCAATCTGTAGTGTTTGGCAAAAGTCAGCTGTGAGCTCCACGAGGCTGCAGCACATATATGCTCTAGAGAGAGGAACCGTGTCTCTGCCCATGATGTCGCCACTGATCGGGTGGCATGGGCTCGTAGGAAATCTGGAACAGGAAGATTCTGAGCCCGTAGGGAACAGCTGATAGCTTCTCTGATCCATCTAGACAGGGTTACCTTTGATGCTTTAGCGCCTCTATTGTGGCCAAACACATTAACCAGAAGATTCTCTGATCTTCGGAACGGTGCTGTACGGTCCAGGTAGATACGTAGTGCTCTTACCAGATCCAGTGTGTGTAGCTTCTCCTCCTGCTCAGTGGCAGGGGAGGGAAAGAACCCCGGTAGGGTGATCACTTGATTGGTGTTCTGAAGTGTGGGTACCTTCGGCAAGAATCCTGGGACGAACCTTAGCTGTACTCTGTCAGGAAAGAAAGTTATGAAAGGTTCGGAGGCTGCTAGAGCCTGCAATTCGCCAACCCTCTTGGCGGAGGTTATTGCCAACAGAAAGGTCACTTTAAATGACAGGTACTTCCAGTCCACTTCAGATAATGGTTCGAAGGGGGGCGCACATAGCCCTTGTAGAACCGTGGCCAGGTCCCACCTGGGGACAGGGGGCCGTACCTGGGGGCGGAGCCTGGCAGCCCCCCTAAGGAACTGTTTGACAAGAGGATCTTGTGATAACCGTGTCTCCAGGAGAGCAGATAGAGCTGACACTTGAACCTTGAGGGTGGCAGGTGCTAGTCCTCTCTCCAAGCCGTTCTGTAAGAACTCTAGGACTGCATCTCTGTCTGGATCGCGGTGGCTGCCTGTACACCAATCTCGGAATATCCGGGCGATCCTTTGGTAGCTCTGATTGGTTGCTTCTGCTCTTGAATGGGCTAAGGTACTTAGCACTCCCTGGGACAATCCTCTGTCTGCGCGTATGGCGCGGTTAGCCTCCAGGCAGTGAGGTTGAATTTGTCTAGGCCCAGGCACGGCCGACTGTTCAGTGACACCAGGTTCCTGACTGGTGGAAGCCTCCAGTAGTTCCCCCGACTCATAAGGATAAGGTCGGTGAACCACGCCCTTTTTGGCCAGAACGGCATGATCACTATTGCCGAAGTCTGGTCCTGCCTGAGTTTCGCCAATACCTTTGGTATCATCGGGATGGGAGGGAACACGTATGCCAGTTCGAACCTCCATGGTATTGACAGGGCATCCACAGCCAAAGGGTTGTCTACCCGGTACAGGGAGCAAAACCTTTCTACTTTGGCATTGTGTTGGGTGGCCATCAGATCCACCTCGGGGAGACCCCACCTCCTGGTCAGGTAGTGGAAGATGTCCTGGTTCAGGGACCATTCGCCTGCGGTCGGCCGGCCTCTGCTGAGTTGGTCCGCTAGGATGTTCAGGCGGCCCTAGATATGTACCGCGGCCAGCTGGGAGAGGTTTCGTTCTGCCCAGGAGAAGATCAGGTTGGTGACTTGCATGAGCGAGGGGGACCTGGTTCCTCCCTGCTTGTTGATATAGTGGACTGTCGTCAGATTGTCTGATCTTACTTTGACCGCTTTCCCTCGTAGAAGTGGTGCAAATGACAGAAGGGCTCGATGAACTGCGGTAAGCTCGCGCCAGTTGGATGAGTGCGTCCTCTCCCGCTGATTCCATGTACCTTGAACCGGGGTCTCCCCCAGATGAGCTCCCCAGCCTGTGAGGGAGGCATCTGTAGTCAACAAGGTCCAGGCGGGCTGGACCGAGGACTTCCCATCTCGCAGATGGGTCCACCAGGGCAAGGTTTGCCGGGTGCTGATGGTTAACTGGATTGGCTTCTGTAAACCTGAAGGACTGTGATTCCAGACTCTCAAGATCTCGTTCTGTAGAGGGCGCATATGCCATAGGGCCCAAGGAACTGCATCTAGGGCAGCGGACATCAATCCGAGGACCTTCATCGCCGTCCTGATGGTGACCTTCCGTGTGGAAGACAAATGATGTGCCGCCCGAGCAATTTTCCTTTTGCGAGGAGAGGGTAGAGAGACCGTCATGTTGAGAGAGTCTAGAATAAGTCCCAGGAACTGAACTCGTGTTGATGGCACCATCACTGACTTCTGCCAGTTTACCAGCCACCCCAGCTTGTCTAGTAGAGCTACGACGGTCTGCACCTGCGTGGTAAGAACCTCCTTTGAATGAGCCTTCAGAAGCCAGTCGTCCAGGTACGGAACTATGAATATGCCTTGAAGGCGCAGGGCGGCAGCGACCGGAGCTATGACCTTTGTGAAGGTGTGGGGGGCGGAGGATATGCCGAACGGGAGGGCTGCGAACTGGAAGTGCGCCTCTTTCCCCTGTATGTCTACGGCAATCCTTAGGAACTTTCGGTGTGCCAGAAAGATGGGTACGTGGAGGTAGGCGTCCTTCAGGTCCAGAGTGACGAAGTGATCTCCAGGGTGCATGAAAGGTAGTACTGACCTTATGGTTTCCATGTGAAACCGCAGCCTGCGGATGAAGTGATTCAGATACCTGAGATCGATGATCATACGCCACTCGCCTGATGGCTTGGGGACCAAGAAGACTGGAGAGTAGACGCCTGTGCCTTGTTCTGCGCGAGGAACCATCTCCAGCGCGGCCTTGTCCTCGTACTCCTGAATCAATCTCTCCAGATGAAGTTGTTTGGGGCCCTGAAGAGGGCGGGTTCTTACCATCTTCTCTGGCGGCTGGGAAACAAAATTAATTTTATAACCTTCCTGGATCATCTGGATGACCCAGGGGTCCCGAATATTCTGCCGCCAGGCCTCCACATAGTGGGAAAGACGACCGCCCACCCCAGGGGAGGGGGGGGAGTAGGAAGGGGGGGGGGTGTACTGAGAGGGAATTAGAAGGGGGCATTCTTACGGCCACGAGATGAGCCCCGACCTCTTCCTTTCCCGGATCGCCGCTGGCCTCTGGTGCCTCTTCGAGTGCCTCTTCCTCGAAAGGAGGTACTCCGACCTTCAAGGGGCTGTGGCAGGTTCTTGCCCTTGGAGTCGGCCCAGCCCTCCATGATGTGGTCGAGCTCCCTTCCGAACAGCCGTCCGGGCTCAAAGGGGAGACCACAGAGGCTATTTTTGGAAGTAAGGTCAGCCTTCCAGGGCTTCAGCCATAGAGGTCGGCGAGCCACAGTAGCCAGTGCCATGGATCTAGCCGCCAGACGGGTCTGAAAATGGGTAGCCTCTGTCAGGTGATCCACCAACAGCGTGATGTCGGACACTGCCGCGAGGAGATCATCACGATCCACGCCGGAATCGATGTCCTTGGCCAGGGATAACAGTTCTGCGCGTAAGCCAGTTGCTACCTCATTCGCGACCATGCCCAAAGAGGCCTGGGCAGAGGCGGACGAATATACACGCCTCAAAGATCCTTTGACTTGGCGATCCATGGGGTCCCTGAGGCCCGAGCCGTCCTCTGATGGAAGGATGGAGCGCCTTGATAACTTGGCCACGGCGACGTCCACCTTTGGTGGGGGACCCCACACCTTTAGTTGACTCTCAGAGACGGGAAAAAGTGCCTTGAAGCGTGTGGATGGCGCAAAGGATCTCTCCGGGTGCCTCCATTCGCCCTCCATCAGGCGGAGCATCTCCGAAGAGGGCCTGAAGGTACGAGACCTACGGCTAGAGCCTTCCCCGCCTTCCCGGTCTCTGATTCTTAGGGTCTTGAATACTCTGGACATTTTGTCCAGGGGAAAAATCTCCTTCTCCTCCTCCGTACTAGAAAACGACTCCACATCCCTGAGGCGCAGCTTTTCCAGAGGCGGCAGGGACAATTCGCAATCCAGCCGTGGCCTCTTGGCCAGGGAGACGGCTTCCATTCTTTTCATGGAGTCCTGGACGTACCCCTTCACCCAGGACACCATCTCTCGCATGGGAGTTGTTTCAACAGAGGGGGCCCTGCACCCCTGACAGAAGCGATATTGGGAGTCATCAGGCAGCGGCACTCTACAAGAAGCGCACGCCAGATGCTTCCTTTTGGAAGTAGCCTTCCTTCTAGGCGGAACAGTGGAGGAAGAAGAAGACATTCTGAGGAGGAATAAAAAGGATACACTAACTCCTTACTGCACTCAGGGATGCAACTCCCCAACCTCCCCCCCCCGGCCATGTCCACCAAACCTTAGTCAATGAAGACAGTTCTCCAGCACAGAAATTGACCAGGAGCTTCACCAACTGATGTGCTTGCAACCGGAGCGACAAGCACTAACTGAAGCTCTAAGGGGACTTAAATAGGCCAGGGGGCGGGGTTTTGCCCGGAGCCCCGCCCAAGGGGCAGGGGCTACAACGGAGCCAGAATCTCATGAAAAAAAGGGGAGGGGAGAAGACAGGGGGAGGGGGATCTGACCCAGGTATGGTCCCCAGGACCGGGGGACCCCCCTCCCGAACTACCGTGCAATGCTCGTGTCTAGGGGTTGTTCTCTTCCCGTCCGCCGCGAGACCCGCGCACTGCGCATGTGCGGCGGACCCTGTTAGACGGCGGACCGGAGGAACCTGAGAAAGGTTCCTAGGTCTAGCGTTCCTAGGGGAAAGCCCCGACCCGGCGCGCCAGCCGGACAGGAGCGTGCACGAGCCGGCAGGGTCCCTCTGGAGAAGGGGACCTCTGCTGAAAAAAGAGGATGTCCAGAAAAAGATCTTCTGCTGTCAGGTACCGGTGGGGGAGAGTAGTGGACCCCTATAGGAGGTCAGAACATCTGCTCCCCCCCTGACCACCTGTCCTGTCCCACAGGACAGAAAAAAACACAAGGGAGGAGCAGGTCTTCCGGCCTCTTATAGAGGTCAAAAGCTGTTAGGTAATTAAAAATTCCACCTGTCCTAACAGCTCATAGGGGCAGGAATACCCCAGTTGTGCTGCTGTTGGGCGTAGGGGGAAAGAATGGAGGCTACAGGCATACATGAACAAGCTAGGACTAAATAAAACAGAGGCTTGCATGCAAACAAAATAAGGCCAGAAACATGGACATCACACATTACATTATTCACCCAAAATGAGAGCGAGGTAGCAGACATAACAGGGTTGGATAGAAGTAAAGCCGGTGAGCACTAATTTTTGAAGTGACTTATGCTTCGTTCACATTTGCGCCTGGTGTCCTTTGTGTGCATTCCGTTGGGTTTCCGTCTTCAGCCCCGGAGAAACTGGACAGGGGACAGAAACCCGACGGTCAGCTTTAAAACCCATTCAGTTGAATGGGTTTGTAAAGGTAACCGTCCATGTCCGCCTGCGGCCTCTCCTCGGGGAAATCGTTTTGTTTTGTTTTGTTTTGTTTTTTTTTTAGCTGGACACAAAGTCGGACATGCAGGACTTTGTGTCCGACTAAAAAACAAAACAAAAAAGTCAGATAGCTAAGTCTTCTGGACAACAGAATACCAGTAAATACAGAGAGCTTGTGTTATGCTTTACCTGACGTTTAAGGCTAAGGCCCCACATAGTGAGCTGCGGGAAATATTGTAGTGGAAATGTATTGCATTTTTCCTGAAGCTCTTTTCCCAGAAAGTCCACAGAGTTTTCCTCTATATGGGTCCCCAGCCTAAATGGGTTTTAGGGTCTCTGAGCTGAGCTGAAATGTACACTCACCGGCCACTTTATTAGGTACACCTGTCCAACTGCTCGCTAACACTTAATTTCTAATCAGCCAATCACATGGCGGCAACTCAGTGCATTTAGGCATGTAGACATGGTCAAGACAATCTCCTGCAGTTCAAACCAAGCATCAGTATGGGGAAGAAAGGTGATTTGAGTGCCTTTGAACGTGGCATGGTTGTTGGTGCCAGAAGGGCTGGTCTGAGTATTTCAGAAACTGCTGATCTACTGGGATTTTCACGCACAACCATCTCTAGGGTTTACAGAGAATGGTCCGAAAAAGAAAAAACATCCAGTGAGCGGCAGCTCTGTGGGCGGAAATGCGTTGTTGATGTCAGAGGTCAGAGGAGAATGGCCAGACTGGTTCGAGCTGATAGAAAGGCAACAGTGACTCAAATAGCCACCCGTTACAACCAAGGTAGCCAGAAGAGCATCTCTGAACGCACAGTACGTCGAACTTTGAGGCAGATGGGCTACAGCAGCAGAAGACCACAGCGGGTGCCACTCCTTTCAGCTAAGAACAGGAAACTGAGGCTACAATTTGCACAAGCTCATCGAAATTGGACAATTGAAGATTGGAAAAACGTTGCCTGGTCTGATGAGTCTCGATTTCTGCTGCGACATTCGGATGGTAGGGTCAGAATTTGGCGTCAACAACATGAAAGCATGGATCCATCCTGCCTTGTATCAACGGTTCAGGCTGGTGGTGGTGGTGTCATGGTGTGGGGAATATTTTCTTGGCACTCTTTGGGCCCTTTGGTACCAATTGAGCATCATTGCAACGCCAAAGCCTACCTGAGTATTGTTGCTGACCATGTCCATCCCTTTATGACCACAATGTACCCAACATCTGATGGCTACTTTCAGCAGGATAATGCAATGCCATGTCATAAAGCTGGAATCATCTCAGACTGGTTTCTTGAACATGACAATGAGTTCACTGTACTCCAATGGCCTCCACAGTCACCAGATCTCAATCCAATAGAGCATCTTTGGGATGTGGTGGAACGGGAGATTCGCATCATAGATGTGCAGCCGACAAATCTGCGGCAACTGTGTGATGCCATCATGTCAATATGGACCAAAATCTCTGAGGAATGCTTCCAGCACCTTGTTGAATCTATGACACGAAGAATTGAGGCAGTTCTGAAGGCAAAAGGGGGTCCAACCTGTTACTAGCATGGTGTACCTAATAAAGTGGCCGGTGAGTGTATACATGTATTATCAGTATCTGATGATCCTGGGATTTACAAATCACTTGATTTTGCTCTGGGTATCAGACGATCTAGAGACAGATGGACATGGTGGGGCAGCTCTGCTGCATTTACAATAATAGTAGCAGGTCTGCATTACCCCAGCGCCATCACTATACAGTGGACGGGGCTTCAACTGTGTGCCATGTTACATGAATGGTAATAGATTGTTCTGGCTCTGTCCAGACATTCAGCTCTGAGTCTTCTTTTTATTCATTCTGTGGAATGAGAGTGAAGCATCTTCCGTTACTGTCAGATAGCGACTTATCACAACTGGCAAGAAATTGAGACATGTCGAAATCAAACATACCTTATACTACCCCCCCCCCCCCCCCCCCCGACATTTACAGTCAACTAAGAAATTCATACACACAACAGGTAGCCAATTTTGCTGAAATCGCCTAGTTTGGATGATTTTAATCTAACGTATTGTATATGACCAGTTTTTCATTGTTTCTGAAGTTTAGATTTGTAAATATAAATATGTATGAATGTTCAATAATGCTAAATATTTGTTTTTGAATTTTAATTTTAAACATTAAATGATTTGCCTACCTGTACAGTTTATAGCTCATCCAGTTAAGTAGTAGATTATTGGGGGTTCAACCACTCAGACCTCCACCAATCATGAGAATGGGACCTCTTGTATCTGCATCCAAATGTAGCAGTAGTTCTGCTGGTACATTGCTGTTCTATTAATTTCAACGGGACTGCTGGAGATAGCCGAGTGCTCTACTTGGCAAGTAGGTCCATAGAATTAATGTATTAGTTGTGTATCCATGCAAACAGAATTACAGTCCCACATTAATCTATAACACGTTCCTATCCTTTGAATAGTGAATACGTTGTATTGGTGACCAAATTGTTTGAAGACGTAGTATTTTTGTTATTTTTAACAATTAACTGTTTTTTTTACAAGCAAACGTTATAGAATATGGACAGAGTATTTGCCTGAACGAGATACTGGCGGCTTCTTCCTACTAACTGAAAGTCGCATTAATACTAGCAGTGGACTTGCAGTTTTGTTGTTAGCAGTGTTGTGATCATGAGACCTCTACCTAGGATCTGCAGCTAAATAAATATTTTATGGTGTCACAATTGATGTATTAACGTATTAACAGAAGTTCTGTTGAGGTTCTGCTACAATTGTGATTGATGTAGACATATATATATATATATATATATATATATATATATATATATATATATATATTCTATACATGTGCTAAACATAACATAAAAAGTCAGAAAAAGTAACGCGAAAGGACAAAGAGAACTTTACTATACAGCGGCAATCGCTCAGAACCTATTAGTCATAACTAAATACAGAATACTGATGTCAGCAGCTCAACTCAGGGCTTCTCAATTATAGCTTTCAGCCTTTCCCATTACGCCATTAAGACCTCATGGACACGATCATGTGCAGTCTACAGGTAAGTGAAAACAGCGCAGATGACACAGATTGGTATCTGTGTATCATCTGTGGTTATCACTGAACCATTCTTTGAAATTAATTGAGAAAGCTGCAATTATGGACAGGTATAGAACCCGCTCTATAATTTGCATCTCTTCAACAAGACCCGGGCACACAGCTGCCAAAATTACGACTGTGTATATGAGTCAGTTGAAATATATGGGCCCGTAGTTCTATGTGCAGTTGCAGATAAAAATATATTCCTGTGCATGAGACCTCAGAATCTTGTTTGTTTTAGCCTTGCATCTCTTGCAGTCTCAGTAATCTTTGCCTTATATGAGCTCATAACTTTCTACTTCTTGTGCTAGATTATTCTGACAGTCAGCGATTTCTCCCCCTGTTGTATACCAAACCCTGCATATGTCTGACCAGTGTCATACTGTAGGCCCAGTATAAAGCTTAATGGAAATACCACCTGCCTCCCTTTCACAAATTCCTAAAACTGCATAACTCTTTCAGCTGTAATCTACTACCTAGCTCTGTCCTTGGACTGTTTCTACACTGTGGCTTTCTCAGTAGCATGCTGACTCACAGCCATGATATCCCCCTAAGATGCGCCATATATCAGTCTTTATAAACCTGAAGGAATATGTCTTAGTATGGAGTGGACTAACTGCAAAAGATAGCATTCTTGGCGCAGACAACATCTGTCAACTAAAATCTTTATGAACTAACATTTATTCTTGTCACTTTGGAACATCTGTAAACGTAGGAAATCTTTCAAGAGCCACTGAAGGAGATACTTGAAACAAAATTCAACCTAAACAGCAATCTGTAAAAATAAGTCAAATAAAATGTCTAATTCTGTTTATTATTATTATTATTATTATTATTATTATTATTATTATTGTTATTGTTATTATTATTATGCTTACTTGGGGTTCAACAAGTACTATTTGTCTTTAATAAGTATATATATATATATATATATATATATATATATATATACACACACACACAAATATATTTCTTAGTACAAGGTGGACTTACTGTGAAAGAAACACAGGTAACATCCAGTAAAATCCTAGAGTTTAGAGATGCAAATTAAAGTGTTTCATTGTGTACACTCCAAGATACTGTATGACATTTTAGTTCATCAGATATTGTTAACAAAGCACAAGGTACAGTATGTAAAAATATTCATATATATAAGATAATAATTCAAAGTTATATATATATAGGTAATATAGCAAAATGAAGTGAGAGACTTATATAGAAAAGGTACTGGCTGGTTCATTGTAGAGTTAATTGAATAGCTCATTATACATATGATCAAGGCTCCAAAGAGAAACTGTGCATAGTTAAATAAGTAAAATGTAAGAGTACCGTACAAGTCATAACAAAAGCTCATATAAATCAAATAATCCAAGCAGTGTTGTACTAACAATAGTTAGAGGTATCAGGGATAAATGTATTTATTTATTTTTTGAATTAGCCCAGGGAGGGGAAAAAAATTCTTGCCTGTCTCCAATGCTTCATTGTCCTCTCACTGGCACAGACTGGTTCTGCTGCACTGATGTGTTCTTGCAGCGGAAGTCCTCACTGGCTGTGATTTTTCAGGTCCCTTTGCTTAGATGGCTGATTGGCCTCAGCAGTCACGTGACCACTGAGACCAATTAGCTGACTAAGACAAGGACCCAGAGACATTGCCGAAAAAATCCCAGCAGCAGGACTGGTGAGTATGTGTGTGTGGTGTTTTTTTTTTTTTTTTTTTTTACCTTTCTCAGCCTAAATTTAAAATACAATTTTAGCCTGGGCAACACCTTTTAAGGCTTGGTCCACAGTCTGAAAAGAGGCATGTAACAGAGTAAAGTGTATAATGAGAAATTCATCAGTTTACCAGATTGCAGAAGTTGTAACAGTACATGTAGGAAACGGGTGTAGGCCACAGTTAGGAGCATCTTCTCTATCTAGCATTTGGTAGCTAGATCTTATGACATCACTATGTGGAGCCCTGTGGTGGTGGAATAGTAGAGTGATTTTGGGCACATGGTGCCATGCAGCGTGTGTAATAGTTATTGGGATTGGAAACTGCATGCGCTATAGGGAAGATAAGATATTATAGTAACGGCAAATAAAGAGGGATAGGCTGATTGTTGAATGTGCTAAGGTGGATGATATGAAGGGCAGTGACTGTATGAATGTAGTTTTGTGGGATGAGGACTAAAGAAAAATAAATGAAATTAAAGGAAAAGAAGGAAAAACACTTGAATTAGGTGGAAAAAATAAAATGAAGATGAATAGAAAAATAAAATAATTATAAAATTATAAATTAAGATGAAAAGGAAAAAAAAGGGGGTAAAATGTAGAATTACAGGAGAGATGATTCAGAAAGGATACCGAAACAAAAGTCTGGAAGTGCAGACTTGGACCAGGTTTGTGCATATGAAAGAAATGGAAACAAAGTAATTAATAAATATACATGGTGAATAATGATATCTCAATTATTTGCAAGGGGACTCAGACTTCAAAGGAAACGGTGTATCTCATACTCGCTGGTTCAAGCCCTGGGTGTCAGGAAATTGAGCTTAAGACTTAAGCTACTCTTGTCTTTAGAATTATAATCTCATCACCAACTTGGATTCAGATTGTGCTCCAGCACTTGTTTGTACCACATTGTTTCCTGTAATTGTTACATGTTGTCACTGTAGTTAGTATCGTTCAGGTAAAGTGCTACAGAAGTTATTTAAATAATAATAATGTTAGAGTGGTTGTAAATCCAGCGCAGTTGTGCTAACTTGTGACCATACTGGTGGAAGTGATCTGGTATAGGAAGAAGTAGCTTCTTGCAACAGATTTAGATTGATGTTGAGATATGCGGTCTCGTATATGTTAGGTGGTCTCCTTAACATACACGAGACTGTATAGACATTTAATTTTATATACAAATGATGAGTCACATATGAAAATAAACATGGATCGGATATTCTAACACATTATATAGCAAAGGGGATCACTGATTCAAAGACCAAAGATTTTCTTACCAAGAAAGAACCAGTAATCTCGTTCTTCTACATCTTGCCCAAAATTGATAAAAAATATTGCAAAACCTCCAGTGAGACCAATAGTTGTATCAAAGGAATCTATATTACCCCCCTTAACTATCTTTTTAGAGAAGATTTTGACTCCTTTAACTAAAAACACAAGATCCTTTCTCCTCGACACCGGAACCTTCCTTGAAAATATAAAATAATAATAGAATATCCCTCTGAAGTTTCTTATAGTTACATGGAACGTTACAAGCCTATATACTTTCATGACATGTGAAGAAGGCAATCAGGCAGTTGATGAAATCCTAACACATACTGACATGGATCCCTATGTGGTCGCTTTATGTATAGATCTTCTGACAATTGTGCTATGTGAAAATGTCTTCCTTTTCCAGGATAATTTCTATTTACAGGCCCCTCCATATGCTAATTTCATTCACCAGTTATTCCATGAACATAGTATAATCTGCAATAGGTATATAGATGATATTTATTGAATATGGAGGGACCCATTGGATTCCCTAAGAGTATTTAATCACCATCTCTCTGAGGTTAGGCCTGAACAGCAGTTTACATTATTTTTTATACCAGTACAGTTCACTTCCTTGACACAAGGTGATAAAAGACAAACAAGTTGAGCTACATTCAGAACTCTACACTAAACCTACAGTCAGGAATATTCTTTTACGCTATTCCAGTTGACATTCTAAAGCCACAAAACATACATGACCTAAGTCATAATTTGACAGGGTGAAATGCAAAGTTTCCAACCCTGTTTAACGTAATTTCAGACTAGGTCAAATGAGGAATAAATTTCAGACAAGAGGATTTCCACCTAAAAGAGTTGAGCAACCCCGTTCTCCGCAGAAAAATAGAACTACTATTACAGGGTGATGGATACCACCAATTCCCCTACATAAATTCATGTGCAGACACTGACCTACCCTATGCAAGGGATATATAAATGTACCGGAGTGTCATAATCCCTTCCTACACTCCATCTGTCACCCACATGATCTCAAGGATAGGTTGGTAAGGACTGACATCGGCTCTAAACAGATCATGAGGCAGCAGTTCTTACACACTCGCAAAGACATACCCCTGCCTAAAATGCCTATAATACTGTACCTTCACCAAAAGGTCCATATCTCAGTCACCCTTTTACGGGTCGGAATATCCCTATTCATGTTTTTTCACATTTGACTTACCATTTGTGTTTTATGCGATCAAATGTCCATGTGGTCCCGTATATGTTTGTGAAACCACCCAACATATATGTGACCACATATCTTAGCATAAATCTAATATCTGCTTTGTTCACTTCCACCAGTATGGTCACATGTTAGCACAACTAAGATTCCAAGTGGTGGATTACAGTCAGAATCCAATGAGAGGTAGTGATAGGGCTAGTTCACACGTGAGTATAAGGGGAGGTTTTTGACAGCGGATTTCGCGTCCAAAACCTCCCCTTATAATGGTGGTCTATGGAGACCGCCGGGCTTCTGTTCTCCGCTAGCGGCGAGCTGCTGCTAGCGGAGAAAAGAAAGGACATATCCTTTCTTCAGGCGGAAGTCGCGCTGTCTCAGTCGCGCGGCTTCCGCCACCGGCAGCTCCCTCCTATGTCGGCTCATTCATTTGAGCCGACAGCAGGGGGTTAAGCCGCGACAGCGATGGTCGCGGCGGGCGGGTTTTGACAAGAGAGAGACGCGGCTCGCCGCGTCTCTCTCTGTGTCAAAACCCGCGCGGGCAGTTCACGTGTGAACTAGCCCATAGGATTAAAATCTTAAAGACAAGAGAAGATTTTTGGATTTATAAACTCAATTTCCTTACACCCAATGACTTGAACCAAAATTATGAGATACAGTTTCCTTTGAGTCACCTTCCAACTAATTGAGATATTGTTCACTTTGCATATTTATTATTACTATGCTTATTTATTGATACTTTGTTTCCATTTCTTCCAGATGCACTAACCTGATCCGGGTCTGCATTTCCAGATTTTTATTTCGGTATCCTTTCTGGATCATCTCTTTTGTAATTTTACATTTCAACCACTTATCTTTCTATTTATTTTTAATATATATATACAGTGCTATGAAAAAGTTTGGGCACCCCTATTAATCTTAATCATTTTTAGTTCTAAATATTTTGGTGTTTGCAACAGCCATTTCAGTTTGATATATCTAATAACTGATGGACACAGTAATATTTCAGGATTGAAATGAGGTTTATTGTACTAACAGAAAATGCGCAATATGCATTAAACCAAAATTTGACCGGTGCAAAAATATGGGCACCTCAACAGAAAAGTGACATTAATATTTAGTACATCCTCCTTTTGCAAAGATAACAGCCTCTAGTCGCTTCCTGTAGCTTTTAATCAGTTCCTGGATCCTGGATGAAGGTATTTTGGACCATTTCTTTCTACAAAACAATTCAAGTTCAGTTAAGTTTGATGGTCGCCGAACATGGACAGCCCGCTCTCAAATGATCTGAAAACAAAGATTGTTCAACATAGTTGTTCAGGGGAAGGATACAAAACGTTGTCTCAGAGATTTAACCTGTCAGTTTCCACTGTGAGGAACATAGTAAGGAAATGGAAGACCACAGGAACAGTTCTTGTTAAGCCCAGAAGTGGCAGGCCAAGAAAAATATCAGAAAGGCAGAGAAGAAGAATGGTGAGAACAGTCAAGGACAATCCACAGACCACCTCCAAAGAGCTGCAGCATCATCTTGCTGCAGATGGTGTCACTGTGCATCGGTCAACTATACAGCGCACTTTGCACAAATAGAAGCTGTATGGGAGAGTGATGAGAAAGAAGCCGTTTCTGCACGTACGCCACAAATAGAGTTGCCTGAGGTATGAAAAAGCACATTTGGACAAGGCAGCTTCATTTTGGAAACAAAATTTGAGTTGTTTGGTTATAAAAAAAGGCGTTATGCATGGCGTCCAAAAAGAAACAGCATTCCAAGAAAAACACATGCTACCCACTGTAAAATTTGGTGGAGGTTCCATCATGCTTTGGGGCTGTGTGGCCAATGCCGGCATCGGGAATCTTGTTAAAGTTGAGAGTCGCATGGATTCCACTCAGTATCAGCAGATTCTTGAGAATAATGTTCAAGAATCAGTGACGAAGTTGAAGTTACGCCGGGGATGGATATTTCAGCAAGACAATGATCCAAAACACCGCTCCAAATCCTCAGGCATTCATGCAGAGGAACAATTACAATGTTCTGGAATGGCCATCCCAGTCCCCAGACCTGAATATCATTGAACATCTGTGGGATGATTTGAAGCGGGCTGTCCATGCTCGGCGACCATCTAACTTAACTGAACTTGAATTGTTTGTCCAAAATACCTTTATCCAGGACCCAGGAACTGATTAAAAGCTACAGGAAGCGACTAGAGGCTGTTATCTTTGCAAAAGGAGGATCTACTAAATATTAATGTCACTTTTCTGTTGAGGTGCCCATACTTTTGCACCGGTCAAATTTTGGTTTAATGCATATTGCACATTTTCTGTTAGTACAATAAACCTCATTTCAATCCTGAAATATTACTGTGTCCATCAGTTATTAGATATATCAAACTGAAATGGCTGTTGCAAATACCAAAATATTTAGAACTAAAAATGAATAAGATTAATAAGGGTGCCCAAACTTTTTCATAGGACTGTATATATATATATATATATATATATATATATATATATATATATATATATATATATATATATATATATATAGGGTGGCCATAAAATAAGCTCAGGTGTTTGGAGTCGTGTGCAGGCTGACCCAATGGACGGAATTGCCTGAAAATTTGTATGTGTGCTAATCAAGGCATGGAGAAACAGACGGCATTAAAAAAAAAATTTAATACCAAAACTCCCCACCAGGGGATAATGTGGTGCTGTACAGTAAACGTCCCTTATTCTACTCAGTCTCACTCAGTCGAGATCCGGAGAGCCCAGTGGCCACGCTGTAGGGAATGAGCGGCTCAAAATCCTGTCATCGGGAAAATGTGCACGAAGAACGTTCTTCACAGGATTTGCGATGTGAGGAGGGGCTCCATCTTGCATGAAGGTGATCGTCTGCAGACACTGCCGCTGTTGGAGTTGGGGAACGACCACTGTTTCCAGCATTGTCCGATACCTCGCTGCTGTGATGGAACAGGTGGCAACCCCAGTTGGGCCCAAATCTTCGAAAAAGAACGGTCCGATCATGAACGATGAGGTGAACCCACACCAAACGGTCACCTTGGGTGAATGCAGCGGAACCCCCTCGAGCTCACGCAGGTTTTCGGTGGCCCATATGTGACAATTCTGTGTGTTGACCGTCCCATCCAGGTAAAAATGCACTTCGTCGCTCCACAGAATATTCCATGGCCAATTGGTATCCACTTCCACTCTGGCCAGAAACATTAATGCAAATATCATGTGGGTGTCACAAGGAAGCAGTTGGTGATGAAGGCTAATTTTGTATGGGTATGCCCGCAAGACTTTTCACAGAACTTTCCACACGGTACTGTATGGGAGGCCCAATTGCCTGGAAACACTGTGTGCACTGCGGTTGCCGCTATGACTACTGGTGCTCTGTTCCTCAACAGCTGCAGCAATATCCTCCACGACCTCGGTGCATACAGGTCGTCGGCCACGGCCTGGTTGCACACTCAGTAACCCAGTTGCCTCAAAAATTTTCATCATTTGTCTCAGCGACGTTACAGACATTGGGCTGGCACCTGTATGCTGGTCTTTCAAACGACGAAAAGCTCTCAGGGCAGCTGTGGCGTTCCCGGCATTCTCATAAAACAACCTAACTAGACACGCACAATCTTGCAAAGAGACAGGCATCGTGACGACTGAGTAGACAATAAGGGACGTTTACTGTATAGCGCCACATTATCCCCTGGTGGGGAGTTTTGGTATGAATTTTTTTTCATGCTGTCCGTTTCCCCATGCCTTGATTAGCACACATACAAATTTTCAGGTAATTCTGTCCATTGGGTCAGCCTGCACACGACTCCAAACACCTGAGGTTATTTTATGGCCACCCTGTATACAGTGGGGCAAAAAAGTATTTAGTCAGTCACCAATAGTGCAAGTTCCACCACTTAAAAAGATGAGAGGCATCTGTAATTTACATCATAGGTAGACCTCAACTATGAGAGACAAAATGAGAAAACAAATCCAGAAAATCACATTGTCTGATTTTGTAAGAATTTATTTGCAAATTATGGTGGAAAATAAGTATTTGGTCACCTGCAAACAATCAAGATTTCTTGCTCTCACAGACCTGTAACTTCTTCTTTAAGAGTCTCCTCTTTCCTCCACTCATTACCTGTAGTAATGGCACCTGATTAAACTTGTTATCAGTATAAAAAGACACCTGTGCACACCCTCAAACAGTCAGACTCCAAACTCCACTATCCTGAAGACCAAAGAGCTGTCAAAGGACACCAGAAACAAAATTGTAGCCCTGCACCAGGGTGGGAAGACTGAATCTGCAATAGGCAACCAGCTTGGATTGAAGAAATCAACTGTGGGAGCAATAATTAGAAAATGGAAGACATACAAGACCACTGATAATCTCCCTTGATCTGGGGCTCCACGCAAAATCTCACCCCGTGGGGTCAAAATGATCACAAGAACGGTGAGCAAAAATCCCAGAACCACGCGGGGGAACTAGTGAATGAACTGCAGAGAGCTGGGACCAATGTAACAAAGCCTACCATCAGTAACACACTACGCCGCCAGGGACTCAGATCCTGCAGTGCCAGACGTGTCCCACTGCTTAAGCCAGTACATGTCCGGGCCCGTCTGAATTTTGCTAGAGAGCATATGGATGATCCAGAAGAGTATTGGGAGAATGTCCTATGGTCTGATGAAACCAAACTGGAACTGTTTGGTAGAAACACAACTTTTCGTGTTTGGAGGAAAAAGAATACTGAGTTGCATCCATCAAACACCATACCTACTGTAAAGCATGGGGGTGGAAACATCATGCTTTGGGGCTGTTTCTCTGCAAAGGGGCCAGGACGACTGATTCGGGTACATGAAAGAATGAATGGGGCCATGTATCGTGAGATTTTGAGTGCAAACCTCCTTCCATCAGCAAGGGCATTGAAGATCAAAAGTGGCTGGGTTTTTCAACATGACAATGATCCAAAGCACACCGCCAGGGCAACGAAAGAGTGGCTTTGTAAGAAGCATTTCTAGGTTCTGGAGTGGCCTAGCCAGTCTCCAGATCTCAACCCTATAGAAAACCTTTGGAGGGAGTTGAAAGTCCGTGTTGCCAAGCGACAGCCCCAAAACATCACTGCTCTAGAGGAGATCTGCATGGAGGAATGGGCCAACATACCAACAACAGTGTGTGCCAACCTTGTGAAGACTTACAGAAAACGTTTGACCTCTGTCATTGCCAACAAAGGATATATAACAAAGTATTGAGATGAAATTTTGTTACTGACCAAATACTTATTTTCCACCATAATTTGCAAATAAATTCTTACAAAATCAGACAATGTGATTTTCTGGATTTGTTTTCTCATTTTGTCTCTCATAGTTGAGGTCTACCTAAATTACTGACGCCTCTCATCTTTTTAAGTGGTGGAACTTGCACTATTGGTGACTGACTAAATACTTTTTTGCCCCACTGTGTGTATATATATATATATATATATATATATATATGTATATATATATATATATTTTTTTTCTATTCATCTTTAATTTATTTTATCCATTTTCTTTATCCTCATCCAATCACACTGCTACTCTTCACATCCTCCACTTTAGCACATCTCAGCCTCTTCTTCTTCATTTTCCCTTACTAGAATACCTTGTCTTCCCTATAGGACATGCGCTTTCTAATCCCGATAATTCATGCATATGCGCCATTTGACACTGTCCGGCCAACTTTTTCCAGCCGTCGGGTGTCCTGTGCACATTTACTGACTTTTTTGCTTGACTTCCAGTGCACTATATGAAACTGAACTCTCCACTATTCCACCACTGCAGGGAGCCACATAGTGACATCACATGATGCGGTGCGCATTGTGACACTGGACGTATGTTGATAGATATGTAAACATACCAAAAGCCACTTGGAGTAGATGCTCCTCATTATTGCCTACACGCCGTTTCCTACATGCATTCTTACAAATCCTGCAAAACATTAAGTTGATAATTTTCTCATTATCCACTTTTCTTTATTACCAGCCTCTTTTTAGACCTGAGCCCAAGCCTTAAAGGGATTCTACCACTAAACCACATTTTTTTCTAGTTAACACGTCGGAATAGCCTTTAAAAAGGCTATTCGTCTCCTACCTGTGGAAGTGCTCTCCGCCGCGCCGTTCGTTCAAAATACCGGTTTGTACCGGTATGCTAATGCGTTCTCTCGCAGCGATGGGGGCGTCCCCATCGCAGGAGCATCGATGGGGGCGTCCCCATTGCAGCTCGAAAACCGACCGCAGCGCCGCCTCTATGGTCTTCTGTATCCTCCCCTTGCTTCTTCAGCGTACTGTCGGACGCCTGCGCAGTACGCTCTGTTCGGCGAAGATTGCCGAACGTACTGCGCATGCGCGAAATTGCGGTCCCAGCCATAGTGCAGGCACTGCAATTTCGCGCATGCGCAGTACGTTCGGCAATCTTCGCCGAACAGAGCGTACTGCGCAGGCGTCCGACAGTACGCTGAAGAAGCAAGGGGAGGATACAGAAGACCATAGAGGCGGCGCTGCGGTCGGTTTTCGAGCTGCAATGGGGACGCCCCCATCACTGCTCCTGCGATGGGGACGCCCCCATCGCTGCGAGAGAACTCATTAGCATACAGGGTATTTTGCACGAACGGCGCGGCGGAGAGCACTTCCACAGGTAGGAGACGAATAGCCTTTTTAAAGGCTATTCCGACGTGTTAACTAGAAAAAAATGTGTTTTAGTGGTAGAATCCCTTTAACTCTGCTTGGCTTACTTGTTTTATATGAGCTTTGTTATGACTTGTACAGCACCTTGTGCAGCATCTTGTTTTTGCACTTTATGAGCTTGTGTGATACTCTTGCATTTTACTTCCTTAACTATATGCATAGTTTCTTTGGAGCCTTGGATCATATGTATAATGAGCTATTCAATTAACACCATAATGGACCAGCCAGTGCCTTTTCAATATATGTCTCACACCTCTATTTGCTGTATTATATAACTTTTTTTGTTAGTTTAAATATATGAATATATTCAAGTACTGTAGCTTGTGCTTTGTTAACAGTATCTGATGAAAGTTGCATTGGAAACCAAACTTCATATGTATTTATTTTGGCTTGTATATAATAAACCACTTACCGTATATACTCCAGTATAAGCCGAGTTTTTTTTTAGCAGTGCTGAAAAAGCCCCCCTCGGCTTATACTCGAGTCAAGCAAAATCATATTTTTTTTTTTTTTTTTTGGGGGGGGGGGGGGGGTCTATGACGAGCCGCAATAGTAATGTATAGAATCTCCCATAAAAAAAGAAAAAGGAAGCTTTAAAAAAATATAAAAATAAAATAAATAAGAGTTTTAAATCACTCCTTCCCTCGAATACATATAAAAGTAGAAAATTACTGTGAAACACATTAGGTATCGCTTAGTCTGAAAGTGCCCGGTCTATTGAATATAGGGTATCTGCAGTGCTCCTGTTCTGTCGGGAAGGGATTAATAGGTGCACTGCAGATACCCTATATTCAGCCAGGCTGAATTCCAAGTGGGGAAAAAAACCCAGTCCTCAAGCTCAGGGAAGGGGCAGACAGACCACCAAAACACCCCCTCCCCTTTCCCAGCACCCAGCAACTACTGCACCCAAAAACGCCGACCATTTTAATTTTTGAAATTTTCCAGTAGCTGCTGCATTTCCCCCCTAAGCTTATACTCGAGTGAATAAGTTTTCCCAGTTTTTTGTGGTAAAATTAGGGGCCACGGCTTATATTCGGGTTGGCTTATACTCGAGTATATACGGGTAAATTGGCATTTCTAAACTCTGGGAATTCCAAGTTTGTTTACACATTTTAAAGGTAGGGGTGGATCCTTACTTGAGCACCCACCATCCAGTGGCGTGACATATTTCATTCCTTTAAGTATATGCTCATCAGTTAGTATCTGAGCACCTCAAAGCTTGTGAAATCTTAACCAGTTCAGGTTTTCATTTTTGTGTTCTTGTCTTCCTTTCAAAAGCTTTAATTTTTTTTTATTTTTCCATTGACAGAATTGTGTGACCTCTTATTTTTGTGAGACAAATTGTACATCCTAATAGCACCATTTACTGTTATGGATGATGTCCATGAGAATTGGAAAAAATAATTCATAATGTGTTGAATTTCTGAAAAAAAAAATGCAGATGGCCTATTTTCTCTCTGGTTTTGTTTTAATAGTGCTTACTGTTCAGTGAAAATGAAGCATTGGATTTCACAGCATTGACAAGTTTTTGTTTTATTTTAATAAATATAAATAAGTTTTAAAAATATCTAAAATTTCATTGTATTGTCATATTATGGCACCAATAAGTTTATTTTACTGTTCTGTGTCCAAATTTGAGAAAGATGTTTTAGAAGGCAAGATGCAGTTTTTATGGGTACCGTTTTGGAGAATGTGTGGTGTTTTAATAAAAAAAAAAAAAACAACAAAAAAAAAAAAAAAAAACAGATCAGCCGTTTTGATTTGCTTTCCTGTTGCAGTGTTCAGTGAACGGAGTAAATACATTTATATTTTAATAGTGTGGGCAATTTAGATGTTGGGATACCAAATTTATTTTTGTTCATTTATGTTTTTATGTGATTTAGAAAAATATTAGATATTTGATATATTTAAATCTTTTTCAAATATTCATATGTTTTACAGTGTTGTATTCTGTGGTAAAATCCTTGTGTTATTAAGCCCTGACACAAGCAGGTTGGAGAGGTACTATAGCATTGGCAAGCCTGGGGGGCATTAGAAGGCTCCTGACTGCCATAAGCATGGAACGGCGCCAATGATTTCCCTTTGGCAGAGATGTTCCATAACAGGAGACTGGAAGTGAAAATAACATCTCAGATGCCATGCTCACATTTGACCACAGCATTTAAGCATTTAACTATGATTGGATCTGTCTATTGATAAAAAAAATGCAGCGGGTGCATGCGCAGTAGCGTGACGCTACTACTACTGCTACGGCGCATGCACCTGCGCCATTTTTAATCAATAGCAGTTCGCGATCGCTGGAGGAAGATGGGACCCGAGAACATCGATGGAAGAGGAGGTGTGGCTGAAGATGAAGTCGGACCCTGAATGCCCGCCAACCGTGCACGATAAATAAGATTAGCATATTCTTTTTTAGGGTTTTATTTTAAACCCGGGGGGGGGGGGGGGGGTAGTTTAATATAACTTTAGCGGTGCCTGAATATTCACGCATATGTGGGGCTCTATCAGCATAATCTTGCTGATAGAGCCCCTTTAAGGCAATGTATGAAATGGGAGAGTCGTTACATACTTTGCCTAGGCATTGTATAGAATACCTAGGCATTCTATAGAATGCTGAATGCTATTTAGGCAAAGTGTGAACCCCTCCACCCAAACGAACTCCGTGAAGTGTGTGAAATGTAATGAAAACAGTCCGTGACGTCATACTGGATGGCAGTACTGATGCCTTCTTTAACAGGATAAATCAGTTTACTTTTGTTTCCTACAATCATCACATCGTAGCGATTTAGCAACCAATAGTCCCTGGGCTCCTTCTTAGTAGTCATGTTTTGGCGTGCGTGTTTTGGACATCATTAACTTCTGGTAAGTAGTTTGGCTTAAGCAAATACTGTTTTTGGCAGAATTCCCTCGAATTTTGGACTGTTCCTCATCAAATCGTTGTTTCATGTCCTTTTCCAACCCACCAGCTTGCTCCTCCTCCCCATATTTTCATGGACATTCATTCACGAACCAAACCGAACTAAGTGGCATTTCAAACGCCTGAGGCAACGGCAGAACAGAGAAGACCGTCGGGTATCATGCTGGAAGCAAAACGCACACGCAAGAGAGAGATCATCGGAGATGCTGCTGAACGAAGTGTAAGCCTGAGGCAACGGCAGAGAGACCCCATCTCGTATCGCACGTGTGCAGAAGCGGCTTCACGAAGAAGCGAAGCGTGCGATCATCATCGGAGATGATGATGATGATCATGATGAAGCTGCTAGTAGTGCCTTGCCAAGGAGCCGAATGAAGGTCATCTATTAGTTCATGCTAGAAGCGAAGTGTGTGGGCTGCTACTAGTGCTAGTGCCTTGCTGAGGAGCCGAAGAAGTGAAGCGAGAACGAAGGTCACCTATTATTTCATACTTTGCCACTTTCTCATTCAGCATTGTATAGAATGCCTAGGCAAAGTGTGAAATGACAAAGCTAATTACCAGGCAGCTGTCTGATTATTGTGTAACGACTGTAACGAGCGGCACCTGTGTGCTCATCACATGACCATGGACCGTAAATCACATGACCATGGTCAGAGTTTTATCCTCTAGAAGTAACAAAACGAATGACAGCAAGCCAAAATCTAGAAAACTGTGAGGAATTGATACAGAAAGTATATTGGAAAATTGTTTATCTTTTTATTGTACATTTGTCAATATTGGTCTGAAAGTGGGGCAACACGGTGGCTCAGTGGTTAGCACTGCAACCTTACAGCGCTGGAGTCCTGGATTCGAATCCCGCCAGGAACAACATCTGCAAAGAGTTTGTATGTTCTTCTTCCCGTGTTTGCGTGTATTTCCTCCCGTTCTACAAAGACATACTGATAGGAAAAAAGATGTACATTGTGATCCCTATATGGGGCTCACAATCTACATGAAAAAAAAAATATTGGTCTGAAAGTGGCCAACCCCTTTAAAGCTATCTGAACTGTTTTACCCAATACATTTCTTTAGGGCGGGTTCACACCAGCGGCCGATCTCCGTTTTGAGGTTGCCGTCTTCTGCTGACAGGAGACGGAATCCCGGCATTCAGTGTCTGCTGGTGAGCGCCCGTGAGTGTCTTCTGCTTTCCGCTGTGAAACAGTTTTTTTTTTTAACTGGACACAAAATCCTGCATGTCCGACTTTGTGTCCGGTTAAAAAAAATGATTTAGCCGCAGAGAGCAGAAGACGCTCACCTGCGCTCACGGGCGGACATTTTGCAAACCCATTCAAATGAATAGGTTTGAAAACTGCCTGCCGGATTTGTGAACGCATTGCAGTTCTTCCCACAGTACTTTGAACAGAAAGTTAACAGAGTTTTCCTCTGCAGACTTTCTGTTACAATTATATCTATGGGAAAGCCGCTGGCAATGAAAACGCAATGAAAAACTCAACAGAAAACTCATATGAATTTTCGCAGCACGAAACTAAAAAACGCAATGAAAAATGCATGTACATGTGCGGTTTTTCCCCACGACAGAAAACGCAGCGTTTTCTCTGCGTTTTTTTACGCTGCGGTTTTTTCCTGCGTTTTTGCTCAGTGGGGCCTTAGCCTCAGGCTTAGCTAAGGCCGCACGTTGCAGAATTGCAGCTTTTTTTCTTGCAGATTTTGTTGCGTTTTTTTGAGCCAAAACCAGGACTAGATTGAGCAGAAGTTAGAAGTATAAAAGCTTCGTATATATTTCCCATTCCTATTGTCGCCATTCTTGGCTTTGGCTCAAAGAACCGCTACAAAATCTGCAACAAAAAAGCTGCGTTTCTGCAATGTGGGGCCTCAGCCTAAAGGGGTATTTTCATCTCAAAGATCCTATCTATACTTCTATTTTATGTTAATTCAAGAGTTTTCCTAAATGCATTGCTTTAGCAATGCTGCTTTGTTTGCCTTTTTTTGTGAAATTATTCCTCCCATTGTTTACACATTGTTTTCCTTGGTCTCCAACCTATTATATTTCTTCATTATACAATGGTGAAGTGATTCACTGCTCCCTGGAGAGGAGAATTGCTGAGTTCTCAGGACCATGAGCTTTTAATTATTGCTCGTAATTCCTAGCAATCAGGCCAGCTAATTGCAGTTTGCTGATAAAGGCTCGGACAGTGTACGCCTTTTCTAACACCCCCCTCCACTTGCTCCGCTGGTTGGACTCACAGTGCAGCACAGCTCTGAGCGCTCACCCCACCATATGTCCTACGCTCTGCGTATGTAAGACACTCTTCCCAAGGAAGTGGATATCCTCCTTTCCCTCTCTGATGTTCCGAATATTGGGAAACCAAACCTTCCTGATGGCTTTGTCTCCTGGGCCTTTCCGACAGTGACGTGAGGCGGGTAGGCAGAGAGCCATGCAATTCTAATTGGGCTGCCACTGGCTATCCCATTATGATCTACTATCTTATCCGATCCTCCCCTCGCTGGGGAGGATCAGTGAACAGTTCTCCAGCTCACACACTGCCTTGCTTCACTCCCCGGGCTATGATAAACTGCTCTCACATTTTGAGAGGGCCTGTTCCGGGTCTCGCCTGGTCAGCCACTTCGTATCTGTATTTTATTTGGTTTATTTTATTTATCTGCTGAGTAAATTCCACATTTCCACTTCCCTGGAATGTTTGCTTCGGCTCCTGGATTACGCTGCCCCCTTCTTTATTGTTTTCCCATTCTTCTTCACCCCCCCTTCCCCCCCACACATTTTACTCTTTTTCTCTCTTCTTCTCCCTCCTTCTCTAGTCATGTTATGTTATGATTATTGTACCTTGGCTCTACCGAAACATTTCACTGTGTTGCATTGTAACTGTTCTCATTTGTTTGAAATTATTGTTTAAGGCCCTTATCTGGGACTTGCTTTCGTGTTTTTGGATTGTGTGCTTATTTGTTTTGATTGTTATAAATAGAGAGTTTATAAAAAAAAAGAAGTAGTAATCTTTTATGGTAAAGGCAATGTCTACAATGCCCTGTTCATCAAATAGTCAAAGCCCACCCACCAACTTGTGAAAGAATACTGGAAGTGAGAAGAGACAGCAGGCTAACGAGAGAAGGAGATAGGGAAATCCCCTTTGGAGGCACAGAAGAAAATAAACTTCAACCACATCCAGTGAAGTCAATTAAAATTTGTAATACTGTTCATGATCTAAAATCATTGCCCTCTCAGCTATTAAATATTCAATTACAAATTTTAAGGGCATCATCCCATAATAAATATATTAAAAGCACCTGGTAGATTACCCATAATGTTTAGGATTCAGATGCAATGCCACAATAACAAGGTTAGTAATGTACATTCTTTAGGAGAGCAGCAGCAGAAATTGGCTGACAACTGCGAGCAGTAGAAAATGCTACCTAAATATAATACTCCTCTGCAAATCAAGACTGGCCCCAGACACCTTTACCAGAGCTCATCACATGAAGAGATGGACTTTAGCCGAATCTTAAGACCAGAATTGTCACCTACCAGATAAGTACACTACAAATAGATGCACTGCAGCAGAAACCAAACACCAAATCCACACACTTACGCACAGGAGCAGATATCTAAGAATAGGGCTGAATTATTTTTTTTTTTAAAGTATCCAGTTGATCATAACAGTAGGCTAGAGTCAGTAGGCTAGAGCGAATCTTGTGAGCAACCTGAACACACACCTGGGCACGGTGGAGCAACACATGCAGCAATCTCCACCAGCTTTCCAAACTGACCTTTCTGCCCTGTCTCAGGGTTTAGTTCAGGCTATGGCTAAGTTGGTGGGTAGTCTGTTGACCCCTGCAGCATCACCGTGTCTTCCCCTGCCTCCGGAGCGGTACGCAGGTGAGCCGCGGAGATATCAGGGATTCATCCACCAGTGTGACACATACATAGAGGCCTGTCCCATTGTCTTACCAAATGAGTCTAAGTCTAAGGTGGCTTTTGTGGTTTCCTTACTCTCCGGAAGAGCATTGGCCTGGGTCACCCCATTAAAGGAACGGGGCGCGGTGGAGTTAGCTACGCTAGCTTCGCTGTTTGAAGCACTACCCCTGGTGTTTCATGGCCCCGTGACCCAGTCCACCTACGCTTCTCAGCTCTTGCACTTACATCAAGGTCAGAGCTCGGTGGCGGACTTTTGTATCGAGTTTTGGACCTTAGCATCCGTGCTGGATTGGCCAGACAGGGTACTGGTGGCAATTTTTTGGGAAAATTTGTCCTCAAGTATAAAAGCCGTATCTGCCTCAAAATCCTGACCAAAAAGACAGCTCCCATTGAAATCAATGGCAGCCGGTCAGGAACAAGCCGGCTCCCGGAAAAAGAAGTGAGGTGCTCATTCTTCAGGCCATTTCTGGTGCAGTGCATCAGCTTTCAGTCGCGGCTACCCGGCTTTTGGTCCGGAACCTGAGGCGGCCTCCGCCTAAGGTCCCGGTCCAATATACTCTGTCTGAACTTACCCTAAGCAAGGAATCAAACTGCACATGCCTCTTGCGCCGCAACATGCGAGCAGAGGGTGGTGCAGATACCCGAACAGGCAGAGACATTCCAGCTTGTTCTAAAAAATGCTTGTATATGGGAACCCATTTTATGTTTCAGTCAGGTATTGAAGTCACACTTACTGATATGTCCACTCACTGTACATTGATGAGCAAAAGGGTAACAATGTTTTGAACTTTTGACTTTCATGCTCCATATCTCGCCATCCACTAGAGCTTCATATGTGAGACTACCATCATTCAATAGACAATTATCTTGGCTATCTCATACATGAATTATACTTGCAACTATTTATCATATGATAAATTATGCTAATTCTTGTCTTGTAACTTCATTATTCCTGTTTTGCTCTTAAAAAAATTTAAGTTTTAACTTTTATTATTTTGACTTTCTTCACTTTCTGAATCCTTCTGAGTATGCTCTCGATCAGATTCAAGCAGGTCTTGACTGAATTCTGATCCTAGGTCTCTTCTGCACATTTTCAGTGTTGATGCATACTAGTCGACTAAGTTGGGTATGAATACAGCTTTTTCTTCAACTCTACCCAGTGTTCGATTGGGTTGAGGTCTGGGTAGGCCAATCCAGCATCTTTAATTCATTGTCATTGAACCATTTCTTCGCTAATTTCAAAATATGCTTCGGGTCTTTGGAATACCATGTCATCCTTTTCATTGTCATGGTACTGGAGTGTTCAAAGTAATTCATCTTGTAGAATACTCATATATAGCTCAGCATTGAGACCACTGTTGATCCTGGTCAAGTATCCAATATTGTTAGGCCTCATTCACAGAACTTGCCAGTTCCAATTTCTAGACCCATTTGCACTGATCAGTCTATTGACTTTTGTTTCATCACTTCAAATCACCTGTTGTCAATCTTATACTGTTCACTTTTTGCGTTTTTTTTTTTTGTTTGTTCATGAACTGCACTTCATATGGCGACATTAAAGTCAAGGCTTCTTCACTTTTTTTCGACCCTCCATTACAGACTTGTGTAACTCTTGTCGCATGGTACTTGCATTGACATTTTTGATCCTACTGTTACATAGCATACAAGCAATCTCCACTGCTGTGTTTGTTGTGCCTGAACTGATAGACCCTTTGATGAGCTGAATTTTTAACTCCAGTATTTTGCCTAGACATCCACCTCTTGGCTTTTAAATGGATGGACTTCATTACATATTTTTCCATCTGTCATGGCACTCACATGATGCAGTTTGGCAATTTTTTGGGCCAAGAGATCACTATTGATGAGAGAATGCTCGATTTGAACCAGTGACATTTTGCCTGGGAATCAGCCTAATAACATGGAATGTGAAAACAAGTTGTAATTTGTAGTATACAAGTAGAAAAGGTTTTTCAACTACCAGGAGCAAACAATGCAATTACATGACAACTAACTACCGTATTTTACGGACTATAAGGCGCACTGGACTATAAGCCGCATTGCCCATGAGCGCCTTATAGTCCGTTTCGGTTCATATATAAGGCGCACCGGACTATAAGCCGCAGTCCGGTGCGCATTATATCTTATTGAAAGCGGCGGCAGGCAGACTTTGCCAGCGGCCGCTTAACCCCCCGCGTGCCAGCCGCTTCTATTGGAAGCGCTCGGCAGGCGAGGAGGGGCTCTATCAGCAAAATCATGCTGATAGAGCCCAACCGTAAACGTTAGGTTAAACTACCCCCCCCCCCCGTTTTAAAATAAAAGCCTGAAACAGAATGTGAAACTTACCGAGCGGTGTAGGGTGGGCGGGCATTCAGGCCTCCTCTTCCTCCGATGTTCCGTCCTCCTCCGGCGCTCGCAAGCTGATAATGGCCAGGGCACATGCGCAGTAGAAGCATTATGATATTGCGCATGCGCACCGGCCATTATCAGCGAGCGCCGGAGGAGAAGGACGGAACATCAGAGGCAGAGGAGGCCTGAATGCCCGCCCGCCCGCCCTGCACCGCTGGGTAAGTTTCACGTTCTGTTTCAGGCCGGCGTGACAGCAGGGCTGCCGGACACTTCCTATTCATTTCTATGGAAGCCGACATGCGAGCGCTCCCCATAGAAATGAATGGACTGCTTTTTTCCATTCATTTCTATAGGGAGCGCTCGCATGCCAGCTCCCATAGAAATGAATGGGAAGTGTCTGTCCATTCATTTCTATGGGGAGCGCTCGCATGCCTGCTCCCATAGAAATGAATAGGAAGTGTCCGGCAGCCCTGCTGTAACGCCGGCGTGTACGGCTGTGATACACGCCGGCGTTCGGTAGTGTGAATGCACCCTTACGGTGCCTTTTATGTATGTATGGAAGCGGCACGCAGTCTTTGCCGCCGCTTCCATCCATATATAAGCCGCACCGGACTATAAGCCGCACTTACGATTTCTGAGGAAATCGTAGGTTTTTATGTGCGGCTTATAGTCCGGAAAATACGGTAATCATATGCAAAATAGCTGTCAAATTTATGTATGAGATAGCCAAGGTGATTGTCTATAAAATTATGGAATTCTCACATCTGAAGTTGTAGTGGATGGTGAGATATGAAGCATAAAAGTCAAAAGTTCTAAATATTGTTACACTTTTGTTCATCAGAGTATGTCATAAAAAGACCCTTCACTTCCAGACTTGGACCACACAGGCTGCCACCATTTGCGACTTACTGTAGGGTAACACGGCTAGTGATATTCACACTCGGAGACGGGGGAACATTAGAGCCAAAGAACTATATTATTAAATATTAGATTTAATAAACGTAAAAATATACAGTGTATTACAATAAAAATTTTAATAAACCAATATAAAATAAAAAGAATAACTTTACTGGCCTGGTCTTAAGTCTGGGATAGACTGCATACTAACTCTAAGGTATCTAACTCAGTGTCCTTTGCCATATTGCTTTATATGGATCCCTGCCACCCCCCTTCCCAAACTTCTTCCTACAACTTCTCACCTGTGATGTAACCATTTTTTTTTATATCACATATAAAGTTTTGATCAGAAGGGTTCTGGGAGGACTTGCAGTCACAAAGTCTGGTCTGGTCCATTGCCCTGGAACTATTTGTAAAAAAAAAAACAACCCTAAAAATCTTCATTAGGAATTAAGACTTGTTTTACATCATGTAAATCACACTCCAGAATTACAAACAATTTAGTGATGTTAGAAATACAGAAAATAATTACTCTAAATTATCTCACTAAGTGCAGCAGGCAGAAGAAATGGGAGTGTGTGAAATGTGGAGTCAAAATCATTCCATATTCACTTGATTCCCAAGCTTTCCACCACACAACATGCACTAAACTCCTTGACACACGCAGTATTTTTAGACTATAGACTCCATCATACATTTCCTTGCAAACTACAGCATTCAGGCACAGATGATTTCCTTTAAACTCTCACCGCCACAAAAATACTTTACAAGCATATACCTGTATGTAAGTTACTTTTCATTCAAATAGTCAGTTTTTAAACAAGGATTTTTTTTTTTTTTCCCTACAAACATTGTTACATAAGACTCTGAATTTGGTCTCTTCCAATTAGTACACTGTGCACGATGTTCAAATCTGGAACAGAGAAACCTTGTTCATCTTTTGTCTCTCTCTGTAAGGCTGCTTTCACACTAGCTATGCATTTTTCAGACTAGGAAACCACATGCTTTATTTCAGTGTAATTCTGTGTCAGCTGTGGTAGATTGCACTAATGGAATATGCCTGTGATGCTGCAAGCTACTAATATGACATGCTGGGCAAGTCTTTCCTTCATTTGCAGGTCTGAAGCCACCTCCTGCTTCCCCCACATCTAAGCCCTTCATACCCTTGAAATGATAAGTGTTGGCTTCTTGTTATATCTGGCTGATTATGAAAAATGGGGAGGGACAATTTTTCCAATTTATTTCTGACAATTTCTTGACATTACCAGGGTGGGAAAGACCCTGGTTTTCAGCACTAGCACTAAGCCCCATCTTTAGTAATAGACGTTTTCACTGATACAGTGGCTATTACTAAGGTGGTATAAAAGTAGTTACAAAAATAAAGTGCCAAAACAGATTTAACCTTTATCTTGGTAAGCACTTAGCTGCTACATACTCCCAGGGTGTCACTTGTCTAGCCGTAGCTGCTACATCCTTACTTCTAATTGCGATATCTCTGGACTCGTTTGGTATATGAAGATAATTTTTTTTATAGATGAGAATATCATCTTTAAAATGATACCAAAGTCTTCATGTTAACCCTTACAGTGCCAAAGTGATTCATTGTTAAAACACTATTCAGGATTGAGATCCCATTGAAGATCTCAATTCCTAACAGCGTTTTTAACAGCAATTCGCTCGAAATCTGTAAGGGCTGTTATGAAGAACTTGGTATCATTTTAAAGATCATCTTTAAAATGAATCTAAAATTATCTTCATAGCCCAAACGGGTCCTGAGATACAGGAGGTCTCAGGAAGCATCAGTGAACGGTAGCAGAAGGGGAGGGGGGAGGAGGATCCCTGCAGGCTGCACAGAGATTCTCATCTCATCATGTATGTGACCCCAGGAGGGGGGTAGCAAGCATTTCAGTCCCTGTTACTCCCTCTCCTGTCAATCAGAGCGCATACTAACTATACTTTTGCACTCTGATTGTCACATACAGGTATAATGTAATTCCCCCTGAGCCTTACTAGGTGTGGTATTCTTATCTAATACCCTCTGTGCATAACCAGGTTTATTGGCGCTGTGACCTAGACGTTTATCATTGTCCATTACACAACGCATACAAAAAGTCATGAATAAAGTTTACATTTCACATAATCCCTGTCCTGTCCATATCTGAGCTTTCTGCAGTGAAGTATGTCCCTAGCAATGTCTGTTACATGCTAAAATAATAGTAATAACAATTATCACTAGAGATGAACGTATAGTTTGATAAAGTTTTTATAGGGGGATAGAAAATAATATTTTTATGTAAAGTCCTATTTAATTTGCATGTACAAATTGGGTTGCCGCACTTCTGCGATTTTAGCGTCTCTTTAACACCCGCCCCTGTAAAGATATACATGTGTGGTATGTATGTACTCCTCACATATTGCAGTTTTTTTTTTCTAAAAGTACATTTTGTTTGCATAAAGGGATTGCTTGAACATGCACTTTAGTGGCAAATTTGAATTTTTGAGCAGTTTTTGCTTGTAATGTCACCTTAAGCTATTATTTTAAATGTTTTTTTTTTATATGAATCTGAGATTGAACATGAGTTTTAGGTGCAAATATGTGTTTTGGTGCATTTTTTTTTTAAATATATTTTTGTTTGTCACAAAGTTGCATGAAGGCGGATGTTGCTATCGATGACCCATTGAGACATATGTAATCTTCAGGTTGTCTACTTTCAAAAAATATATTTCAATTGTTTATACTTTTTTAACATTTCCAGCTTCAAAGCAGATTTTTGTTTCTTCCAGTTCTAGCGATTTTCTGGAATGACCTCTAGCAATTTTCTGAATGACCTCTGCACATTTTGAACTCCTATTTTTAGGAGGTTAGGTGCATATAATTTATTGTTTGGTTTCCACTTTAAGCAACTAATATACATTTATCTTTATTTTTTCATAAAACATTCACTTTGATTCAAAATTGCATGAAGGTGCCTGTACCTGGTATCAGCTTATTTTATAGTAAGTTACAAATCTAGGTGATTCCCTAACCAAAACACTGACTTCATAAGAGTAAACTCAATAATCAACACCATTTGTAATTGAATTATATATTATTAATTTGAGAAATGGCAATTATTAATTGTTACTTGTAGCTCATGAAACTTATAAGGACATCTGTATCCTCCTGATTTTCTCTCCACTATCAATTTGCTTGGCTTTTTTTTTCTTTTCTATTTACCAAATATCTTCTGTAATAATAAAATTTGGACTTTACCCACTTTGCAATGAAACGTATGAATTCAGAGAAGCAATGAAAAGTATGAATGCATAGAAACTTATCAGGTGTAAACATGTTTTAAAAATACTTATGTTCTGACTTCTACTATTGAATTATCCATTGCGAGTTTCTATATTTATACCACAATAAAAAGATGAATGAACTTGTAAAAAAAAGTCCTTAGGTTTCATTTACAAATATAGTATATACCCAAGTTTAAGCCGACCCGACTATAAGCCAAGGCCCCTAATTTTACCACAAAAAACTGGGAAAACTTATTGACTCAAGTATAAGGGGGGGGGGGGGGGGATGCAGCAGCTACTGGAAAATTTCCAAAATTAAAATGGCTGGAATTTTTGGGTGCAGTAGATGCTGGGTGCTTGGGAAGGGGAGGGGGGGGTTTTGCTTGTCTGTCTGCCCCTTCCCTGAGCTTGAGGACTAGGGTTTTTTCCCCCCACATGGTACTCAGCCTGGCTGAATATATTGTATCTGCAGTGCTACTATTAACCCCTTCCCGACGGAACAGGAGCACTGCAGATACCCTATATTCAGTAGACCGGGCACTTTCAGACATAGGGATACCTAATGTGTATGTGTTTCACAGTAATTTTCTACTTTGAGGGTGGGTTCACACCAGCCCCCGATCTCCGTTATGCAGGTTTCCTTTTCCTGCCCAAGAATCTGGGCAGGAGACAGAAACGGCAGGCAGTTTTCAAACCCATTGAGGCAGTCTGTTATTTTGATCGGTTGCCATGGATATGACCACTAATGCAGAAACTTTCTAAGGTCAGAAAATCAGCCATGATTTCTTTATTGTGGCCGGGATATCTTCTGACAACCAATTCGGAAAAAGAATGAGCCAAAACACTGATTCGAAATATATATAAAAAAAATATCAAATATTTATTAAATACCTGGTAACAATATTACCACTAAAATAAAAAAT
The DNA here is from genome assembly GCF_031893055.1 of Leptodactylus fuscus. Lineage (NCBI taxonomy): Eukaryota > Metazoa > Chordata > Amphibia > Anura > Leptodactylidae > Leptodactylus > Leptodactylus fuscus. The sequence goes on along the minus strand of NC_134268.1, from coordinate 134,056,308 downwards.
ACAGCAGGGCAGATGGATCTAGCCAAAAGTACACATAATAGACACATAAGAAAAAGACATGAGCGCTAAGCTGAATAATAAGAATAATGATACAAGTACACTAATATATGTAAATATTGGTGCTCAGAGGTCTACAAATATTCGTGAATATCAACTCAGTGATGTGTGGAAAAATATATATTATCGCAATAGATTAATAAATTTAAATACCTTTTATCCACACAGTACAAGTACACAAAATTTCTATAAATATTGTTGTGTCCAGACCTGACTCAAATAGTACATTAAATAGTTAAATATCCCTTATTCAAAGGACACAGAGATATATAAGTGTCCATGAATAGTATTATATACAGACCAAGCTCAGACAAACCAACAGAGACACCATAGAGCTATCACATATACATTAAATGGTTAAAGCTATATATATGTACCTGTAGTCATGTTCATGTAGTAATGGCCAGCTAAGCACCCAAGAGAAAAATGTACGACATGTAGCAAGGACCACCTTTACGCGTTTCGCCACATAGATGGCTTCTTCAGGAGAGACCAGAAGTCACCTCCTGAAGAAGCCATCTATGTGGCGAAACGTGTAGGGTTGGTCCTTGCTACATGTCATACATTTTTCTCTTGGGTGCTTAGCTCTAAGAAAGTTAGAGAAAATCTTTAAAACTTTGTAGAATTTTTAATTACTTATATTTGCAAAAGTGTTTAACTTAAGGTGAATGAAGGTCCTTCCCAACTTGTTAGTGAACGACGGGAACTGTATGCAATGAACATTTGGAGTCGTTCACCTCGCAGGAGGCCATTGCTCACACAGGCAGATAAAACTGCATGTCTTCAAATCACCGAATGTGGACAGTAGCTGACTGGCGGACTGTAATGTGGTCTGACGAATCATGATTTTGCCTTTATTCTAATGGAGCACGTCGTTGAGTTCACCGATCCTCAGCAAAAATCTGTGGGACATGTTGGAAAAATTTTGCAGGTAAAATGTCGACGTGAGCCATCCCGCAATTTGGTGGATTTGTGCAATCAACTCCTCAGCAAGAGGCTTAGGCCTGCTGAAATGGGCCTAATCCGGAGGGTGCTGTTGTGAGGTGGACTCCACGGCTGAATCAGTTGCAGAATCCGCCTGAAGAAAGGGCAGCTCGCTCCTTTTTTCTGCAAGCGGGAACAAACCGCTAGTGGTATAAATAACGCTAGCGGTCTACATAGACCTCTATTGTGAGGGAGCGGATTTCGAGAGGGAAAAATCCGCCCCCTCTTGCCCTGTGTGCCCTTGTGAACTAGCCCTTAAACTGGATGCGAAGGACTTGTAAAACCTTGTGGACTCACTTCCTAATCAAATCTAGGTGGTTATCAAGGTCAGAGGCAGAGTTACACAATATTAAATAATGATTTTCATGATTTCTTTAGCGGTGACTAATTTTTTGTCAAGGGAGATTATATTGTATATTCTGAGTGTGAAGTATAAGCTAGGGCAATTAAACGTGAGTTTTAATTAATAGGTCTAATAATCACAGTTGATATATATATATATATATATATATATATATATATATATATATATATAATGCTATATACTGAATTATTTAGCAATTTTTTTTTGAGATTTCAAGGATTGTTCAAAATTTTTCTTATTTCAGGGCCCAGCCTCCTATCTCAGAGTGCTCTACAGCTAAATTCTAAATCAGAAGGATCTTTTCAGTATTCATCAAGCTATCATAGCAATCAGACCCTTGCATTGGGTGAAACATCAGCATTGCAGCTCCAAAGCCGCAGCAATCAAGTGAGACCTACAGTTCAGAGCTACAGTCAAGTAAGTGGTCAAGCGTATTATCTTTATATTTTAGTATTTAAAGATGAAAACCTTATGCCCCTATTCAAGTTATTTATTTTGGTTGTGTAAGAGCTATTATTTTAGCTAAGGCTGAATTTACACTAGCATTGGAGTTTCCGCCACAGAATCTCTCTTAAAATGACAGAAAGAAAAGTCCTCAGTAAGTGGGCATTAGATATCAAACTTGGTGGGGGTAACTGGAGGGGGCATTAATCTGGGGTAACTGGAGTAGGACATTAAGCCTGGTGCACCTGTAGGAGTACATTACACTGGGGCAATTAGAGGGGGACATTAAACTGGAGGCAGCAAGAGGGTTGCATAAAACTCAGGGAAACTGGAGGGGGACATTAAACTATGGGGCAACTGGAGGGTGACATTAAACTGTGGGTTCACCAGGAGAAGAACTTTATACAATGGGAGCATACTGTTATGATCAACAGGTTAACTAAAAAAATAAATAAATAAACAATAACCTAGGGAGCCAACTGGGCTCTGAACTGCAGAGCAACCCTGGTGTGAACAAGGCCTGACAGTTAGCGTCACTGCTGGGTCACACCATCATCCGGGTGCTCTCTGCTACTTCACAGAGAAGACCTCTGCAGTGCAGAGCAGCCGCTAGAAGAATAAGGAGAAATTGGGGAAGGGAGACCCACTTCCACAAACATAGAAAGACACCACATAAACACACACTTGCTGCTAGATCCAACAAACAGGACTCAATTGCAACTAACACAGCATTAGTTGAGGAACCAGTGCTGCACACACATTTACTTATTCAGAAATGAAGCTAGGGCAGCAGGCTAACAAACCTGCCTCCTTAATAATACTCGTCTAAGGACGAGCACTGTGAGCAGAGTGAGTGGGCGTTGGCTTTCAAGCATTATATAGAACTACCTGTGCCCAAATTGGTGAAAGGTCTTCTTTAAATGGAGGAACGGCGGTCCCAATCAACCAGCCCAGCTGCCCAACCTGGGAGCTCATTTGCTGACATCACTGTCAGTCAAAAGACCAATCACGCCCGCTGGCTGCAAAGGTATTAACCCCTGCTAATCAGGACTGCCAGCAACAGGGAAAGGGTGACAGCTGACAAGATGCTACACAGAGGAACAGACTGCAACCTGACCTCTTGGCCGCATTTTCCGCACTGTCCTAACAAATATCATGTTAGGTTAACTGTAGGGGCATTTTACTGTGTGGCGGCACAAATAGAAATGGATGGGAATGGGAGGAGTCAAAGTAGAAGTGGGTGCAGCTAAATTTGCCAAGGTGCGCTGCACATTCTGTCCCTCTTTCTGTCCTTTCAAAGCTGGGAGATATGACTACTGTCCTGTTTTTGTGAACAAGATACGGTATCAGCAACTGCCACCTTTTGAAACTCACAGATTAGTGCTGCCAGTGACTCTTTTTCTCTCCAAGGCTTAATCAAATTCTCATGACATATTTTCACTTTCTTTTGCCTGGCTTTTGCACTTTATGATTTACTTTTCAATGTTTTCCTGGATTCTAAAGGTCCCAGTCACTTGCTCTCTACAGTTGCTAGTAAAACCTAAAACATGGTCACCTAGCTAAAATTCCATACACTAGCAAAATGGTGGTATACATTTCATTGATCTTTTTGTGCCCTCTGTAATTGTTCCTTCACTATTGGCATCATCTTGGAAATTCTTTGTGCAACACGATCAATTCCACATTTTTATGGACTGTCTTCAGATTCCTACATCAAGCAGACCATAGGGGTACCCTAAAATAGAAAGTCAAATGGGGAAAACCCTGTAGAGGCCTGTGGTACTTCCTTGATTGAGAAAAAAAAGATATAGTAAAAGACAATCCCAATCTTTACAATCTTTTTTAACAACCTTTTTCAACATTGCTTTCAAGTTCTTCTTAATCTTCTCTACAAGTCCATCAGTTTGTGGATCTTATACAGAAGTTCTCAGCTGCCTAATATTCAGTATTTTACATACTTCTTTCATCACCTTAGACATAAATAGTGTCAAGATGTCAAGTTTTTTTTGGGGGGGGGAGACAGACCCACCCTATTGTATATATGAAATAATTCTCTAGAATTGCGCTTAGTTGAGGGGTATTGATGTTAAATCAAATCAAACAGGCTTTATTGGCACGTCTGGATAGATATTTGGCATTGCCAAAGCTAGTAAAGTGTGTGTGTGTGTGTGTGTGTGTGTGTGTGGGGGGGGGGGGTCGATTTGGGGTATAACAGTCCGTGGAGTCTCATCTTCCTCTTAGTTGGTGGCCGCTATATGGGGAGGTGGGGTGGGGTAGGTGGTTTGGGGTATAGCAGTCGGTGGGGTCTCATCTTCCTCTTTTTTGGTGACAGCTGGACACGTATTGGGCAGCGATCTCCACAGTGGCCTCTTCTTCTCCCAGTAGGATGTAGAGTTTCCTCTTCTCATCTGCAGATATGAAGTCTGGGATGTGGGCAGAGAGTCTTTGGAAGTAGACGGCCCTCACAGCTGAGTATATGGTGCAGTGTAGCAGGAAGTGGGTCTCGTCTTCTAGGGCCTCCTGGTCACAGTGCTGCCACAGTCTGTTCTCCCGTGGCTTGTACGTCAGCCTGTCGCCCTGTCTCCATCTCCAGGTTGTGGGCGCTCAGTCTATACGGGCTCAGGGTCTCTGTCTGTGTTTGGGGTGGCGTATTCTCTCCAGGTAGGTAGCCATGGTGTAGTCTCTTTGCAATGACTGGTACACGGTGAGTTTCTTGGAGTTATTTATTGCGCTTCTCCATTCCTTGATGTACCTCTCTTTGTCTCTCTCAATTACTCCTTTTATTTGAGCCTTGTTCAGGGCATGTTGGGGGTTTTGGCTTGGCAGATGGCTGACGCTTGGTTGGGGGGTATCAGTTTTTCTCTGGGCTCTGTGGCTCAGCCAGGCTTGGTGGTGGTAAGAGCCAGGACTGCTGCCCTATATGTGAGTCCAGAATAATAGCACCCTCTTCTGCATGGTGAGCCATAGGGGGAGTCTGCCTAGCTCTGCCCGGCATCCCATGTTGGAGGTGCTGCGGTGGACATGGAGGAGGTACTTGCAGAACTCCAGGTGGAAGGTCTCTGTTGGACTGGAATCCCACTTTCACTGGTCTGGGTAGGTGGCTGGGCCCCAAACCTCACTGCCATAGAGAAGGTTAGGAGTGATGACTGCGTCAAATATCTTCAGCCAGACCCTCACCGGTGGTTTGAGGTGGTACAGTTGTCTTCTGATGACGTAGAAGGTTCTACAGGCTTTTCCTTTCAGGATTTCTATTGCTGTTTTGAAGCTTCCTGATTGGCTGAGCTCCAGCCCCAGGTAGGTGTAGCTGTTGGTTTTCTCCAGTGTGGAGCCATTCAGTGTGAATTGTGGGGTGGGGCTTTGTTGTGGCCCTTCTTCTGAAATACCATGACTTTGGTCTTCTTCTGGTTGATGGGTAGGGCCCATGTGGTGCTGAATTTTTCCAGCACTGACAGGCTTTCTTGGAGGTCTTTCTCGGTGGGGGACAGAAGTAGGAGGTCGTCGGCGTATAGCAGGAACTTCACTTTACGGTCGTTCAGGGTGAGGCCTGGAGTTGGTGAGGCCTCCAGGGCTGTAGCCAGTTCATTGATGTAGATGTTGAAGAGCGTTGGGCTCAGGCTACAGCCTTGTCTGACCCCTCGGGCCTGTTGGAAGTATGCTGTCCTTTTCCCATTCACCTTCACACTGCACTGGTTTCCGGTGTAGGAGCTCTTGATGACGTCATACGTTCTTCCTCCTTTTCCACTCTCTAGGAGTTTTAGGTGCAGGCCTGGGTGCCATACTGAGTCGAACGCCTTCTTGAAGTCCACGAAGCAGGCAAATATCTTGCCTCTTCTGGTGTTGTGGACGTGGGTCTTGATGAGGCTGTGCAGGGTGTAGATATGGTCTGTGGTGCGGTGGTTTGGCATGAACCCTGCTTGACTCTTGCTGAGGACCCCGTGTTGTGTGAGGAAGGTGAGGATTCTGTTATTGATGATGCTGTTGAACAGTTTCCCCAGCGTGATGCAGATCCCTCTGTAGTTGTTGGGGTCATATTGGTCTCCATTCGTGTAGATGGGAGTTATGAGGCCTTTGTTCCAGTCTTGGGGGAAGTGTCCGGTATTGAGGATGAGGGTGAATAGTTTTGCCAGTGCCGCGTGTATTGCTGGAGGGCTGTATTTGATCATCTCTGGTAGGATGCCGTCAGGGCCGCTGGCCTTTTTGCCTTTCAGCAGGGCAATTCTTTCCTGTATATCTTTTATGGTGATTGGCGAGTCCAGAGGGTTCTGGAAGTCTTTGATGACTTTCTCCATATCCCTCAGTTTGGTGGTTATCTGTTGCTGTTCTGGGGTTAGGTCATGTCCCTTGGCAGACTTTACTAATGGTACCACTAGATCCAATCCAATCAAATGGCACCTTAACGACAGGTAGGGACACCAAAGGGTTTCTGAAATGAACCGCAAGATCATTTAATTGGCAGATAGGACAAGATTTAGAATAGTTTTCAATTTCTTTATCACCTCTGAAAGATACTTTCCCTGGTCTTAACTGTAGCTAAGTGTCCCCCATGAACACATGAAAATGAGCAATATCTAACATCATTTTCCTATAGGGCCCTGGAACTAGCAATTGTTCTACAACTTTATTATTATCTTTAGTAACCCAATATAACAGTTTGTTATGTACTTCAAATAAAGGACACCATTTAAAACAGTCTTCTTTTCTAATGCCGAAACACCTCAAGTTCTGGCAAGGCTGATTTTTATCAGGAGACTCCACCTCATCTCCTATAACAATTGCTAGGAAAATTATCAGTGACATCAGTGCCTTCCTGTAGCCTGATAGTGTGCAGACCATTTTTACAGGTTCCTCAGAACAGAGGAAAATCATATCCTATTATGACTGCATTCAATAAGTATTTGACAGTCCACACTTTTTGTGTCAAATTTCCACAAGTAGTCTTTACGTTCACTTGAGTAATAGATTAGTCCTTAAAGTGAAACTAAACTTGCGGACAACTTTTGATTTTCTGGCAGCATTTGTGTCATAAATAATCTTTGTAATATTCTTTATTCTTCTTTAAACTTGTTTTATTGAAAATTGTACAATATAGTATACAATAAAAAGAAGTAGTAGTGACTATATATCACAATGATCTCAAACCATACCTTACAATGTATAAAGAAAATAAACTTTAACAAGAAAAAACAATGCTGCAAAGCTGATAATGTGGTCATTGTCATCCCGAAAGGAAGTCCAGGCAGGGAAGTCCCAACTTAAAATATCCAGCATGACCTTTATAGGGTATAAACAGGGTAAAGAGACAATAAAGTATCGCAATCTCAACCAAACAGTACAAAATAGTGTGTAACATCTAAAAGTATATCACAGAGGTCTAATATGTAAAAGAGGTCATGGGTACTCCTGGCAGTCTTCCCTGTCTAGGCAGTAAATAAGCTAAGAGCTGCATAAAAAGATGTGGCAGTGCATGCTGTAAGTTTAACAGTGAATTATACCATGAGCCCCAAACCTTTTGAAATTTCTCGGGACAACCTCTTCCTTTATACGCTATCTGGTTATATGGTGAAATAGAATTGAATGACTTCCTCCACACTGATAGAGAAGATAGGCGGGGGCTATCCATCTCAAAGCTATAGTCTTGCTTGTCAAGAATATCATTTGCATTATGCAAATGGTAAAACTGTTACAGCCTTCAAAACTGCACATTAAAAAAAAAAAAGTGTCCTGGACCAGAAATTGGCCCGGTATGGAAGTGGTTAAGAGCATCTCCAATGTGAGTCACAGCTTGGGTCCATCTAAAGTTATCAGTGGGGAATCTACCAGGCATAAAGCCCGTTTGATTTAGATGGCACATGTCCAGAATAAAATAATTTAACCTGTTTGTTAATATTTTAGTAAGCAGTTTGTAATCAATATTGAGGAGAGAGATGGGTCTATAGGACTCACAGTCCAGCGAATCCTTATCTGGCTTGAGGAGAAGGATAATATTAGTGTCATCAAGGAAGTTTGGCACAGTGTGGGCCAAGTATGTGTCATCGTAGCATTTCAGCAGAGTAAGAATCAATACAGTCTGGTACTGGGCAAATACCTCTACCAGTAAGCCATTCGTGCCCAGCGATTTAACCTTGGCCATAGCAACTAGGGCGTCAGACAATTCCTTCAATTTAAGGGGGTGAATTTAAGTAGTCTCTCTGCTCCTCAGTCAAAGTTAGTAAAGGGACTTCTGCTAGGTATGTCACAAGTTCTTGAACAGGAGTGTTTAGTTGGTTGGTAGAGAACATAGTAATATTGTTAAAATCTATCACGTATAGCCACACTATACTATTCTGCAAGAATTTCACACTCTTCCGATTAAACTCTCAAGAAAGCCGGGGAGGCAGTATTTTGATCTATCAAATGGACTATGAGTCTGCTGGATTGGTTTCCCAACTCATAGAACCTTTGTTTGTTAAAGAATTGGGACATATGGGCCTTTAGCTTGTAATACATGTAACTATTTTCTGTTGAACTTGAGCCACTGAGATCTAGACTCATCACTAGGATTGACAATGTGTGCGATGTCCAACAGGGCACACTTGTCCGCCAACTGTTTCCAGGGAAGAGGACTCCCACTTAATATATGAAACAGAAGATTTAATAAATCCTCTTAAATACAATTTGATAGTTTACCATAAAAGTGGGTGAATACGCCAATTGTGTGTGTGTGTGTGTGGGGGGGGGTGTCCTAGATTTGCTCCATCCCCAAATTCCACTAGCAATGTTGAGTTATAAGAGGTTTCTCGATGCAAAGACGTCAACTACTATTAAATAAGCTTTGGAGTTTACCATGGCATGATCCATTCATGATCTGGTTGGCCAAATTTCAGGAAAACACTTCAGCTAGCAGGTGTTTAAGACATGATAGGTCATGCCAGCCCAATTCCAGTATAAGTTGAGCCAGGTGAGAGGGGTGTGTGATGGAGGGCCTGATACAGTAAATCTATCTGTGGAGTTATGTAGTACTTTATTAAAGTCACACACACAAATTAACGTAGCGTTAGGGAACTGAGTCACAAATTTAGCCGCATTGTGCAGGACCGACAAGTCTAATGCAGGTGGCAAATATAATTCTATAGTGACATAGAGTCTAGAGTTTATCCAGCCTTGAATAAAAAAATACTAACATTACGTAACATTAATGTGAACAACTTTTTTTTTTATTTCAACATTTTTATTGATTTTACATATTCAATACACATTATGTAGTATAAACTGTTACAACTATTTTTGAACTATTTTTTATCAAAAATTAAAACTTACATCTCAGTAATGAAAACCGCAGACTTGTGTACTTGCCCATATTAACCAATTAGAGCTCAGCCTCCAGGGCGGGTTCACACCTGCGCCCCGTCTCCGCTTTAGCCAATCCGGCGTGCTTCTATCTTCAGCCCCGAGAGACTGGACAGGTGACGGAAACCCGGCAGTGAGTTTTCAAACCCATTTATGTGGTGTTGTGGCTTGTGGGTTGGTGTATGTGTGATGTTCATATGGTGTTTGTGAAATGTTTGTGTGTTGTGTGTGGTGGTGCAGCCCCTTTAGAAGCGACTCTTTGGCGCCATCGCTATAATCTGTCCCTGTCAGTCACAACTGTTGTTTTCCCCTTAGCACTTTCATTTTCACATTTCCCCATTATATGTATAGGGCCTAACTTCGGGGGTCCCAATCTCATGACGGGGGGACGGGGCGGCGCTAGTGAGATGTAATGGCGCAGTATTCTGCTCCTGTGAGTGGAGAGGGGGCATACCAAATTTCACCCAAATCGGGTAAAAACTGTAGATTTGTATTGAGCAGACTACTACAGATTTTGAGTTTTATATGCAGTCCTATGAAAAAGATTGGGCACCCCTATTAATCTTAATCATTTTTAGTTCTAAATATTTTGGTGTTTGCAACAGCCATTTCAGTTTGATATATCTAATAACTGATGGACACAGTAATATTTCAGGATTGAAATGAGGTTTATCGAAAAGAAAATGTGCGATATACACTCACCGGCCACTTTATTAGGTACACCATGCTAGTAACGGGTTGGACCCCCTTTTGCCTTCAGAACTGCCTCAATTCTTCGTGGCATAGATTCAACAAGGTGCTGGAAGCATTCCTCAGAGATTTTGGTCCATATTGGCATGATGGCATGACACAGTTGCCGCAGATTTGTCGGCTGCACATCCATGATGCGAATCTCCCGTTCCACCACATCCCAAAGATGCTCTATTGGATTGAGATCTGGTGACTGTGGAGGCCATTGGAGTACAGTGAACTCATTGTCATGTTCAAGAAACCAGTCTGAGATGATTCCAGCTTTATGACATGGCGCATTATCCTGCTGAAAGTAGCCATCAGATGTTGGGTACATTGTGGTCATAAAGGGATGGACATGGTCAGCAACAATACTCAGGTAGGCTTTGGCGTTGCAACGATGTTCAATTGGTACCAAGGGGCCCAAAGAGTGCCAAGAAAATATTCCCCACACCATGACACCACCACTACCAGCCTGAACCGTTGATACAAGGCAGGATGGATCCATGCTTTCATGTTGTTGACACCAAATTCTGACCCTACCATCCGAATGTCGCAGCAGAAATCGAGACTCATCAGACCAGGCAACGTTTTTCCAATCTTCAATTGTCCAATTTCGATGAGCTTGTGCAAATTGTAGCCTCAGTTTCCTGTTCTTAGCTGAAAGGAGTGGCACCCGGTGTGGTCTTCTGCTGCTGTAGCCCATCTGCCTCAAAGTTCGACGTACTGTGCGTTCAGAGATGCTCTTCTGGCTACCTTGGTTGTAACGGGTGGCTATTTGAGTCACTGTTGCCTTTCTATCAGCTCGAACCAGTCTGGCCATTCTCCTCTGACTTCTGGCATCAACAAAGCATTTCCGCCCACAGAACTGCCGCTCACTGGATGTTTTTTCTTTTTTGGACCATTCTCTGTAAACCCTAGAGATGGTTGTGCGTGAAAATCCCAGTAGATCAGCAGTTTCTGAAATACTCAGACCAGCCCTTCTGGCACCAACAACCATGCCACGTTCAAAGGCACTCAAATCACCTTTCTTCCCCATACTGATGCTCGGTTTGAACTGCAGGAGATTGTCTTGACCATGTCTACATGCCTAAATGCACTGAGTTGCCGCCATGTGATTGGCTGATTAGAAATTAAGTGTTAACGAGCAGTTGGACAGGTGTACCTAATAAAGTGGCCGGTGAGTGTATATATTAAACCAAAATTTGACCGGTGCAAAAATTTTGGTACCCTTATCATTTTATTGATTTGAATACTCCTAAATACTTTTTACTGACTTACTGAAGCACAAAATTGATTTTGTAACCTCACTGAGCTTTGAACTTCATAGCCAGGTGTATCCAATCATGAGAAAAGGTATTTAAAGAGGACCTTTCACCACTTTTGGGCACAGGCAGTGTTATATACTGCCGGAAAGCTGACAGTGTGCTCAGTTCAGCGCACTGTCGGCTTTCCCGATCCGTGCCCGGTGTAAAGAGCTTACGGTGCCGGTACCGTAGTGCTCTATGGTCAGAAGGGCGTTTCTGACTATTAGCCAGGAACGTCCTTCTGCCTCGCGGCGCCAATCGCGCTGTGCTGTGGAGCGGGGAGGAACGCCCCCCTCCCTCTGCTCACACAGCTCGTCCATAGACGAGTATTATCAGGAGAGGGAGGGGGCGTTCCTCCCGGCTCCACAGCACAGCGCGATTGGCGCCGCGAGGCAGAAGGACGTTCCTGGCTAATGGTCAGAAACGCCCTTCTGACCATAGAGCACTACGGTACCGGCACCGTAAGCTCTTTACACCGGGCACGGATCGGGAAAGCCGACAGTGCGCTGAACTCAGCGCACTGTCAGCTTTCCAGCAGTATATAACACTGCATGTGCCCAAAAGTGGTGAAAGGTCCTCTTTAAGGTGGCCAATTGCAAGTTGTTCTCCTATTTGAATCTCCTCTGAAGAGTGGCATCATGGGCTACTCAAAACAACTCTTAAATGATCTGAAAACAAAGATTGTTCAACATAGTTGTTCAGGAGAAGGATACAAAAAGTTGTCTCAGAGATTTAACCTGCAGTTTCCACTGTGAGGAACATAGTAAGAAAATAGAAGACCACAGGGACAGTTCTTGTTAAGCCCAGAAGTGGCAGACCAAGAAAAATATCAGAAAGGCAGAGAAGAAGAATGGTGAGAACAGTCAAGGACAATCCACAGACCACCTCCAAAGAGCTGCAGCATCATCTTGCCGGCCGGAGAATTAGATACGCGCTTTTGCACACAGTACCACAAGCCAGAGGATTCGATATGCCCGTCTTCACACAATACCACACACCAGAGGATTAGATACACGTCACTGCACACAATACCACACACCGGAGGATTGGATACGCGCCACTGCACACAATACCACACGCCGGAGGATTAGATATGCGCCACTGCACATAGTACCACATGCCAGACGATTAGATACCCATGTCAGCGCACAGTACAACATGTGGGAGGATTAGATACGAGCATCTGTACACAGTACCACACGCTGGCGGATTAGATACACAAGTCAGCACACAGTAACATATGCTGGAAGATTAGATACATACGTCTGCACACAGTTCCACATGCCAGAGGATTAGATATGCGCGTCTGCACAAAGTACCACAAGTGCCAGAGGATTAAATACACAAATCAGCACACAGTATCAAACACCAGAGGATTAGATACAGGCGTCTTTACACAGTACTACACGCCGGAAGGAGGATTAGATACGCACGTCTTTACACAGTACCACACGCCAGAGGATTAGATACGCACCACTGCACACAATACCACATGCAGGAGGATTAGATACGCACATCTGCACACAGTTCCACAGGCCACAGGATTAGCTATGCGCAACTGCACACAATACCACACCCCAGAGGATTGGATACGCACCAATGCCCACAGTTATACACGCCACAGGATTAGATACGCGCATCTACACACAATTCCAGATGTTGGAGGATTAGATACGTGCGTCTTCAAACAGATTTAGACGTCAGAGGATTAGATACGTGCATTTATACACAGTTACACATGCCGTAGGATTAGATACGTACGTCTTTACACAATACCACACGATGGAGGATAAGGTACGCACTACTGCACACAATACGACACGCCAAAGGATTAGAGAAATGCTACTGCGCACAATACCACACGGGGAGCGTTAGATGCACGCGTCTGCACACAGTACCACATGTCAAAGGATTAGATACGCATGTCTGTACACAGTACCACACACTGGAGGATTAGATACGCGCATCTGCACACAGTACCACATGCTGGAGGATTAGATACACAAGTCAGCACACAGTATCACACGCCAGGGGATTAAATATGCGTGTCTGCACACAGTACCACAAGCTGCAGGATTAGATACACAAGTCAGCACACAGTACCACATGCAGGAGGATTAAATACGCATGTCTGCACACAGTACCAAGCACCAGAGGATTAGATACACGTGTCTTCACACAATTCCACACGCCAGAGGATTAGATACGCACCACTGCACACAATACCACATGCAGGAGGATTAGATACGCACATCTGCACACAGTTCCACATGCCACAGGATTAGATATGCGCATCTACACACAATTTCACATGTCGGAGGATTAGATATGCTCGTCTTCACACAGATTTAGATGCCACAGGATTAGATATGTGCATCTATACACAGTTACACATGCCACAGGATTAGATATGCAAGTCTTTACACAATAGCACATGCTGCAGGATTAGATACTCAGATCTGTACACAGTTCCACATGCTGCAGGATTAGATATACCCGTCTGCGCAAAGTTCCACACGCCGGAGGATTAGATACGCACGTCTTTACACAATACCACACGGCAGAGGATTAGATACGCTCTACTGCACACAATACAACACGGTTAGGGTTAGATACACGTGTCTGCACACAGTACCACATGCCAGATGATTAGATATGCATGTCAGCACACAGTACCACACACTGGAGGATTAGATACGTGCGTCTGTACACAGTTACACATGCCAAAGGATTAGATACGTACGTCTTTACACAATTCCACACGATGGAGGATTAGATACGAGCCACTGCACACAGTACTACATGCCGAAGGATTAGATACATGCTACTGCGCACAATACCACATGGGGAGCGATAGATACACGTGTTTGCACACAGCACCACACATCAAAGGATTAGATACGCGCGTCTGCACACTGTACCACACACTGGAGGATTAGATACGCGCATCTGCACACAGTACCACATGCTGGAGGATTAGCTACACAAGTCAGCACACAGCATCACAAGCCAGGGGAATAGATATGCGCATCTGCACACAGTACCACACGCTGGAGGATTAGCTACACCAGTCAGCACACAGTACCACACGCAGGAGGATTAAATACGCATGTTTGCACACAGTACCAAGTGCCAGAGGATTAGATACGCACCACTGCACACAATACCACACGCTGGAGGATTAGATACATGGCTCTGCACAGAGTACCACATATTAGAGTTTTACTCCAGGTTTCCATAGCAACCCAGCCATTTTTCTTCACTGCCTTATGTCAACTTTAAAGGGGCAGGGCGCTGTGGATGACACTGTTACACACAGCTTTACTCCAGGTCTCCATAACAACCGATCACAAGTTTTTCACTGATACACACAGCTTTACTCCAGGTCTCCATAACAACCGATTGCAGGTTTTTTACTGGTATCCGAATTGAGATGCTTATGGAAACAAACGATATACAAAATAGACCAGTGCAAAACTGGACAATTCTTACGGGGCCCCTACACAAACAAAAAATGAAATATACCCGTGCGAAGCAGGGTCCTCCTGCTAATATATATATATATATATATTTGGTATATTAGGTATTGCTGTAATTGTTCCAACCTGTAGAATAAAGATAATATTACTTATGCTGTATGCTGATGGGAAAAAAATTGAAAAACTGTCTTTGGCAGAAAAGAAATGAATAAGCTGTTGTTGTGTATATCAGGGTACTCCCCAAATCTAGAGCTTGCAAGGGAAAATATGCCAGTTTTGATCCACAGATCCAATCATAGGAGCTACTGGAAAGCAAATGCTCACTACACCCCTTAATAAATTCTTTTAGGGAGGAAGTTTCCAAAATGGGATCACTGCATAGGGGATTCCACTTAACTGGCATCTGCAAACATGGCTTAGTGGCTCTGCAAACATGACATGGTGCCCAGATACAAAATATCTAAATCCAAAAGCCACATAGCGCTCCTTCACATCTGTGCCGTGCTGTGTGCCCAAACTGCAGTTCATGCCACTGTTGTACACAAAATAATGTACTTAATGTAAGATGTGGGTATATCTGAAATTTGGGCACACTGCTGGGTACTAAAGGGAAGGAGCGCTATTTGGTTTTTGGAGGACAGATTTAGACTGTTTGGTTTTTGAACACTGTGTTACATTTGTAGAAACATTATAGTGGACTCCCCCGACACATAACCCCATTTCGGAAACTACACACCTAAAGGAATTTATCCAGGGTTACACTAAACATTTTTAACTCTCATGTCTTGCATTAATTTACATTATTAAGTGAATGGAAAAAAGTAAAAATGAAAGTTTTTCCAGGACATTTCACTGTCCATTATGTTGTGCCCAACTTGCATCAGACATGAACGCTCCAAAACCTGATGTGCCTGGGATAACTATTTTTTTAAGTGTCTCTGATGACAGAAGCTGGGCGTAACATATCAGGCACTGAAATAGCACATCTCTGAAAAAAAAATGCTGATTTCCCTTTTCCCCAGCTGCTCATTCATTTCTGGAAACTAAATTTGTACAACACTCAAGGATTTTAAAAATTCTCCCTGTGCCACTTATTAATGCCTTGAGGGGTTCAATTTCCAAAATGGGCTCATGTGTTTGTGGATTATTGGCAATTCAAGGGTTTAGAAAAAAAATGGCATGACATCCAAAAAACTAAATAGCACTACTTCCCTTCTGTGCCCAGCTGTGTGTCCACACAGTAGTTTATACCCACATATGATGTTATTAAGTTCATTTTCCTGAGTAGAACAGTGTCATATATGTTGGGATAAGCTTCTGTTTGGGCACAAAGCAAGAAGCAGATGAGAAGGAGCGTTATGTGTCTTTTTGAGTGCAGAATTAGATTGTTTGTTTTTAGATGCCGTGCTGTATTTGCCGAGACCCTAAAGCTGGGTTCACTCTGGGTTTTTTTGGTCCGGATTTTGAGGAAGAATCCACCTCAGAATCCGGCTCAAAAAAACGCCTCCCATTGAATTCAATGGGTTCCTATTTCTATGAGCGGTTTGTTCTCACTCGCAGAGAAAAGAAGCAACATGCCCTTTCTTGACACGGATTCCGCGGCTGCTCCGACTAGGCCCATCGCAGCTAGTCGCAGGAGAGACTGTTTGGAGCGTATTTTGCACAACGAAAAAACCCTGTTTTTTTTTTTTAAAACCTGGTTTAAGAGTGCCCCTACAGAATAGCATCACTTCTTGGGGAATTCCAATTTATTGGCATCTCTGAAACTCTTCAAAAACAAAATGGTGTCCAGAAACCAGTACCTCTCAATTTACATTCCAAAAGCTAAAAAGCACACCTCTTATCCCTTTCAATCCATTTACATCCACGTATACAACTTTTTTGTACCTGTGATAACCCTCTTTAAAGTTTTAGGCATGCATGTCTCTGATGACACAAAGCAGGCAAAACGTATTAAGCACTACAATTACTTTTTTCTTTACAAATTTAAATTTTCAGAAATTCCTTGTGGAGTCTAGTTTCTAAAATGGGGTCACTTTCTATTGTAAGGATACTTTAGGGGCTCTGCAAATGAGACATTATACTCAAAATCTGTTCTGGCAAATTCTGTCCACCACAAATTCATCTTCATTTTCCGACATCTAAATGTTTATATAGTGCCTTCTGTATTACACTTATATACAGTTGTATCTACTAATCTTCCTCTGCATTACAGCCTATTCTAGCAGTTCTTTTTCTACAAAAAACACTTAATTTTGGATGTTTTTTAATGTGGTGCTTTTGCACAAATCCACTGTTGTTGCATGAATTGCAACACAAAGGGGAAGAATATGCAAATCTGTCTCCCAAGATGTAAACAGGGAGACAGTGCCTCTGTTATGTGGAGCAACTATGGCTGCCCTAATGAGGGTGATAGTTGTTGTAATGTAATAAAGAATTTGTTGATGTACAGTACAGACCAAAAGTTTGGACACACTTTCTCAGAGTTCCCAGAGATTCTTAGCACTTGTTGGCCCTTTTGCCTTCACTCTGCGGTCCAGCTCATCCCAAACCATCTCGATTGAGTTCAGGTCTGGTGACTGTGGAGGCCAGGTCATTTGGCATAGCACCCCATCACTCTCCTTCTTGGTCAAATAGCTCTTACACAGCCTGGAGGTGTGTTTGGGGTAATTGTCCTGTAGAAAAATATATGATGGTCCAACTAAATGCAAATTGGATGGAATAGCATGCCTCTGCAAGATGCTGTGGTAGCCATGCTGGTTCAGTATGCCTTCAATATTGAATAAATCCCCAACAGTGTCACCAGCAAAGCAGCCTCACACCACCTCCTCCATGCTTCACGGTGGGAACCAGGCATGTAAAGTCCATCTGTTCGCCTTTTCTGCGTCGCACAGAAACACGGTGGTTGGAACCAAAGATCTCAAATTTTGGACTCATCAGACCAAAACCCAAATTTCCACTGGTCTAATGTCCATTCTTTGTGTTCTAAAGCCCAACAAGTCTCTTCCGCTTGTTGCCTGTCCTTAGTAGTGGTTTTCTAGCAGCTATTTTATCATGAAGGCCTGCTGCACAAAGTCTCCTCTTAACAGTTGTTGTAGAGATGTGTCTGCTGCTAGAACTCTGTGTGGCATTGCCCTGGTCTCTAATCTGAGCTGCTGTTAACCTGCGATTTCTGAGGTTGGTGACCCGGATGAACTTATCCTCCGCATCAGAGTTGACTCTTGTTCTTCAATTCCTGGGGTGGTCCTCATGTGAGCCAGTTTCTTTGTAGCGCTTCATGGTTTTTGCAACTGCACTTGGGGACACTTTCAAAATTTTTCCAATTTTTTTGGACTGACTGACCTTAATTTCTCAAAGTAATGATGGCCACTCGTTTTTCTTTACTTAGCTGCTTTTTTCTTGCCACAATAGAAACTCTTAACAGTCTATTCAGTAGGACTATCAGCTATGTATCCACCTGACTTCTGCACAACACAACTGATGGTCCCAACCCCATTTATAAGGCAAGAAATCCCACTTATTAATCCTGACAGGTTACACCTGTGAAGTGAAAACCATTTTGGTGACTACCTCTTGAAGCTCATCAAGAGAATGCCAAGAGTGTGCAAAGCAGTAATCAAAGCAAAAGGTGGCTACTTTGAAAAACCTAGAATATAAGACATATTTTCAGTTGTTTCACACACCGATTGGGGCACAGCCAGTTCTATATACTGCTGGAAAGCTGACAGTGTGTTGAATTCACAAAGCGCTTTACAGTCAGAAGGGCGTTTCTGACAGTTAGCCAGGGACACCCTTCTGCCCAGCAGTGCCTATAGCGCTGTACAGTGTGAGCGGGAAGAACGCCCCCTCCCTCTGCTCACAGTGCTCGTCCATAGACGAGTATTATCAGGAGGGGAGGGGGCGTTCCTCCCTGCTCCACAGTACAGCACGATAGGCGCTGCTGGGCAGAAGGACGTCCCTGACAGACCGTCAGAAATGCCCTTCTGACTGTAAAGCGCTACGGCACCGGGACCGATAGCGCTTTACCCGGGACACAGATTGGGAAAGCTGACAGTGCGCTGAATTCAGCACACTGTCTGCTTTCCAGCAGTATATAGAATTGCCTGTGCCCCAATCGGTGAAAAGTCCTCTTTAAGTATATAATTCCACATGAGTTAATTCATAGTTTTGATCCCTTCAGTGTGAATATACAATTTTCATAGTCATGAAAATACAGAAAAGTCTTTGAATGAGAAGGTGTGTTCAAACTTTTGGTCTGTACTGTAAGTTTTTCCTTAATATTGTGGTGGCCAATGAATTATCCTATAATGTGACTAACAAATCCAAAAACTATAATTGTGTTTCATCAATCTTACAAGTGAAATGCATATTTATATAATTTGTGGTGTTTTTGTATGAAGGATAGACTATTAAAATCAATATAATGCAGTAAATGTATGTGTCTGTTTGGATGTAATAATAATAATAATAATAATAATGGTGTTTTTTTCTTTTTACAGAGCACAAGTAGCAGAGTAGCTCATTCATCTACTACTGAGCCCTCCCAATCACATGCTGCCTCTCACTCAAGAGATTCCTTTGTGCCAAGCCATGGGAGTGCTTTTCATTTGCCTGAGTCTCCACATTCTTCAACACTTTTTTATTCAAGTTCAACTTTGCCAGCACAGAGAGTTAGCTCTCCCTTATCAATGCAGCAAATAGGCTCTCCAACTAAACTCCAGCGGGTAGGATCCGCATCAGAAAGTACTGGCTACAGTACCACGCAGCGAATTTCTTCTCCCAAACAATCTCCTAGTCGTCTTGCCAAATCCTACAGTACCAGTTCACCTATCAACATAGTTGTATCATCAGCAGGTCCTTCTTCATCTGCAAGGGTGACCTCTCCACCAACCATTCAGTCTAATATATCTTCTTCACCTTTACATCAACTAAGTTCGGCAATTGGTTCATATGCTACTCTTTCACCTACAAAACGAATAGTTCATTCCTCTGATCAGTACACTAAGCCGTCACAAGAACTATATGCCACAGCCACATTGCAGAGACCTGGCAGTTTAGCAGGTAATACTTAATTATTCTGTATATTTCTGATATAATAATATAATTAATATAATAAGTTCAATAATATATACACTTTATTTTAGTGCACTTATAAGACTGAGCCTTTTCATGGCTTCATGTTGTATCCAGGAATTATAAATCTGTTGGGTGTCAATTTCTCTGTGAATATTTCAGCAATTGTTAATTTTGAGTTTCTCATCATGTTTTGTACTTTAATGATACATTTACATCTTGTTTTAAAATTTTGTGATTTGCACAAAAATTTACAAGTTTATTTAAAAAAAACAAAACAAAAAAACCCAAAACATTTTATTTTCTATGTTCAACCCTAATGCTTAATGTACTTAATGTAAGTATACTGTGTAAATGTTACTGCACATGTTTTTCATTTGTTTTTTAATTTAATCATGTTTGTGCATATTTCTCCTAAAACACTTTCACTCTGAAAGTCACTCTTCTATCCATCTCAAGACAGGCTGCAGGTCAAATGACTCTTCTCTATGTAAGTCTATGCAGAGAGAAGCTAAAAGTAGAAGAGATAAGATAAGAAACAGTAAAATAGAAGTCTTTGTATTTTAAACAAAGCACTTTATTTATACCAACACTTGTCAATACTTCTCTGTTTCTGTCCTGTAAGGTCATGGGGCTGTTTTTAAGTAAGTTATATAGCAGAAGCTGTTCCACCTGGTTTGTGCAGAAGATTGCAATTTTCAGATACAGCATGGAGAGCGGAAACCACTAAAAACTGCAAAATATAAGTGAATGGCCAAATCTAGTGTACACACATAGCACCTTAATCTGAAAAGTGAAATGAAAATACAGGAATGCTTTAAACAAAATAGGATTTCATAATTTGTAATTTTTTTTTTATTTAGCAAGTCACAGTAGCATTGCACAAAACAAACAGAAAGTACAAAGCGGGAGTAATGACTTAATTTTTCAATTCTGTCTCAAGTGTGTCATTTAAGTTTAAGTTATTTAACATATTTTTAAATAGTCTGAAAGTCATTTACATTTATTGCAGTATTTCTCTTATGCTCTGAAATACCCACAAAGTGGCACTTATTTTCTATGTTGACACATTGCAGGGCAAAGAGAATGTGCAACCTTAGACTTTTTGGCCTAATCTTTGCATGAATAATTCATCTACATTCTTTGATGCTTGAAGAGCTTCTAAACCACCTCAATGATAGAAGAAAATAAAGAAGTCTATTGATAAATGGTTTATCTATATGGTCTATCTGTAGATACAAAGTATAAAAATTAAGAAATGTTTTTCAACTTGTGTTCAGAAACAGCCTAAACTGTAATCTCCTATCGGTAATCGCAGTAGGGGCGGAAGTCAAGGAGTACCAGGATGAAGAATGAGGTTTAAGGCCTTCTACATGTATGTTTTGCTGGCTTTACGTTTACACAGTTCATTAAATGCCATAATTGTGAAAACAAAATACTGTATTTTGAAAATTACATGTATTTATTACAAGTAGTTACTTGTATAATTCCAGTTATTCCATTGCACTTTACAGACATTAGTGTCCCATATAGGGATCACAATCTACATTCCATATCAATATGTTTTTGAAGAGAAGGAGGAAACCCACACAATCATAGGGAGAAAATATAAACTCCTTGCAGATGCTGTCCTTGGTCTGATACAAATTGAGGATTCTAGTGCTGCAGGATATCGTGTTATACCACTGAGTCACCATGCTGCCCTATATACCTCAAGGTGTTTATTGAAGGGTTTAGCTTAGTGATTTTGTTTTGTACTCAGAAGTCTTCTTAAGAAATTTTTCGGCACATCATAAATGAAGAAAAAATACTGTTCAAAATTACCAGAAAATATAGCAGTGTCTAATAGGAAGGTTGTGAATAATAATGGAAAATTAATTTAGTAAGTAAATGTTATCAAGTACCAGGAAGTAATAGATGTGGAAACACTCTTGATACAACTTCTAGATTCAGAGGAGGAGATGTTACATTGGAATAGAGGGTGTTGCTGTACACTGTACCTTTTTTTTGTGTGTGATACCACATCTATTCTGAGGTCATCACTTTCCTAGTTGACTGCCAACTACAGAAAAAAATGAAGACCTTTAGCTTTCCTATCCTATACTGCCCTTCTGTTTTCTTTCTAAAATAAAGCATTTTGTTGTCTTTTTTATGTTATTCCAAGTATGTTTCCTGTTGACTGTATTTGTTACAGAAAAATAATTCTGAAGAAAGATCTATTAAATGATGGACACCAACAAACCCCTACAGATTCAATTGAATGAATGCTTGGTGCTCAGAGAAGAGGCCTAAGCATTTTCCTTTGTAAAAACCCTCACTGATCTGATATTGATGACTTATCCTCAAGGATGGGGTATCAATACTTAAAGGGGGCCAATCATTGGGAAAAGTCATTTTTAACTAAACATATACTTGAATAGCCTTTTAAAAGCTATTCCACATATACCTTTTTATGTTAACCCCCTCAGTAGTTTTTGAATGAGTCCATTTTTATTCATATGCCAAATAGCATCCAGAGAGCGCCTTAAGTATCACTGAGCACTCTTCTCTTCTATGTGTGTGTGAGAGCAGAGAGATGAGTCATCAGCAGCAGCAGCCTGTGCCATACACACAGCAGAAAGAGCTCACTGAGACTTCAAGGGTGCTTTCTGGAGGCTAATTAGCATATGAATAAAACCGGGCTCATTCAAAAACTACTGAGGGGATTAACATACAAAAGGAATGTGTGAATAGCCTTTTTAAAGGTTATGCAAGTATGTGTTTAGATAAAATGACTTTTCCCAATGATAGAGTCCCTTTAATCCCTGGAAAGTCTCTTACATTTACTGTCAGACCTTTCTAAGTCTTTGTGTTTTTTTTACTATGTAGTTATATATTACTAATATAATACTACTAGGTTTACAGGTTATATTTAAAGCAGTTTTTGATGTCATAATCAGGAGTGAATTGAAAAAACAGAACAGTTTGTCTGTTATAGCTCATCGCCCTTTATGCTCCACACCTAGCTTTGGATTAAAAAGATGAATGTACAAAACCTCAGACTAGGACTAAACGATTAAAGCAACCAAATATTATCATGCTGCCTACTTCTCCTTCACCAATGTGAGTGAGTGGAATATCATTGCAACCTCAAGGGTGGCTGGACTGCAACTAGTTCTAGTTGCAAAAAGGTCAAGCGGGGCTGAATTTTTTTTCACAATGTGATTCACCCACTTTGTTGAAGGAGTTGCAAACAATTGTACAATCTTTAGTGATGCAAAGAGAGTGGCAAACAAAGTCTGCTGTGTAACCCTTGCCTGAACATGTAGCAGCATCATAAGACTGCATTCTGATATTGCGGCAGTTGCATGCAGATGAAACCTCACTCACTTCCTGACACCAATTATTCTGCAGTTGTAGAAGTGAACCCTATCTATACCTCTTTAATAGCACAATAGTTGGCTGTAGCATTAGGGCAGGGTTTTGTCTGCCTGAGGCTGCCAGAGAAGGTGGCTGCATCCTGTGGGTACTATTACACAGAGGTTTTTTATGTGTTTTTTGGACTGGGTTTATAATTTTTTGCTGAAAAATTGCATTGTTGGGCTTTTGCATTGTTGCAGAAAAAGAACATCATGTATTTAATTGTGTGTAAAAGAAGTTGTGTAAGTGTGAGTTTGCACAAAAACTTGCATTTTAAAGCTTTTTCGTTCATTTATGAGTAGAAAAGTACTGTGCACATAAAGCCTAATAGCACCTACACACAGTAAATAAAACAAATTATTACTGGAAACAATGATGGGCTAATGCAGTGACATGAGACATTCTGATAAACTAATAAATGATAGTGGCTATTAACTCCTACCTATTGGTGACATTTTTCGATTTTTCGTTTATGACTCCCTGCCTCCGAAAACCCAGAACTTTTTTATTTTTCCATTCACATATTAGGGCTTAATATTTCTGGGCTAAATTTCTTTTCATAATAGTACAATATATTTTTCGGTATAATGTGCATCGGTAGCTGGAAAAAATTTTAGAATTTGATGCAATTGGAGAAAAAGTGCTTTTGTGCGACTCTTAGGGTCAGTGCACACAGAGTTTTTTGGCAGTGATTTTGACACTGAATCCTCCTTAAAATCAGCCTCCAAAAAAGCCTCCCAATACAGTTCTATTGGGAGGCTTTTTTGGAGGCTGATTTTAAGGTGGATTCAGCGTCAAAATCAGCGCCAAAAAACTCTGCGTGCACTGACCCTAAAACTCTTATGCTGCCACTATCTAAGATTCTCCCAGCAGACTTACCTACATCTGATCCTACACTACAACCAGTCCTATAAGGATTTTTGGGCTAAATTCAAAGGAAAACTGCTACTAACACTGGTGTGCCATGTTACTCCCAAACATCTCATCTATGGACAGACAGCTCACTCCGTTCAAGAAATCATTGCTATCCAGAACCAGGATAACTAGAAAACTCTTTAGCTGAAAATCTTTCCTACAGTTGTCCTCCTCACCCACAGTTCCATCATTCTTGAGTTCGTGGGAATCAGAACTGGGTCTGCAGTTGTCCAAGACTGAAACCTCTTTTGTGCAGAAACACTCCCATTGCTTCTCCACATGTTATTCTACCCAAAATTCACTACAAGATGTTGTCGAGATGGTATAAAACCCCCAAGCTATATGCTGGAGATGCCACAATGGCGAAGGTCTTTTCGCCACATCTGGTGGCTCTGCCGTCTAGTAAAACCCCACTGGACTGAGATGCAGACAATTATCTGAAAAGTCACTAACTCATTTCTAGTCTTGAACCCAGTGATGATCTGTCTTTTTGTCCCACAGCCAGGTTTTACCTATCCAAATTGGATTTGACGACCGAACTACTGGAAGACACGAAAGTCATAGTACTTCTCCACTGGCTCCAGTCATCCACACTGCACATTACTGAGTGGCTGGGTAAAGTTGATCAGTTAGTCAGGTTTGAAAAACTTCTCAGTTGGTCTCGGGGCTCCCATGACAAATTTCTCAAACTGTGGTCCCCTTGGTTACTCTTTTGAAAATCCCAACTACTCACTAATAAACACTGACATGTGAGTCATATGTATGTCAGTGTTGATCTAGTCATAATGGACCTTATCTCGTCTATTACGTCCTTGGCTCGCTTTCTTTCTCCATCGTTTTCTCTCTCTACAGTTCATCTTTATTCTTTCTCTACTCTCCCTTCTCTTCCCATCTCACCCCTCCATTCTCTCCCCCTCCTCTGTAGCCTCTTCCATTCTCCTTCTCACCCACCTTCATAGGCTCAATTTGTGATGTAATTGCCTGTTCATATTTACTCTGAACCTGCTTTGTTGGACTGTTATCTGTCTGCTACATATTTGCTTGTAAAACTTGCAAAAAAATCAAAATAAAAGTTAATTTACAAAACCACACCAAAAAGAGGAACCGGAGAGCAGAACCAGGAAACTACTCGCTTCCAGAAACTCCTGAGTGAACTGACATAAATAGCAATACTTGCTGACACTGCTTTGCCTCTCCAGTGTGTTTCTTCTCTTGTGAGTGGAGCAGCTTTGATGGACGTACAAGTCCAAAAACGGCATGTCAAGGGAAGAACAAGGATGAGAAAGGAGAAAGAAAAGGGAAACAGAAAGACATGAGGGGGGCACAGACAACAAAGGAAGATGCAGGAGGGGAAGAGAGGCAAAAACCATCAGGGCAGTGGGAGGGAAACTAAGGGGGCTTATGAGAAGAGACTACAAAACTCTGAGGATTCCTGAAACACCACCCAAGACCGTCAGGTCTCGAACTTAGAGGAGGCAGAAGAATCCCTTCCGACAATAACCTCCATCCTCCTGATGAGAAGGAACTCCTGCATCCATTCCATCAATGAGGGGGTTGTAGTGCTTTGCCAGTGATGCTGGATAACATACTGGCAGCCATGATAAAATAATGCAGAAGATTGCTCTTCACCCGGGATATCTTACCCGGGATGAGGGAGAGGAGAACCAATTGGAGAAAGGGGACCACATTGCGACCGCTGACTTTAGTATAAAGAGAGAACACAGAGGACCAAAAGGTCTGGATCCTTCACTGCCTCCAGATATGGAAGAGAGACCCCACAGCACCAACAACTATCAAAGACAGAAGTACAGCTCTTGTGAAAGAGGTCTGAGCACTGGTACCAGCGTGTCAGGATCTTAAAATTTTTCTCCTGTGCACTGCAAGGCTGCGGCAATTTGTGTGTAAACAGGAAAGAACAGGCCCAATCAGTTGGAGAGAAACGTAAATCCAAGGTCCTTTTCCAAAAGTCTGGTGTAGGGAGAGACTCTGCCATGTACCCATACAGCAGTTTACAACCACATATGGGGTATTACCATGTTTAGAATAAATTGTTTAACAAACTTTGGGGAGCTTTTTCTCCTTTATCCTCTTGTGAAAATAAAAATTTGGGACTAAATTGATGGTTTATTGAAAAAAAAAAGTAATTTTTCATTTTCATGCACCAATACTAATAAAATCTGTGAAAAAACTGTAGGGCCACACTGCTCATTATACCCATTGATATGTTCTGTGAAGTGTTTATTTTCCTAAATGGGGGTCACTTTTGGGGGTTTCCAGTGTTTTGGTACTCTAGTTGCTCTGCAAATGTGACATGGCACCAGAAAACTATTTCGGCAAAGTCTGCCCTCCAAAAGCCAAATAGCGCTCTTTCCTTTCTGAATCTGACCATGTACCCATACAGCAGATTATGACAACATATGGGGTATTGCCGTGTTCGGGAGAAATTGTTTAACCAACTGTGTGGTGCTGATTCTCTTTTAAGCCCTTGTAAAAATGAAAACTTTGGGGATAAAGTGACATTTTGTTAATTTTTTCCAGTAACATGTGGTACAATATGTCACGAAGAAAGAATCTCACCATCACTTGTATAAGTTAAAGCATCTCAAAGTTATTGCCATATAAAGTGACACAAGTCTGTTTTGAAAAATGAGGCCTGGTCCTTAATGCACTTTTGGGCTGTATCCATAAGGGGTTTCGAGATGTTCTTTTCCTGAAATTCTGTGCCCTTTTTTTTCAAAACATTCCTTTGATCACTGTCGCCAAAGAGTTCTATTTTATCCTCATAGGTTCACAGGACTTGTTGCCAAAATGCTAGGATTGTTTAGATGTTCTTTTATAAGCTTCTGACGCTGAGTTTTATGCAGAGGACGCAGCAGAAATTTTCCACTGATGACTCTTCTGTGAAGGCCATATTTGTGCAGGAGTCTCTAAACAGTAGATCAATGTACGACAACTCTAGAGTCTCATAAATCTTCCTGAAGGTCTTTTGCAGTCAAGTGGGGGGTTCTGATTTGCCACATTGGCAATCCTACAGGCAGCTACCTCTGAATTTTTTCCTGGTCTTCCATAACATATCTTGATCGCCACTGTTCCTCTTAACTGTCTTTTCTTAATTTTGAATTGAGAAAAGGTCAACTTGAAAATGCTTTGCTATCTTCTTATAGCCTTCTGCTTTGTGGGCCTCCACCATTTTAATTCTCTGAATGCTAGGCATCTGTTTAGAAAAACTCATGGCTGCCAATTTTTGGCACAAGGTTAGAGGAGGTTGGGTTTTTATAAAGCTGTAAAATTTGCATCACTTGGACTTTCCTAACAATAGTAGTGAACAAGCCATAACCCTAACTGGCTAATGAAGGTCTGAGACCTTGGTCAAAGTTATCCAAGCACACAAATCTACAAGGGTTCCCATACTTTTGCAAGGTACTCCTTTCTCTTTTTCACTCTAAAACTGTACTCCAACATAATGATACACTGATATTGCTTAAAATTACAGACAAGTGTGTATAATCTATAACTCTATGCCTTTTAATGATCATTTCATCTTCCATTTTAACTGGTCATAATAACAGTCATTTTGACCAGGGGTGTCCAAACTTTTGCATTCCACTGTGCAATTTTGCAATATACTTTATCAATTTCTCAGAGTTGTCTAGATCTCTGCTTGCTGTCATTCATTCTGTTTACGCCCAGTCCATGTCATGTGATGAGATCATAGGTGCACATCTCATTACCAGGCAGATGTTTGATCACTGTGCTGTGACTATAACAAGCTGTGCATTTGGGAAATCATTTAACTTTTTAATATGCAAACAATAATTTTTTTTCTCAATATTGGTCTGAAAGTGGACAACTCCTATAAACACTTTTCAGTTACTAGGAAACAAAAGGAATTAAAACCTAAGGTGGTAAACTGATCTTTAAGGCTAATGCCCCACAGCTTTTTTGTTGCAGATTTTGTAGCAGTCTTTTAAGCCAAAGCTAAGCATGTCTTAGGAAAATATATAGGAAGCTCTTATATTTCTACCATTTGCTCAATCTTTTTCTGGCATTGGCTCAAAAATCCGTAACAAAATCTACAAAAAAAAGCTGTGTTTCCGCAACGTGGGGCCTTAGCCTAAAAGTGTCAAAACATTTCTGTTTGGGGACATTTTGTGCTGTAGTCCTTGTCGCTAAATATTATGTTAACAATATTCATGGCATATAGGGTTAAGTCTAGTCTACTGACGACACTTCTATTTTATGGTATATGGGTGTGGTAAAGGTACACTATTTTAGAGTTGTCCTAATATAGAAATAAAGAAGCTTTAGGATGATGGGGAACACCCCCTCTCAAGGACATAAATGAATGAAAGACTCACGTGTCTGGGGGGAACTATGGGGTTGTCTGCTTCTATCTCTCTTCTCTGTCACCTGGACAAGTTGTTGTGACCATTCAAGAGTCCATCAACCAGAAGATCAAGCATGAACCAAGCTGGAACTACAGAATATCCAGATTGAAGAAACCTAACTGTGAGCTTCTCTGTAAGCTAATAAGACATTGACTGATATTTCTGTTATTCCAGAAGTTTTCCCTGCATCTGATTTTCCTCGAAGACTAATAAATGTCCATGTTTTTATATAAGAAGCTGAGTTCTCTCTCTTATGGGTCAACATAGGAGTAAGGATTTCACCAAATATTTTACACGGTGGGCCAGTTATATGGATACACCTAAAGAAAATGGGAATGGTTGGTGACACATTAGCACATGGGAGGGAGAAAACTTTTCAAGATGGGCGGTGGCCTTGGTGGACATTTTGAAGTTGTCCATTTTGGATCCAACTTTAGCTTTTTCAATGGGAAGAAGGACAAGTGACGCATCAAACTTGTTGAGAATTTTGCAAGAAAAACAGTGGTGTGCTTAGTTTTAACGTAACTTTATTCTTTCATGAGATATTTACAAATTTCTGACTACTTATAAAATGTGTTGAAAGTGCTGCCCATTGTGTTGGATTGTCAATGCAACCCTCTTCTCCCGCTCTTGACACGTTGATAGCAACAGCGCAGAAGAAATGCTAGCACAGGCTTCCAGTATCTGTTGTTTCAGGTGCTGCACATCTCATATCTTCAAAGCATAGACAATTGCCTTCAGATGACCCAAAGATAAAAGTCTAAGGTCAGATCAGGAGACCTTGGTGGCCATTCCACTGTCCCATGACGATCAATCCACTTTCCAGAACACTGTTCATCTACGAATGCGCAGACCTGACAGCCGTAATGTGGTGGCGCACTATCTTGCTGGAAAAACTCCGGGAATGTGTTAGCTTCAGTTCATAAAGAGGAAAACACATCATCATATAGCAGATATCCAGTGGCATTAAGGTTTTCATTGATAAAGAATGGCCCCATTATCTTTGAACCCCATATACCACACCATATACCACACCATTCCATCAATTTTGTGTTTCAAGAGTCTTGGAGGGATCTATTCAGTGTGGGTTAGTGTCACACAAATACCGGTGGTTTTGTTTGTTAACTTCACCATTCACAGAAAAAATTTGCCTCATCACTGAATATAATGTTCTGTGTAAACTGAGGGTTTTTTCCAATTTTTGTTTTGCCCATTCTGCAAAATCAGTGCGCCGATCTGGGTCATCGCAGTTGAAATGCTGCAGAAGCTGGAGTGTGTAAGGGTGCCATTGTGAGTAGCTAATATCCGCCGAGGGGATGTTCGACTGAGGACACTCTCCAGTGACATGCGGCGAGTACTACGCTGTGGGCTCTTGCTGAATGAAGCTAGGACAGCCACTGATGTCTCTTCATTAGGGACAGTTTTCAAGCGTTCACATTTTGGCAAATCCAACACTGAACCAGTTTCATGAAATTTGGCAAGCAGTTTGCTATCTGTTGCATGGGAGATGGGTGGTCTCGTAGGGTGTCTTGCATTGAAATCAGCTGCAATGACCCGGATACTGCGTTTACCAGACATCAACACAATTTCTATCTGCTCCTCATGTGTTAACCTCTGCAACATGTCAATGGCTGTAAACAAAGAGAAAATTGTTAACAACTCATAAAGAATAAAGTTATGTTAAAACTAAGCACACCATTGTTTTTCTTCTTAAATTATCAATAAGTTTGATGTGTCACATGACCCTCTTGTATTGAAAAAACTAAAGTTGGAACCAAAATGGCTGAGTTCAAAATGGCTGCCATGGTCATCACCCATCTTGAAAAGTTTTCCCACTCCCATATGCTAATGTGTTACAAACATTACCAACTGTTACCAAGTGTTACCAACTATTCCCATTTTATTTAGGTGTATCCATATAAATGGCCCACCCTGTATATTTTACACTTGCGCATCCTTAGACATTAGTAACAGTATAAATATTACTAGCTATATGTAAGGTGAATGGGAAAAGACTTACATGCTATGAACGTTGTGAAAGTACATGGATTTGTTTCTCACAATTGTCTGAAATCACCCAACCACACAGTTGGTTATATGGATATGGTTTAGGAAGTAACATACATTACCAGATAAGTAATCCAATTCATGGAAGGTACTGTAAATGGGTAATTCCTAATACTATAGAGTATTTGGTATCACGTGGAAAATGATGATAACGATAAAAGTGTCTTATATTAAATTCTCGTCCTAAATATAGGACGTCTTATTTTCAGAGGGGCGGGGGAGTGTCTTATGGAGCGGGGAACAACCTGCTCCATAAGACATGCAGGAGGTTAGGCGAGGGGAGGGGGAGGTAGGCTACCCCATCTTCATAGCAGCGCTGGTGCTGCTGTTGATCGCGGTGGCGGAAGTGGTGGGCGGGGCTTAGCGAGGCTGCCAGCAGTTGCCAGGGAGCCTCACTTTGTGGGAATTGCAGCCAGCTGAATGCTGTGCACTGTGTTCCATGTGCACAGGAAAGCTGGCTGCTGCCTCTGCTGTGATACTGGCTGCTGTGGGATGAGCTGGGAGAGCCAACTCCCCACAGCATATTGACAGCGGGCATCTCCCAGCTCATCCTACAGCAGGGACAGTGGATACAACCTACGGTATCACAGCAGAGGCAGCAGCCGGCTTTCCTGTGCACACAGAACATCGCGCACAGTGTTCAGCAGGCTGCAATGGTTTTTCAGGGATGCCTTATTTTCAGGGGGTGTCTTATATTGGGCAATTAAACAGAAACCTCCCCCATGCCTTATTTTCGGGGGATGACTGATTTTCGGGGATACACGGTATCTACCTTTCTTACTGGATGTTGTGCTAGTAAGCAATGATTCGCCTGTGGTGTTTATGAAAGTATCTTTCTAGGTCCCAGATATGTGCTAGTTCTCTCTTGGAATCATTTTGGATAATTGTGAGCATAAAATTAACTGTTGCATTTTTTACTGTGTTTTTATACAGATATTATAACTGCAAATATTAATTTATTTCAGTTAGCCCTTTAAATGTTCTATGTTACCAAGCACATCATTGAACTAACCTACATTTAATTTTTTTTGCCAGCTGGATCTCGAGCATCGTTCACTAGTCAACACAGTCATATAGCTCCAGAACTGAGGCCGTTACAATCACCAGAGCATCATATTGAGCCCATATATGAAGACAGAGTTTATCAGAAGCCACCAATGAGAAGCCTAAGCCAAAGTCAGGGAGATCCAATACTACCAGCACATACCACCTCATACCGCACCAACACAGGTAATAACAATGAACTACTACCAACTGTTTTCCTGTTATTTTCGGATCATTTGTTTTTATTCAATAATTTGAGTATGTATGAGGAATATTGGTTGAGTAAACTTATTTAATAGAATATTGGTACTAAGGTGCTATTCTACATTTGCATTTTTACTTTAATTAATGCATGCATGCTTTTTATTTAAACCACACAGATGTTTTATAGTTTTAATCAGTCATTTTGAATGTTGTAGAAAAACAACAGACGGATTCATGCATGTAAAAACAGCATTTATTTTGCACAATATTGGACAAGTTAGGGCTAGTTCACACGTGAACTGCCCGCGCGGGTTTTGACACAGAGAGAGACGCGGCGAGCCGCGTCTCTCTCTTGTCAAAACCCGCCCGCCGCGACCATCGCTGTCGCGGCTTAACCCTCTGCTGTCGGCTCAAATGAATGAGCCGACATAGGAGGGAGCTGCCGGGGGCGGAAGCCGCGCGGCTGAACCTGCGCGGCTTCCGCCTGAAGAAAGGACATGTCCTTTCTTTTCTCCGCTAGCTGCAGCTCGCGGGTAGCGGAGAACAGAAGCCCGGCAGTCTCCATAGACCACCATTATAAGGGGAGGTTTTGGACGCGAAATCCGCTGTCAAAAACCTCCCCTTATACTCACGTGTGAACTAGCCCTAAGGCTAGATTCACATCTGCGCTTGCATCCCATTCGGGAAAATTCTGTTCCTCATTCTGCTTGAAAAATGCTATGAGAAAAGTCCTGCAAGCACTGCAGTCCTGCAGGACTTCTCTCTCTGTATTTTTTGGGTGGAAACCTGGTAGATAGTTAAAAAAGGTCATTATCTTGTTATTACATATTATATTATTGCTTTAAAAGCCTTGAATTTTTTATTTTATATATTAAGATATAATTTTATTGAATTTTACCAATAATATGGAATATGGTCAGATCTGTTTCAGATGTTTCATTAGTAACCTCCATTGGAGATTCTGTCAGAAATTGCAGACAAAATGATGGGAATGATAACAGATACCTTAAAAACCCATAATAGTTGGGAACTGTTTGAGTCCATCATATTACAGATCCTTCCCCTTAACAAAACAGAAAAAAAAAAAATCCGACCAGACATATGAACATATCCTTACACAAGAAGTGTGCACAAGAATGCAAAACAGCATTTAGGAAGTTTCTTAACCCTATCATCATTGTTGCAGCAATTCAAAATCTGTTATGCAATTTGTTCTGAGCATGAAATTATCCCATATGTGGATGTAAATTGATGTATGGCCGAATTGCAGTGTGCCAAAAGGATGGAGCGCTATTACAATTTGAAGGGCAAACTAGACCCCTCAAGAAATGAATCAAGGGGAATATTGAGCACTTTGACCTTACTGGTGTTTCACAGTGTTGTAATTTACAGTAGTAACCATTGGTGAAAATTCTAATAAAATTTTGCACCAAATGTTTTATCTTCACAAAAGGGATTGAAAGAGAAATTGTACACTACATTTTGTTACACAATTTGTCCTGATCTTGACATTACCCAATATGTGCTGGTACACATATGTACATGTGACGAGAAGGGTGCCAATTTGTTTTTGGAGGACAGCTTTTGCTGGAATAGTTTTTAGAACCATGTCTCATTTTCAGAACCCCTAAGGTGCCAAGATGTGACTACTTTGTAAATTAGACCCATCAAGGAATATAGTGAATACCTTGACCTTTCATGTGTTTTGCAGAATTTGTCATTGAAAATTGAAAGCAACTGTAAGGGAATTGCTGGAACAGTAATTCCATAGTAGCTGCTGGTGAACCCTGAGGGAAGGGGCACAATAGATATTGAGCCTTCAGCTGTCCCTTCCTGCTTGCCGGTCCTATCCTAAGCAATAGGTGACAACTGGTCTACGGGCCCTTCCTATATATGTGACAACACAGAATGCAGACAAGACAAAACAACAACAAAGGGAGGTCAGCTAGCCAATGGTCCAGTAACAGTCGAGCAACATAGTACAGACTCAAAATCCAAGAGAGTAGTCAAAGGGTAAGAAAAGTTCCTGTCGTTCTTTTATATAATGATAGCACATAAGCACTATATCTATATGATGTGCACAGCCAGCTTTATGTATCACACTCTTGATATCCTCATGGCACTATATGGCTTCAGGACTTGGTCAGATAGATCAACCCCTCCCATGTACTTATTGTATGCTAGGACAGGCCTCTTTTCCTTATACTTGACCAACAGCATGTTCTTATTGCAGACAACTCAATTCTCATCCCTTCTGAGGGTATGTGTAATCTGTATCCTAGAGAGGCATCTTTGATTTGTGCACACTGTCCAAGAAGCTGCAGTTCCTCTGGAACTGAGGCACCTAAGCAGTGGGATGTGATAACCCTGGTCTAGCAAATCCCAGTTCTGGTGTCCCTTCCTTGATAAACCCTAAACTTGTGGTTTTACCCTGTGCATGTCGTACCGTGCCCTCTTGCTAGGAAGGTATTTGAATAATTTAAGCCACTTGTTTTGACTCATCTCTAGTTGTGGTCTTGGATTTATAATGCTGCAATGTTAGCACTAAAGTGGTCAATGGCTGGCTTTATTTTGAATAAGCATAGTTAGGGGCATTTCAGGACGGGCACTGTGTGTTATCATTATTTATCATGTAAAAATTTCAGAATAATTTCAAAGCGTGACCTGATCATGGCCATTCAATAGATTAAAGTGTTATATAAAATATCTGTACTAATACTGTCTTATATTTGGTTTTTAACTACTGTATATACTCGAGTATAAGCCGAGTTTTTCAGCACAGTTTTTGTGCTGAAAAAGCCCCCTCGGCTTATACTTGAGTCAAGCAAAAAAAAAAAAAAACATTTTTTTTTTTGGGGGTGGGAGGGTGTCTATGACCAGCTGCAATAGTAATGTATAGAATCTCCCATGAAATAGTGGGAAAAAAAACCCTTTAAAAAAAATATAATAGAACAATAAAATAAATAAACGTTCTAAATCTCCTCCTTTCCCTAGAATACATATAAAAGTAGAAAATCACTGTGAAACACATACACATTAGGTATCCCTGTGTCGGAAAGTGTCCGGTCTACTGAATATAGGGGATCTGCAGTGCTCCTGTTCTGTCGGGAAGGGGTTAATAGGAGCACCGCAGATACCTTATATTCAGCCAGGCTGAATTCAAAGTGTGGGGGGGGGGGGACTCAGTCCTCAAGCTCAGGGAAGGGGCAGACAGACAACCAAAACACCCCCTCCCCTTTCCCAGCGCTCAGCATCTACTGCACCCAAAAACTCTGCCAATTTTAATTTTTGAAATTTTCCAGTAGCTGCTGCATTTCCTCCCCTAGGTTTATACTCCCAGTTTTTTGTGGTAAAATTAGGGGCCTCGGCTTATATTCGGGTCGGCTTATACTCGAGTATATATACGGTATGCCCATATACAACAGATTTTCATCTCTGCTGCATTTACAGGAGTCCACTTCTGAGGCCTAAGATATGAAGAGGTGGCATTTTGTTCTATAATATGTTAGGCATATATATTTGTTTGGGCAACCATAAAATCCACTAAATCAGAGAAAAAAGACTGAATAACTCAGTTTTTGTGAAGTCTTCAGTTTCAAATTGGATTCCTGCATACAAAGTCAGGAAGCTGAAGCTCATTTTCAGGGGGTGGGGTCTACATTGAATCAGTAATTTAAGGAGTTGCTGGTACTGTAAAATGCAGGAAAAACTTGGAGCTTAGCCTATGAATGAAATTCCACATTAAGCAGACTTCAGGTTTCAGTCACATGCTTATTAACACCCCGTACCTCTCAAACACTCTACAGTCCTCACTGTCCCCTATCTCTTGATTATAATGAAACGCTAAAAAGTGCAATGGATGAGGCAGCTTCCCCCCTCCACTCGTGTATTTTGACACAGGATGAAACAACCCTGGCACACATCATAGTTACATAGTTGATGAGGTTGGATAAAGACATTAGTCGATCAACTCCAACCTACACAGATGCATTTTCTTCAGTGTTGCTCTAGGTGTGCTGAATGTCTGTGGAAAAAATCACATACACCTGCAGACTTCCTCCACTTCAAGTTTATGCCCAAAAGCTATAGCTCGGCACTTATCCTTGCCAAACAAGGCTATTTCACCGATGCCATCTCTTCTCTCTTCAGTAACCCTAAGGCTGAGGCTCCACGTTGCGGAAACGCAGGTTTTTTTGTTGCAAATTTATTTGCGTTTTTTTGAGGCAAAGTCAAGAATGGCTACAAAAGGAATGGGAAATATATAGGAATCTCTTATACTTCTTCCTTCTGCTCAATCCACTCCTGGCTTTGCCTGAAAATAAACTGCAGCAAAATCTGCAACAAAAAATGCTGTGTTTCTGCAACGTGGGGCTTTATCTAAAGATTTTTTGACCTTTTCCCCTCACTCCTTGACCATCAACTCCTCCTCAATATGCCCTGCTCCATTGGACTTGCAGACACTGCACTATTTTGGTTCTCCTCATACATCTCAGACTGTACTTTCAGGGTATCATTTGTGGGCTCTGTCTCGTTACTTCTTCTCCTTACTTGTGGGGTTTCTCAGGGCTCAGTTCTAGGTCTCCTGCTCATCTTTCTTTTCATAGCCCTTTTATACAAACCGATCATTACTAATCGGTCTTCCCCTTACTAAACTCTCCCCTCTACAGTCTATTTTCAATACAGCAGCCAGGCGTATCTATCAGTTTAAATTCTACAGCAATGCTTCTGGTCTGTGTCAGTCACTGCATTGGCTGCATATTCAATACAGAGTACAACATAAACTTATCACCAATGGCAATTTTGCAAGTTTTCCTGCCTACAAAAATGGAGAGGTCTGTAATTTGTATCTTAGGTGCACTTAAGCTGTGAGAAAAAATCCAGAAAATCACATTGTATGATTTTTAAATAATTTGCAATTTATTGTTTGAAATAATCACCAACCAGCAAGAATTCTGGCTCTCACGGACCTGTTAGTTTTTCCTACTCTATACTCATAACCTGTATTAATTGCACCTGTTTGAACTTGTTACCTGTATAAAAGACACCTGTTTACGCACTCAATTACACTCCAACCTCTCCACCATGGCCAAGACCAAAGAGCTGTCTAAGGATACCAGGGACACAATTGTAGACCTGTACAAGGCTGGAATTTGTGACAGGACAAAAGGCAAGCAGCTTGGTGAGAAGGCAACAACTGTTGGTGCAATTATTAACAGAAGAAATACAAAATGACTGTTAATGTTCCTCAGTCTGGGGCTCCATGCAGGATCTCACCTCGTAGGGTAAGGAGGAACTGGCCAATGACAATGTGACTTTCTGGATTTTATTTTTGATTCTGTCTCACAATTGAAGAGCACCTATGATAAAAATGACTGACCACTCCATTCTTCCACTGTGGGTGGAACCTACTAAATACGAAATGCTTTGTAATGGGGTTACTGATATCTCATCACTTCCTGAACTTGGAATGTGGTTTAACAAGGTATATAAGTTCATGTATTTGGAAAAAAAAAGTCGTCTTTCTCTGTGGAGACCCCTTAGATACATTGAATGTGGGTTAGTTTTGTGGAGGGATGTTGGGATGGTCTATTATATTTGGCTATGTTACTTAATATATTATGTATATTTGCGCTATGGTTTTATATGGAAATTTGTAAAATAAACGTGCTGATAAAAAAAAATATCTGTACAATTAATAAATTGTGAATCAATTCATATGAGCTGGGTTTGACTCAAATATTTATTTATTTTTGTTTTACAAAAAAAATAAAAATATGGAAAAATGGCCACTGCATTATACTGTATGGTCATAATAGATGGAGGACCAGGGTGGGTGACAAAAAAAACAACAAAAAAAACCCATTCATATCTTCTAGAGATGAGTGAACGGCATTCGATCAAATTGAAATTCGATCGAATATTAGGCCATTCGAGAGGTTCGATTCCAATCAAACACCAGGTGGCAAACTCACTAAAAATTTGATTCCCCTCCCACCTTCTCCGGTGCGTTTTTTGCACCAATAACAGCGCAGGGGAGGTGGGACAGGAATTACGGTAATGGAGACAGTGAAAAAAATTGAAAAAACCCATTGGCTGCAGAAAACATGTGACCTCCAATTTAGACAAATGGTGGATTTACCATTCGTTTAATTTGGAGCAGTGAACTATATGAATATGAGACAGGGACAGATCTACAGGCAGGGTTAGCTAGGGATAACCTTTATTTAGGGGGGAATGTCACTCACCTAGCTCTTTGGGGCTCTATCTGGTCGGGATCCCTGTCAGCTTGCGATATGCGCAAGCTGACTTTTTCCCATAGGGATGCATTGACCAGCATTGATTGGCCAAATGCCCGTACAGTGGCCAATCAACGCTGGTCAATACATTCCTATGGCTCGGAACTACTAAAGCAATAGCTGAGCTGAGCGTGTTAGTATTACTAAGGAATAGCCAGCTGAGTGTGCAGTGTGGAAGATTATCCTATTCACTACACAGCATGTATCCCACGCTGTGTAGTAGTGTCCGATACTACAAACTCAGCTTAGCTATACCGATAAACTGAGCGTGTAGTGTCCAATGTTGGTGAGCTGAGTTTGTAGGAGATGTAGATGTAGGAGAGCTGGCAGATATGCAGCAGATTAACACACTCAGCTCTGCTAACATCGGCCAGCTCTGCTACATCTCTGGTGTAGAAGCTCTGCACTAAACCCTCCATCTACTCCTCCTGTCACACACTTCTCGTGTGTAGCAGAGCTCAGCGCACACTCAGCTCTACTACATCACTTCAACAGATTGTAGAGATGTAGCAAAGCTGAGTGTGTGCTGAGCTATGTTACACCAGAGATGTGTGTGACAGGAGGAATAGTCAAGCTGAGCGCACGGCTGGCTTGTTTCATTTCGCCATAGGTATGCATTGACCAGCGTTGATTGGCCAGTCTTACAGCATTCGGCCAATCAATGCTGGTTCTGCCGGAGGAGGCAGAGTCTAAAATCGGACCAGAATGGAAACTGCTGTGGACGGCTCTTAGACTCCACCTCCTCAGGCTGAACCAGCGTTGATTGTCCGAATGTCGTAGACTGGCCAATCAACACTGGTCAATGCATTCCTATGGGGAAAAGTCCGCTCCGGCATATCGCAAGCTGACAGGGGATCCCGACATAATAAAGGTACTTGATGCCCCAGACATGCTTCTCCTGCTGTCCCAGTTGCTTTCCAGGGTGTTGGCATCATTTCCTGGGGTGTCTCAGTGGACTTGGTGACTTTCCTGAGTCGAATGGTGGGATCCCCTGTAGTGAAGCATTCTCTCCCATAGACTATAATGGGGTTCGATATTCGTTCGAATAGTCGAATATTGAGATGCTATTCGTAACAAATATCGAATCTCGAACATTTTACTGTTCGCTCATCTCTAATATCTTCCTTTACCCCTTTTGGACCTTTTCACAGTGGGGTCACCACTGAGGCCTGTGATTGGTCATATAGGCACTTCGAGCATCAAGACACTTGGTGCATGATGTCACCGAGGAATATAAATATAGGAGTATAAATGTTTTTTGTTTTGTTTTGTTTTGTTTTTTACCACCCCTGGATCTCCACCTGTGGTCTGCCAAGACACAGACTAGACTAATGTCACTTTGACATAACTTTGACTGTGTTTACCTTAGAGAGCTAGAAATTAGATACATATATAGTTTCTTGTAGTCCTGAAACATAGTATACACTATGTTTTAAGCCATTTTAAAGGTGTGGTTTGTAATGAACTTTTTCTAACCCTTAACTAATCTTGGATCTGTACCAGTCGATCCCAAAATTAAATGATGCCATGCTTTTTTTTTTTTTTTTTTTTGCTTTTTTTAACAGTGATTTTTATTTTTTTATTTTTTTTAAAAGAGAACAAATAACCATGTACTAGAATCAACCACTAGAACAACAAAAAACAGTCAAAACAAGCAATACTGCTTGCAATACTGTTAAACCATGGCTACGGTAGGGCAAAAGGTAAAAAATAATTGACAGAAACTATGGAGAGAGACAGGGAGACACAGGACTAGAGACAGGAGACTAGGAGGAAAGGGAGGGGGGATGGGAGGGATCAGAGACCACGTATAGAACAGTAGGCGTCCCATTGTGCTCAGATGGTCCGACATTTCTCCACTGTATTATTCAGAGTGGCAGTAAGAAACTCCAGGCACTTAACATCTTTGATACAAGCAAGCAGAAAGGGGGGCGAGGGGGGTTGGGTTCCATTGACGAGCTATAAGGGACTTAGCCGCAGTACAAATATTTAAAAACAGCAAGGAAGGGTGTCTACCCAGGGGCCTGGGAGGTAAGTTAAGGAGATAAACCAGGGGAACATGTGAGGGGAAGATTGCATCCATCATGGACTTCACCTCCAGCCAAAAAAGACAGATCAGAGGGCAGTCCCAAAAAATATGAAAAAGAATACCTGGACCCAAAAGGCATCTCCAGCAATTAGAGGGAATATTGGGGTTTAACGTGTGAAGGAGGGCGGGGGTGTGGTTGCAATGTAGAAGAATTTTATACTGGGTCTCACGATAATGAAGGTGGATGACTTAATAGCACGAGAGCAGATGTTCTGCCACTGAGCCTGAGAAATTTGCCTACCAAAATCAGACGACCAATGAGTCATATTTGTGAGTCAGAGGGGTCCGTCCATCCGGAGAGGATAATAATCGATAGATGTCTGAAATCAGACCCTTAGTAGAGGTGCCAGCATGGCACAACCTCTCAAAGGTACTGACGGAAACCCTTAGAGATCCAAACATAGTAAACAAAAATTGTGCAATCTGCTGATAGTGGAACCACTCCGATCTAGGCATGCGCAGGTTATTAATAAAGTAGTAAAAGGGCCTGAGCTTCAAGGAGAAAGGATCGACCAGATCCACCACATGGAAAAAAACACGACTACCCCAAGGGTGCACCATACGAGCGCCCAGCCCCTCCGGGAGTAGAGTATTGAAGATGAAGGAAACCCAGGAGGAGTGAAGGGACGCAAGCAGAAATAACCTACTACATGTAGTCCAAATAGATCTGGTAAACTGGATAGGACCCAGAAGGGGGATGGCCGGAACGGGGAGAGCGGGACCACAGGAAGATGTTGGGGTGGGTCGGGGCTAGCCACAATTTTTCAATTTTGACCCATCTGGTGAAAGCCCTTGATGTAGCCCAAAAAGGGATGCAACGCAGGTGGGTGGCCCAGTAATAATAAAGTAGATGTGGAACCGCAAGTCCCCACTCAGCCTTACCCGCCAGCATAACAGATCGAGGAATACAGTGGCGTTTCTTGTTCCAAATGAACTGGAAAATAGCCTTCTGAAGGGACCGAAGTTCAGAGCGGGGAACAGCAACAGGAAGAGTTTCAAAGAAGTACAAAAGTTTGGGAATTATGGTCATCTTAACGGCCATAATATGACCTATGAGGGAGATGTGGAGAGGACCCCACTTATCCATAAGCAAGCGCAATTCATTAAATAGGCGTGGAAAGTTAGCAGAGTATAAAGTAGAATAGGAGGAGGAAAGCTGAATTCCCAGATACTTAAGTGAGCGGTCACGTCACTGGAAATTGAAGTTCATAACTTTTAGTATAGTCCGTTAAAAATCGATCAGATTCAGATCATCCATAATAAAAACAGTGTATGAATATATAAAGTGTATGTCTAGGTCAGTGGTTCTTAACCTTGTTTGAGGTACCGAACCCACCAGTTTCATGTGCACATTCACCAAACCCTTCTTTAGTGATAAATCAAATATGATTTTTTCCAAATTCAAGACATATATGTTGGTATATGTTTTTTTTACTGGTAATCAAAATGAACCGTGCATATGGCCTAGGGTTCGATCGAACCCTAGTTAAGAACCACTGGTCTAGGTATCATAAATTGAGGCTCAGTCCAAAGGATATGTTGTGAGCAGTGGGGTAATTCTTGGTTACACTTAGGTAATCCCCCAAATCATTAGGACTTCGCCTATATCTCACACAGGGTGCACATCACCTAAAGCCAATCCATGGTGATAAAATGTGCTGATATTTCTCTCTCTTGTCAAAACCCGCCTGCCGCGACCATCGCGGTCGCGGCTTTCCCCTCTGCTGTCGGCTCAAATGAATTAGCCGACATAGGAGGGTGCTGCCGGGGGCGGAAGCTGCGCGGCTGAACCCGCGCGGCTTCCGCCTGAAGATAGGGCAGGTCGCTTCTTTTCTCCGCTAGCGGCAGCCCGCCGCTAGCGGAAAAAAAAAGCCCGGCGGTCTACATAGACCACCATTGTAAAGGGGCGGTCAAAATCCGCCCCTTTGCCCACGTGTGAACTAGCCCTTAGACAGTGCAAGCACACTATAAATGCCCCCAAAATAAGCTCAATATAGAGAGTGATATCCCCTATGGGACTAACATATAGTCCACATAATAAATAATCAGCTCTTGCTGAAGTCCTAATGATTTGGGGAAATACCTAAGTGTAACCAAGAAGTGGGCTAATTACCCCAGTACTCACAACATATCCTTTGGACTGAGCCTCAATTTATGATATATAGACATACTCTTTATATATTCATCCAACTATACACTGTTTTTATCTTTGTTGACCTGAACTGATTTTTAACAGACTATATTAAAAGTTATGTTTTATTTATGTTGCTTTCTTTTGATTTATGTGATTTTCTGAGAGTTTCATACACCCATCTTTTCTTTTCTACCATTATGAAGTACAATTTGTCCCAAAAACATTAAACCCTCATATGGCTCTGTGAATAGAAAAATAAAAAAAGTTATGTGGTTTGGAAGACAGAGAGTCAAAAACTGAAAAATGCCTGTTGTGGGAAAAGGTTAAAATGAAACCAGGATCATAATGATAGCCCTTACAAATTAGCAGGGAAAATAGTGTCGGAAATTGAGTTCTGTAAGTTTTGTAAACCTGTAGATCTCAATTCTTGTCAGTATTTCAAATTGCTAATTACACAGGATGTGTAACGGATAAAATCATGATCCTGTATGATTTTAAAAATAAGGTTATCATCTTTAAAATCAATCCAGGATCATGTTGATAAGCCTTATAGATCCTGAGCTATTGGGCTATTTTCTCCATATATCTGAGTGCTATCATCATGATAGCCCTTACAGATCCCGAAATATTGGCAAGAGTAGCAAGGACAAATATACATCCATGGCTACTGAAGTGGCAAT
Source organism: Leptodactylus fuscus (assembly GCF_031893055.1). Lineage (NCBI taxonomy): Eukaryota > Metazoa > Chordata > Amphibia > Anura > Leptodactylidae > Leptodactylus > Leptodactylus fuscus. The sequence goes on along the minus strand of NC_134268.1, from coordinate 134,013,329 downwards.
ATAGTAATAATCCTTATAGATCTAGAAATATTGGACAACGTGGAGAAGGAAAGTGTGCAGAGGGGGATGAGCTGCAGGCTGCACAGACAATGGAAATACATCCTCCTCTCCACATGAACTGTATGTGACTCTTGAGCGGAGAGTGACATGTACTTCAGTGTATCTTATCACATCTCCTATCAATCAGCAAACCTTTCTCTCTTTCATATAGAAGGATAAAACTCCCTGGCACATTTCTGCAATTTTGACGTTTCTATAACACCTATATCTGTAGACATGTATTAACATTGACATCTTACAAGTCTCAGGAAAATACATCATGTTTGCAGAAAAGTTTTGCTTAATCATGTATTTTAGCTGCAAATTAGAATTTAGTTAAATGTCTGCTTGTAACCTCTGCTGCCAAGATGTAGATAGTTGTATATTGTTAAAAAACTTGAGTAATGTTTTTAGAAATGGTATGTTGTACATTCTAAAAAAATAATATATATATATATATATATATATATATATATATATATATATATATATATATATCTATATACATATTTATATTTAGTACATTTATCCTTTAGTTCTCCTCCAAGACTGGTGCAATATAACAGTGGTAGTAGGTTTACCACGAGTCATTTCCTAATGCGTGTAGGCATTGATAATATGCATGAATAAGTCATGAGACAGGTTTTTGCAGAACAAGGTAACTCGCAGTGTTTACTTGAAATGGTACACGTTAAGTTCACTGGAGGTTAGGACTACAGTAAAATATATAGAAGTCTATGTGAGCTATTCACACAGCCATTTTTTTCACAAAAAAAGTAGAGAATATCCCAGTTTTATCCAATTTTACAGCCCCACAGACTCCATAGGAGTCAGTGAGCACGTGAAAACAATGGATAGTACTCAGAGAGAATCCAAATCATGCCTGTTAAAATGGGTAAGTTTTCTTAGAGATGCTCTAGAAAGAAAAATTTGTAAAGCACATGGGGAGTTGTTGACAGAACAAGGGAAAGGGAAGACTGCATTGCCTTTCTTCACCGGTGCTGCCATATTTGCCCCCTAACAATTCCACAGTCCTAGTATTTGATATGCGTGAGTTCTCGGACAGGCACAATGATGTTTTCCATGACAGAAATAAGAAACATGCTGGAACTGTGAACAGATTGAAGAGGAACTAGTAATTCGGATAAGATCGGTAAGTTCCGTATACCTAACCTTTATCCTTTATTTCTTAATTGAAATTTCTTCACTTAATGTAATAATATCATTTTTTATGTCTACAGTGAAAGATCTTAAGACACCATGACAAAGCTGCCGCAATAAGTTTAAAAAAACAAAATCAACATCGAAAGAAGGAATATGTATGTGCTTGAATTTCTTTGGCCGATTAAGGACCTTCATCCCTATCCTAAGTAGATTTGCGTTTTTGGGGGGCTTTTTTGTGGTTAGGCCATCATGATGAGGCCAAATATTGCTTTCATTTTTAATACTGGACTAAAAACATAACTAAAGTTTCAAACAAATTTTGAATTTATGGCAGCTCACAATAAAGAATTAAGAATAAGAATAAAGAAATTTAGGATTTCACAGAGAATTGCTAAACTTTGTTAATAAAGTATATTAAAAAGTTTATGAATGACAGAAAATCAAAAGTTGTTTGAGAGTTTAGTTCCGCTTTAAATACTGTATGGTTAACCCCTTGCCCCTTGCCTGTATTATTAAAGTGGATATCCTTAGGGAATGTCAAGACAGTCTATAAAATTGTAGAAATAAAATGCATAACTGGCCCTGCATAAAGACTCCTTATGTAGCCAGTATTTATAAATATCAAAACTTATGGGTTTCAGACAATGGGGAATCTAATCATAATTACTTGCAGAATACCGTTACCATAATATAATTTTGACTGTACAGTAAACACTGTAAAAGCAAAGTCCATAAGAATTGCACAAATGCACATTTTTTTGTATATATCACCAACCATTCAGAATTTTTTTGACGTTTTTAAATACATCTTATAGAACATTAAATAGTATCGCTATGAAATACAATCTATCCCACTCAAAATAAGCCCTGATACATCTCTGTAATTCAAAAAAATATAAATGTATGACATTCATAAGGCAGGAAGTAAAAATTGAAAATCAAAAAACAATAAATGGATGTGGCAAAAATGGATTAATGGTAATTTTTTTCCCCATTGAGAAAAAAAAGGACTGGAAATTATTTTCTGGATGATCCATTGCAGGATGAAGGAGAAGATTCAGACCTTTTAATGAATGAGGGGTCAGAGAAGGAAACTGACACCTGGATGAGTAGAAGGTTCCTACAATGATAGGAGAGTCAAATTCTTGGACTTCCTAACAAAATCCTTCTGAGTCCAGCTCGAAAAGAGACACTCATGTCCGAGTTCACAAAAACCATGATTAAGGTCATGGTCATAGGACACCTAAATTGAGCCATGGAGGAGATTGAAAAGGGAATCTTTTTGAGATCTCTTATCTCCTGCCTCTGTAAGATTCAGAGTTATCTTCACCTCAGGATGTAGAGCGTCATTAATACCAAACTAGGATCAGCATCAGCATGCCAACCTTAATAAAGATTGGAGCTTTTTGCTCCTCCTTGTCTCACGAGTGGCAACTCATACCACTGACTGGAGCTTCTTTAAAATACACCCATACTGTCTTTTCAGCTGCTCATTATGGGCTTTCTAGATTTGCCCTGGCCTACAACCAAGGCCTATAAATACCTCTATCTCTGCCCAGCTCACTGGCCCTTTCTTCAGTTATATGGAAAGGTTCAGCACAACTGCAAGCCACCATAAATTACTTGCTGAACAGTTGAGTTTAACTTTTTTTTTTATAATGTTTTTACTATTTTTATCTGATCTGAACATTGTTGTTTGCAATATGTTGATATAACAAGAAAATAATATGATATAATATAATTTGATCTTATTCCTGTCGGTTGTTTTTTACAGTTTTTTTTTTTTTTTTTTAATATAGTTACGTATGTCTTGATATGTGTTTCCTTTGTTTCAGGCAGCAAAATATCCGACATTTGATGAATTATATTTTGAGGCCCAAAACAAAGGAAATGTAAATGGGTTCTTACACTAACACTAACTTAAACAAAACTTGATAGAAGAAAACAAAACTTACCTAACTAAACTATGAAAAGCAATTTACGGTAGAACTAGTGAAAGTGTTCCAGTGTGTCAAGCCATAAACGACCAGAGCAGCTCATTAAGCCGCCAAGGAACTGAAGCCTGAAAGTTCTTAATGTAGTCTTCATAAAGTTAAAAAACTAAAAGACCCAATGATACTGGTCTTCTAAGCAGTGTCTGTTCTATAGAGACAAGCTCAGATAGAAAGGTTTCATTCACATTTACTGTGGTATCATGGATGGAGTTAAAGTTGTGGAGTATCATGTAGGCTTGAATTAACAAGTCCATGTTCTCAGGGTCTCTGCTGTTTTATATGTTTATGGCACTCGCTCTGCTCCTGATTAGGCACCATAATTAAAAGGGGGTTAAAAAGAACCTGATTGATAGTACTCTCTCTATGAAGGATGACAAAGTGGTATTTGACAAAGCAGTGATAACTTGACATGTTAGTATTCTGCAGAGTTGGGCATATGACAGTATGTTTCATTTACCTCAATGTTACAAGGAGCCATTCTTCTGCAGAAATCAAAGATCTCATCATGGCGTTTTGGTATGTGAGAGCAGATTGTCCGGGTGCTAGCGCTGGTACTGGTAGACAGTGTGGAAGTGACCTTTACTAGGCTGCTGAGATACATTGGGAGGAATACCTCTGTCACCTCTTTCTTGGTTCTTCTTCCAACATCTTCTCTTGATGGCAGAATACCTGAAAAATCAGTCAAAGCATCATTACTTGGTGAATGAAAGCCAGAAACCAATGGATACAAACTGAGGAATCTGGCCAAAGTTTTCTCCGCTATAGTAGCCAAATAAATGGCATCTGGGTGGTCTTTGTAAGTTTCCTGTGGGTGTTATCAGAGGGTAAGGCTTCAAACCCTTTACATTTCAGATTCTCCTCATCAGGGCGGGTTCACACCCACGCCCAGTCTCTGCTTTCAGGTTTCCATCTTCTGCCCAAGAAACTGGACAAGTGAAGGAAACCGGCAGTCAGTTTTCAAATTCATTCATTTGAATGGGTTTGCAAAATGTCCACCCGTGAGCGTCTTCTGCCTCTCCATGGCGATACAGTTTTTTTTCAACCGGACATGCAGGACTTTGTGTCTGGTAAAAAAAAAAAAAACTGGTTTCGCCGTGGAGACCAGAAGACGCTCACAGGTGAACACTGACTGCCTGTTTTCCGTCTCCTGTCAGCAGAAGATGGAAACCCACAAAGCAGAGACTGGGCGCAGATGTGAACCCGCCCTCACTCTTAAAGGGGTATTCCCACGTCGCATACTCACCAGTCTTCGTTGCTGTAAAATCTTCTGTCTTCCTGCTTTGTTGCGTCATTGGTGGGCGGGGTTACATATGCAAAGCCAGCGGCGAGATGCCGCTGGCCCTGCGTGCACGCTCATAGATGGTGAGACCAGTCTAGCCTTCACAATGCGAATACAGACCCCCCGCCCCCCCACCCCCCGGAATAGCAGCATCGCTCCTGCCACTGCTGGCTTCATGCAGGGCAGGAGCATAGCGATGTTGCAGGCACCTGTGCTGGCGTCTACACTCCCCGGCTTCCGCCTCTCTATTACAGCGGATGTCGGGTCTGTATTGGCGGCCCCTTCCCCCAAAGGGTAAACTACCCCCCCTCTAGTCTCGCTCCCGTGCACTTAGCCGCTCCTCCCTCCCCCCTCAGAGCAGCAGATACATCACTTGACTTATGACCAGATAAAAAAAATTAATAAAGTAAGATAGTGGACAAACAAAGCAGTTTTGCTGAAGCAATGTATTTAGGAAAAGTCTTACATTCACATTAACAAGCAGTATAGATAGGATCCTTGTGATGGGACAACCCCTTTAAATTTCCTCTTACTACCTGCTCTTCTACTTTCTCCTCCTAGCTGACAGTCTCTCTTGCCCTACCCTGAAATCCATAAGTCAGGGTCACACTATCAACTCCATATTCATTCTCCAGTGATTCCCTTAATTAAAAGGAACTTATATACATATGTTGATCAAAGGCATATACATACATGTAAACGTTTTGTTCACAGTGGCACTCTTCACTACTTTAACTACACTTAGGTATTAGAGATTGGATAATTCCATAATATTACTTTATGATTGGCATACAAATAAATAAATATAAAGCATATCAGTTACATTGCATCAGAATGTCATCACTATTGAGTTATTATTACATCTGTTATTTAAAGGGGATCTCAAATGGCCTGTCTTCTAGGAGAAAACTGAAGAACATAAGTATTATGGATCTTAAATACTGATGAAATACTAATGTAATACTGAAGCAAATAAATACATCATATCCCATAAGAGGGATATAACTGAATTTAGATACATCGCTTGTAATTTGTCACAGTCAGTTTGCTTTTGTCTGGTTTTACCTAACAGTTCTAAACTTGACATACAGATGTAGCAGAGGTAACCCAAACTTCTGCAATTGGTTAAATGGCTACGGTGTGATGACTTTTTATTGATTTTTGTTGTCTTCTATGATAAGATATCAGGCTGCAGAAATTTATCCAGTTGCAGAAGTTTTTAACTCTACTACATCTGTATTTCCCCGTGATTTGGTAGTCAATGGGTTTATGAACTGGGTGTTCAAGAAAACAGATTCCTGCCTTTTATGCTGTACGTCTGGCTTTGTAATAAAGCTCTTCATAGACTTCCATGAAAAAAGCACATCCACAGTCAAAAAGGGGGTCAATATAATTGATACATTATATTGATATATAGATTGGTAAAATTATGGGAAAATAATATACTGTGCTCTCATTAGTATCACTGTTTCATTCAGAAGAGAACCATGAAAACTATAACAGATTTGTTTTTAAATTGTTTCCAATGAATTGGATCCTATAGAGCTATATGCTACATTGTGCATAGTAATAATGTTTCATGTAGTAAAAAATGCAAATATCAGCACCAAATTGTTTATATATTCTGCAACAACTGTACAACATGTAAATATTGCACCTAATGTTAAAATATTGCAAGAAAGATAAGCCCTAGTCTGAACTGGTAAGCAATAGAAACTTGGTTTGGTATACGGTAGAAATTTTATTATGCATTTCATAAAATTGGCATAGGCATTTGCTGGATAAAAACATAAAACAAAACTGTTGTAATTGAGGAAAGCACAAAAGATATAATTCTTTTAACTATCTATGCTATAAAATTAGTAGTTACATACAAAATTAGTTATTAGATCCTCCATATTTCAGGTCAGATTGTTTATTTTTGCTTCAATTTTTAAAAGACTATAAACAAAGAATTAGTATGGTTTGAAGTGTAAAGTGTTGGTACAGGTGAGCCACATTTTAAAATTGAGTTTTCTCACTCAAGAAGATTTTTCCTTAAAGGGAATCTATCATAAAAAAAAATGTTTTTAAACTAAAAGCACGTAGGAATAGCCTTTAGGAGGCTATTTATCTTTTACCTTTATTTTGCAGGTCCGCGCCACAGTTTTTGAATTTTACTTCTTTTTTTCATTATGCTAAATTGTGTCGTTACCCCTGTGCTCAGAGCACAGCTTACTTATCAATTCCAGCGCCGCCTCCATCTTCTACCTCTATCTTCTCTATCTTCTGTTCCCGACGCATATCCTTCTCTTCACTCCTCTTCTTACACAAGACCATTGCAAAATGGCCCGATGGAACAGCTGATAGCGCATGTTCAGTCGGCCATATTGTAGTGGTCTCTTACACCACAAAATGTTCGACGGAAAATGCACAGTCAGCTCTGTCCAATCCAAAGAGGAGGAGATACATCAGGAACAGAAGACAGAGGCGGCTTTGGAATGGATGACGAAGCTTTGCTCTGAGCACAATTTGCATAATGACGAAAAGAAGAAAAATTTAAAACCTGCAGCGCGGACCTGCTAAATAAAGGTAAGAGATGAATAGCCCGTATAAAGCTATTCCTAACTGCTTTTGGTTGATTTTTTTAAAAGAAAATTATAGAATCCCTCTCACTACAGTTTGTTTCCATTATTTTAAGCTTATTCACAAGTCCACATTCTGTGAAAGTGTGATGTCCATATATAGTAGTATGCAAAAGTTTGGCCACCCTTGGTCAAAATGCCTGTTATTGTGAACAATTAAGCAAGTTGAAGATAAAATGATCTTCAAAAGGCATAACAGTATAGATGACACATCCCCAATGTATTTTGAAGAAAAAAAATCTCTATATTTTCATATTTTACACTTTCAAAATAACAAAAAATGAAAATGGCCCAATGAAAAAGTTTGGGAACCCTGCATGGTTAGTAACTCACAGCACTCCCATTGGCAAGTATCACAGCTTTTAAACACTTTTTGTAGCCAGCCAAGAGTCTTTCAATTCTTTGAAGAATTTTCATCCATTCCTTGAAAAAGTCTTCAAGTTTTGTGAGATTCCTTGGTCGTCTTGCATGCACTGGTGTTTTTAGGTCTAGCCACAGACTTTTAATGATGTTGACATCAGGGGACTGTGAGGGCCATGATAAAACCTTCAGCTTGCACCTTCTTAGGTAGTCTATGGTGGATTTTGACGTGTTTGGATCATTATCCATTTGTAGAAGCCATCCTCTTTTCAAATTCAGCTTTTTTACAGGTGGTGTTAGGTTTGCTTCAAGAATTTGCTGAAATTTCATCGAATCCATTGAATACCCATGAAATGTTCCCCATGCCATTGGCTGCAACACAACCTCAAAGCATGATTAATCCACCCCCATGCTTAATGGTTGGAGAGAGGTTTCTTTCCTGAAATTTTGTGCCCTTTTTTCTCCAAACATACATTTGATCATTGTAGCCAAAGAATCGTATTTTAACCTCATCGATCCACATGACTTGTTTCCAAAATGCATCAGGCTTGTTTAGATGTTCTTATGCAAATTTCTGTTGCTGATTTTATGTTGAGGATGCAGGAGAGGTTTTCTTCTGATGACTCTTCCATGAAGGCCATATTTGTGCAGGTATCGCTGAACAGTAGAACAATGTACCACAACTACAGAGTCTTCTAAATGTTCCTGGAGTTCTTTTGCAGGCAAGCTGGGGTTCTGATTTGCCACTCTGGGAATCCTATGAGCAGTTGTCTCTGAAAATTTTCTGGGTCTTCCAGACCTTATCTTGACCTCCACTGTTCCTGTAACTACCATTTCTTAATTACATTTTGAACTGAGGGCAAAGGGCAAATTGAAAACACTTCACTATCTTCTTATAGCCTTCTCCTGCTTTGTGGGCCTCCAGCATTGTCATTGTCAGAGTGTTAGGCAGCTGCTTAGAAGAACCCATGGCTGCTGTCTTTTGGAACAAGGTTAGAGGAGGCTGGGTATTTATAAAGCTGTAAAATTTGCATAATTTGGCCTTTCCTGACATTGACAGTGAACAAGCCATAACCTCAACTGGCTAGTTCAGGTCTGAGGTCACTGAGCACACAAATCCACAAGGGTTCCCAAATTTTTGCAAGGTACTCCTTTCCCTTTTTCACTCCAAAATTGTATTCAAACACAATAATACACTGATATTGCTTAAAATTATAGACAAGTGTGTTTCATCTTTAACTATTCGTTTTAAAGATCATTTCATCTTCAATTTGCTTAACTGTTCAGAATAACAGTCATTTTGACCAGGGGTGTCCTAACTTTTGCGTACCATTGTAAATCATTGACTACATATGCATCCATCAATTTTAATGGGTGCTTGCAAACACTCATTTTTCACAGACAGATGTTCTGTGGCAAAAGAATGGAGATCTGCTCTATTTTGGTCCATTTTGCTGATCACAGAGTTACATTAAAGTCTATGGTCTGTAAAAATCATGAACAGCACATGCTTGTTATTCATGTGCTGTCTATCCTAGAGATATAGAAAGTATAGGAAATGAAATAAGAAAAAAGACTATCTATATTTCATGGATGTGAAACAGTGATCACTCGTTGACAGCTGGATTTTGTGTTGTGCTATCATCACAGATATAACATATCCACAAAATGCAGATGTGTGAATAAGCCCTAGGTAAATTTATAGAATGCAAGCTCATCTGAAGGATAATTAGTTTAGTTTAGAGTATATATTAAACCTCTTTAAGGCTAAGGTCCCATGTAGCATCTCACGGCAAAAAAGCTCTGTAGGAAAAACTGCGGCAGCAAAGCTTTGCAGTTTTTCTCACACCGCTTTTGACAGAAAGTTTGCAGGTTTCCTCTGCAGACTTTCTGATTCAATTACACCTATAGGGAACCCGTCAACATTTCTGTAGGAATAATTGACATTCAGCAATTAGCAAAAACATGTTTTTCAAATCACAGTATTTTCACTGCAGATTGTTTTTGGCAATGTGTGGATGGGATTAGCCAGAATCTCATCCACTTTGCAGTTAATATAAAATGCAGTGGTTTTTCCCAAATCACAGCATTTACGCTACGTGGGGCCCAGGCCTAACACATTGCTATATTTTTCTTTTTGTAAGGATTGTATTAAACAGTTGTTCTAATGAGTAACAGAATGCTTCTTTTTTATGTCCCCTGTACTGTGTGTATTTTTCCTGCCTAGACCTGGTTAACCATTTTTGTGAACAGATCCTTAGTTTTTTACTTTGTCCCTACTTTCCTGTCGTAGCCCCATCTTCCCCTGGTGTCGACTCCGTACCTTTACAGCGTACAGGCAGCCAACATTGCTCTCAGAATGCAACAGGGACCTTCCAGAGGGCCAGTTATGCTGTAGGCCCTGGCTCCAATTATGTAGACCCATACCGACAGCTGCAGTATTGTCCATCTGTTGACTCACCCTACAGTAAATCGGGGCCAGCTATACCACCAGAAGGAACATTAGCCAGGTCTTCATCTATTGATAGCATTCAGAAAGATCCAAGGTAAGCATGACTTTTATATTTACATATTTTTCACCCTATCTATAGTATGATTTAGAATGCATATTGTTTTTTTTTTTATATATGTGCATACATTATGCTTTTGTTTTATTTGCACAGATGTTTCATGTAGTACAGTGTGTGTACATGATTGATAACTAGCAAAAAAATCATGTGATTTGTGTTCTGCATTTTTTAGCAGTTTTACCCTTTGTAGGTTCTGTCTCTTAGTTTTCTTTCTGCTCTTGCTCCTGCTTTATGATATCATATACTGCACACAGAAAGATAACTTAATTTCTCTCACTCAGAGGCAGCAGTAAGATGATATAGGGCATTATTATGAAGTAAGTTCATAAGCTTGTTGAAACAGCAGTGGCCATTTAAGCAGAAATTGAATAGGGAAATTCAGTTTAGCAGGGAAGTGGGGGCAGGAAAACTGACAAGTGGAGAAAGGCATTTTTCTCATATCAAATGCTACTTATGTCTTATATTCTTTTATAGTATTATTTAATGCATTGTTTGTTGAAATGTGACATTTTAGGAATTATTAATCATTTAAGCTTCTTTGTTTCTTACAACTAGTGAATGGTTGTTATGGGAACATTGATCTACGCTGTTTCTGTAACTTGACCACTGCTTGGAGCCTGAATTTTCCCAACTTTCTATATTTGGTAACAGCATATCTCGTTGTTGTATGCTGTTCACATAATGCTCATTTACTGCTAAGGGATTTATGATAACAGTGTAACTTAGTTTGCTTAGCTGTCTCTATAACCCAACCACTGCTGGAAACCTGGATTTACTGTAGTTGTCAGCAGAGACAGTGAAAAGGAGGCAGCTGTGAGCTGGTGCCTGGGGAGGGGAGTTTATTCTATAGTAGGTGGTAGTGGATGTGCAGTAAATGTCTCTGGTTGGAAAACCACTTTAGCCTAAGGCCCCACGTGGCGTCCCACAGCAAAAAAGCACTGCAAGAAAAACTGCAGCGGCAATGCATCGTGGTTATTCGCGTGCTTTTTTAGACAGAAAGTTCACAGAGGTTTCCTCTACAGCCTTTTTTTTTTTTCAATTATACCTATGGGGAAACGGCCGGAGTTTCAGTAGGTATAATTGACATGCTGTGATTTCCAAAACCACACCAGTTTTAGAAACTGCCGTGTGTCTGTGGTTTTTACAGCAAAATGGGCATGGGATTTGCTAGACAATCCTACACAACCCTAGACTGTTTTGCTCCGAAAAATCTAAATTAAAATATTTATTATTTTGTAAATCCAACTTTTTGCTTTCAACACTGTCTTAATCCTTGTGGGCATGCTCTTCATCAGATTCAAATATGCCTTGACTGAAATCTGAACTAATCCCAAAAACTCTTGATGCAGCTATTTGGAGAGACTATTCCCTCTTTGGTAAATGATTCAGCTCTAGATGCTGCACTGAGTTCAGGTGTACGGATATTGTCTCTGGCAATGCTTAGTTAGAGCATTGATAATGGGAACTTTACAGCCTGTTTTCAAACTAGGAGTACACAGAGTTGCCAAAAACGAATATCAGAGTCAATATAAAAGTCAGAGTCCAAGTTAAAGCCAAATCCATTAAGTCACAACATTATCCAAATCAGAATCAAAGGGTTAAAACAGAAGAACAATCCAGAAATCAGCACCAGGAAATCAGCAGTAACAGGGACTATTCTCAGGAAAAGCAAGGAACCCAGCTGCAGAAAACAATCACAGGCAAATGACTATACAACAACCAAATTTAAACACCTTAACCCAAGATTGAAGGATGAAGTGAGGTTCTGATCTGGCCTGCATCTTACACATAGGGCTCACAATGTACTTTTTTTCCCTATCAGTATGTCTTTTTGGAATATGGGATGTAAATCCATGCAAATACGGGGAGAACATACAAACTCCTTGCAGATGATTTTTTGCCCTTGGCGGGATTTGAACACCAGGACCAAGCGCTGCAAGGCTACAGTGCTAACCACTGAGTCTGACTTCTTAGAAAGTCTGGGAAAGTCTGGCTCCTTCTTAGGTCCCCTGCTCTTCTCTTTCTACACAGCCCCCATTGAACAAACCATATCCAGATTTGGCTTCCAGTACCATCTTTATGCTGACACCCAATTATACACATTTTTCCATGACATCACCCCTGCACTAACATAGAACACCAGTGACTATCACTCTGCTATCTCAAATATCATATCATTGCTTTATCTGAGACTGAATCTCTCAAAGACTGATGCTGTAGCCACCATCTAATAGTTCTATCCCTGATATAGCCACTGTCTCAGGCCTTAGTATAATTCCTGGGCCGCATGCCTTTGGGTTGTTCTTGACTCCAACCTTTTCTTCACCCCTCATATACAATCACTCGCACGCTCATGTAATCTCCACCTCTAAAACATCTCCAGAATCCACCCTTTCCTTACCAGAGATACATTAAAGACATTTATTGTTGCCCTGATTCACTCTCACCTTGACTTCTGTAAATTTCTTCTAATTGGTCTTCCCCTTACTAAACTCTCCCCTCTTCAATCTATTCTGAATGCAGGCTCATCTATCAGTCAAGACGCTACAGTGATGTTTCCAGTCTATGCCAGTCACTACATTGGCTGCCTTTTTAATACAGAATACAACATAAACTTATCACCCTCATCCACAAGGCTCTCCATAATGCTGCACCTCCCTACATTTCCTCCCTCTACTCTGTCTATCACCCAACCACTGATCTCCATTTACTCAATTAAGACTAACATCCTCTATTATCAGAACCTCCCACACTCGTATACAAGACTTCTTCCGAGCTGCACCACTTCTTTGCTCTATCCCAGACAATCAGATTAACTCCCAATTTCTACAGCTTCAAACAAAAACTAAAGACAGGCCTATCACAATTCCTAATGTAAACCCTTCCATACCGTAGTTAGAATCCCTAAAGCAGCGCTCCTTGATGGTGTCTATTTTGTATAACCCTTTGCTCCCAGAGAGTCTTTCTTCTGCTATGGTCAAGTTGCAGTCTGTGGCTGGGATTTTTCAAATTGCTGACATAGTTGACCCCATGACACTTAGTTACGACCAATTTGATTCTCCTGACCACTAAGTGGCTACATTACTCTCAGGTGGTCCACTTTGTCCGCTCTCTCTATGGGTCTCTTAAGGTCTCTCTCCTCACTACCTTTGAGAAGGTTTGTTGTGCATGTACAGCTACTAGGGGCCTCATCAACTAGATTTATCGGTTCCTCTCCTCCCAGGCTACTGGCTCCTCCATTTGATACCATTACATGTCCAGATGGGAAGAGGCGGTAGGTGGTTCTATATTTCTGTGGCAGATTGTATGGTCTCGTTCTCATAAGTCCTCCCAGAGTGGGACTCAGGGGGACCCAGGGCAAGCTGTTGATGCACTAGTATCATACCCTTGCCCTTCTTTACACTTTGAATCTAGCAATTCCCTCGGAGTGTTGGCATTGCAGTGCATAGGTGGGCACTCGGTATCACATGTTTAGGACATGTCCTCTCATCTTTGGCTTCTGGAGGGATGTTGAGGTTTTGATGAATGATCTTTTCTTGCAGAAGGTCCCTCTTGACCCTCTCGTATACCTCCTTAACCTCCCTCCTAGACACCTTGGTATAACTAATCCAGACTCTTTTTGTAGCTTTACACGGTTACAAAGACCCTCATTACCAGGAACTGGAAGCGTGTGACCTTTCTTTCTTTCTGGCCTTGAGCTTTTGGACAGGATGAAGGATGTGAGGGGCCTTGAATTCCTGACTGCTAGCCTTAATAATACCCTAGATGCCTTCCAATCTATTTGGGCCCCCCCTGTATTCAACAGGGTCTCTGATCTATGATTCCCCCTCCCCCCTTTTTTTTTTTTTTAAAAAAAAAATAAAAAAATTTTTCTCCCATTGTTTTGTTTTGTACTTATTTCACTACACCATCTTATATACACTGTTTGCTGGTCTGTGTTTGTTTAGTCCTTATGTGGGGATATGGCGGGTAGCCTTCCCCTTGTTGTTTTATCTCTGTATTCTGTTTGAAAAAGTTAAACTTCCCAATAAAAATTATAGTTATAAAAAAAAAAAGGAATCCGTAAAAGGAGCCCTCCTCTGTTCACGCTCCCACATTACCCCATACGATATCATGCCGTTTCAGACTAACTTCATATGTCCTGGCACCATCTGCACATTAAAGAACACAACTGGTGATAGCTCATACAGTTTTATGTCTGTGTAATGACAGTCACCTCTATTACAAAATTGTCTATTGTATAAGCAATGCTACCTCCAATGCCGCCCCTGCTACCTCAGGTGTCACCCCTTATACCTCATAGATTGTAAGTTCTTGCGAGCAGGGCCCTCATTTCCATTGTGTGAATTGACTATTTCTTTGTAATGTCTTTTTGTCTGTACTTGAACCCTACAAATTGTACAGTGCTGCTGCGGAATATGTTGGTGCTATATACACACGTGGACAAAATTGTTGGTACCCCTCGTTTAATGAAAGAAAAACCCTCAATGATCACAGAAATAACTTGAATCTGACAAAAGTAATAATAGATAAAAACGGTTGACAAGCCACCAAGCTTCTGGAAGAATGTCCTATAGACAGATGAGACAAAAATCAAACTTTTTGGCAAGGCACATCAGCTCTATGTTCACAGACGGAAAAATGAAGCATATCTTGAAAAGAACACTGTACCTACTGTGAAACATGGAAGAGGCTCTATTATGTTCTGGGGCTGCTTTTCTGCATCTGGTGTCTTGAATCTGCAGGATACAATGAAATCTCAAGACTATCAAGGAATTCTCAAGAGAAATGTGCTGCCCAGTGTCAGAAAGCTTGGTCTCAGTTGCAGGTCATGGGTCTAGCAACAGGATAATGACCCAAAACACACAGCTAAAAGCACCCAAGAATGGCTAAGAGAAAATCATGGGACAATTCTGAAGTGGCCTTCTATGAGCCCTGACCTAAACCTATTGAGCATCTTTGGAAGGAGCTGAAACATGCCGTCTGGAAAAGTCACCCTTCAAACCCGAGACATCTGGAGCAGTTTGTTCATGAGAAGTGGGCCAAAATACCTGTTGAGAGGTGCAGATGTGTCTTATTGACAGTTACAGAAATCGTTTGTTAGCAGTGATTGCCTCAAAAGGTTGTGCAACAAAATATTCAGTTAAGGGGACCGTAATTTCTATCCATAACTTTTCTATTTTTGCGTCGATATATAACTATTTGAGGGCTTATTCTTTTTCAGTAACTTGTGTACATGGGGACACCTGTGTAGAATATGCTGAGTTTTGGGGTGCCAGTTAATTGTACATTAACAACAGTAACTACTGGATCCTTAAAAAGTGATTTTAATGGTACAGGGAAATATAATAAAAGGTTACATAACTAAGGGGAGGGATACAGGGAAAGAGTAGGGAAAGATAACTATTTAAATATGTTCTTTTATAGCAGTCATACACACACACACACACACACACACACACACACACACACACGCCGCCTTCACTCAGATATCCTCCGGCCAGTGGCATAACTAAAGTATTGTGGGCTCTGGTGCAAACACTTGTCTAGGGCCCTCTACTCCCTTCCTCCCTCCAGCGAATTCTTGATAGCAACAGTTACGAGTGCTGCAGCAGTATTTCAGATACTTTAAAGGGATATGGCTTTAGTACCCACAAATGCAGTTATGAAGAATATGGTGAGTGATAATTGCAATGCCCAGCATGTAAACAATACTGAGAGCTACATGCTCGGGTAATCTGTATGGTCCTAACAGTGTAAGAAATGTAAGAGATTAGTGAGGGACCCAACACCCGGGGCACCTGCTGATCAACTCTTTGAAGATACTGTGGTGCTTTTGTGAGTGCCATGACCCCTTCACTATTTACATTGCACAGTATCCAGAGGCATAGCTAGGGGTTGAGCACAGGGGGGGCGAACCAGTCCATGTGGGCCCCAACTTACATATACCAATATTATCACTATACGGTGACCATATAGTGGTAGATAGTGGCTGTACACAGGGTCTGCAGACGATTTAGGTGAATACAGGGCAGTAACATTTTGTGACTTACCAGTGACGTCTCTGACTAATCATTCACATTTCCATTCCACTTCTCTTCCGTCTGGACCGTCATGGTAACTTTTTACAGTCTCTGTAAAGTTTTCAGCACAGATATTGTTGGCCTCGCTTTTCTAGGCACCTGACCCACGTTATCCTTACCTTCACACCTATCCTGCTGATACCCTCAATTATAGAATATATAATATAACCCCCAAATGAATAATACCCACAAGTGCATCTTTAAATTAATAACTTTCCTGTGCACCACTTTAAATAATGCCCCTTATTAATATTGCCCCTGATGATTCCTAATTAAGGGCTAGTTCACACGTGGGCAAAGGGGAGGTTTTTGACAGCGGAATTCGCTTCAAAAACCTCTCCTTTAACATGGTGGTCTATGTAGACCACTAGCTTTTTTTTTCCTCCTAGCGTTTTCCGCCTGAAGAAGCAACATGACCTTTCTTCAGGCGGAAAACGCCTGAAGAATTGCATAGAAGTGAATGGGAGGCGAAAACCGCGCGGTAAAAAACCGCGCGGTTTTTTGCACACAAAACCGCGCGGTTTTTTGCACACAAAACCGCGCGGTTTTTTGCAAAAAACCGCGCGGTTTTCGCCTGCAGTTTCTATAGCACATATAGGAAAAAAAAAACCTAGCGAAAACCGCTAGCGAAAACCGCGTCAAAAACCTCGTCAAAAACCGCGTGGAATGCAAAAAACAGCGTCAAAAAAACTCCTCGAGGTTTTTTACCTCGCACAAATAAGCTAGGCGGTTTTCACGTGTGAACTGACCCTAAAAGGTAAAAAAAATAATTAATGGGGTTCCAATACCCGGGACCCCCTGGATCAGCTGTTTGAATGGACGTGGTGCCTGTTTAAGCGTCGTGGCCGCTTCTCTGTTTATATAATATATCTCATAGTGGCCATGTAATGTAACTACAGCCTCATCCTATACATGTCTATGTGACAAGACTGTAATTACATCACACAGTCACACATTACGGAAAAATATGCACAGTGGACATTGTGGTTTTGGAAATCATAGCATGTCAATTATGTCTACAGAAGTGCTGGTGGTTTCCCTATAGGTATAATGAAAGCAGAAAGTCCACAGAGGAATCTTCTGCAGAACTCCTGTGAAAAGCGCTGCAGTAAAAACCATGGTGCCTTACAGCCATGGTTTTTTCCTGATGCACTTTTTTGCTGCAGCTCGGTACGTGGGGTCTTAGCTTTAAGACCCCATACTTAATGCCACCAAAAATGCCACCATACTTAAATGAATTTCCCCCTTATATTATGTTCCTGATTCCCCCTACATAAATACTGTGCCCCTAATGACCCCCTTATATAAGGGATGCACACTAATGATCCCTTATATAAATAACTTCCCCCCTTGTATTCATAATGCCCCCTAATAGCCCTTATATAAATGACCCCTCTTATGTTCACAATGCCCCCTTATATAAATAACTCCTCTATCGTCCTAAGGCCCCTAATGAATTTTCCCTTACAATTCTCCCTCCTAACCATTCCCTTATGCTATTAAAAAACCTACTACTGCTCTAAAAAAAAAAAAAAAAAGTTATACTCACCTACCTGTGATCCTGCTGAATGGAGTCTCCGCTGTCTCCTCTTCATGACCCACGCTCTTGTGGTTTACAAGATTATTACCTTGAAGGATGGATTTTAACTAGATGGGTGTATGCAGATGACTCTAACAGTATCAGTTTTATAATGACCATGCAATGTTATTACAGTCTGTAATAATAATAGTGCATGGCTGCTATAAAACAGATGGCGTGTGATGTGAATAGTAAAGGTGTTTGAAAATAGTGAATAGTAAAGGAACTCCACTAAGTATACTATGCTCTACAGTGGCCTCCACACAGTATACGATGCTTCACATTGACCCCCCACATAGTATACTATGCTCCACAGTGGCCCCCACACAGTACAATATGCTCCCATATGCCCCCCTCTGCTTCTGTGCCATTATAATCTGGGGTGTCTTCAGACCCCAAAGTACAGTCCTGTGAAAAAGTTTGGGCACCCCTATTAATCTTAATCATTTTTAGTTCTAAATATTTTGGTGTTTGCAAAAGCCATTTCAGTTTGATATATCTAATAACTGATGGAGACAGTAATATTTCAGGACTGAAATGAGATTTATTGTACTAACAGAAAATGTGCAATATGCATTAAACCAAAATTTGACCGATGCAAAAGTATGGCCACCTCAACAGAAAAGTGAAATTACCGTATTTTTCGGACTATAAGACGCACTTTTTCCCCCCCAAATTTGGGGGGAAAAGAAGGGTGCGTCTTATAGTCTGAAGGTGGCGCCTGGAATCCGCTGTAATAGAGAGGCGGAAGCCGGCAAGTGATAGACGCCATTACAGGTGCCGGGGCCTGCGACATCGCTGCCCTGCCCTGCATGAAGCCAGCAGCGGCAGGGGCGATGCTATTCTGCTCCTCCGTCCCCCCCGCCGCTGGCTTCATGCAGGGCAGGGCAGCGATGTCTCAGGCCCCGGCGTCTATCCCTCCCCGGCATCCGCCTCTCTAGTACAGCGGATGCCGGGTCAGTATCAGCGGCCCCTTCTCCCCCGGGGCCGGTCCCCACCGGCCCCGTACCTGTAAAGTTGCAGGCCGGCTCCTGCGCGGCGATATCGCAGGAGCCGACCTGTTCGGGTGACAGCCGGGAGCCTAATGAGGCTCCCAGGCCTGTCACTGCTGTATTAGTATTGCGGCTGGTCTCTATGACCAGCCGTAATACTAATGGACAGAATGTCCCATAGACGGCAATACAGTTGTAAAAAATACAGTTGTAAATACAGTTGTAAAATAGTAAAAAAAAAAAAAAAAAAAGCTTTAAAAATATATAATAAAAATATGAAATAAATAAAATCAACTCCTGTCCCTAGAATATATATATAAAAGTAGAAAATCATATATCATAAACCACCGTTTTTTTTTCAATAAAAGGTGATCTAAGCAATAGATATTCCCCAAAATGGTATAACTAAAAAGTACTTCTGGACCCGCAAAAAAAAAAAAAACACTCTATGCATCCCCGTACAGCTGCAGGGTCACCTGTCAATGTGGCCTTGCAGCTGTTGCAAAACTACAACTCCCATATATTAAATATTTTACCAGTTTTTGCGTCAAAATTTTTTTTCCCTATTTTCCTCCTCTAAAACCTGTGCGTCTTATAGTCCAGTGCGTCTTATAGTCCGAAAAATACGGTAATATTTAGTAGATTCTCCTTTTGCAAAGATAACAGCCTCTAGTCGCTTCCTGTAGCTTTTAATCAGTTCCTGGATCCTGGATGAAGGGATTTTGGACCATTCCTCTTTACAAAACAATTCAAGTTCAGTTTGATGGCCCAGCAACATGCTGTGACCATTTTCATTAACAATATGTATAACGGCCAGGCTTTTCCTGACCGCTATCACTGCTTCCAGCCTTCTTAATGATATTCCTCCAATCAGCTTTTAGTAGCATTGGATGGAAGTTTTTGTAATAGTCCTTGTGTTAAGAAATTGTTTAGTGTTTACGATCCTGATGAAGCATTAGCTGTTTATTCCAAAGCAGGTGTTACCCTCATGGGTATCAATGCACATATTAACTGCCGTCAGATGTCCATTCAACACACCATTATGACTTCACATTAACAAGGATGTGCCTAACATCATCCAATCCCCAGGAGTCCTTAAAAAACACACATCAAAGGACAGGAAGTCATGCTAATATATATTTCTATAATGGTATAATAAGTCTTTATTTTCATTATATTGCAGCTCCTAATAAAACCATTTTATATACCACAGATACAATACTTCTTCCATGACCCATAATTTCCCATATTTCATCAATAGTGCTATCTTTAATAACAATAAATCTCTCAATCCTTTCAAGTGACCTAAGTTCTCATAACCTCGAATCTCTTAAGATACAAATAACTCCTCCTAACAACCCCTTTAATACATCACACGTTTTAAGTGCATCCATCCATCCAATAGTTACCAACCCTATACAAGCCCCTTTTACACCAATATTTAATATCAATTTCCTAGAAAGGATATTCAAATGAGTCTTTATCACCCTATATAGCTACAATCTCAGCCCAAACAACCCCATATAACCATAATAACATTATCCTTTTTTTATTCTCTCTATAGAACTTCCAGTAACTCAAGGCCATTCTTTAAAGAGGACCTTTCATGGTTTGAGGCACAGGCAGTTCTACTGTATATACTGCTGGAAAGCTGACAGTGCGCTGAATTCAGCGCACTGTCGGCTTTCCCGATCTGTGCCCCGGGTATAGAGCTTTTGGTCCCACTACTGTAGCTCTTTACAGTCAGAAGGGCGTTCCTGACAGTCTGTCAGGAACGTCCTTCTCCACAGCAGCGCTGTACAGTGTGAACGGGGAGGAACGCCCCCTCCCTCTGCTCACAGTGCTCGTCCATAAACGAGTATTATCAGGAGGGGAGGAGTCAGAACGCCCTTCTGACTGTAAAGAGTTATGGTACCAGGAGCGAAAGCTCTTTACCTGGGGCACAGATTGGGAAAGCCGACAGTGCGCTGAATTCAGCGCACTGTCGGCTTTCCAACAGTATATAGAACTGCCTGTGCCCCAAACCATGAAAGGTCCTCTTTAGAAATGAGCGAACACTATTCGAAACAGCCGAACGGCAAACCTCTCTGGTAGTGAATCCCACGTTCCTGGAGGAGAGCGAAGAGTGGTTTCAGAGTCATCTATTGGCATAGGGCAGGGGTAGGCAACCTTCAGCACTCCAACTGTTTTAAAGCTACAGCTCCCAGCATGCGAACTTACTCAACTGTTCTTTGAACTCTCACGAAAGTGAATGGAGCGTGTTGGGAGTTGTAGTGTCACAGCAGCTGTTGTGTGGAAGGTTGCTAACCCCAGTTGTAGGATGTTCCTGGAGAGGTCTGGAAAGAGAGTTTGGCGCCATCAAAGTCAATATTTTTAAGATCTCTAGCCTTAAGCATGATTTAGTGGCATAGAAGTGGATCCTGCATTTGACATACCAAAGTTTGCGGGTCATAACTGTGAGGCCTGAGAGTGCAGTATCCGTATATGAGTTTCAGGTGGATGGTCAGGAGGGAATTGAAGATACCCGTAATTGTAGGTACAAGTTCATGAGTCTGTAGCTTCTGCATGGGCACAAATGCTAATATTATTGCGGTGGTTATGATTTTCCAGATTGTCCATGAGTTTATGGTACCATACCTTACATTACCTAATGTAAGGAGGAGGACTGTTGCAGGGTTTGAAGGATTGCTGAGACTGAGGACTGAAACTGCTCCCAGTGAACCACTGCTGTAAGTTCACAATATCGGTTTTAACTACCTGTAGATCTTGGCACCAAGCCAGTTTTAAGTCAGTGGCCAGGTCATCTATATCCCTTTTGATAGGGAGAAGAGTGAGCAGAGGCTGTAGTTCTGGGTGTCCCTGAAGGGTGTGTACCGCTTCTTCATTTTGTGTGGCGAACAATGTTGGCAGGTTGGCTGCCCAGAGATCAGATGGAGATTGAGTCCAATGGATGAGAAGGTCATGCACATGATTAAGATTGGAATAGGGACTTCTTGAAGTTGGGACTAACCATAATCAGAGTCTCTAAAAATGTTCCTGGGCTTGAGTGGAGTAAGACTTCGAGAGTGGTGAAGTGACCAGCAGAAAATGACATGCAGTTTCACCCTCTCCTGTAGCTCCTGTCTGCGAGAGGAGCTCAGAGATGAGCGACACCTGTTGTGCAGTCTGAAGTGGAGGAAGAAGGCAAGATGGTCATTCGGATCCTGCAGCAGGCAGGGGTGCAGGAGCAGGTGACAGAAGTTGAGCAGATGTGCTTGCCGACAGAGAGAGATAGAGTACCTCAGGCTCTGGAAACTGCAGGGGGAACCTCCTGACATAGAGAGGCAGTTGAAGCAGCACAGTGCGCAGAGGTGAGGATGAAGGGTGAAGATTGCAGTGCCAGTGCCTTCAGATCGGTCCTTCTGTCGGAGGAGCCGCACTGCTCCCCAAGGGGCAGAAAGAAAATAGATTTCGGCACCTGGTGCTAGGGGAGGTGCAGGGTCTCCCAACTGTTTCTTGGATTGTGGCTTGATCATCTTGGTGTACAGACAGACCATTATGTTTGGGCACTGAACAGAGCTCCTAAGTTCTGCTGGAGGTGTAGCATGCCAAGCCATTCCCCTCAAGTTTTTATATTTTTTTAATTGCGGGCATGGATGATTTGCGATAGTATGAGGGCTTGTGGGTGGTTTAGTGTCCCAAATTGAACTTGACAGGTGCTCTCTAACCCTTTCCCGCCGTTGGCATTTTTTGATTTTCGTTTTTCGTTTTTGACTCCCCTCCTTCTAAACCCCATAACTTTTTTATTTCTCCACTCCCAGAGCCATATGAGGTCTTAATTTTTGCGGGACAAATTTTTCTTCATGATGCCACCATTAATTATTCTATATAATTTACTGGGAAGCAGGAAAAAAATTCAGAATGGGGTGGATTTTAAGAAAAACGGGCTTTGGTTTTACGGCGTTCACTGTGCAGCCAAAATGACATGTCCCCTGTATTCCGTGTTTCGGTACAGTTCCAGGGATACCAAATTTATATGGTTTTATTTACATTATGACCCCTTAAAAAAAAATCCAAAACTGTGTTGTCGCCATACTCCTACAGCCGTAACTTTTTTTATACGTCAGTGTACGGGGATGCATAAGGCGTCTTTTTTTGCGGGGCCGGGTATACTTTTTAGTTCTACCATTTTCGGGAAATGCTATTGCTTTGATCAATTTTTATTCAAATTTTTATAAGGCTCCATTCACACAGAGTAACGCCAGGCGTCATTTGTGTGTAATTTGTGTGTCTTTTACGGCCGTCATAAAATGTTTACATAGAGTTCTATAGGAAAAGACGTCCGTAATTTACGGCCGTCATTGTAATGACTGCCGTAAATGACGGCCGTAAATTACGGACGTCTTTTCCGATAGAACTCTATGTAAACGTTTTATGACGGCCGTAAAAGACACACAAATTACACACAAATGACGCCTGGCGTTACGCTGTGTGAATAGAGCCTAAGAATCAAAACAGTGAAAAAACTGCGGTTTGGCACTTTTGACTATTTTTCCCACTACGGCGTTTACCGAACAGGAAAAATATTTTTAGAGATTTGTAGAGCGGGCGATTTCGGACACGGGATACCTAACATGTATGTGTTTCACAGTTTTTAACTACTTTTATATGTAGGGAAAGAGGGGTGATTTGAATTTAATACTTTTTTATATTTTTTTTACTTTTTTTTTTTTTCTTTCATCTATTAGACCCCCTGGTGGTGTTGAACCCCAGGGGGTCTGATCACTAATGCAATGCATTACAATGCTAATGCATTGCAAAAAATCATCCTTTCTTTTGCAGGCTGCATAGACCAGCCTGCAAAAGAAAGAGCTTGCAGACAAGCCTGAGAGCCTTGTAAAGGCTCCCGGCTGTCATGCCAACGTGACGTTGGCCCTGGAGCATGCTCCAGGAGCCGGCGATCACCGGCAAAATTGCGCCTCCGGCGCCTTTGACCATGGCGCCGGAGGGGTTAATGCCTCTTATCGGTCCCCAGACCGATCGGAGGCATTAGATCCGGTTGTCTACTGCTTAAAGCAGTAGACACCTGGCGGCTATGGCGGCCGCCCGGCTCCCGAGTGGTCGCCATAGTTACACACCTGACATGCGCCGTACTATTACGGCGGATGTCGGGAAGGGGTTAAAGACTTCTGCAGTGTCTGTTATCTCTCTATGTAAACACAAAAATAACATTGAATTTAATGCTCCCTGTGCATCATGTACTTTGTTTTGCCCTTCAAACTTGTGTAATGTGAAATACATTTACTGCGCATATAATCTGATATGCATTTACAATAGATATCTAATAAAGATAATAAAAAAATCTCTCATGGTAAAGTCAACGTCTATATCTAGTCAGGTTCTTTGTAGTTTCCTTTTCATCAAACATTCAAAGCATACCCACCAGCTTGTTGAAAATACAGGAAGTGAGATGAAACAGTAGGCAAATTGCTGAGACAGGGAGATGGAAAAACCACATTATTCCTTATAGGTGAACTCTGCAAATTTATCGCAAGAAAATTCTTCTAGGAGACTTCTTTTCAGAACAGCAAAAGTACACCTTCCAGTTCTTACTGGATATTTGGTGTTGGGAAGTTGATCCAGGCCTTTATTCTGTCAGTTTATTTACCATATATACTCGAGTTTAAACCGATTTTGTCAGCACAGTTTTAAATCACTCCTTTCCCTAGAATACATACAAAAGTAGAAAATTACTGTGAAACACATACACATTAGGTATCCTTGTGTCTGAAAGTGTCCGGTCTACTGAATATAGGGTATCTGCAGTGCTCCTGTTCCGTCTGGAGATACCCTATACTCAGCCAGGCTGAATTCCAAGTGGGGGAAGAAATAAACAGTCCTCAAACTCAATGAAGGGGCAGACAGACAACCAAAACACCCTCTCCCCTTTCCCAGCACCCTGCAACTACTGCACCCAAAAACTCCGACCATTTTAATTTTTGACATTTTCCAGTAGCTGCTGCATTTCCCCCCCTCGGCTTATACTCGAGTCAATAAGTTTTCCCAGTTTTTTGTGGTAAAATTAGGGGCCACGGCTTATATTTGGGTCGGCTTATACTCGACTATATACGGTATTTATTTTTTAAATTGAGATTGTGAGCCCCACATAGAGCTCACAATGTACGTTTTTCCTTATCAAGAGAAGTTCAAAAATGGTGACCTGGCGCCCATCTGGTGGTAATAGTAGACTCCAGTCAGGAGCCCATCAGGCCAATTGCAGCTCTTACCCGGAAACCGTCCCACACAGTGGGTTGTGATGCAAAATGGAAAGGATATATAGAAAAACAGGGAACTGACAGCGCTAATGGCAGCAAAATCCGTAATAAACTTGAAAAATAAAAACAACGGTGTGCAAGGTTAAGATTAGAGATGAGCGAACACTGTTTGGATCAGCCGATCTGAACAGCACGCTCCCATAGAAATGAATGGAAGCACCTGGCACGCAGACTTTGCCGGCGGCCAGCCGCTTAACCCCCCGCTTCCATTCATTTCTGTGGGAGCATGCTGTTCGGAATGGCTGTTCTGAACAGTGTTCGCTCATCTCTAGTTAAGATGAATTGGTTCTGTTTTATTGCTTTTTATTTATTTTTCCCTATCAGTATGTCTTTGGAATATGAGATGGAAATCCATGCAAACGTGGGGAGACCATACAAACTCCTTGCAGATGTTTGTTTGCCCTTGGTGGGATTTGAACAGCAGGACTCCAACGCTGCAAGGCTGCAGTGCAATCCACTGAGCTACCATGTGGCTCCTGTCAGTTTAGAGCAGAAAAGGATGGAGAATTGACTTGCATTGTACCTTATGAGGATTTCACCTTTCTCTGGATCGGGGGGGGGGGGGGGGGGGAGGATTGCAGGCTAATATATTAGGTTGAACAGGATGGACATGCAGTGTGTCTCTTTTTGAGCCTTAGAAACTATGTTGCAGTGATACTGTAAATCAAGTTAGAAATGTAAATCATTTTTAACCCCTTAGCGACCCTTGACGTAACTGTACGTCATGGGTCGCATGGGGATGTATGGAGCGAGCTCACACGCTGAGCTCGCTCCATACACGGCAGATGCCGGCTGTATAATACAGCCAGGACCTGCCAATAACAGCAGCGGTCGGTGCCCGAGCCGATCGCTGCTGTTATCCCTTTACACACTGCGGTCAAACGTGACCGCAGTGTGTAAACGGCGCCGGCGGCATGGGCGCCGCCATGTTTCGCCGATCGCCACCCTCCTGAACGTCACATGAGGGCGGTGATCGGTTGCTATGACAGCCGGAAGCCTATTGAAGGCTTCCAGGCTTGTCTCTGCATGAGATCTATGCCAGAGGCATCGTCTAATAGAAGTGCTGCGATTTTCCTATTCACTGCAATACTGTAGTATTGCAGTGAATAGTATGAGCGATCAGACCCCCTAGGTTTCAAGGTACCTAAGGGGTCTGATCATAAATGTAACAGAAGAAAAAAAAAAGTTTTTAAAAGTATTAAAAAAATAAAAAAAATATAAAAGTTCAAATCACCCCCCTTTCCCTAGATTAGCTATAAAAGTAATTAAAGAACATTAAACATAAACATATTAGGTATCCCCGCGCTCCAAAATGCCCGAACTATTAGAATATTAAAACATTTATCCCGTACTGCGAACGGCGTAGCGGCAAAAAAAATAAAAACAGCCAAAAAGCGTTTTTTTCAACACTTTGCCTCCTATAAAAAATTGAATAAAAAGTGATCAAACCATCAGATCTTTCCCCAAATGGTATCAATAGAAACGTCATCTTGTCCCGCATAAAAAGACACCACAACTAGCTCCATACATGGAAATATGAAAAAGTTACAGGTGTTAGAACATGATGACACAATTTTTTGTCTATTTTGCAAAGTTTATCATTTTTTTTAAAAGTATCAAAACATTTCAAATACTATATAAATTTGGTATCACCGCGTTCGTACTGACACGTAGAACACAGGTAACATGTCATTTGTACCAAACAGTGAACGCTGTAAAAATTAAACCCATAAGAAAATGGCGCAAATGCATTTTTTCTCCAATTGCACCTCATTCTGAATTTTTTTCCAGCTTCCCAGTACATTGCACAGCATATTGAATGGTGCCATTACAAAGTACAATTTGTCCCGCAAACAATAAGCCATCATGTGACTCTGTGAACTGAAAAATGAAAAAGTTATGGCTCTTGAAATGTGAGGAGGGAAAAACGAAAATGCGAAACCAAAAAATGGCCTGGTCCTTAAGGGGTTAATCAATGCCATTCCCACCTGCTTCATTTCTGCACCATTTTGGGAAAATCCCTCAAGGTTGAGAAACTGTGCAAACGCGCAACGTTACGATGTGAATTTACCCTTAGGGTAAAGTCCCTCAGAGACAAAACAAACACTGCTAAAAAAAAAAAGGCCCTTGAAATAAAAAAGCAGCGCAGACGCATTGTGGTTTTTGGTTGTTTTCCTTAACATTCTCCGTTGAATATTTGGTGCGTGTTTTTCTTTGCTTTTTTGCCTTCCTTATGAAACCCATTGAGATAACACTCATGATTCTGCAGCTAAAATTAACATGCACTGCCATATTGTCATGACTAAGTAAGAAGCCACAGAATAACTGTGTAGATCCATCTACAGTGTTAATGATGAGAAAAGAGAGACCCCCCAGATATGTCCCAGCTAAATTGTTGCCATTTTATCTCTCATAATGGGAAAAGAAATGTCTCCACAGTTAATGTGCGTGAAAATTTATTTGTGCAAATAGGGTATTAAATAAGTTAAAATTTGTGGGAACAAAATGCAAATCTCTACCCAGAACTGATATTTGATGCTGAGTTAATTGCATTGAAGACAGATTAAGGACACTGCCTTCAATGCAATTAAGGTGTCCGACTGGACTAACGGTGAATATGAAAAACAAAGTATAGAGCAGAAAATAAACGTGAAACACAGAAGACTGGCACTATACAAGGGGATAGGAAAAAACAGAACTTAGTATCACACACAAAAAAAACCCTACAAAAGGTCCAAACAGAAAATAGGGCTAGGGTTCACTGCACCCGGAACAACTATGTTTGGATAAGTGAGCTCAATACTTAGCAAAATATCAGGATAGTATCCATAGGCAGCAAGGAAGCTGAATGGGCCAGGACTCAGATGCAGATGAGATAGCAGGCTTCAGGTAGGCAGACCATATCTGGAACACATGAAACTGAAGTTTAAGAGTGGCACTGACAGCATGCAAAGCGGAGTTTAAATAGCCAGAAGCAGGAGTATTCAGAAGGCCAATTGGATATCAGAACTCGGAACCGCCCACAACCTGAATAGAGTCCTAGCACAATAGAGAAACTTAACCCCATCAGAGGCCAAGACACACTACAGCAATGATCAGCAATGCAGCTCATTGCATGATCCAGTCAAGAATGCAACCGCAGAGACCACATGCCCAGTGTGAATATTCCCCTACCGTGCATCAGACAATTCACGTGCAGAATACGGTTCAGACACTCCACACTTGAACCTAACAGACTGAGATTGCATTGCATTCCCACGCGTCTTGCTGTATGTGCATACATCACTTTACATCCAAATGTGGGAAATTTCCATGCTTGGGAGAAATTGGCAAAAAAAAAATTGGAATGCATTTTCTCCTTTTAACCCCTTGTAAATGTGCAAATTCTAGGGATAAAAGAATTAATTACTAAAGAATTTGAAATATGCAAATTTCATCTTTTTTTGTTTTAATTCCTGTCAAGTACTTAAAGGATTCAGGAACATCTTAAATGCTGTTTTGAATTATTTTAGAATAGGTCTATTTATAGGGGTTCCTTGTCAAATTAATCAATTTAGGTGACAACTTAAAGGGGCTCTATCAGCAAAATCATGCTGATAGAGCCCCACATATGCGTGAATAGCCTTTAAAAAGGCTATTCAGGCACCGTAAAAGTTATATTACACTACCCCCCCGTTTTAAAATAATAACCTAAAAAAGAATGTGCTCTACTTACCGAATGTGCACGCTGGGTGGGCATTCTTTGTGTGTCTTCATCTTCTTCCCCGCCTCTTCTTCCTCCGATGTCCTCCGGTCCCGTCTTCCTCCAGCGCTCGCGAATGGCCAGTGATAGCCGGGGCGCATGCGCAGTAGCCGTAGTAGAAACCGCATGCTCCTGCGCATGTGCCCAGGCCGTTTTTTCATATCAGTGTCTGCAAGCGAGCGCTGGAAAAAGACGGGACCGGAGGACATAGGAGGAAGAAGAGGCGGGGAAGAAGATGAAGACACACCCAGAATGCCCGCCCAGCGTACACAATCCGTAAGTAGAGCACATTCTTTTTTAGGTTATCTTTTTAAAACGGGGGGGGGGGGGGTAGTTTAATATAAGATTACCGATGCCTGAATAGCCTTTTTAAAGGCTATTCACGCATATGTGGGGCTCTATCAGCATGATTTTGCTGATAGAGCCCCTTTAAATTGTTCTTATTGTCTGAGGGTTCTTTTAATGTATGAATACAAAAATTCCCACACAAAGCCAATAAAATATAATGAAATGTATTGATATTCACTAAAAACAAATAACATACATCTAACAGTACATAGGGGAATGATAAATCTTATATCAAGTACTAGTGTACCATCACAGTGGGTAAGTGACTACAAATATACATAGTAGGTAAATAGCAGTGTGCCCATATAGTAGATGTTAAATCAATGCTGGGAGATACCAGAGTGTATAAAACATCTAACAGGTATCAAAAACCTCCTACTAACATTATAAGGAATCACACATGATATATAGACAATAAACATATTAAATAACACCAATGCGAAGCCCACGGATAGTGGGTGAAACGCGCGTCGGGTCCATCATACCGTGTGGTATGTGATACGCATTGGCGTTATTTAATATGTTTATGGTTTATATATCATGTGTGATTCCTTATAATGTTAGCAGGAGGTTTTTGATACCTGTTATATGTTTTGTACACTCTGGTATCTCCCAGCATTGATTTAAAATCTACTATATGGGCACACTGCTATTTACCTACTATGTATATTTGTAGTCACCTACCCACTGTGATGGTACACTAGTACTTGATATAAGAGTTATCATTCCCCTATGTACTGTTAGCTGTATGTTATTTGTTTTTAGTGAATATCAATAAATTTCATTATATTTTATTGGCTTTGTATGGGAATTTTTGTTTTTGATTTTCAGTATTTATTCCACACTATGTGATGAATTAGCCTCATTTGTGTTTATAATGTATGAATACAGACATAAAGGTGTGTAGATATCACAGTTTCCTTTATTATGTTCCCTGTTTCTCCAAAAATAAGCCCTACCTTGAAAATAAGCCCTAGTTTGATTTTGCCTGGTTTTTGAAATAGACTTGAAATATAAGTCCTACTCCAAAAATAAACCCTAGTTAAAATCAGCATCTCCAGCACTAGGTCACGTGACATCACAGCAACAGAGAATAGGCATACCATAGCTCCCAGCCATCATGGAAAAGGTCCCCGCTACCTCCCACCATGGCAGGGCAAAATCTGTTCACCTTCTCCCTCCTTACTCCCACGTCCGCCTCCAAAATTCACCTTCTGAGTGGCGCCTTCTGGGACCCACCTTCCAGTCTACTACTATGCTGTGGGATTGGCTATCTACGTGACCAAACGCAAGTGGCATTCTTACTTGCTCCCACAGATGCAGCCAGTCCACTACAGCACCTCCCCCTTAGCTATTATTATTATTGTTGTTTATTTATATAGCAACATTAATTCCATGGTGTTTTATAATTGAGGGTTTACATACGGTACACAAAATATACAAAACAAATATAATACTAACAGTGACTGGCACAGTGGGACAGAGGGCCCTGCCCGCAAGGCTTACAGTCTATGAGGGAAGAGGGATAGGGACAGAAGGTGAGGGGAGAGACTGTTCAGTTGGTTATATGGTGACAATAGTGTTTTTGGAGGTTGTAGGCCTTCCTGAATAGGTGAGCCTACAGGGCCTTCTTGAAGCTTGTGATTGTGGGAGTCAGTCTTATGTGTCTTGGTAAGATGTTGGAGACGGTTGTGTGAAGAGCGGATAAGAGCAGAATAGGAGGATATGGAGGATCTGAGGTTACGTGTGAACAGGTAGCAGGAGGTTAGTTCAGAGATATGTGGAGGGGACAGGTTGTGGATGGATTGTATGTTAGCATTAGTAACTTGAACTCAATTCGCTGGGTAATGGGTAACCAATGGAGGGATTGGCAGAGGGTAGAGGCTGATGAAGAACGTGGGGAGAGATGTATTAAGCGAGCAGCACAGTTCAAGGTGGACTGAACAGGGGCGAGAGTATTTGCTGGGAGGTTGTGGGTGTTACAGTAATCTAAGCCGGAGATTATAAGGGCATGGACTAGCATCCTTGTGGTTTCAGGGGTGAGTAAGAAGCAGATTTGATGGTTGTTCTTGAGTTGGAGGCGGCAGGAGGGTTGAGGGTTTAAATGTGCGACTTGAAGGATAGGTCGGAGACCAGGGTTATCCCATGGCAACGGACCTGTGGAACAGGATTAAGCATGGTTCCATTAACTTTGATGGATGGGTATGGTAGTGGGGCCGAATGAGGTAGGGCGAAGATGATGAACTCTGTTTTCTCCATGTTGAGTTTTAGAAAGCGGGAGGAGAGAAAGGAGGCTATGGCCACTAGACACTTTGGAACCCTGGCCAACAGAGAGGTAATGTCTGGTCCAGAGAGATATATTTGAGTGTCCTCAGCATAGCAATGGTAATGAAAACCTTAGAGAGGAGATAAAGAAGGAACAGTGGCACTGCCACGCAAAGTGTTTACAAAGAGAGAAAATGGCAGTAAGTTTAAGACCCTCTGACCTTGCGCCATCAATTGTGAGTTTCTAACCCTAACCATTTGATAAGATTTGTCCGGAACTAATCAGAAAAGATTCTGATTTGCTCTGGTGCCCAAAAAAAAGACCTACCTCAAAAATAAGTCCTAGCCCTTTTTTTGGAGAAAAATTATAAATTATTTTTGGAGAAACACGTTGGTAAAATAGCAGTGTGAGAGCACTTTCATGGATGTGAGTAGTCACATGAGGGTATTGCTTAGCAATCAGTTCAAAGTACAAAGGAAAGTTCTGAATATTCAGTTATCCCTAATGAGCACTCCATTCTTAGGACACTAAAAGTGTAAGATTGGGGGTTGAAGAGAATAGGAGCCTGGCTGAAAAATGCTAATTAAATATACTAACTAAAGGAAACAGTAATATGTTAAAACAAATGATTACTCGAAGAATCTTCTACAACACTGGTTCTCAAGGTGCGGTATGGGTTACTTGCCAAGATGAGAGCTCCACAATGGTAGTTCGTGGGGTTTTTCACCTACGATTTACAATTATACTCTGAGGGTCTCTTCGGACCCCCAGAGTATATTTAGTGGAGACTGCGAGAAGGTAATCAAACATAAAAACAGTGTTACTTACCTGTCTTGGCGATGCTCCCTATTTTTCTCTGGCCTATAGACATGATTTCAAGCAGTCACATGATCACTTAGCCTAATAACTCATAAGCTACATGACTGACCTGATGTCATCTCTGTAACCCCCCTCGGAGAGAAGCGCTGGAGCCCAGGACAGGTAAGTAACATTGTTTATATCAGCGGTTCTCAACCTGTGGGTCGCGGCCCTGGCGGGGTCGAACGACCAAAACACAGGGGTTGCCTAAAGCCATCGGAAAATACATATTTTCGCTGGCTTTAGCCGCTGAGAAGCCGCGCTTACCATTTGCAGCAGGGTAGATGCTAGTGGGCTGAAGGACCTGTGATGATGTCATGACCATGTGATCGGACTCTGGTGTGGGCGGATCTATTCAGTACAGTGCCGAGTTACACAGGAAGAGAAGGCTGCAGTGAATGGAGACTGGAAGGTAAGATGGAGAGAAGAGACAGCATGTGTAAGCAAGAGGGGGGGGGAGGGTGTGCAGGCTGTGTGTGAGCATGATAGTGGGGTTCAGGCTGTGTGTGAGCAAGATGGGGGGTGTTTCAGGCTGTGTGTGAGCATGATAGTGGGGTTCAGGCTGTGTGTGACCATGATAGGGGGTTCAGGCTGTGTGTGAGCATGATAGGAGGGTTCAGGCTGTGTGTGAGCATGATAGTGGGGTTCAGGCTGTGTGTGAGCATGATAGGGGGGTTCAGGCTGTGTGTGAGCAACATGGGGGTGTTTCAGGCTGTGTGTGAGCATGATAGTGGGGTTCAGGCTGTGTGTGAGCATGATAGTGGGGTTCAGGCTGTGCATGAGCAAGATGGGGGGGGTGTCAGGCTGTGTGTGAGCAAGATGGGGGGTGTTTCAGGTTGTGTGTGAGCATGATAGTGGGGTTCAGGCTGTGTGTGAGCATGATACGGGGGTTCAGGCTGTGTGTGAGTATGATAGTGGGGTTCAGGCTGTGTGTGAGCAAGATGGGGGGTGTTTCAGGCTGTGTGTGAGTATGATGGTGGGGTTCAGCAGATTTTGTGGAAGAGAGCATTTGTGATTAATCACTATGTTTAAATTATGTTTGATTTGTAGCAATGAGAATACATAATGCATATCAGGTATTTACATTCCGAATCATAACTGTAGCAAAATTAAGGCCCGTTCACACAGAGGGGGCAGATTATGCCGCGAAATCCACGTCATAATCCGCCCCCTCACAATGGCGGTCTATTTAGACCGCCAGGCTTGTTTTTTGCGTGCTGCCGCTCACGGAAAAAGAAAGTGGGCTGCCCTTTCTTCAGACGGATTCCGCGGCTCGGTGAGCCACGGCGTCCGCCTGGCGGCAGTAACCTCCAGAGTCGGCCCATTAATTTGAGCCGACTCCGGGGGGGAAGCCACGACAGTCGTGGCAAGTGTGTTTTGACCCGAGAGTGACGCTGCTCTCTGCGTCACTCTCAGTGCCTAAATCCGCTATAAATCCACTATACCGCCCCCTGTGTGAACTAGCCCTTACAGTTATGAAGTAGCCAACAAAATTATTTTTTGGTTTGGGGTCACGGCAACATGAGGAACTGTATTGCGGGGTCACGGCATTAGAAAGGTTGAGAACCACTGGTTTATATGCTTGGATTACCTACCCGCGGCCTCCACTAATTATATTTTGAGGGTATGAAAAGACCCTCAAAGTATATTTGCAGTTTGTGTGTGAAAAACCCTCTAAAATATTGGGTTTGGCCTGATATTTAAAGAAAATCCTTATGTATGTGGGAATTTATTAATGTTGGGGCCCCTTAGGAACATAATTGTTAATGAAAGCCTCAAAAGAGGCCTTATTTTATTAACATTTATAAGGGATTGCTACTTTAGGGGTACTTAGTTGGGACATTTTCTCACTGGGACTTCACTTGAAATGTTGACAACCACTGTTCTAGAAGAAACCTAGTCCCTATAATGTGAAATAGAAACACATTATAGGGTTAACAATTTATAGTGTTAATGTTTACTTTCTCATTTCTGTTACAGAAGCCTTTCAAAATTTCTTTCTGGACTTAATTGGTCCCTCGAAAAATGGGTCTTGGAATTTTCTTTAAAAATTGCTGTTTGTTTTGTAAACTTTTAAAGGGATTCTACCATTAAAACCTTTTTTTTGTGGATAAGACGTCGGAATAGCCTTTAGAAAGGCTATTCGTCTCTTACTTTTAGACGTGGTCTCTGCTGCGCCTTTCCTTAGAAATACCGGTTTTTACCGGTATGCAAATGAGTTCTCTTGCAGCGAAGGGGGCGGGCCCCAGCGCTCAAACAGCGATGCGGGCGTCCCACCGCTATCAGAGGATTGTCTCCAGTGCCGCCTTCTTCGTCCGCAGCGTCATCTTCAATGTCTTCTTCCGGCGCAGGCTCGTAACTTCTAGGCGTCGGGTCTTGAGCAGAGCAGACTGCACAGGTGCACAGGCCATGGGAAAATGGCCGCTAACAACACTGTGCAAACGGCCATTTTCCCATGGCCTGTGCACCTGCACAGTCTGCTCTGCTCAAGGCCCGACGCCTAGAAGTTACGAGCCTGCGCTGGAAGAACATTGAAGATGACGCTGCGGATGAAGAAGGAGGTGTCGCTGGAGACAACTCTCTGGCAGCGGTGGGGATGCCCTCATCGCTGTTTGAGCGCTGGGGCCCGCCTCCATCGCTGCGAGAGAACTCATTTGCATACCGGTGAAAACCGGTATTTCTAAGGAACGGCGCAGCAGAGACCACGTCTAAAGTTAAGAGACAAATAGCCTTTCTAAAGGCTATTCCGACATCTTATCCACAAAAAAAAAAGGTTTTAATGGTAGAATCCCTTTAAATACCTTTCATTTTTTTTCCAAATATTATAAGTTTGAGGCCAACATAAAGAAGTGATATGGTAAATTATTTTACGACGTAATTTGGGTGAAGTTACTGTCTTTATGAAAAATGGATCATTTCAAACTTTTACAATTGCATATTTTTTCACACTCACCAAATTTCCTATTTTTTCATAATTAAACACAAAACATATCAGCTAAAGCTTACCACTAATATACCATTGTATGAAGTACAAGGTGTCACAAAAAACAGTCTAAAAGTCATTTTGATAAGTTAAAATTTTCCAAAGTTATTACAGAACATGGCTTTATTTTTCAAATCTGACACTAAGTAGTTTTCGGCTGTGTCCTTAAAGTGGTTGTCCAATGAGTTAAGATTAGCTTACGTTATTTGGTAGACACTGGTCCCAAGTATTCTGACCACCAGGTCCTGTAATCAGAACCATTTTGTAGAGAAATTCAACGGCACTCCTATTGTTACCAAGGTGATCTGGTACCACTCAAGAAAATATTTCAGGCACTCACGTTTACACGCAAAGTTAGTTTTTATTCCATACATCATTGTAAAATATGCAATCCACAATAGGTGAAACATTTTTCGGCTTTTTTTTTTTGTAAGCATTCGTCAGACCTTAATACAAAAAAAAGTGATAAATAAGATTCATTTTTATATTTATTTTTATATTTATTCTATGTTATTCTTTTTTCTTCCTTTTTACTTCTATAATGCCTGATCAAAATAAAACAGATTAGTCTTTATTTTTATGACAAGTATTATCCTATATAAAAGAACCCAATTTTTGTAGTTAGAGTGGCTCCTTTGATCATCATCATTATTTTTTATAGTTGGAGCATGCCCAGAATGGCTCCTTTGTCTGTATTTATGATAACACTAAATGGTGTTTAGTGACGTAATACTGCGGGTTTTCATATTGTATTTATACCTGCAATTCTCCTCATGTGTTCAAGGCAGCATTTTCTCTTCATTGATGTTATCACTCATTATTACTGTAGCTCTGCCCTTACCTTTGGCTTCCTCTTTCCTACTGCAATCTGGTGAGTACACCCCACATCTCTCTCCCCACACACACAGTACACCGTTTTCAGACAAAGGGATACCTAATGTGTATGTGTTTCACAGTATTTAAGTCCTTTTATATGTGTTCTAGGAAAAGAGGGGGTGATTTGAATTTTATTTTTATTCTTTTTTTTTTTTTTTTTATTTATGCATTTATTAGACCCCCTAAGGGTCTTAAACCCCAGAGGTCTGATCACTAATGCAATGCATTACAATGCATAAAACCTTCAGCTCTATTGCAGGCTACATAGTTTAATTTATACCGTAGTAGTGATTCTCTTATTTATTGGGAAAAGTTGTTTATCAGTACTTCTCTCAATCATGTAGGAAGGGGCAGGAAAGGGCTAGGGGGTTCTGACTATTTTGGACTCCACTGTCTTCAGATTATAAGAGACAGGAACTTTTTAGTAAGATTTTTCTTTGATAAAAAGTCTGTGTAAGGCTAAAGCCCCACATTTTGCGGAAACGTAGCTTCTTTTGTTGCAGATTTTGCTGCGGTATTTGAGCCAAAGCCAGAAATGGATTGAGCAAAAGGGAGAAGTATAAGAGCTTCCTATATATTTCCTATTCCTTTTGTAGCCATTCTTGTCTTTGGCTCAAAAAAACGCAGCAAAATCTGTAACAAAAAAAGCTGTGTTTCCGCAACGTGGGGCCTTAGCCTAATAGAAAAAAAAAATGGGTAGCTGATGCCTACAAAGTTTGTTTATTGTACTGTTGTATTTGTTTTATTATTTTAGTATAAGAGTAAAGTAATGGTGCAAATGCTATTATCTTTGTATTCTTTTTTTGTGTTTATATGCTTGTGGTTTTCAATAAAAGTATAACCACCAGCTCTCCAATTTACTATGCAAGGTTCAAAAGGTGGAGTGCAGATCCCGACTACAAATTTTCACTTACCCAGCATATTTTATGACTTGTGAGTAGCCAAATTCACATTCAGATTGTAGGCTTCCGTTGTCATTTGTCAGTTTTTTGACTGTCAAGTGGCAGAACTATGAAAGTCAACGGTTTTTAGTTTTATATATGGTATAGTTATCATTCTGATTTAAAAAGAAGGGCAGAGTTGTTTCTGAGAGTTTATTATCTAAAAATGGAATTATATGGATCATATTAACATGGTTTGTTTTATATTTGCAGAGAGTTTGGCTGGAGAGATCCTGAACTTCCAGAAGTGATACAAATGTTACAGCACCAGTTCCCTTCTGTACAGTCTAATGCAGCTGCTTATCTACAGCATTTGTGTTTTGGAGATAATAAAATTAAATCTGAGGTAAGCAACACGGTTACAAAATGCCGTCAAATATTGTGTTATAGAGAGAGTCTATCATCAGAAAATGACATTTTGAAGTAACGTCATGTTTGAATAGCCTTTAAAAAGGCTATTCTACTCCTGCATTCTCTTGTGCTCCTCTTCTTGCATAGGCATCCAACGCTACGCTGTACGTGGTCGAAATCCTGTGCATGTGCAGTCAGCTATGATACTTTGGGTTCAGGCAGAGCTGACTGCACATGCTCCTTCGGCCATTTTGCAGTAGTCTGTTACACGGTTTCAACCGCATATAGCACAGTGTCGTATGGCTACACAATAGAGATGAGGAAGTACTATTCGAAATGGCCGTTTCGAATAGCACGCACCCATAGAAATTAATGGAAATGGCCGGTACACAGACTTTGCTGGCGGCCGGCCGCTTAACTCCCTGCATACCGGCTGCGTCTACTCATTCCTATGGGTGCGTGCTATTTGAAATGGGAGTTTCGAATAGTACTCACTCATCTCTACTACACAAGGCTGAAGATGAGGACACCAAGGAGCGCCGACCAGTTGATGATGCTGGTGTGCTTGGACCACAGGGGGAACCTGCTCTTCCTGAGCATAATTAGCATATCAGAAGAAACGTTTTTTTACAGAAAGCACAAGAGAATGAGAGGTAGGGATAGAATGGGCTGCTAGGCTATTCCAACGTGTCAATACTACAAAATGTCATTTTCTAATAATAGAATCCCTTTAAACTTACCTGATTTTATTATTTTTCATTAATAGAACTACAGTAGGCCATAAAGCACCAAAAAAAATCTAACCAACTTTAAAGGGATTTTCTAGGCAGAAAATATTTTTCTTTTATAAAGGTCTGTTAGTGCTACTGCACAAAGGTCCTGTGTAGCTGATGCACTTAAAGAGGACCTTTCACCATATCTGGGCACAGGCAGTGTTATGTACTGCCGGAAAGCTGACAGTGCGCTGAGTTCAGCACACTGTCGGCTTTCCCTATCTGTGCCCGGTGTGAAGAGCTTACGGTCCGGTACCGTAGCTCTTCTATGGTCAGAAGGGCGTTTCTGACAGTTAGCCAGAGACGTCCTTCTGCCTCGCGGCGCCTATCACGCTGTGCTGTGGAGCGGGGAGGAACGCCCCCTCCCTCTCCTGATAATACTCGTCTATGGACGAGCGTCTATTGAACTTGTAGATTGTGGTAAAACCTTATTTCCCCAATTGTAGATGATGTCCCTTGTCACGGTTAGGGCTCGTTCACATCTGCGCCCAGGTGTCCGTTCTGCAGGTTTCCGTTTCCTGCATAAAACAGAGCAGGAGACGGAAACCTGCAGGAGTCTTTCTCACCCATTCATTTGAATGGGTGAGAAAGATGTCCGGCCGTGAGCGGCAGTGAGCGTTTTGCGCTCTCCGCTGCAAAACCGGGTTTTTTAATCCGGACACAGAGTTGGACATGCAGTACTCTGTGTCCGGATTAAAAAATCCGGTTTCGCGGCGGAGAGCATAAAACGCTCACCGCCGCTCATGGCCGGACCGCATAAAACGCTCACCGCCGCTCATGGCCGGACCCGGTCTGTGCTTTCTGTCTTCTGGCATGCAGAAGACGGAAAGCACAGAACGGAAACCAGAACGCAGGTGTGAACCTAGCGTTACAAGCTTAGGTGTAAAGAGATCAATTGAAAGATCTATATACTGTCCAGTGGCATATTTGTATATTGTAAGCCAACTTTTTTTTCACCCCAACTGAACACCAAGCTTGTACTCTAATCCATCTAGTCTCTTATGTATTTTGGTCACCTCCTCTGCACTTTCTCTTGTTCAACTATATCTTTCTTAATTACTGGTGCCCAAAATTAAACACAGTTTTCTATATCTGGTGAGACTTGTAATTTGTGTAGAAGCAAAACTATGACCTTGTGACGAGCATCTATTCCGCTCTTGATGCATCCATTATATACGTCCTGGAACGCCCTTGCGGCCTGTAGTAAGTGGGCAGAATGCATTTATGCACTTGAATGTGCAAACAAGCACCATTCCAATGTGCTGAATGGCTATTTAAAATATAGTGTTTCTCGTCATGGCTGGGCGGTAAGGAACACCCCCTCTGACAGTATAACGTTATACACAGTACTATCAGGAGAGGCATTCCCAGCTGGACTGTCAGGAACGCCCTTCTGACAGTGAAGACCTATCAGTAAATGCACCAATATCTCTTCCCCCAGGGCACATAACAGGAAAGCCGACAGAGCGCTGAATTCAGTGCCCCGTCGGCTTTCTAGCGTTATATAGAACCACATGTGCCCGAGGACATGAAAGGTCCTCTTTAAACAGGTGACGTTTAACTTAGAGTTAACATTACCCATAATCATGTTGCTGTCCATTGGATTTTCTTGTGTAAACACCATAGAGAAGAAGGCATTTAATAATTGTACTTTTTCCTCATCCTGCTCCACCATTACACCCAAATTATTTTTGAGAGTACCCACATTGTCAGTTTTTATTCTCTTATAATTTATGTAATTGAGGAATCATTTTGGATTATTTTTACTTTCCTTGGCAATTTTTCTTTCAGCCTCAATCTTTGCCTCCTGTGTTTTGTATAATATATTTTTTTCTTATAGTTTTTTAATGCTGTGTCACTACTTTCTTGTTTTAGTACTTTAAATGCTTCCTTTTTATCCCTCATTGCACTTCATACTGTTTTATTTAGCCATATTGTTTTTCTATGATTTCCGGCCCGCCCCTCTTACCTGTTGTATATATGTTTTTTAGTGGTCCTATTTAGAATGCTTTTGAAAATATCTCATTTTGTTTGTTTTGCCTTCACGTTGAGGACATTGTCCCAGTTTATACTGCAAACCTCCCTTCTCAGCTGGCTAAAATTGGTCTTCCTGTTAGTGTTTTTGTACCCCTCTCTACTTAACATCTTTTTAATGTGTACAAGAAAACGTATTATTATGTTATGGTCACTATTACCTAGATGTCCACCAAGTCTCAACAAGGCTACGACATCAGCAAGAAGGTGGCAGACTCATATTTTGGGTGTGAATCATGGGAAGAGAGTTGTTAGGCCCCTTTTAAAATATCTGAAGATGTAAAAAAGACCCTCGCAAATTATAGAGTTTGACTGATCTCTTTCTTCCATGGTACAAAAAGAAGTCTTCTTGTTACAAAATCTGTTTGGTTTCTTCTGCCACAAATGTCCCAGAAGAACAAAAAAAGATGAGGACAATGAGCCCTAATACTAGACCCACCCCGAAGTACCTACCTGCTTGCCTCATCTACTCTGAGCTGTAGAGGACAACTGGGTGACAGTTCCTTCTTATGTCACAAGTGCAACCACAAATGCAGACATGACAAACAAAAGATAACTGGTAGGGAAATAGTCAAGGATCAAAACAAGAACTGGAAGAACAGACAGGTCTGCAAAGACAGAGGTACAGGAGAAAACCGCTAGCATGCTCCACAGAGACTCAGGGCCGCCAATAGGCCAGTACTACTGCTACTGGCGTCAGGAGCCCGGCCAAATTTAAAAATGGGGGGGGGGGGGGGGGGCCCGGGCCCCCTGGCGCCGGCAGCAGTCATTGTATGTCCTGTTTGTTTCAACTCAGATCTGAGTTGAACACATATGCGGCTGAAGCGAGGAGCTGACCTGTGTCAGCTCCTCGCTTCGCCGCCGCCGGTGCTACTGGCTTGTAGACACGATGTGATCACATCGCGTCTACACTGCCGAGTAGCCGGCGGCAGTGGCGAAGCGAGGAGCTGACACAGGTCAGCTCCGTCGCTTCAGCCGCATATGAGTTCAACTCAGATCTGAGTTGAAACAAACAGGACATACAATGACTGCTGCCGGCGCCAGGGGGCCCGGGCCCCCCCCCCCCCCCATTTTTAAATTTGGCCGGGCCCCTGATGGGTTAAAAAACTATATATATATGTTGTCAGTAATCCGCCCCAGGCTTGATTGGAGAGGAAGGATGTCAATCACATAAGCAAGCCTGAGGTTAACTGTTTGAGGAGTAGAGCGAAACACAGTAGAAGAGATAGGTGTGGTGGAGGATGAATAGCAGAGGTGAGGGGATAGAGCTGTGTTCAGACAGAGTACAACCAAAAAGCATAAAATCATAGCTGGATACTACTCCTGTGCTGCACCCTACGGCCCGGAGAATAGCGCAGAAGTCTGGACAGATACAACCGATATGCTTCTGTAGCAAAATTATCTTCACGTATGACAATGCACAATCTCATGGAGCAAAGAATACCTCTGAGTCATTGTCTGCTATGGGCATAAAAGGAGAGAAACTCATGGTGTAGCCACTTTCCACCCCTGACCCAATTGAGAACCTTTCGTGTATCCTCAAGCAAAACATCTATGAGGGTGGGCTTTGTAGGAGTCTATTCTGCCATCTTGCAAAGAAATTCAAGCAGAAACAATCCAAAAACTAACAATTTGTGAAAAAAAAAATATTCTCATTGGGAGGTTTGTACAATAAAATTTGATCTGTATTCTAACAGTTGAAAATTTGAACATTAAAATGACTGCCCCTTGTATCAACCATTTACGAAAATCAGAGAAATATATAATTTGCATTATTATTTGGAACACAGTATAAATATTATCTATCATATATCTGCTTTATGTTGGCATCATCTTTTAATCATCTTTAAATTTATTTTGGACGTTAGAAGTCTTCAAAATCTAACAGCGATTTTCCAAATTTACAAAAAGAAGAATCCCTTACCCAATTGTTAGGGACCATTTATGTTCTGATACAAACTTTAAAAACCTATATATTAGGTATATTAGAAACCTCCCATTTATTACCACATTTTCGAAACTGCACCTCTCAAATAATTCAAAACCATATTTGGGAAGTTTGTTACACATTTGTGTTTTGTGGGAATGTAATAAATATGGAGACATTTCATTTATTTATTTTTTTCAATACAGTCTTTTAGCCTTACAGTGTACACATTCACAATGGGTTAAATGCGGACATGATTCGTGCAAGCAGTGCGCATAGTCTGCTGGATCATCCTTCTTTTGCATTGGATATTCTTAGTGATCTATGACAAGCTAGAAATCTATAGCAGGCATCTATACACTTCTTTTTGCACATTCAGACTTCGTAACACCATCCTCAATGCAAAGGGCACACATGTTACTTTGTGCAAACTCTGTATTGAGATATTTGACTAACATTTGATGTAGTGTAGTCCATGTATGGATTGAATGCTCATTCCCTTACTCTTGGAAGAAGTTTGTTCTTTTCAAAACTCACTAAGGCAGGGCATGGTATTAATGGACTTATTTACTGATATGCTATACGTTTATATGTTATTTGAC
Organism: Leptodactylus fuscus; assembly: GCF_031893055.1. Lineage (NCBI taxonomy): Eukaryota > Metazoa > Chordata > Amphibia > Anura > Leptodactylidae > Leptodactylus > Leptodactylus fuscus. The sequence goes on along the minus strand of NC_134268.1, from coordinate 133,970,630 downwards.
TTATATTGTTTAAAACTAATAAAAAATAATTGAAACAAAAAAACTCACTAAGGCTAAAGCCCCATGTTGTAGAAATGCCGTGCTTTTTTTGTTGTTGTGTGAACGCAGCGGAAAAACAGTTTTACAGTACTAGCAAAGTAAATGAGATTTTGGCATCCCAGTGAAGGACCTCTGCTTTGTCCATCTCAGCAGTGATATATCGGATTAAAGGGGTTGTGTTGTTATGAGCATTTATACCCTAGTCATAGGACAGAGCATAAGTGTTCAATCGCTGGGGACCCGAATGCCAGATCTCCTGGTGATCAGAAGGACAGGGGAACGAAAGTCTGTTCTTGAGGGTCTGCAGTTGCTGGCAGAGATAACTATCCTGGTAGCCCCATAAAAGTCAATGAAGCATCGGTCAATCAAGTGACTGGCGCTTAATTCACATTCATTGATCATTGGGGGGACCCAGCGATTGGGCTCCCAGTGACTAGAAACGTATCCTCTGTACTATGGATAGGGAGTAAGTGTCTATAATGTGACAACTCTTTTAATCGAGTAATGCTATGTGTACAGATATAGTAGCTCTGTTTTAAAAGATTTGGTCACCCTGGATGTCGTTCTCCCATGAAGTAGAAATTGCCTATTACAGCTCATTGTGTTCTACTCAATGGGACATGTGCTCATTTACCAGCAGTGTGTCGTGGCTTACGAACAACTCTGTGCTTGACCTTTGCTGGATGTAACCTTCCGATCTGACTAGCCAACATCTGTCTAACTGTTACAACCTGTATACCATTCTCATTTTTTGTATCTTGAGTTATGTTACATTGCTGTCTGATATTGTAATCTCTTCTGTACAATTGATGCAATTGTGTTATTGTCCTTATGGTTTCAATAAAAATTTTCTTCCATAATTTCACTTCCATAAACTTCAGTTCACAGCATTAATAGGTTCTTAGTGCTTAATAGGTGCCACTCCACTAATTCCAGCATAGTTGGAATGTTTTTTTTGTATCTCCTATAGTTCCCGAACAATCAATGCAGTTAATTTGGGTGACTGATATTTCTGTACTGTCTGGTGGGCAGTGTCAGGCAGGAACAGGGGCGTGATTCAGAGGCAGAAAGTTTCAAAGCTTAGAATCACACCCCTTGCCTGATATTGCCCACCTAACAGTAGAAAGCCTAAATGGCATATGAGGCACCAAAACTAATAACACTAAGTGCTCAGAAATGGTAGGGACTAGAGAAAGATCCTGTTTCTTGTAAGACAGACTATTTAAAGACTTACTGTTGTTTCACCGTAGTTTTTGTTTCCTCTCATGAATCAATTTTATGAAGGAAGAAAAAAAATCAAACAAAATCCTTCAGGATCTTAAAAGGGTATTCACATCTCAAGGATCCTATCTATAGTTCTAGCTTATGTAAATTAACAGTGCTGCTTTATTTACCTGCTTCGTGTAATTATCCCCCATTGTTTACACATGGAGCTGGACCTGTCTGATAAGACAGGAAAAATGTATGTCAGTCACTGCTATCTGGGGGGAGTGGGGGTGAATCCTCTGCCTGCAGGACAATCAGTTTAGCTAATTGAGGTTTGTAGATACAACCATGTCTTTTATCTATATGTAAACACAAAAATAACACTGAGTCCTTCCCTCCTCAACAGCCTATAAGTTTGTTTTTCTCTCCAATACTATCTATTGTGATATACATTTACTGTGCATATTATTTGATCCGCAGTTTTACTAGACTTCGTTTAGTCATAATAAATAGTCTCTCATGGTAAAGGCAAAGTCTAAATCGTGATACTTCATAGTGTTCTGTTCAGGAAGCTGGGGATAGGCAGCTTTGTTTGATTAAAAAAAATACAGGAAGTGAGCTGAAGAGACAGCAGGCAAAGCTTCTGAAATTGGTATATGGGAAAACAACTTTAGGCTAAGGCCCCATGTTGCAGAAACGCAGCTTTTTTTGTTGCAGATTTTGCTGCGGTTTTTTGAGCCAAAGCCAAGAATGGCTACAAAATAAATGGGAAATATATAGGAAGTTCTTATACTTCTCCATTCTATTCAATCCACTCCTGGCATTGGCTCAAAAAACCGCAGCAAAATCTGTAACCAAAGAAGCTGCATTTCTGCAACGTGGGGCTTTAGCCTTAGGTTAAGACCTCACATTGCAGAAACACTGCTTTTTTTTGTTGTTGCAAATTTTGTTGCAGTTTTTTGAGCCAAAGCCAACAATGGCTACAAAAGGAATGGGAAGTATAAAGGAAGTTGTTAAACCTCTCCCTTCTGCTCAATCCACTCCTGGCATTGGTTCAAAAAAACGCAACAAAATCTGCAGCAAAAAAGCTGCTTTTCCGCAACGTGGGGCCTTAGCCTATGCTGATCCTCAACAAGTGAAATTCTTTTTCTTTTTTTTTTTTTTGTCAGTCTGACAATTGTTGCATCTGTTTCAACACATACTGATTTTGTCTGCATGTAGACTCTAAATTGTCTTGTATGTGCATCCATATAACTTAATTTCCTTTAGTCTACTTTATTCACCATTTAAAAACAAATGATTCTGTTAATATACTTTACAGATACGAAGACAAGGTGGAATTCAATTATTAGTAGATCTACTGGATCATCGGATGACTGATGTTCATCGAAGTGCTTGTGGGGCACTAAGGAATCTAGTTTATGGAAAAGCAAATGATGATAACAAAATTGCACTGAAAAATTGTGGTGGTATTCCAGCATTAGTACGTCTTCTTCGAAAGACCACAGATTTGGAAATCAGAGAATTAGTAACAGGTATGATAAATCTACAGTTAATATGTTTGCTAATATGATTGTTTCAATTTAATTCTGAAAAAAAAAAAAAAACACAGCAGGAACTCTTGCATTTTCCAAAGTGTTACCACTGTGTTTTCCATTTTTGCCCCCTCCATAGACGTGTAGGAGAAAAATGCAACTTTTTGTAAGTAAAATTAACATGCTGTGTTTTTTTTCAAAAACAGTTATTTTTGAAAATCAACTTTTCCACAGTCTTTTTCCCCACAATGTTTGAATGAGATTCCACAAAATTTCATTCACTTTCACCAACAGCTGAAAATGCTGTGTTTCCTCAAAGTGTGGTGTTGAGCTAAATGTGTTTTCATCTGTGTTTGTTTTGTATACAGTAGTTTCTAAAAGAAAATAATCCAGCATCTAACACCATACAGACTCTCAACACTGTGGTTTTCATTTTCCCTTCTTCTGTACTGCAACATGCTGCCTGTGCTGTAGATTCGACTACATTTTTAGGGCTAGTTCAGACATGGGGCGCCTGCGCGGGTTTTGACACAGAGAGAGACGCGGCTTGCCGCGTCTCTCTCTGGTCAAAACCCGCCTGCCATGACCATCGCGGTCGCGGCTTTCCCCTCCGCAGCCGGCTCAAATGAATGAGCCGACATGAGAAGGTGCTGCCGCTAGGCGGAAGCTGCGGTCCAGCGCGCCGCAGCTTCCGCCTGAAGAAAGGACATGTCGCTTCTTTTCTCTGCTAGCAGCAGCCCACTGCTAGTGGAAAAAAGAAGCCTGGCGGTCTGCATAGACCACCATTGTAAAAGGGCGGATTTTGAAGCGAAATCCGCTGTCAAAATCCGCCCCTTTGTTCACGTGTGAACGAGCCCTTAGGCTGAGTTCACATCTGCGCTGGAGTCTTTGTTTGTAGACCCTGCCACTGTTACCACCAAAATCAACAAATATTATTTCTCACTTTATAAAGCTATGTATGTTGTAACTCTTTGGACTCTAGAGTCTGGAGTTCATGGATCCAGAAGGCTTCCCTTAATTTGAGGTGTCGAATATAGACACCATCTTTTCTGAGTACCATGAATATTTGTTATTTTAATTGAAATTTTTTGATTTACTTGATGAAAATAGAATAGAAGTGGAAGGAGAAGGTTATTTGTATGGATTGTGGATTTGGGTTTGGATAGACTGGTTTCACCAACATATAGAAGTACACAGGCAAATTTCACCATATATGTTACATAAGAGGAGTCTCAGTTATAATAACCTTTCATTTGATAACTCAACCTGTATGAGGATGATGCATTGTGCCTCCTTTGAGGGCTCTGCTGCATTGCTTGCAGTGTAAACATGGAAAATACATTTTTTTTGTGTCTTAAGAAAAAGTTGCTGGGGTATTTCTAACATCAGCTTTTACCAGTTTGTCCTTCAGATTATCCGGATTCCGAAAACAAGAGTGAAAAGGTTAAGTGAATCCAATTATATTAGGATAACCGTCTATTAGTAATGAGTAATGTCTTCAGATCATCTTGTTGATTTTAAAGGGTATCAGAATTTTCCCTAAAAAGTTGAAATATCTGCTGGGCGATCTGTTCTATAACTGTATAAACATGTTTCTGCTGCTAGTAATCAGACTGAAACACATTTATCAGTCTGCCCTCCCCCTCATCCATTCTGGCAGGAACAACTATAAAATTTCATAACAAATACCTGAGAAAAACCCAAGTGACCACAATGGACTGCAAATTTTGGGCAAATACATGCAATCAGGCAGACAAAATATAAAAACCCTATCTATGAGCACAGTCAGTAAAGCTGCTTTACCATGTGTAATCACACAAGCAGCCAGAAGTAAAGACCATAGACAACACCGCAAGGCGGTGAAACCATAAAACTTAGCTTTTATTTAGTCAAACTGACATAAAATTTAAAAAAGCACATGCGATGTTTAAAAATTCCCCATATGTTGTTCAAAAACGGCTGACGTCTTTGACAGACTGGCAATAGTAAGATTTTCATCCACACGGCAGACCCGAAGGATCTTGGTCCAGATAAAAGTATCATAGGTAGAGACATAGGCTTTGATGTTACTAGACACTGTTGGCAACCAGTAAAAACAAGAAACTTGTCTTTTAATACCAGAAATTCCTGGATGACCACACTAAGCTGAATCATGTAATTCATTTCAACATTATGGGGAGCTACAAATAATTTTCCAACCAGGCTATTTTGAGGGGCTAATTGCTGATTATCTCTGATCTCAGATACAAGACCAGAAGAAATAACAAAAATAACGATGCCAGATTGGATTCATCCACAGTTATATGATAACTTTTCTCATAGGGTAGTCCCAGAACAGGGAAAAAAACGCGAACCCCAGAAAACCATTGGTTGAGGGTTTGCCCGCAGGAGAGAAATAATGTCAACCTGCTGCTGCTCATCACCTGAAGAATGGATTTGCAGATGAGGTTACAATTTGCAACTTGGATGGTGTAAAAATATTGGGAATAATTTGAGTCCTATGGGAAAAGTGGATACAAACGTAACTTGAAAATATAACCGCTCCTGCTGTTGAACCCAACTAGCTGAGCAAAATTTTGCATCTGTTCTAGGAGTGTTTGCATATGTTCAATAATGGAAAAAAATAGCAATTATAGGCCTATCAGAAATTACAGGAACTGGCTAACAATAGAGAGTGGTAGAACAAGCTGTATAAATTTCACACAGTGCTGAGAGATAAAACCAGACCACCCGAATGTCTACACTAGCACCAGCTGTGAAGCCCAATGGACTTGTGCTGAATTTGGCCTGTAATAGAAGCTAATGCCAGACAAGTCTGGGAGCCTTAAATAGGCTCCCGGCACTCATGGCAATGGATCCTAAGTCAGCTTTGTCCAAGGTGCCAGGGGGGTATAATGCCTGCAATCAAGTGTTAGTACTTTTCTTTGCACAGCGAAGACCTGGCAGCTATGGTAGCCGCTCAGCTTCTGAGCAGCTGCCTTATTTAAATTCCAGACGTCTGTCATACTATTACAGTGGATGTCAGGAAAGGGTTGAAGCAAAGGAAGCTAAACTGAGATTTCTGACAGAACTGCAATGTTGTGACACTGCAAAGGATGCTGTCTGATGTAAAACTCCATCCCTGAGGAAGAAACCCGTTACAACCTCTGAGGAAAGAAACTGAGTTTTTATATTCGGATAGATTAATGATCTTCAGAGCATCATTAGTTTAGGACCCCAGATTGAGTCTTACTCTTAGGGAATAAATACATTGAGTCAGGCCATGCTGTAAAATAGTACTCTGTGATAAAGAAATGAAGATAAAGAAGGCACAAGTGTTGGAGATTGGTTAAGAGCTGTTATCTTTATGTCTAGTGAACATATACATCTGGTATTGGATGATGTATAAAGGTCATCCCTTTGTTGTTTCCTCTTTCTTGAAAATTCAATTGTTGCCTTTGACGACCACTCACTCTATTAAATTAGTTTTGAAGGAAACCTGTTCTCCTTTTTTTCACTGCATCTCATATGAGTTAATACCTGAGGAGGAAATGCCAGTTTCAACTATTCTATTCTCAGCAGAAGCACATGGGTTTCATAGATCCCATTCAAATGCTTAAATGATCCATTCATAGTGAGATTTGGATACTGGATAAAGACTATTATTATTCACAAAAGACCTCATTAGCCTAATTTAGTCACAATTGCTTGTTAAGATCTGAATTGAGCAGACTAGCCATATCAGATAAGGAAATCATGAAATCACAGGACACTGGATAACGACCACCAGTAGGTGTAATACTCAAAGGAAGGTATCCAAAATCTCAAGAAAAGGAACCACTAAAATGGTACTGCCCCTACAACATAACCTTTAATAATACCATATTAAAATGCCAATCTCACAACAATCATTAGTGTTTGTGTGTGTATATATATACAGTCCTATGAAAAAGTTTGGGCACCCCTATTAATCTTAATCATTTTTAGTTCTAAATATTTTGGTATTTGCAACAGCCATTTCAGTTTGATATATCTAATAACTGATGGACACAGTAATATTTCAGGATTGAAATGAGGTTTATTGTACTAACAGAAAATGCGCAATATGCATTAAACCAAAATTTGACCGGTGCAAAAGTATGGGCACCTCAACAGAAAAGTGACATTAATATTTAGTACATCCTCCTTTTGCAAAGATAACAGCCTCTAGTCGCTTCCTGTAGCTTTTAATCAGTTCCTGGATCCTGGATAAAGGTATTTTGGACAAACAATTCAAGTTCAGTTAAGTTAGATGGTCGCCGAGCATGGACAGCCCGCTTCAAATCATCCCACAGATGTTCAATGATATTCAGGTCTGGGGACTGGGATGGCCATTCCAGAACATTGTAATTGTTCCTCTGCATGAATGCCTGAGGATTTGGAGCGGTGTTTTGGATCATTGTCTTGCTGAAATATCCATCCCCGGCGTAACTTCAACTTCGTCACTGATTCTTGAACATTATTCTCAAGAATCTGCTGATACTGAGTGGAATCCATGCGACCCTCAACTTTAACAAGATTCCCGATGCCGGCATTGGCCACACAGCCCCAAAGCATGATGGAACCTCCACCAAATTTTACAGTGGGTAGCATGTGTTTTTCTTGGAATGCTGTTTCTTTTTGGACGCCATGCATAACGCCTTTTTTTTATAACCAAACAACTCAATTTTTGTTTCCAAAATGAAGCTGCCTTGTCCAAATGTGCTTTTTCATACCTCAGGCAACTCTATTTGTGGCGTACGTGCAGAAACGGCTTCTTTCTCATCACTCTCCCATACAGCTTCTATTTGTGCAAAGTGCGCTGTATAGTTGACCGATGCACAGTGACACCATCTGCAGCAAGATGATGCTGCAGCTCTTTGGAGGTGGTCTGTGGATTGTCCTTGACTGTTCTCACCATTCTTCTTCTCTGCCTTTCTGATATTTTTCTTGGCCTGCCACTTCTGGGCTTAACAAGAACTGTCCCTGTGGTCTTCCATTTCCTTACTATGTTCCTCACAGTGGAAACTGACAGGTTAAATCTCTGAGACAACGTTTTGTATCCTTCCCCTGAACAACTATGTTGAACAATCTTTGTTTTCAGATCATTTGAGAGCGGGCTGTCCATGTTCGGCGACCATCAAACTTAACTGAACTTGAATTGTTTTGTAGAAAGAAATGGTCCAAAATACCTTCATCCAGGATCCAGGAACTGATTAAAAGCTACAGGAAGCGACTAGAGGCTGTTATCTTTGCAAAAGGAGGATGTACTAAATATTAATGTCACTTTTCTGTTGAGGTGCCCATATTTTTGCACCGGTCAAATTTTGGTTTAATGCATATTGCGCATTTTCTGTTAGTACAATAAACCTCATTTCAATCCTGAAATATTACTGTGTCCATCAGTTATTAGATATATCAAACTGAAATGGCTGTTGCAAACACCAAAATATTTAGAACTAAAAATGATTAAGATTAATAGGGGTGCCCAAACTTTTTCATAGGACTGTATATATATATATATATATATATATATATATATATATATATATATATGTTTATATATTAAAGAAAAATTATTGCAGCAGCACCAACAAATCTGGGGAATATCCCACAAATTGCATGGCAGAAACCCCTCTCCAGGCAAAAGGGTTTGCAATAGAAAAAAACAATCCGGTCTGTCAGCAACTTGTATGGATGGAAAATGTCCTTTTATTGGAAAAATCAGTACACCACGTATTGGTCCACACTGCTTTTTCCAATAAAAGGACATTTTCCATCCATACAAGTTGCTGACAGACCAGATTGTTTTTTTTTATATATGTTTATATATGTTTTTTATATATGTTTTATATATTTATAATATACTGTATACACACACACACCATAAATTACAATGAAAAACAGCTTGTGTTACACATGTAAAATAGACAGAATACACTGAGCATAGACAGAATACACGGAGCGTAAACTCCGTGTGAAGGGGCCCTTAGATATAGCATCTCATGTGCACAATAATGAGCTCACAATCCAGCCCATTGCCAAGGGCGTAGCTATAGGGGGTGTAGAGGTAGCATTCGCTACAGGGACCTGGAACCTGGAGGAGCCACAATGGTCCCTCTCTTGCATAAAATATAAGACTATTCTAAATAGCACAAAGTAGGTAGAGATCCCATTTACAGATTCTTCACTGGGGATCAGACGCTTCAAGTTACGACTTTCCCAGAATAATAATGAGTATTAATATAATCATAAGCTAGACATATTGCCCTCTAATTTAATTTAATCTAATTTAAGAGTTCATCAGAGACATATATCATGCATACCAATAAATAATCTATATATGTTTGGGTGAGTGAATCTAACATCATATACTTTAAAAAACTAATTAATGTCCTTGCTGTTGCCCCTCCCAGTTTCACTCTCACTCTTCTCAAACTCTTCCCTCTCCCTTTCTTCAGTTGTGATTTGTATTGTTTTACTTATATCACAAAAACTTAAAAGGGGTTTTCTGGGCAAACCCCCCCCCCCCTCCCTTTTAAAAAAAAAAAAAAAAAAAAAGAAGGTATTTTAGTGCTATTAATGGGTTATTAAGTGTGCCAAAATACCTATTCTACGCATGCGCGAAGCCGATCGGGCGAGCGCATGGACATTTTACACCATAGGACGCGAAACCTCCGTCCGACACGGGCACACGTGCACTCGAGAGCGCATGCGCCCGCGCGGGAAGCAGCAGCTTCCCTCACTCACTCCCACCAACGATATAAATAACTGTGCCTTTCGCCGGGCTAACAAACAATCAGCTCAACGGTACAGAAACTATTGCACCTGAGGAAGGGCGTGGTCTGGAGCCCGAAACGCGTTGTGTGAGTTTGTCTTTACCAATAAATTCGTGTGTACCAATCTTTGAGGGGAGCGCAGTTCCTTATTACCAGATTTATCACCGAATCTGGGTAGCTGGTCCTTCCACTTCATATATGTACGCCCGCGAGGTGTTAAGAACATTGCTGCTCCATCCGACTATATAGTCATCGCAATTACAGAGTTGTGACTTAGGTTCACAACTCTCCAAGGTGAGCGTCACTCCTTTGTTAAATATTTTGTCCTATTGAAAATACTGCACTATGGTTTGCTCGGTGTCCGCTGTTCTATTTTGTTTTTGAAAATACCTATAGGCGTGTTTTTGGTGATTTCTGAGTTTCTCTGGGAGCTCCTGGCATCATCTGCATTTGTTTACGTGGGTAGCTTCCTTCTGTTTTAGCCTCAGATCCCCCTCTCACTCCCTCCCCCCCCTCTCTGACCCCCTACCTGTTTCCCTAGAAAGCTCATGTACAAGTAGTCCTACCTACCTACCTAACGCAGTCTCCCACCCCATCATACTTACCTGTATTCTATGTCCTGGAGATCAGTTTCTTCTGTCCCATCGGCTTCTTCTTCTGTGGACTTCTTTCGCATGCATGGTAGACAAGAACCTTCAGCTCTTCACTTTTGCTGGCTATTGCGCAATAGAGCTAGAATCCCTGGTTATATTGCGCAGGCTCTAGCAGGAAGTGCACAGAACAGGTAAATATGAAGGGAGTATTGCTGACATTCTGTTTCTGGAAACACGGAAACTTGTCATCACTGGATCATCAGACAGTGTACCTGGAGATCTAGGTAATTTTTTTTTTTTTTTCAACTAAGTAAATTAGAAGTTAAGCAGGGGGAGGGGTTTAGTTTAGGGGTTAATTTTTTATTTTATCCCAGACAACCCCTTTGATAAAACTTTTAATGCAAAATAAATAAATAAATAAAATTGTTAATAGGATAAACCTCAATCATCAAACCAGAAATGCAACAAGACAGAAATGCAAGAAGAACCAGAAAGTACATAATGATGACGGTTCGAATTTAGAGTTAGTAAGCCTCTATAGCTCCTACGACAGGAGTTAACTTATTTTAATGCACTGCAGATATAAAAGTTTCTTTTTTTTTTGCGCTATTTTGTCGGGGGCAGTGGGGTAACTAAAGTCTTATGGGCCCCAGTGCAAACTTTTGTCTGGGGCCCCATAATCCCTCCCTACAGCAAATTCTTGAAAACAACTGTTACGGGTGCTGCAGCAGTATCTCAGATACTTCAAAGGGATACACCTTTAGTACCCACAACTATGGTTATCAAGAACACGGTGAGTGAGAGCTGCGTGCTGTGGGAAAAAACTGATCTGCAGGGTCCTAACAGTCTAAGAAATGGTGGTGTAACACCCAGTGCCCCTGCTGATCAACTCTTTGAAGATTCTGTGAGCACTGTGACCTCTGCACTAATTACGATACATAATATCTATTTTATAATCACCACGTTATGTTATTACAACCTATATTGATAGTGCACGACTCCTATAAAATAAAACTAAAGATAGTGCTTGATATTAATACTGAAGGGGTCTCACACAGTATAATATGCTCCACACTGACCACCCACACAGTATTATATGCTCAACAGTGGCCCCTACATAAATACATATGGCCCCTACAAAATATATATTTTCCACACTGGATCCCACACAGTACAATATGCTCCCCTCAGTGGCCCCCACACATATGCTACACAGTGGCCCCCGCACAGTATAATATGCTCCACAGTAAAAAAAAACAAAAAAACAACACTTTAGGCCCATTCATCCGGACTTAATCAGGAGCGGGATGCATCAGCACTCCGTCGTGGCTACACCGTGGTGAAAATGCCTGCAGCGTAAAATGAAGAGAATTCCATGCTTTTTTCCACTGTGTGAACGGACCCTAATACCATTATTCATATGTTCCATGTGGTTGCTTTTCAATTATAGCACTATTTGTTGTGAACTCTATGATTATGGTGATACACTGTATTATTGACCTTGTAATTGTAATTTTTTTAGCAGTGAAATGAAAGGTTAGGTTTTTCCATGCTGCTAACTATCGACCAGTCTCTAACCTCCCCTTCATCTCTAAACTCTTGGAACGCCTGGTCTATTCTTGTTTAATCCGCTATCTCTCTGCTAACTCTCTGCTTGACCCCTTACAATCTGGTTTCCGCGCTCTGCACTCTACTGAAACGGCTCTCACAAAAGTCTCCAATGATCTCCTAATGGCTATATCCAATGGTGACTTCTCTCTTCTTATTCTTCTGGACCTCTCTGCAGCTTTTGACACTGTTGACCATCAACTTCTCCTCACTATGCTCCGCTCAATCGGCCTCAACGACACTGCGCTCTCCTGGTTCTCCTCTTATTTCTCAGACCGCACTTTCAGTGTATCATTTGCGGGCTCTGTTTCCTCCCCTCTTTCCCTTGCTGTTGGGGTTCCTCAGGGCTCGGTCCTAGGCCCCCTGCTCTTTTCTCTCTACACAGCCCCCATTGGACAAACCATCGCCAGATTTGGCTTCAGGTACCATCTTTATGACACTCAATTATACACATCTTCCCGTGACATCACCCCTGTACTCATACAGAACACCAGCGACTGTCTCTCTGCTGTCTCTAATATCATGTCCTCGCTCTATCTGAAACTAAATCTCTCTGACTGAACTACTACTGTTTCCACCATCTAATCGATCTGTCCCTGATATATCCATTGTAGTCTCAGGCCTTACTATAACTCCTAGGCAGCATGCCTGCTGCCTTGGGGTCATGTTTGACGTAGACCTTTCCTTCACCCCTCATATTGAATCACTCGCACGTTCATGTCACCTCCACCTCAAAAACATCTCCAGAATACACCCTTTCCTTACCAGAGATACACTAAAGACACTTATTTTCTCTCTGATTCATTCTCGCCTTGACTACTATAACTCCTTACTAATCGGTCTTCCCCTTACTAAACTCTCCCCACTACAATCTATTCTGAATGCAGCGGCCAGGCTCATCTATCAGGCTAGATGCTACAGCGATGCCTCCGGTCTGTGCCAGTCGCTACATTGGCTGCTTATTCATTATAGAATAAAATATAAAGTTATTACTCTCATCCACAAGGCTCTCCATAATGCTGCACCTCCCTACATTTCCTCCCTCATCTCTGTCTACCGCCCAACCCGTGTTCCCCGTTCACTCAATGACCTAACACTTACATCCTCTATTATCAGAACCTCCGACGCTTGTATACAAGACTTCTCCCGAGTTGCACCACTTCTCTGGAATGCTCTACCTGGAACAATCAGATTAACTCCCAATTTCTACAGTTTCAAATGCAAACTAAAGACACATCTTTTCAGACAGGCTTATCACAATTTCTAACGTAAACCCTTCCGTACTATAATTAGAATCCCCAAAATTTAACCCTCCTCTGTCACCGCTCCCACATTTCCCACATGATATGATGCCATTTCAGGCTAACGTTAAAGGTCCAAGCTCCATCCACATGTTAAAGGACACAACTGGTGACGGCTCATAAAGTTTTATGTTTGTGTAATGACAGTCACCTTTATTACAGAATTATCTGACCCCCTGTATAAGCAACGGCGCCCCTGCTACCTCTTGTGTCATCCCCTCTACCTCATAGATTGTAAGCTCTTGCAAGCAGGGCCCTCAGTCCCATTGTGTGAAATGACTTTCTTTGTAATGCATCTTTCTGTCTGTATTTGAACCCTACAAATTGTACAGCGCTGCGGAATATGTTGGCGCTATATAAATAACATTTTTTATTATTATTATTATTCTTTAATAAAACTGAAAATGTCTTGATAGCCTTCTGTTTGTACCAAAATGCATACATTAAATAATCTGAGGATTTTTGTAGCACTGAAAGAGAAGCATAAGCATAAAAAAATCAAATACATGCAAAAAAATTTACTCATAGTTGAATTTTGTTTTCTCAGTTGCCTAACTTCCATTTGTTTTATTGTATATAGGTGTTTTGTGGAATCTTTCTTCTTGTGATGCCCTTAAAATGCCAATAATTCAAGATGCCCTAGCAGTGTTGACCAGTGCAGTGATTATCCCACATTCTGGGTGGGAAAACTCTATACTACAAGATGATCGCAAAATACAGTTACATTCATCACAGGTGCTGCGCAATGCCACTGGGTGCCTAAGGTAAGATTGAAGTTAAAGACTAGTTGTCTGAGTCTGAGCATCTCCATAATGGCAGGTGTTGTGGAGTGTAGGGTTTCTAGTGTACGTAGATTAGTATATGCCAAAAGTGGTACAAGAATTGCATCATCATGGTTCTAAAAGGGCTACTTGCGCCGCAGCAAGTTTAGCTCTACCCACTTCTACGTTGAACCCACCCATTCTCATCTATTTTTCCATGTGCCTCCACATGCTCCACAGAATTAAGTCCTTTTCCTCGTGTTGCAGTTTACACTGGCAGAAACTAGAGGACGACATTAAACTGGGGGCAAATACAGGCAGGTATGCCCCCCTCCAGCTACCCATGGTTTAATATCCTCCTCCAGTTGCCCCAGTTTAATGTCACCCTCCATCTGTCCCCCCCCAGTTTAATGTCCCCCTCCATCTGCCTTCAGTGTAATTGCCCCTTCATCTGCTTTCAGTTTAACTGCTCTCTACATCTGCCCCCAATTCCCCCCTCTTGCTCACACATACTGTCTGTTTTCTCCTCCTTACCTTCCATCAGTCCCCCTTTCCAGCAACTTGCTCTTTCTGTGTAACACCAACCACACTGTCCTGTAGCATTCAGAATAGCTCCGCCCACTGGACCTGGCAACATAGAAGGGAAGCTCTTTCTCTTGGTTTGGTTACATTTCTTATATAGATAAATTTTCTACTCTGTCTGCATTACCAAGTGCAATCTCTACCGATCTCAATCCCTTTGTTGTTCCTCTACAAAGCGACAAAACTATTCCTTTCCTTTTTGTAGAAATGTAACTCCAGTCGTCTATTGAATAGATTTCTCTCCTCACCCTAAGGTTGAAAGGGCGTTGCCTCCTATTAAAAATATTGACCCGTTGGTGCAAAGTATTCATTATCCTACATAAAATGTACTGAGAGGTGTTACCTCTTTATTGGTGCTGTGATGTGGAGGAGGTGACCCTCCTGCACTTCTTCTGGAATTGCTCCAAGTCCTTTCTGGATGAATGTTCAGAGAATCACACACTCCAGCCTGGGTTCTCCTCCATCACAATGATACAGTATGTTATTATGCATATATAAACAATCGTTACTGAAACACCTTCTAAATATGGCAAGCTGCTGTATTTCTGCCTGTTGGAACTCCCCTGAACCTCCCACAACGTCCCAATGGCTATGACAGGTTTGCGTGATCTACTGTGTGGAGAGTCTGATACACACTATTGCCTCAGCCGTTGCTCAATTCCCAAAGATGTGGGATGGGACACCAGAGAGAGATTCCCCTTCTCTTCACTCTTTCTTTCTTTCTTTCTTTCTTTCTTTCTTTCTTTCTTTCTTTCTTTCTTTCTTTCTTTCTTTCTTTCTTTCTTTCTTTCTTTCTTTCTTTCTTTCTTTCTTTCTTTCTTTCTCTCTCTCTCTCTCTCTCTCTCTTCCTTTCATTCCTTCCTTTCTTCCCTTTCCTTCCTTTCTTTCTCTCCTTTCTTCCCTGGTTTCCATATCGAAGTACACCGAGATTGTCTGCCTACTCAAGGTGGATTTCCCAATGCAAACCAGGCTACAGGGACCAAGTTGATGGGCTTTTTCAGGACTTACCTGGACTTTTTTATTTATTACCCTTTCCTGATTTCCTTTCCTTCCACATTTTTCCCAAAAAATTTAAATTTCTGATGATATTTGTATACACTGCTCAAAAAAATAAAGGGAACACTCAAATAACACATCTTAGATCTGAATTAATTAAATATTCTCATTGAATACTTTGTTCAAAGTTAAATGTGATGTCAACAAAATCACAAAAAAATCATCAATGGAAATCAATTAAAGGGGTTGTCCCACGTCGCATACTCACCAGTCTTTGTTGTTGCAAAATCTTCTGTCTTCCGGCTTTGTTGCGTCATTGGTGGGCGGGGTCACATATGCAAAGCCAAGCGGCAAGATGCCGCTGGCCCTGCGTGCGCGCTCATAGACCAGTCTAGCCTTCACAATGCGAATACAGACCCGACATCCGCCTCTCTCTATTACAGTGGGTGCCGGGTCTGTATTCGCATTGTGAAGGCTAGACTGGTCTATGAGTGTGCACGCAGGGCCAGCGGCATCTCGCCGCTCGGCTTATGCATGTGAATATGTGACCCGGCATCCGCTGTAATAGAGAGGCGGATGCCGGGGAGTGTAGACGCCGGCACAGATGCCAGCAACATCGCTATGCTTCTGCCCTGCATGAAGCCAGCAGCAACAGAAGCGATGCTGTTATTCCGCTCCTGCCACTGCTGGCTTCATGCAGGGCAGATGCATAGCGATGTTGCTGGCATCTGTGCTGGCGTCTAACTGTCCCCGGCATCCGCCTCTCTATTACAGTGGATGCCGGGGAGTGTATTGGCAGCCCCTTCCCCCCCAAAGGGTAAACTACCCCCCCCCCCTCTCCAGGCTCGCTCCCGTGCACTTAGCCCCTCCTCCCTCCCCCCTGAGAGCAGGCTGATACATCACTTGACTTATGACATCCTCCTGATGAATTGTTCTGTTACAGGAACATAGAAACATGTTGAGGGGAATGATAGAAGTGCAGGCAGGTTATCGGCACTGATTTTAGTCTTATTGTGGGTGAGCAGACTAGGGAACTGTTATGCCCAAAACCCTGGTCCCCTGGTCATACCTGCCGAATAGGTCAGAGCTGAAATATAAGTAGACGGCCGAGACAAAATATTTAACCCCTTACTGGCTATCATAGGGGTGAGTGGTATATTGGTGGTACAGGGATATTAGTAAATCTTATAACCGGTTCATTCAAAGGCTCATCTATAATCAACCTGTCCCCATATACCAACTAATGTTGGACTAAGATTTTAGAATCCTTTTAATTAAATTTATTAAAAGTTATGTTTTAGAGTTACTTCCTCAGTGAATTGTTTACAAATTTGAGTAGCTATCCCACAGTGACATTTATTTAATTAGGGGAAGTCCTTGCCCACTAATTAGAGCATTGATGGCAAGGTTTCTAAACAACGATATAGACCCCAGCAAGTGGCTGGAGGAAGCAACTAATGTCTTCTCGGAGAATGAACTACCGGCATCTGAACAGTCTATGTCAATAAAGACCATGTTCAAAACTCTGCCAAAATCATACAGAGAATACATCAGATGTTGGTGGGAGATACAAGGGTTAGGAAAGTATGTAGAAAACAGGATTGTTCCTAGAGGCCTGTGAAATACGACCCTCCCCCCAGAGTGACTTAGATCCCCCTCCTTCATGAAAAAATGGGAGGAGGAGGTTACTACTGGTTCAATAAACTTAATGAAACTCCTTATAGAGGAGGAGGAAGTCGCTCTAGTCAGGCACACTGCTAATTTAAAGGAACTTATCTCAAAAGCAAAAACATTTAGCAGTGAGTCTGATTATGACAAATTGGAGACAAATCTTCAGACCAATATTGAAAGATATATCTCTACCATCAAAAGTAGAAAACATCACCAATACCAACGTGATCTGAATGATTTCAAAGAAAATAGAGCATACCTACCCAAACATACAAATGTTGAATCTGAAGTTTCAATGTCTGACACTGATGTATCAGACACAGAAAGACGCAGTTGTTCACAACATTGTCAAACAAGGGGGAAGGGGAGGGGAAGAGGAGGAGGTTATCAGAATAACAACAGGCAGGCACCAACGAATTCCAGGGAAAAATCGAGTAGTAGAAGGGATCGAACTGGTTTTTTATCCGAGGGCCCCCAGATTTCCACCTACTTCCTGAGGGGCAAACCGAAATCAACCCCAACAGTGAAATAGGAATTGAAGGAGTCACATCAGTGGGGGAAAATTCTGATGGGGATGAGAATATATCTGGTCCAACTAATGTAGACAAAAATCTCCAAGTTGTCAATCTCTCTAAGAGGAATATTACATCGGCTGAGATGGAGGTCTTAGCCAAAGGACTATCTTTTGTACCTACACCAAGGTTTAATGAATTTGGCTGGGTGAAGGATATCAATCTTTTCGCCCACAAATTACGTTGGGGCAAGTTCATGAAAATAGCTGATGCTAATAAATGTAGAGAGTTTGGCATAAACCAGGAAGATTTACCAGATTTAGCTTTACTAAAAATTATGTGGGATGAAGGTCAAGGGGGAGTTATTAGACACACGGATCTTAAACCAAAGAGTCGAAAGAATCCACCTCTCTTTGATACTAAATTGATAGATATATTTGAACAACTGGTAATGAAGGATCTGACATCACTTGGCCTACAAACCCACCCCATTCATAACAATCTCACAAAAAATCAAATCAAGGCCCTTAGAAATTTGGAGACAGATACCTCAATTGTAATAAAACCCTCAGATAAGGGGGGGAAACATTATTATCATGGATCGTGAATACTATAAAACCATGTGTTATGATATATTAAGGTATCCAAATACTTACCGTACAGTAAGGGAAGATCCAACTGATATTTTCATCAAAGAATTGGTCTCCCTATTGGATCAGGCCTTGAATGATGGGATTGTATCTCATACAGAATGGGAGTTTCTGGTACCTCACAAACCTGTAACACCTACCTTTTACTGTCTCCCAAAATTACACAAAGGGATCTCCCCTTTAAAAGGGAGACCCATAGTGTCTGGAATTGATAGTATCTCCACTAACAGCAGTATATACGTGGACAAAATTCTGAGGCCATTTGTATTCTCTCTACCATCGTTTGTGAGAGATACGATGGATTGCTAAGGTGATTGGATGAGGTAACCTTTCCTACTGGCATTTCCATTGCCAGTTTGGATGTTGAGGCGCTCTACAGCTCCATCCCCCATGATAAGGGGTGTGGGGCTGTAGGGCACTTCTTACAAACTCGTGGCAGTCAATATGCCCGACACAGCCAATTTGTGTTGGATCTTATGCAGTTTATTCTGAAGAAGAACTTTTTTACATACGATGGTCACTTCTACCTCCAGACAGTCGGGACTGCAATGGGCAGTGCCGCAGCACCTACCTTCGCTAATTTGTATTTAGGGTGGTGGGAGGAACAGTATGTATTTACAGAACACATGGAAACGTGGACTTCAATGATCCACGTTTGGCTCAGATTCATAGATGACATTCTAATTTTTTGGTCAGGAACTGAGCCACAGTTCTTTGATTTCGTTGACACACTCAATAACAACGACCTCAATCTTAAATTCACAGCGAGTGTTGATAAACATCAACTCACATTTTTGGATTTGAGAATAAAGGTAAATGAGGCGGGAAGTGTGTCAACAGAGGTTTTCAGAAAAGACACTGCCACTAATAACATCTTGGCTTGGCACAGTTACCATCCCCTTCCTTTGAGGAAAGGTATTCCCAAAGGCCAATTTTTAAGGATGAGGCGAAATTGTTCCTCATTCACTTAATTTCAAGGTGCCTCAAGAGATCTATCCAATCGCTTAAAAGCACGTGGATATCCTGAAAATGTTTTGTCCACATCATACTTTAACGCACGTAGCCAAAATCGTACAAGCCTGCTGAAATCTCGCCCCAGAGAAGAACTGACCGGTCAACTGAGAGTAATTTGTACATATGATCACCTACACAAGGAAGTGAGGTCTATTTTAAACTCACACTGGAGTGTTCTCAAGTTGGATACAGACATCGAACAAATGATATCCAATACACCCTCGATTACATTTCGGAGGGGTAGGAACCTCCATGACAGATTAGTACACAGTCATCTTGCACCAGTAACAACAAATACCTGGCTAAACAAATGCATCCCTCCCTAATGCAATGCTCCGGTGTGGGAACTGTAAGGCGTGTGAACATGTAAAATCTGGTTCCACGTTTGAGAGTGTTCACACTGGAAAAACATATGACATCCGTAGTTTCATTAATTGTGTCAGTGAAGGAGTTGTCTACTTAGCAACGTGTAGCTGCCCAAAAAATTATGTGGGTATGACATCACGTCAGTTGCGTCAACGTATTCTTGAGCATGTGGGCAATGTGAGACGCAAGGAAGATAGGCCTCTAAGTAGACACATTTGGGAGCATCATGAAGGTGACATGAGAATAGATTTATTTTCAAGAGACTCGTGTAGAAAACTGCAAGAGACCCAATTTAGCTGTCGACAATCTTCTCCTGAGCTCTGAGAAAGCTTGCTTTTTTCTGAGCAATGCGGTCTCTCTTTTGTGCCAGAGACATTTTGGCACGATTCCACCTCTTCTTTTTGACTTCTCTCTCTGGTTTCTTTTCGTGAACTGAATTCTCCCTGATACCAGCGTGGGCCTTTTTGTACAGATCTTCAATTTGGTCAGGTGTGATGCCATTCTTTATGTACTGAGAGAACTGCTTCTTGAACGCATCCTCATCTTCCTCCATTAAGAGACGCATGTATTCTGCCACGTTCTGGCCAAGTATGTGTTTGCGGTGGACTTCTGCGTTGAACTCTTTGCTCTCTGAGTCGAAGCCGGGGAATCGTTTTGTGCTGTGGGGAATAGACAGGCCTCCATCAACAGCTCCCTTCAGAGCACCAAAAACTCTGTTTCCAGTGGTGGTTCTGGTCAGACCCGCATCCAGGTAACAGGTGAAAGCACCTGCCTCTCCGTCAATGCTCTCCACATTATACTCATCACCAGTAACATCCACTTGGCCTTCATAGATTTTGTCAAGGCCGAACTTGTTCAGGAGCCTGCGGGCCAGCAGCAGTCCTGTGCAGTAAGCTGCAGCGTAGTTTGTCAGCCCAACCTTAACTCCATACTTAGGAAGCTCGTGGGAGTATGCGGCACAGACAATGGTATCGCCTTCGATCTTGGCGTAAGCAATCTGGCAGATGATGTCTCTGTTGGTGACGCACACAATCATCCTGTACTTAGGGGTATTGTACTTGTTTTTGTCCTGGACGACCAGTCTCTTATGGGCAAAGTAGTCAGTCTTGCCCTCTCTCCTTCTGCGGAACTTGACCTGGTAGCGCTTGAAGTAGGCCTTGTTCTTCACAACTTTCACAAACCCCATTTTGCCGGATTTTGTCCCGTCAAGACTAGGACCGGAGAGTCACAGCGCTGGCTAGGGCGCTGGAGAACTGATATAAAAGCGATATACTTCCAAGGCATTGAACTTATGAGACCCAGTCCAAGGGGGGGAGATTTATACAAGAAAATTCTTCAGAAAGAGGCTGCTTGGATATACAGGTTACAGTCCTTGAGCCCTAAAGGACTCAATGAAAACATTGGATATATGTGCTTTATTTAACATACCACCATATAAATATACCCCTATATGTATATAGAAGGAGACCTTCTGTAGCGATGACTCGCATGTAGTAATCCTATGAATAAGATATATATCTATGACATCCTCTTTCCAAACTGAGGATTCATTTAATAATAGTCAATCGGATATTAGATCTAATTGAATACAGGGGTGAGCGTATATGTGGCTCACATATTGGGACTATAGTGCGATTTGATGATTCAGGTAAAGATAATCTGTAATCATATTTGGCTGCACCAATAGGATGTGATTCACATGACGTGTCTCAGGACTCAAGCGTTATATCCCGCAAATATATCATATAAGCCTAGAATGGTAGTAGGAGGTAATCTACATGTGTGGATTACATATCCTTCAAATTATGTACGGAATCTGGAGATGTATGACATATATATATAGTGCGGTATATACCCTGTAATCCATGAATTTACATGCGTTCTTTTCAATATTCATACACAAAGGTGGATAGTATGTGGATAAACAGTCTTGACATGGACTCCTTTTTGATGCGGTTTGGGTATTCAGTAATTCCGTCCTGGAACCGCCGTGGAAGACCACCTTACTTACCTGTCATTTGTTTGTTTTTGCGATGCGTTGGTATCTGACACGATCGCATCACATGGGGTCAACACACGATCACATGACCCAGCAGCTTCAGCCCTCAATAGAACAAAAGGGTGCGACCAATGGAATCGTGCCACGTCATGAGAGGCGGGGGAAGGGGCGTGCCTTTGGATTTATAGTCGCGAGAAACGCCGCGCTCGGCGGCATATACCAGTACCCTGTCCTACCATACGGGACAGGGGAATTGCGGTTTTTACCGCACTTCATCTACTAAAATTGTAATTTTGAACTTCTCCTGATGAATTGTTCTGTTACAGGAACATAGAAACGCGTTGAGGGGAATGATAGAAGTGCAGGCAGGTTATCGGCACTGATTTTAGCCTTATTGTGGGTGAGCAGACTAGGGAACTGTTATGCCCAAAACCCTGGTCATACCTGCCGAATAGGTCAGAGCTGAAATATAAGTAGACGGCCGAGACAAAATATTTAACCCCTTACTGGCTATCATAGGGGTGAGTGGTATATTGGTGGTACAGGGATATTAGTAAATCTTATAACCGGTTCATTCAAAGGCTCATTTATAATCAACCTGTCCCCATATACCAACTAATGTTGGACTAAGATTTTAGAATCCTTTTAATTAAATTTATTAAAAGTTATGTTTTAGAGTTACTTCCTCGGTGAATTGTTTACAAATTTGAGTAGCTATCCCACAGTGACATTTATGACAAGATAAGTCAAGGGATGGGTCCTAAAAAAATGAATAAAGTGATATAGTGGATAAACAAAGCAGTTTTGCTGAAGCAATGTATTTAGGAAAAGTCTTACATTCACATTAACAAACAGTATAGATAGGATCCTTGTAATGGGACAACCCCTTTAACCAATGGAGGCCTGGATTTGGAGTCCCCAACTAAAATTAAAGTGGAAAAACACTACAGGCTGATCCAACTTTGATGTAATGTTATTAAAACATGTCAAAATGAGGCTCAGTAGTGTATGTGGCCTCTATGTGCCTGTATGCCCTCCTTACAACGCCTGAGTCTCTTGGACGCAAAGAGTTACATAGAGACTGGGAGTTAGACTGCAAACTGGAAATAATTGTCTGGAAGTAGAAAATTAACAGTACTCCCGGAAGCCTTGTTAGAATTAGATGTAATTGAACTCCACGGTCACTAGGTGGTGATATTTGATAAAAATGTAAGTAAATCAGAAGTTAGGAAGCATGTATTCAGTTTTCCACACTGAAGATAATTCTTTACAAACTGAAGAATTACTTGCTGCATCTGAGTAGGAGCAGCTTTAAAAGCTATCTGAAAAAAAAATGATTGTGTGAACTTGCAAGTGCATTTTAATTCTAAGTGTATTTTGTCTTAAATGTAATAGAAAATTAAGTGACTTTATGTTGAGAGACTAGAGAGAAAAAAAAAACACATTTTTTGCATATTTTATTTTTGTGTAATAATCCTCATTAGGGTATGTTCACATGGCGTAAAATGGATTCCGTGTGTGAACATACCACGCGGCTAGCCGCGACGGAATGCCGATACAGTGCACTAGCATCCCGTCGCGGCATTCCACTCCGGATTAGGTCCAAATGAATGGGCCTAATCGGGAGGAAATCTCACGCTGCGGATGCTATTTAATATTTACATCTGATATTTAAGGATTCCATAATGACTGGATCTGTTCCACAGGATTGGCCCATAACAAATGTGCTGCCAATATTCAAAAAAGGGTCTAAAAATAAGCCAGGAAACTATAGACCAGTAAACAAGAAAGCAATAGTGATCCAGCACTTGAAGATATGAAGTCAGAAATCAGTTAAAACTTCACTTTTATTTTTGTGGAATCATACTTCCATTAAAATCTTGTGCAGGGTTACAAAGAATGGTAATCATCTACGCGTTTCGAGGTTTAAAACCTCTTAATCATGGCATAACCATGGTTTAAATAATTGTATAACACACAATCAGTAGGGAATTTTAGTCTAGGATTCTAGACTAACTATAGATGATGCTGTGGATATTGTGTGCCTGGACTTTTCAAAGGCTTTTGATACTGGTTAGAATACAAAACTAAAAGGTTGGGGCTAAGGGAAAACATATGCATTTGGGTTCACAACTGGCTCAGTGATAGGAAACAGAGGGCGCTTGTAATGGTAAATACTCATACTGGATTAGTCACCAGTGAAGTACCAAAGGGGTTAGTATTTGGTCCTCTTCTGTTTAATATGTTTATTAATGGTTTCTGGTAGAGGGATTATAAAACAGGATTTCCTTATTTGTAGATAACAATAAACTCTTTAAGGCAATCATAACTGAGGCAGATAGTAGAATATGACCAAGGGGTCTACGGAAGCTTGATGCATGAAATTTAATGTAGACAAATGTAAGTTTATGCGTTTTGGTTGAAAAAAAAATTCTGGAATGAATCAAAAGAGGCATAGATGCTCATGTAATGCCTCTATACAAATCAAAGGTACGGCAACACATAGAATATTGTGCGCAGTTTTGGGCCCCAGTATACAAGAAAGACATAACTGAACTAGAGAGATTGCAGAGAAGGGCGACCAAGATAATTAGCGGAAATCGATGGATTGGAGTACAGAGAAAAATTAACAGATTTGGGGCTATTCAGTTTAGAAAAAGACAGCTACTGGAGATCTAATTACAATGTACAAATACATGAAGGGATAGTAGAAAGACTTTCTAATCATCTTTTTACTCCTAGGCTAGTGACAAAGAGACATCATTTATCCAGCAACATAGACAGAAATTCTTTACTGTACGAGCAGTGAGACTATGGGCCTCACTGTCACTTGAAGTGGGAATGATGAATTCATTCTGCAAGTTCAAAATGGGGCTGGATGCCTTTCTTGAATACTATCATGAGCAGGAGACCATCTGGGAATACATTCCCATGGGTTTCTAGGCTGCCGAACAGTTATTCTAGGGAAGGTTATGGCAAAAGTGTGAGAGTTAGGAAAGTTCCATATGCTGCACAGAGTTGTTTCATACACTCAAAGGTTCTAAAATCAGAGTCATAGTTACATAGTAGATGAGGTTGGATGAAGACAATAGTGCATCAAGTCCAATCTATAACCCTACAGTCCTCTACAGTGTTGATCTAACAGAAAGCAAAAACCCCAAGACAATTGCCCCATTTCAGGGGAAAAAATTCCTTCCCCACTCCAATCTGGCAGTCAATATAAAACCCTGGATCAACGTGTCATTAAAATCTAGAATCCATAACCCATAACATTATTCTCTTCTAGAAAGGGATCCAGGCCACTCTTTGTACTTGTTCATTGAATCCGCCATCACCACTTCCTGGGGCGGACAGTTCCATAGCCTTGATGTTCTTACTGTGAAGAATCCTCTTATATGTTGCTGGTGAAACTTTCTTTCATCCCAACGTAGAGGATGTCTCCTTGTCACTGTCACGGGCCTAGGAGTAAAAAGATTAGAAAGTTCTTTGTATTGTCCCATGTATTTGTATATTGTTATTAGATCTTCCTGTAGACGTCTTTTCTCTAAACGGAATAACCCCAAGTTTGTTAATCTATCGTTGTACTCCAGTCCACCCATTCCCCTAATAATTTTGGTTGCTCTTCTTTGCACTTTTCTAGTTGTATTCTGTCTTTCTTATATACGAAATGTAAAAAAAACAAAACAAACAAACTTGATAGTCTTCAGTAGCTGATACCTTTTTAATGGCTTACTAATAATGATGACAGATTACAACATTTCGGAACTCTAGGCTCGTTTCTCAAGTAAATTTAAAAACCATTTCTGAAGGAAAGGAGAAAGGAGCCTAGAGTTCCGAAACGTTGTAATCTGTCATCATTATTGTTAGCCATTAAAAAGGTATCAACTACTGAGGACTATCAAGTTTTTGTTTTTTTTTTGTTTTGTTTTTTACATTTCCTACCCACTGGCTAACACGGTACGAGAACAAACATTTTCCTTATTTCTTGTATACTGGGACCCAAAATTGCATGCAATAGTCTAAGGGTGCATTCACACTGAGTAAACGCTAGCTTATTTTGTAGAGTAAAATTACACTTGTAAATTTTGCTATCCCATTGACTTCAATGATATTTATTTACAAGTGTACAAATACGCCTGTAAAAAATACGCCTGTAAAAAATACGCCTGTAAAAATACGCCTGTAAAATGTCATTGAAGTCAATGGGATAGCAAAATTTACAAGTGTAATTTTACTCTACAAAATAAGCTAGTGTTTACTCAGTGTGAATGCACCCTGAGGGTGCATGCACACTACGTAACGCCGGGCGTGTATGAGAGCCGTACACGCCGGCATTACGGCAGACTGCCGAACACTTCCCATTCACTTCAATGGGAGCGCTCGTAAACGCCGCTGTTACGAGCGCTCCCATTGAAGTGAATGGGAAGTGTTCGGCAGTCTGCCGTAATGCCGGCGTGTACGGCTCTCATACACGCCCGGCGTTACTCAGTGTGAATGTACCCTAAGGGTGCATTCACACGGAGTAAAATGGAGTGTAATTTGGAGCGTATACGGAACATATGCGGAGCATTTACGGAAGCGTTTTTTTACACACGTAAACGCTCCGTAAACGCCACGTTTAAAAAAAAACACTCCAAAATACATGTGTAAATTTTTTACACGTGTAAAAATTACACTCCAAATTACACTCCATTTTACTCCGTGTGAATGCACCCTAAGTGTGGCCGTACCTGTGATTTGTATAGAGGCATAACTATGTCCTTATCAGGAGAATCTATACGTCTTTTGATAGATCCCATAATTTTATTTGTCTTGGCAGCAGCTGCCTGACACTGATCACTAAAGGTAAGTTTGCTGTCCACCAAAATTTTTAAGTCTTTTTCATTGGCAGTCTTGGTTCAGTAATTTCCTATTAATACATTTTATACATTTTAATACATTTTATTTTGTCGACCAAAATGCATAACCTTACATTTGTCAACATTAAACTTCATTTGCCAAGTCTCCGCCCATGCTTCCAGTTTCCTTAGATCCCCCTGTAATATTCAACTATGCTCCTCAGTTTTGAT
Source organism: Leptodactylus fuscus (assembly GCF_031893055.1). Taxonomy (NCBI): domain Eukaryota; kingdom Metazoa; phylum Chordata; class Amphibia; order Anura; family Leptodactylidae; genus Leptodactylus; species Leptodactylus fuscus. Next base: position 133,943,952 of record NC_134268.1, on the reverse strand, counting down.
TACCTTACAAAAGTTTAGTATCATCTGCAAATATGACCACCCTACATTGTTATCCTTTTACCAGGTCATTGACATGGATATTACAGGAGAGGACCCAATACTGGCCAGTGACCACGCAACCTTTAGAAAAGTTCTGCTGGTCAGAAAATGACTCATTGATGTAAAGAGGTTGTTGTCTGTGAGGCACCATGGTCAACATGGATGTGGCCAGCAATTAAGTAGGTCAGGTTTGGATGGACAAAGATGGTACTCTTTGCATACAATTTGGGGAATCAGTGGAGGCAGATGATGTTAGATACTGTTTAAGTTGCTGAAGTTCAACTAAAATGCTGCCATTACAAAGTGTACTGCTCTGGAAGTCCTCACACAGTTATTTGAAATGACCCCCCTCCCTGTGAAATAACAGCTGAAATGTCTTGTTTTTAATAGCCAAAATGCATCTATATACATCTGTTTGTCACAGACTTGAGTCTTAATGATGCATGCAAAATGTGTTTGCGTGGGTTTCCTCTGGGTACTCCAGTTTCCTCCCACACTCCAAAGACATACTAATGGGGAATGTAGATTGTGAGCCCTATATGGGACAGTGATTGATAATGTCTGTAAAGTGCTGTAGAATATGATGGCGCTATATAAGTAACTAAGCAAAATCAATCAATAAATAAATAGGACATCCCTATTTTTTGATGGACTGTTCACATGGTACATCAAAAATGGATACGAATAATATTGACTCCAATTGAGTTGAAAATGTCATGTGAACTTGGACTTGGTTCTAAGGCTATTGCTGGACACTTCCTGCTTGGCCTGAAGAAGACACCCGCCCGGTGTCGAAACGCGTAGCCGTTTTAAGCTGTTGTTCTTGTCCTTGGAGCAATAAAACAGAACCAATTCATGTTAACCTTGCATATCGTCATTTTTATTTTTCAAGTCTATTATGGATTTTGCTGCCTTTAGCGCTCTGCCAGTTCCCGGTTTTTCTATATATCCTTTCCAATAAATAAATAGGACATCCCTATTTTTTGATGAACTGTTCTCGTGGTACATCAAAAATGGATACAAATAACCTCATATTGACTCCAATTGAGTTGAAAATGTCATGTGAATAAAGCCTTACATATAATATTTTTACACAGATTTTTTTTTTTGCACTGCACATGTGTGACCTGTGTAAATTTAGCAAAATCTCACCCGTATGTACATTCAGCATTATAAAGTGATGTGTGATGTTTGTAACCACAGCTTTTAACTTTTGCACTGCTTTAGACTTGAGACACACTGTAGGTGGAATATTTCAAACACTGTACTACAGAAATCTAGTGATAAAGTCTCAGAATAGGGATTTGCAACTTTTTTAGCTCATTTGCTCAAACATTTTCAACTTTTTGAAGTTTTTCACAACTCATTCCACTTTTTAAAAGAGTAGGAAAGTAGGGCCAGATTAACTGTCTATAGATCAGATTTCTCAACTATGACTTTAAAAAAAATCTGAAAATTGTCGCGGTATTATTCTAGTTGGTGGGTGGAATAAAAGTCTTTGCAAGACAGAATTTTTAGACTTATTGATGCAATATAATTATCAAACATTTTGTGATACATTTGGTGAACTTACGCCAAGTCAGGTTCCTTCTAACCTTACTTTAGGCTAAGGCCCCAAGTTGCGGAAATGCAGCTTTTTTTTGTTGCAGATTTTGCTGTGGTTTTTTAAGCCAAAATCAGTAATGGGTTGAAAAGGAATGGAACATACAGTATAAATGAAGTACTAAGAAGTTTCCCTTCGGTTAAATTCACTTCTGACTTTGGCTCAAAAAACACAGAAAAATCTGTAACAAAAAACACAATGTGGGATCTTAATAACGTCCCTTTGTGAATGTTTCTCAGTGAGTGTTTTCAGCCCAAGGGGGCTTCACACTACCGTTAGTGTCCGACAGGTAGTGTCCGCTCCTAGTGACCGTTCAAAATCTCGCACAGACATTAGGAGCGGACACTAGCTGTGTCCGTGACACTTGTCATTCATTTAAATGGCGATCGGGTGCGTTCTTTTGCACTCCGTGCCCTTCCTTCACTGTCCACTTGTAAAGATGTCCGACTTTTCAAGCGGACAGAAAGAATCTACATGTCGGGTTTTTCTGTCCGCTTGAAAAGTCGGACATCTTTACAAGCGGACAGTGAAGGAAGGGCACGGAGTGCAAAAGAACGCACCCGATCGCCATTTAAATGAATGACAAGTGTCACGGACACAGCTAGTGTCCGCTCCTAATGTCCGTGCCAGATTTTGAACGGACACTAGGAGCGGACACTACCTGTCGGACACTGACGGTAGTGTGAACGCCCCCTTACACAATAACCATTATTTAGTCTGACACATTCTGTTCTTTTTAACTCTTCATTTATTTTGCAGGAATGTGAGCTCTGCTGGAGAGGAGGCACGCAGGAGAATGAGAGAGTGTGATGGACTGACTGATGCTTTGCTGTATGTCATCCAGTATGCCCTAGGAAGCAGTGAAATAGATAGTAAGGTGTGTTTGTTTTAATGTACAACTATTTAAAATAAACTAATTATAAAATTAAAATTTCCAATGTGAAAATTGCTTGAGTTTCCATTTGCATTTGCAAAAGTACATTGGGGCAGATTTATGAAGACTGTCATGCACCCTCCGATAAGGATGAGTATATGCTTGTGACTTTTATGCCTTGTACATCAGAAAACCAGTGTACAACACTTAGTAAATTTGCCCCAACATATTTTTTAGGCTTCATGTAGTGTAAATGCTGCAGTGTTTTACAGTACCTGCAAAGTGGAAGGAATTTTGAGAAGCCAACACATTTTTGTAAATTGCAGCATGTCAAGTATACCTATGGAAACGTTGGAATTATCCATATAAGTATAATTGTATCAGAAAGTCTGCAGAGGAAAACTCTGCGGACTTTGAAAATGATGAGTTTCCGCCATGTTTTTTTCACACAACGTTTTTTGACTGTGGCTCACTACGAGGACCCTTAAGGGCTTACTCTACTGAGAATTTTTATTGGTTTATAGTGGGAGCTGTTGTGGTTCTAGACAGGTGCAGATTCTCCTTATGTAGATTTAATCCAATGCTCACTTTATGGTAAAATACGCGGTGTGGACATCGCAGCATGTCAATTATACCTACAGAAACGCTGGCGGTTTCTCTATAAGTGTAATTGAAGCAGTAAGTCTGAAGAGGAAACCTCTGAGTACTTTCTGTGCAAAGAACTGTGATGCGTTGCCGCCATGGCTTTTCCCGTATCACTTTTTTGCTTTGGAACACCACGTTAATCTTAACTTAAAAGTGGATTTACACTTAGCCATTTGCAAAAACAGTACATTTTCATTGAAATGTTGGCACTATTTTTGCAGCAAAAAGTGCTGCATTCATGTGTTACATGATAATTAATAGGGAATTATGTAATGCTAGTTTGTTTGATTTTTGTAGTGGTCTTTTGCGCTTGCCTAGTGCTTTTTAGGAGAGGTCATCAATATTGGAATGGTAAGCAATGAGCACTAGGCTTAAAGGTGTTCTCCAAGTCTTGATATTGCAATAAATAGAAGAAACGTCCACACTCTAATAGTATAAAACTATTCAAGTTTCTTAGTATCTAAATATAAAAAACATACAAATACAAATAGCAACATCTTATACAAATACAAATCTTGTGGGAAATCAAAGAGATAATAGTATCAGTAAACACCAAGGTGGTATTTGTAGTACAGGGTAACACAATAAGAAATAGGTAATGAATAGAGTGTCTGCAAAAAGCAATATATATTCCCATAAGACCATAGTATATATCATATGGCTACAAAGAACCAAGAATAATCACCAAGTGAGAGGTCTATCAGGCAGTGACATTTTTACATGCGTTTTTTCGCTTTTGCAGGGCATATTTTGCTGGAGTATCTTTTTGGTGCCAAGTCTTACTTACAGAGCCCCTAAACTACCAATACAATGAAACCCCCCAAAACGTGACTCCATTTTGGAGACTATACCCCCTCATAGAATTTATCAAAGAATGTAATGAGTATTTTGACCCAATAAATAGTTTACAAAAAGAAATGCGTGGTAGATGGTGCAAAATGAAAATTGAAATGTTAATAGATATATGATACTTCAGTGCCCGATATGTCATGCCCAGCTCGTGGTACTGTGAAATGTCAGATCTTTAGTTATTATACTAAGTTTTTTTTTATTTTTGAGTGGCATCATGACCAAAAAAACAAATTGTCTAAATCTGTGCTCCAAAAACCAAACAGCACTTCTTCACTTCTGTTTCTGACTGTATATAAACAGGAGTTTATATCAACATGTAATGTTGTTAAGTATGTTATCCTTGGTACACCAGTGTTATACATGTGGGCATCAGATTCATTGGAGCAATTCCTTTCAGTTCTTAGGCCTGGTTCACATCTTCGTAATCCGCATCGGGACCCCCCTAAACAGACTATCGAACACATTGACAAGCGGCGAGTTTATGAAAGTACACAAACCCCATAGACTAAAATGGGATCCGTGTGCTTTCCACGCGGCGTTCGCATGTAACATGCAGACAGAAGAGTACTTCAGAATCTACTTTCATGTCGCTTGGTGTTGAAACTGTGCCTGCCCTGCACCTGTGAGGTGTTGTCAGTGCTAGAAAGCATCGTGTATTGCTGCATTTAAATACTGTGGCCCCCGATACCGAAAATTTTCACCCAGTGGGCTATGACAACTAATATATTGATGCTTGCCCCGATGCTCCATGTACTGATGGTGGCATACACCTTTCCCCACATGGACATTTACAAGTAGAGGCCCACATGGCCATCAGTCAGGGACATCTTTCCTTGAGAAATAATGACAGCTTTGTATTTTCCATGGAGACTGTGCACTGCAATCTCTCGGAAAACTACACTGCAAGTGAGAGATAAACTTGCAGATTAGCTGCATGGTCAGATTGCCTGAAGGAGGAGGAGGAGAAACAGATAGAGATGATGATAATGAATGATAATGTGACGATAACCACCACGTGCTAGGTGGAGAATGGTTGTGGCCTACCTATGTACTCCCATTAACACTCCATAGCACTTCTGGAATATGCTTTTTCAAAAGGTTATTATTTAAAACATGTGTGAACAGTAGTAGGTTAGTGGTGGCACTAGAAACATGTCTGCCAGTGCCACCACCACCCAAACTTGCTTTAGACCTAAAGCTGGTCTTTTGTATCTTGGGGCTGTATGTCAGGTGAAACTACTGCAGCTGCCACCTCCCTCTTCCTGTGTTACCTTATCACCCTGAACTGGTTGCCAGGTCTAATCTGTAATTGAATCATCATCGGATTCCATATCAGTTTCCTCACTTTTTATGACTCATCATGGCAATCTGATTCCAGTGTGCCCTCGCAATTCCTAACAGATTTCCCACTATCGGCACTACTGCCAGCAGAAGACTCCCTGCCACTACTATCTCCACCAACACTCAACATGTCTTCCACCACTACCTCTTTACATAAAAAAACACTGTGAATTCTCATCCAATTCATCAAAAAATGAGGAAGAAGAGGAAGTATTGGGCTATGAGGAACATCTCTCTTATCAGAAGTAGGGAGAATTAGGCTAGATCACTAGAACTGTGTCAATCAGTTTATATTATATAAGATTTTTGTTTTTCTGATTACACAGGCTAGACTGTATATTGGATAAACATACCAAAAAATGAAATAACAGAGATTCTTTTGTTAGATTAGCAGAGGCTGCCCTACAGTGTAAGTATATATGCACACTTGCACATACAGAAAAAATGCTTAAGCAATGAATATTTTTTTCAAATTAAGAATGCTTCATCACACTGTACATTGTAGATCAGTGCAGGCTAGGCTGTATATTGGGTGAAAAGAATAAAAAAAAGACAAAAAAAATGCAAAAACAGCTGAATTTGTTTGCTTTTCTTTCACTTGTGAAGGCTGTACTGCAGGTATATTTGTGCATACAGAGAAACTAATATTCCTTTCAGATTAACAACAATTCTCTTTCACACTGTGTATGATCACAAGAAACGGTTATAAACTGTATATGTAACTGTAAACTGTATATTACCCAAGGAAGGACTTTTCTCTCCGCTGGTTTCAGTATAAAACCCATGGGAAACCGTGGAGTCTGTGGGTTTCCGCATGTAATGGTGTTTTAAGCGGACAGGGTCTCTGTCTTTCAGATCCTCATGTGGACCCGAATGCTAGTTTAAACCTAGCCTCAGCAGGAGAAGAAGCACAGATTTACCCACTCTACTGTCTACGATTCTATCCTATTCAATTCCAGCACTAATCTGCCTGTGTAATCGCTTGATTCTCCATATTCTTCTAGTCCTCTAACTATTGCTGGAATTCCTTTTTCTAAACTGTGCTAGCCTATGCTACATTGAGATGGAATACAGATCCATTTGCATGTTCACCAGTCCAACAACTACAAATTTATCACAAATATCAAAATTGTTATACTACATATGACATCATCACTTGAAGGTCCACCTTCAACATCACAGTGACTCACAGAGCCATTGCACAAATGTTTGAACTGTATTTCTTGCTGAAACACATACTGATGGCCACGTAATGTAAGGCTAAAGCCACACTTAGCAGGGTACATCAAAAAAATGCTGCCGGAAAAACCGTGGCGAAAAGAGACACGTTTTTCCTGCAGCGCTTTTCACAGAAAGTTCACAGAGGTTTCCTTTGTGAACTTTCTGCTTCCGTTATACTTATAAGCACCCCAACACAAAGGTTTTGGAGATTGCAGCAATTCTGCTGTGTATATTTTTCTGCAATGTGTGGATGGAATCTGCTAGACTGTAAAATTCCACATGGGGCCTTGGCCTAAGAGTTTTGGGTTAATGACCTTATTGAAATGACAAAAATCAAAAACAAGATTTACATAAGTGTACAAATAATCTGGTTTATAAAGGCAGTGTGTGTTCAGAGTGTATGGAAATGTCCTGCAATAGACTCTCACTAATCCGGACAACAGGAGACTTTCTTCCCTGGTTCTAAATGGAGAGGTGGTTGGGCAATTTATGCATCACTACATTCATTTCATAGGGTGTGCTGGAGATAGCTATGCTGGCTATTTCCATTGTTTTCATTGAAATTAATGGAGCGATGCTCACATTGCCCAACCAAAGCTCAATTCAAAATGGGACAAAAGTCTCCAATGGATACAGGATAACTCACTTTGGTGGGAAAACCTTTTTAAGGCTAAGACCCCATGTTGTAAGCCACAGCAAAAAAGTGCTATGGGAAAAATCGCAGTAGCAACGCATTAGTTTAGGTATAGGTTTCCTCTGCAGACTTTTTGTTTCAATTACACCTATGGGGAAACCGCAAGCGTTTCCAGAAAATTGCAGCACATCTACTGTACCTATTTTTCGACAATGTGTGAATGGGATTCGCTGTAACACACAGCATTTTTTTCTGTGGTGTTTATGCCACATTGGACCTTGTCCAAAAACATTTAATGCATGAAGGAGATTGATTATAATCATTGAGGATGAAAATAAAGTATAATGGGTATGGAAAAACCTCCAGAAAGATGGACAATGCTAGCATTTTTTTGAGTGAAGAAATTGGAACTAAATGTGAATCCTTCAAGTTTTATTGCATGTTTAGTTGGCATGTGTTATTTTAAGAGGATGCCCAAACCTATTATAAAAAAAGGGTTCAGAATGGCATAAGAAATCATACAGACTTCTGATGATCCAAATCTGCTCCCACTCTGATGCTTGCTTGTTCCTCAACAGTCTGTACTTTCTAGACCTATTTTGAACAGGAAATGTCAGATCAGTCAATTAATGTGACTATTAACTGGGTAGACACTTTCTGTATGTTAAGAGGGACATGGATGCAAAAAGCAGGAGGGACCCAAGTGGACATGAATATGACTTCTTTTATTTTTATTTATTTATTTATTTATTTTTTTATGCTGACCCTTTTTTCTATTTAAAATATAATCGATTGGAAAATGATAAAGTTGACAGCTCTTTTGTTTGAAATATGTTTTTGGATGACAGTAAAAGCAGAAAATAGTTTTTTTTTAAACTGCAATTACATTCCATGTCCTAGGAACAATGACAAGCCAGACAAAAAGACTGATGATTTCTATGTTTTTTAAAAAATATTCTTTGTGACCCATATATTTCTGAAAGAATACAGTATTCTCTTATAGGATGGATATAATTCTCTTTTTTTTTCTCTTAAGACCATTGAAAACTGTGTGTGCATTCTGAGAAACCTTTCCTATCGACTAGCTGCAGAGACTTCTCAGGGACAGCAAATTGGAACAGATGAACTTGACGGATTGCTTTGTGGTGAGACAAATAGCAAAGATACTGAAAGTTCAGGATGCTGGGGGAAAAAGAAGAAGAAAAAGAAATCTTTAGATCAGGTGAGCAATGCTGTTTAACTTTTAACTGTATGCAAAAGACGAGTTGACTATTTTCCTACTTTTATACGTCAGTTTAGTACAGGGCTTGTGGATCATAGTAAATTATTTTTTGAAAGTTTATGAATTTGTAGCAATCAGCATATCTGGAATCTACCTAGACATAGAGAATAGTATAGTCAGTGCAATTGTGTATACACTAGATTTTTGAATAAGACTCAATTATAGCCTAGAGCAGGGGTAGGCAACCTTTTTTGTGCGGCGTGTCGATTTGAATTAAGAAATCAAAGATGAGGTACTCGGAGTGCCGGACAAAAATTGTAAGGCTGACGACCCCTATACTAAAGTCATATAGCACGAATCGAAACACAGAGGTGCTGTCATACTGCGCTCCAGCCACATATGTGCACATGTACTTTTCCATTACAAGTAATATAAGTAAATGTGTAGCCCGCAGTTAGTAGTAAATGTATGTGCCTGGTAGCAGAGTGAGGTAACACCTGTAGGGGGAGACACACAATGTACCTGGATTCTGCATCTATTCCCCAGCTGCCAGTACCTTCACTTTTCTGTAAGAGTTTACGCTCGCTCATTCTGAACGTAAAACTCGTTCAGAGTGAGCGGCGTAAAAAACAGATCCCATTGACTTGAATGGGTCCCAGCATACGCGCGTATCACATTGAAAGTAATAGGTAAAAAAGCCTCCCATTGATTTCAATGGGGAGCACGTGTATGCCAGCACCCATTCAAATCAATGAGATCTGTTTTTTTACGCCGCTCACTCTGAACGAGTTTTACGTTCAGAATGAGCGAGCGTAAACTCCGTGTGCAGGCTCCCTAACGCTGAGGCCCCACATTGCAGAAATGCAGCTTTTTTTGTTGTTGCAGACTTTGCTGCGTTCTTCTGAACCGATGCCAGGGGTGGATTGAGCAGAAGGGAGACATATAAGAAGGTTCCTAGATATTTCCCATATTTTTTTATAGCCATTCTTGACTTTGGCAAAATGTGCAACAAAAATGCAACTCCCCACAACATGGGGCCTCAGCTTTAGGGGAGCAGCACACAACCAGTGACATACTGTCCCGCACTGTAATTGATACGAGGCAGAATGTTACTGGGAGGCAGGGAGTCCTAGCATCATAGATGAGTATACTGCCAGGAGTCCCACTCTGAGCATGAAGTTCAAGCCAGTAAATTTGGCTGATATACAGACCGTGAAACACGGTTGTGTGCTACACTCCTTAGGTCGGGTTCAGACGGGGTTTTTTGATCCGGATTGGCTGAAAACACCGCCTCCCATTGAAATCAATCCACCTTTCTTCAGGTGGATTCTCATTCAGCCACAGACATCTGCCCCGCTGCTGCAGCTCCTGTCTGCCGTGCCAGTGAGATATGCCACGCGTGCCAAGAGCGGCATTCATTTGGGCCTAATCCGGAGCCGAATGCTGCAACTGGATGCCGGTGCACTGCACTGGCATCCAGTCTCGGCTAGCCGGCTTTTGGACCGCAATCTGAGGCGGCCTCCGGGTCAAATTCCGGTCCAAAAAAACCCTGTGTGAACCTGGCCTAAATCCTCCCGCACAAAAAATGGCACGGATGTAGTTTTCACTGACTTATACATGAAAAATGAATTGACAGGGCTGCAAATGCAGTTACATATAGGACAGGTATACGACACATATAGGATCTGCTCCATAATTTTCAGCTCATCAATTTTGGCCCAGACAGACGTACGCAAAAACAACGGCCGTGTGTATGAGTCCTTTAAAATATAATAGTCCACAATATTATCCACAATTGTGGATAAAAAGTCTGGTCATGTGCATTACAGTTTAGTTACTCCACTTTGCTCGGATCTTTCTCTGCTCCTTCTTTTGTGTGCAGGATACACACAGCAGGAGATCTCACTGCAGGCAGAGTCCTGGAGCTGTGTAGTGATAAGCTCCGCCTCCTGATCTCACTTCTTTCCTTTCATTGGTGGGCAGAGGGCAGCCAGTGAAAGGGGAGCCTCCTGAGAGAACTGAAGGGACACGCCACTGCTGCAGCTCCTGTCTGCTGTGCAAGTGAGATATGCCATGCATGCAAAGAGCGGCAGGTGTCATGCGGTAACTACAAATGGCAATGTGCATTTTTGAGTAACGTATTGTTGAAGGAAAGAGCAAGACTGAATGGTGAGGGGGTCATCTAATTACTATATGGAGTCTGTATCAAGCGGTCTAACTTTTACTGTTATGCATAATAGTGCACATGCTGGGCTTCTTCACTGAGAAGCAGAAGCAAATCCTATGGCCAGCCTAAGCGATGTTCCTCGTTCTTTCACTGAGGCAACAGTGAAATCTGTACTGTATTCTATCTAGCATGCATGACTAACAACACTAGAATGACATGCATAGACCTATCTATTTTGAAAACCTGGGGAATTACATGATCGTTTGTCTATGTCCCATAGTGGGACTTAAAAATAAAAATTAACTAAAAACACAAACCACACACATTTTCCAAATAAAAATGCTTTATTCTGTAACAAACCATACAATAAAACTAAAGCATTATTCACACTTCCTGACTTCCGCCGTAATAGTATGATGGATGCTGCATTTTTAGAGATTTTGGCTACTCTGCTACAGATGTAATGTAATGTACAGTGGAGAACTGGAACTAATGAGTTCTGATTGCGGTCCAGGACCCTGCCCCCCAGAGTAAGAAAATTCCCCCCGTACTAGTCCCCATGCCAGTCCTGTACCACCTTTGTTACTAGTCTATGACCAGCTTCAGTAGTAACGTAGCAAAACTCCTATAGACTGCAATATAGTTGTACTACAGTTGTACTACAGTACTATAGGACCTGCAAGGACATGCAGGACTTTTGATCACCAGATTTATTATTTGCGCCTTTTTTAAAAAAGAGCGTCAACCAAAAAAAAAAAAAACTATGCAGAGTTAGCAGATTTAGCATTCAAAACAATTTTTAAATCATATTCAATTACTTGTGTCAAATCCTAAAATGCATTGCTAACTGAAGTGCATAATAGGCATGGCAGCAGACACATTTTAATGTATTCAGTGACATAACTTGTGTATATCGCTTGAGGTTTGTGGCACATTGTAATCTGCTACAGATGACTACAAAGTAACCAATTTTGGAGACATAGTGGTGTGTGTTTATTGTTTTTTGTACATTCCCTTTCTTGTCAAAGTTACACAGAATCAGTGTGTTTCAATATACCGTACACACATTTTTCACCCACTATTGGTGTTTTAGTAAGTACCGTATATACTCGAGTATAAGCTGACCCGAATATAAGCCGAGGCCCCTAATTTTACCACAAAAAACTGGGAAAACTTATTGTCTCGAGTATAAGCCGAGGGGGGGGATGTAGCAGCTGCTGGAAAACTTCAAAAGTTAAAATGGTAAGAGTTTTTGGGTGCAGTAGATGCTGGGGAAGGGGAAGGGGTGTTTTGGTTGTCTCACTGCACCTTCCCTGTGCGTGAGGACTGTTTTTTTTTTCCCCCAACTTGGAATTCAGCCTGGCTCCTATTAACCCCTTACCGACGGAACAGGTGCACTGCAGATCCCCTATATTCAGTAGATCGGTCACTTTCAGACACAGGGATACCTAATGTGTATGTGTTTCACAGTAATTTTCTACTTTTAGATTCTATACATTACTTTTGCGGCTGGTCATAAACTCCCCTCCCCCCCCCCAAAAAAAAAAAAATTATTTTTCTTTTTGCTTGACTCGAGTATAAGCCGAGGGGGGCTTTTTCAGCACAAAAACTGTGCTGAAAAATTTGGCTTATACTCGAGTAAATACGGTAGATCATTTTTATTTTTTTCTTCCCTGCACTGCCTCTTTAAATACTATATATAAATATAGTATTTAAATTAATGTAATAAACATTAACTTTTATTCAATATTTTCTTTACTATTTATGATTTGATAATTTATGCCTCTCTTTCACTTCCTATTTAATTATGACATTTGTGGCTGGTGCACAACAGAGACATACTGCGTCTGAATATGTCAGATTATCCTGGCATTTATTTATGCAAATGGAGCAGGGAGGAGACCTTGATGGTCAGTTTGCAACCCAACAAATTTACTATTCCATAGTTTCTGATTGGCGTAGAATTCTACTCTGGTCCATGGAAGTGTTGCTGAGTTATTCAGAGACCAGAATCAGTGGGTAAATGCATTTAAACTGGTGTTGTGAAAGGCGTTCTTGATAAATTCCCCCCATTATTTGCTTGCTTATTATCTTTCATGGATTTTAGTGAATGACTTGTGACATATTTTTATATTTCTTACCAGTGGGATGGAGTCGGGCCGTTTCCTGATTGTGCAGATCCACCAAAAGGAATCCAAATGCTATGGCATCCTTCAATAGTCAAACCCTACCTCACACTTCTCTCTGAGTGTTCTAACCCAGATACCCTTGAAGGCGCAGCTGGAGCATTACAAAACTTAGCTGCAGGAAGCTGGAAGGTAATTGCATTTTTTTTTTTCAAAAAAAAATAATTATAGCTGTTAAAGGGATCCTATCATTCACACACTATTTTTTTTAGGTACCATGTTGGAATAGCCTTAAGAAGGGCTATTCATCTACTATCTTTCGTCTTCTCCGTGCTGCCGTTCGCCTACAATCCCGTTCTTGTCGTTATGCAAATTAGCTCAAACAGCACTGGGGGGCATCCCCAGTGCTGCGAGAGAACTCTCTCCAGCGCCACCTCTATCTTTGACAGGAGCATCCTCTTCAGCCTCTTCTTCTGGCGGTGGCTTGTAACTTCTAGGCCTCGGGCCTTGAGCAGAGCAGATTGTACTTTAACTTACTCTTAGTAAGTTTGAAATTGTTTTTTAATGACACATTATACTTCATGTTAGTGGAAAACACGAATCAATATTTTTGTGCTTATTTATTTAAAAAAAATAGTAAATTTCAAAATGTGAAATGCTCTGGCTTTCAAACAGATAGTCATATTAACCAAATACATTGATAAATATTATATACCATATCTCTGCTTTATACTGTCATCATCTTTTAACCGTTCTTTAATTTATTTCGGACATTAGAAGGCTTACAAGTGTAACAGAGATTTTCTAGATTTACAAGAAAATTCCCTAAACTAATTTTTTAGGAACCCCTTCAGTTTTGATGGAGATTATAAAGGCCTATATATTAGAAACCCCCCTTAAATCACCTCATTTTCAAAACTGAACCCTTCAAATAATTCAAAACAGCATTTGGGAAGTTTATTTAAGCATTTCACAGTAATTAAAAAAAAAAAATATGGAGGTGAAATTTAGACATTTAATTTTTTTTCGCTAATACTTTAATTTAGCCCTAAAAATAACACATTCACAAAGGGTTAAAGGAGAAAATGCATCTGACAGTTTATCATGCAATTTCTCCCAGGCACAGAAATACCCCACATGTGGGTGTAAACTGGTGTTTGGGCACACGGCAGTGCATGGAAGAGAAGAGAAGGAGCGACACTTGACATTTGAAAAGCAGATTGTGCTGGAATAGTTTTCAGGTGCCATGTCTCATTTGCAGAGCTCCTAAAGTACCAAAACAATGAGAATCCCCCAAAAGTGACCCCATTTTGGAAACTACACCCCTCACAGAATTCATCAAGGGGTATAGTGAGCAGCATTTTGACCCTATAGACGTTTCACAGATTTTACTAACTTTGGGATGTGTAAGTGAAAAATTACTGAAATGTCACTTTATCCCCAAAGTTTTCATTTTCACAAGGGGTTAAAGGAGAAAATGTACCCCATAGTTTGTTAAACAATTACTCATGAATGCTGCAATACCCCATATGTGGTAGTAATCTGCTGTATGGGTACATGAGGGGGCTTGAAAGAGCGCTATTTGAGTTTTGGATGGCAGATTTTGCTGGAATAGTTTTCAGGTGCCATGTCGCATTTGCAGAGCACCTAAAGTAGTTCTACAATGGAAACCCCCAAAAGTGACTCCGTTTTGGAAACTACACGCCTCAAAGAATTTATCAGGGGGTGTAGTGAGCATTAGTATCCCAGACATGAATGTACAGCGGATGGTGAGGAGTGAATATATAAGCTGTGCGGAGTACATTGCAAACACCAAATTCCCTACCATATCCCCATTGGCTCCTATGATCGAGGGGGGGGGGGGGTCAAGCTGGGGGTCACTTCTGGTGTTTTTTCCCTTGTAAATTCTAAATCTGGGGTGTCCCTTGATAATCTCACACAGCTTATATATTCCCTTCCTGCTGCAGCCAGTTGTGTTCTAAATATTTGGTGATTTGGCGGGGTTTTGTCTTCACTTTGCTAGATGCTATATTTTTCTTAATTTTCTGGTGATGTGGCCATATAAGGGCTTGTTTTTTGCGAGATGAGATGTATTTTGTAATGACATCATTTTTGGGTGCCTATAACTTATAGAATAAATTTTATTAACTCTTTCTTGGTAGATTTTTTTTTTAAAAAAAAGCGATTCTGGCATTTTTTTTGCTGTGCAGCGTATATTTATTCTTTGGGTCAGTACGATTATGGTGATACCTCATTTATATTAATTTTTTTTATGCGTTACTAATTCTGCAGTGCAGAAACCCATTTGGGGACATAAATCAATGATTTTTGCATCGCCATCTTGTAAGATGTGTAATGTTTTTATTTTTCGGTTTACAGAGTTGGTTGAGGGTTTATTTTTTGCAGGACAACTTGTACTTTTCATTGGTACTGTTTTGAGTGTATGTCTGACTTTTTGATCACTTTTTATAGCATTTTATGTAAGTCAAAATGTGCAAAAACCTTTATTTCCATTTTTTTCAGGTTTTTTTTTCCCCAAAGTTCACCATGCAGGTTAAATCATTGTTTCTGTTTTATTGTACAGGTTGTTACGGACGCGTTGATACCAAACATGTATTGTTTTTATTAATATTTTGGTTTTTCTTTATATAATTCATTTTAAATAGGAAAAGGGAATTTTGGGGGCTTTATAACTACCGTATATACAGTCATGGCCAAAAGTTTTGAGAATGACACAAATATTATATTTTCACATGATCTGCTGCCCTCTGGTTTTTATGTGTGTGTTGTCAGATGTTTTTATCACATACAGAAATATAATTGCAATCATATTATGAGTAACAAAAGCTTATATTGACAGAATGAGTTAATGCAGCAAGTCAATATTTACAGTGTTGACCCTTCTTCTTCAGGACCTCTGCAATTCACCATGGCATGCTCTCAGTCAACTTCTTGACCAAATCCTGACTGATAGCAGTCCATTCTTGCACAATCAATGCTTGCTTTTTGTCAGAATTTGTAGGTTTTTGTTTGTCCACCCGTCTCTTGATGATTGACCACAAGTTCTCAATGGGATTAAGATCTGGGGAGTTTCCAGGCCATGGACCCAAAATCTCTATGTTTTGTTCCCTGAGCCATTTAGTTATCACCTTTGCTTTATGGCAAGGTGCTCCATCATGCTGTAAAAGACATTGTTGATCGCCAAACTGCTCTTGGACGGTTGGGAGAAGTTGATCTTGGAGGACATTCTGGTACCATTCTTTATTCATGGCTGTGTTTTTAAGCAAGACTGTGAGAGAGCCGATTCCCTTGGCTGAGAAGCAACCCCACACATGAATGGCTTCAGGATGCTTTACAGTTGGCATGAGACAACACTGGTGGTAGTGCTCACCTCGTCTTCTCCGAATAAGCTGTTTTCCAGATGTCCCAAACAATCGAAAAGGGGATTCATCAGAGAAAATGACTTTACCCCAGTCCTCAGCAGTCCACTCCCTGTATCTTTTGCAGAATATCAGTCTGTCCCTGATGTTTTTTCTGGAGAGAAGTGGCTTCTTCGCTGACCTCCTTCAGACCAGGCCTTGCTCCAAGAGTCTCCGCCTCACAGTGCGTGCAGATGCACTCACACCTGCTTGCTGCCATTCCTGAGCAAGCTCTGCACTGCTGGTAGCCCGATCCCGCAGCTGAAACACTTTTAAGAGACGGTCCTGGCGCTTGCTGGTCTTTCTTGGGCGCCCTGGAGCCTTTTTGCCAACAATGGAACCTCTCTCCTTGAAGTTCTTGATGATGCGATAGATTGTTGATTGCTGCACGTGTTTCTTTAGAGATAACCATGGTTAACAGAAGAGAAACAATGATGCCAAGCACCAGCCTCCTTTTAAAGTGTCCAGTGGTGTCATTCTTACTTAATCATGACAGATTGATCTCCAGCCCTGTCCTCATCAACACCCACACCTGTGTTAATGGAGCAATCACTGAAACTATGTTAGCTGGTCCTTTTAAGGCAGGGCTGCAATGATGTTGAAATGTGTTTTGGGGATAAAGTTCATTTTCTAGGCAAATATTGACTTTGCAAGTAATTGCTGTTAAGCTGATCACTCTTTATAACATTCTGGAGTATATGCAAATTGCCATTAGAAAAACTGAAGCAGTAGACTTTGTAAAAATTAATATTTGTATCATTCTCAAAAATTTTGGCCATGACTGTAGGCTTGCAATATAAGTGTATTCCGAGTCTATAATATAGAACCAGCGATTATCTCTGATTGCTGATTCTAGTGTCCTTATAGGACCAAGAAAAAAATGTAAAAAAAGTTACAAACATGCCTGACATGCCTTTTCCAGCGTGATGGAGCACCTTGCCATAAAGCAAAGGTGATAACTAAATGGCTCAAGGAACAGAACATAGAGATTTTGGGTCCATGGCCTGGAAACTCCCCAGATCTTAATCCTATTGAGAACTTGCAGTCAATCATCAAGAGACGGGTGGACAAAAACCTACAAATTCTGACAAAAAGCAAGCATTGATTGTGCAAGAATGGACTGCTATCAGTCAGGATTTGGTCAAGAAGTTGATTGAGAGCATGCCAGGGAGAATTGCAGAGGTCCTGAAGAAGAAGGGTCAACACTGCAAATATTGACTTGCTGCATTAACTCATTCTAACTGTCAATATAAGCTTTTGTTACTCATAATATGATTGCAATTATATTTCTGTATGTGATAAAAACATCTGACAAACACACACAAAAACCATAGGGCAGCAGATCATGTGAAAATATAATATTTGTGTCATTCTCAAAACTTTTGGCCATCACTCTATAAAGGAAGTCAGGCTGTGCAGACGCATAGCCTGACTTCCTCATTACCCGGAAGGATCAACCAGGTATTTGGGGGCTTCTAGCAGCCTGAGGGTGCCGGGGGGTCGGGCAGATAGATTACACAAACCTTTGGATGCCGCCGTCATGTTTGACGGCGGCATCCAAGGGGTTAAAACTCAACAACAGAGCTCAGCTCCAATGGGGGATTAAAGAGCAGGGTGTTAGAAACAGCTAACACCGGCTCCTAATGCCACCTGCAGCATTCGGAGTCTCTGACAAACCCCTAAGATGCCACAATCTCTATTGATCACAGCATTTTAAGAGTTAAACAGCGGAAATCGGCTGTTAAATACAGGGTTAAACAGTGAGGATCAGCTGTTAGATACAGTCAGGCTCCCATGGTGATTGCACGGGCTCTGCTTCTGAGCCCCTGGGATCACCATCACGTACATGCACGTGGGGATGCAGTAAGTAACCACATTCTCCCACGAAAATGTAAATGAGAATGCGTGAAGGGGTTAAAGAGTACCTACATTTCCGGTCCAAATCTTTTTTAGGTTATTAGATGAACTTGAAAGCTTAAAGGGGTTGGCCACTTTCAGACCAATATTGACAAACAAATGTACAATAAAAATATATATAATTTTCCAATATACTTTCTGTATCAATTCCTCACGGTTTTCTAGATCTTTGCTTGCTGTCATTCATTCTGTTTCTTCTAGAGGATAAAATTCTGACCATGGTCATGTAATTTACTGTCCATGGTCATGGACAGAAGCTGGCCCATGGGCTTTAGCTCCAGGCCGCCATCTTTAAAGATCCATTATTTGCCATATTATTACAGTGGATATTAGAAAGGGTTTAATGACATTGACTGTATGTTTGGGGTCATTGTTTGTATCAACAAGGAGTTCTCACAGTGTGACTTCTATACTTCTATATTATTTTTGTGGTGAGAAGCTGAGCCACTGGATGTGTAGTGCAGCTGTAGGTAACAGCTATGAGTTGTGATAGTAGAGTGCACAGCTGTTAGCCCCTTTACATGCCACAGTTGCATGCAAAGGCAGCACCTAAAGTGTTGTACACTGGCAATCCTTCCATTCTTTTACCGATTGGTGTTCCCTGTGATGTTGTAGTTGGGTGCCATTCATTTGTCAATCAAGACCCTGTTATTGCAGTAGATTTATTGCAGACTATAAAAAAACTAAATATTAAATCACACCCTTTCACCATTTTATGTAACATGAATAAATAAAAAATACCCATAATTGGTATTCTCATTTTCAAAAATGCCTTAAACAATGTTATGGTTAAAAACTACAACTTATGTTGTAGAACAGAAATCTAAAAAAGTTATGAGAGTCGTAATATGGGGATGTGAAAAAAATGGTATTGCTGTATTTGTAACAACACACAGAATAAAGGTAGTACAGTAAGTCATTTTTTTTTTTTTACCCCACACAGAACTTTTTTTTCCTTTTCGCAGTACATTATATATTAAAGATGAAATGTTTCCATTACAAAATAGAACTTGCCCCTCAGAAAGTAATGTTAATTGAGAAATACAAAAGTTATGGCTCTTGGAACGTTGGAAGGATATACTAAAGGTAAAAGAATGAAAATTGGTTTGGTCCTGATAGAGTTAAGGAAGGTTTTGAGGTCTGTCTACTGGTTGTGAATAGAGATGAGCGAACACTGTTCGGATCAGCCGTTCCGAACAGCACGCTCCCATAGAAATGAATGGAAGCAACTGGCACGGCGACCGGCCGCTGGCAAAGTGTACGTGCCACGTGCTTCCATTCATTTCTATGGGAGCGTGCTGTTCGGAACGGCTGATCCGAACAGTGTTCGCTCATCTCTAGTTGTGAATAATAATTTAGTTGCATTTTATGTGATTGCAGTTAAATACAGAAATGGAACTTATTGCTATATTGCTTAATATTTTCATTTTTACTATTTCTAGTGGTCTATTTATATCCGAGCTGCTGTCCGCAAAGAAAAAGGTCTACCAATTTTGGTTGAGCTCCTTCGAATTGATAATGATAGAGTGGTGTGCGCGGTTGCCACTGCTTTAAGGAATATGGCTTTAGATGTGAGAAATAAAGAACTAATAGGTAAGATTTCTTTTTTTTCTTTTTTTTTTTTATTTATATCAACAGAGGAAGCACATGTAAAACAAGTCCATAAGTTCATTCAAGATAACATTCGGCATCTCAAATCAAAATATCTATCAATGTACACTTTAAAGAGAAAAAAAAATACTCATACTTAAATTATAGACAATCAGTCTTTTTCTCATCCATAAGAGCTTCTTCCTGGAATTTTCAAAAATATTATAAAGAAAAATTGAAATAAAAAATGGAGAGACCCCCTCCCGTTCCCGATCAGTAATGAGAAATGTAAGAGTTGTCCTTTGTCCCTTCTGATTTATTTTTTCGCACTGTGTGCAAAATTAGGATGAAGTCAGATGTCCATGGTCTCAGGATATCAAAATTGCAGCCTATGCAAATGACCTTCTGTTTTTTTGTAACAGATCCTTCTATCTCTTTCCCTTTTGGTAGAGTTGCACACAATCCAACAGGTTGAACACTTTGAAATTAATTTTCAGAAGTTGAAGGCCCTCAATGTGTGACTCCCTCTATCCTCTGTGCCCACCTTTATTAACACCTTTGCATTTGGCTGTGCTCATGAGGCTATTGATAGGCTATGGAAGCCTAGATATCTTATAGAAACTGGTCGTCAGATATCACTTAACCTTACCAAGGTCAATTAAATCAGGCTTGATGAGATAGTTAAAGGGCCTTCACAAGTGGATTGAGGGATGCGCTTTTTATAAAATCAATATCTTTCCCCATCCTCTTTACCTCCTTCAATCCCTCCCCATATGAGTTCCCTAAACTACGCTATCCAGTTCTGACCAGGTTCGTCTAGGCTAATAAACCAGCAGAGCTCCCTATTTTTGTTCCCAAAAGCGAATGGGGGCCTGGCACTTCCAGACCATCGCAGGCACCTCGAAGCTGCCCAACTACAATTCATGTTCCTGACTGATATTGCCATGGATCAACTAAACAATAAGTGTTGCTTAAACAGCCTTTCTCACGTATCCCCCTCTACCTACTTCCTTGGTTTGTCTTCCCCCTCACGTGGCGCTCAAATCACATCCGACAATAGGCCCCATACTTGGGAATTTAAGTTATCTTTTACTGATAGAATTGTTTTGTTCAGTCCATCTTCTATGTTTCCAATCCTGAGTAACCCACATTTCTTAACAGGTTTGTCCCATGGTCATGCACAATACACTTCGCCACAGGAATAACTGACCTAAATATATAGAGTCCTTCATCTCACTCAGTTTCTGTCCTCTCTTACCTTGTCTCAAGGCTTTGACAGACTTTTGATTCTTTTTGAAAAAACCTGTCCTGGGACTGGTCCATATAAGAATTCTCTGTTAAGCAGCGTTCACATTGCCGCTGCTTGCGAGCGCTCGGCTTTAAAACCCATTCATTTGAATGGATTTTCAAAGGTGACTGCCCATGATCGTTTTCAGGCTCTCCGCCTGGTGTCCATTTTTTTTCTGCAGACACAAAGTCCTCCATGTAGGATTTTGTGTCCGCGGAAAAAAAAGCGGAGACCAGGTGGAGAGGCTGAAAACGCTCACGGCGGGCAGCTGTGAAAACCCATTCAAATAAATGGGTTTTAAAGCTGACCGCTCACAAGCTGTCTGCTGTCCGATTTCTTACCGGTTTGCTCCGGTGAAGGTTCCCGTCGCACGTGTACACTGAGCTGAATCAGCTGTTTAAGAGGCTAAGAAAAGGAAGTCTGCATACATCATCTGTCACATGACGTATATAAGTGACAGCTTCACAATAAGAAATATCACAACATCAAACAAAGAAAAGGCAAAAACACCACACAGAAACCAAAAACAGTTGTTAGTATGTACCAACCCCTCAGTTTCTATATAAATATATAACCTAACTTTGCTTATTCCTGGAATAGTCTCATTAAAGGGCAGCAGAAAAGAGATCCTTAGAGCTTCAAGTCAACAATATGTCCCTATTGGTTCCTTCTTTCCAATCCACTAGACTCCACATGAAGTCTGCCCTCAAGGACCCTATTAACCTCAATTTGGTTAGCCAATGATGGTTTCATGATGTTCCTCTTTGTATTTTATATTTTGTATTTTGATTACAGGAATATAAATTAATTTATCTTGTTGTTCTTAATAAATACTTCAGTTAAGGCCTTTCACCACAAACAGGCGCCAGACTATTTTTTTCAGGTTATAGTTGTACCAGGGTCTTCCATCCCTTAAGGTTTCATGCACATGAATGTGTGATTTGTCACGTTTTCACAGGTAGCACACTGCTTATTATCATGGGTCTGTGTATGTGGATGTGAGTTTAGGGCAAAACTCAGGACAGGGTCTACAAACGTCTTTTTTTGTGGACCTGGATCACTGAAGGAAATCATGGGGTCTGTGGAGGCACGAGTGGCACATATCTGCCATCTGTGTTGTTTTTCCATGGACACGTTCGTGCGCATTTAGATTATGTCAAGAGATCTCCCTTTAGTTGTGATGTGGATACTGCTGGCTATAGTGAAATTTATTTTTTTTTTCAGTTTCTTTGATTCATTTCTAGTCCCAGTCAATTTATCTCCCAGCAACGTAGTCACTGGGAATAAAAGGGAAGTCTTTTGAAACAGGGTTGAGTATAGAGTGTAGCTGACATCAGTGATGTCACCATTTGGCAGGCCCATGGTGTATGCCACATAATCGCTAGACTATTGCAGGCCCTTTACACATTTTAACTTAACAAAAGTTTAAAGTTTGATGCAAATATCATGATGCATTTTCACAATATGCTAAATATATGGGAATATTAGATGAATGATTTAAGTATATCTTTATATGCAATTTATTCTTTTTTTTTATTTCAGAGACCTCTATCAATGATTTATTATATGTAGTTGTTCCCGAATATAACTGTGTTGCTTTTAAATGTAGGGAAATATGCTATGCGAGACTTGGTACACCGTCTTCCTGGTGGAAACAACTGCAACACCTTAACTAGCAAGACTATGTCCGATGACACAGTTACTGCAATCTGCTGTACTCTACATGAAGTCATTACTAAGAATATGGAGAATGCTAAAGCCCTACGAGATGCAGGAGGCATTGAAAAATTAGTTGCCATTTCAAAGAGCAAAGGAGACAAGTAGGCAAAGTTTCTGTTTAATAGTTTGTGTAATTGTGCTTTTCTGTTTAAGGTAGTTCTTGACATATTAGGGCATAACATATTCTATATGTAGGTTGTATACTTCCATGCAACCTTTCATTATTAGTCATTTATTCTTACCACCAGTTTTACATTTGTTAGAAATGTGTATAAAAAAACAACAAAAAAGAGGCAAAAACAGTATTTAGCTTCAAAAAAATATTTATTGAAAGATATCAAAAAAGGGCAAAACAGAAGTCAAATAAGACAAGCTTATGATCAGTGCAGACCTGGAGGGAGAAAAATAAAAACAGAAGAAACAATTGCCAACATAGAAGGGGAGCAAAAGAAAACAGGCAGGGGGAAAGGGGGGGGGGCTAGTTAGCTCTATAATGCAGTGAGTTAAAGATAAAATGGGGGAATGAAGCTGTCCAGAAAAAGATTGGGGGCGTGAGAAACACTCCTTTAAGTCGTGTTTCCCGATCACAGCTGAAGACAATATGGAAAGCCCCGGGATGTTGGATTTATTAACCCATGGAGTCCGAAACTTGTAACATAGTGGAGGAGTATCTGAGATGATGGTATTAATTTGCTCGAGCATGATGGTGTCAACTCGTTGAACCACATCTGGCAGGTATAGAATCTCTTGCAATTGAAGATAATATGACTGCAAGTCACCATAAAAATATACTGGAGCAATTTATGTTGGACGTATTTAAGATTAGCCAGATGAAGGCTCAGTAGAAAGACTGGAGCAGACAACAGGAATGACTGACTGAGAAGCCGTTGTGTCATCTAAATGTGATGGGTAGGACCAACAGATATGGAGAATGGTGCCTAGAGTGTTACATCTTCTAAAATAGAGAGGTGAGACTGTGGGGTCGAAACTATGGAGTCTATGGGGACCAAATAAGTCCTTTGCAGGGTTTTAAGAGAAGACTCCATAAGAGTGACCTACCAACTGCCTTTGCTGATGGATGTTCAACAGTTATTCCCCTGAGCAAGGGTCAAAAACAATATTTAAAGAGGATGTACGCCCCTGTGCAGGAGATATCGGTGCACTGTCACTGCTGTCCCCTTCCCCTTCCTGCCAACAGTACTCTTCCACAGTTTTGTATTGTCATAAGGGGTGTTCCCCGCACTTCTGGTGGGGATTTCTCAGGCACTCGGGCGCATACTGTCAAAGCTGACAGTGCGCTGTCAACTTTCCAGCGGTATATAAAACTGCCAATACCAGAGGACATGAAAGGTCCTTTTAATAAGATTTTTATTGGATTTACACCAATCCTTAAAGGGGATGTTCGGGATAAATTGATCTGTAGAATCTAAGCTACTCTCCCTACCCCATCATACTTACCTGTCTTCCTGTCCATATCTTTTGGGCACGGGACGTTACTTCTGGGCAGCTGACACCACCTCTTCTTGAGGTATGCTGGCCTCCCACACCTGCACAATAGAGTCAGAGTGCCATCTATCTAGAACAGCTGAAGTTCAAAGCCCAGAAGGTCCGGCCCCTGTCCCGAAGACAGGTAATTATGTCTTACCTGGGGGGGGGTGAGTTAGTGAGGAAAGACTAGTAGTGGGTGGGCTAGCTAGGGAAACAGGAAGGGGGTGTGAGTGAGAAAAGAAAGGGGAGGGAGTGAAAGAGAGAGGGGGAGGAATCCCCACTGAGACAAGGCATCATGGTAGTTGTAGAAAAACAGAACAGGAAGCTACCCATGTAAACAACTGCAGAAGAGCGACCAGAGAATAGCACTAACCAACCTTTTTTGCAAAATAATTTTTTATCCAGAAAACCACCTAGGTCAAATGTCTTGTTTATTTTATCTTTCATTAATCCGATTTATGCCTAATAAATATAAATAGTCTTTTTAGTCTTTTTGTAAATGTTTGAGGTACTTATTAAAAGGGTTATCCCTACACAAAATATATTTCTAAAAAGTGTTGCACTGCATTGTTTTTAATTTAACAAACCCCACTCAAATACTTTTTATATAATTTTATCTTGCAAAACAATGTACTTGCTGCTAGTTTACATATGCTTCCGAATCTGTTAATTTCTGGCGGCTTCATCTGTCTGTAGCAGAAAACACAGAGGCTACATCCCATTATTGTGTCACAGCTATTCACCCTTCCAGCATTGTCCACTGTTGCACCATCCCATCCAATCTCAGCTCCCTGTGCAGGGAGATAGGCTGTGATAGGAGATGGTGTGGCAGTGGAGAATGTTGGAAGGGTGAATGGCTATGAAACAAGGATCAGAGAGATAGGAGGAGGGGATGAGGAAAGCAGAAGTACGTTGTACACAGGTTATCAACATATGCATATAGCTAAAATAGTGTCTGCATCCCTACTTTACTGTCTGATCCAGCTGTCTGCTACATGTTTATGTTGATAACCTGAGCATAGACACAAATGAACGGAAAAAATAAATAAATAGGAGGAAATTTGGAAAACTATGTCCCTATCCTGACTGACCCTAATAATTCCCGTCCTGAAAAAAACTAAGAAAAGTGGTCGGGAAAATCTGAAGAGCTGTTATGGGCTTCAAAAACTTAGAAGTAAATGTAATTCTGGTTTATCAATGCCAGAGTCAACACCCCATCAAGTCTAGACTTGTAGAACAACTTTAGGGAGGGGCCACGGACTTCAGAAATTTCCTGTCAAAGGCCACATCTGAATTTTAATTTAAATCCTTATAAAATGTATACTGCTCTATATGATATGAGTAAGAGAAGTGCATGGTCTTTCTTCACAGGAAGTAGCTACTGCCCTAGTGTAGTGTGCTCTAAAACCTTCAAGGGGGAACAAAGACAAGGAAGAATAAAATAAATAAATGTCTAATTCCATCCACCTAGCAATGTAAGATAAAGAAGCTATGAGGCCCTTCTTTTTTCTCTCAAACTGTAAAAGTAAATTTTCATCTCTCTGCCCGTAAGATGTAACCTTAATGTATTGAATAAGCACCTTCTGACATCAACACAGTGGAACTTTTCCTTCCCTGGGTTCTTAGGGTTAGGACAGAAGGACTACAAAGTGATTTCTATGGAATTCGGAAGCTACCTTTAGCAGAAAAAATAGTAAGAGCTTGATTGGGACCTTGTCTTCTGCAATGACTGTGTAGGCAGGTTGCCTGAATCTCAGAAATCATTTTGGCCGATTTTATTGTCAGGAGAAAAGACACTTGATGCTTAGAAATGTAATAGATAAATCCTCAATGGATTCAAAGAGAGACTGTGAAAGAGATGTCAAAACTATATTAAGGTCCTAGTGGGAAAGCTTCTGTGGTAAGGTTTAAGAAAATGTCGACAATAAAACACTTAACCCATAATCGATCAGCCAAACTAAACAAAGGATTTATTTAAAAGTCCAGATTGCAGAGTTAAAGTGGTAGTTCTAATATGTTTATCAAGGCTTGTCTGTAAAAAAAATAAATCTAAAATAAGAGGAATGTTAGGTGAAGACAAGCAGTCCTGCTCTGAACTTGCAAACCTACCTACCAACTCCATCTCAATGGCTAGCAATTCCTTGTAATTTGAGGACTGACTTCTCAACCCCAAGGGCCAACTGTCCTGCCAAAATTTCTCCACTAGGTTGGGCACTCCATCCACAGTGACTAGCATCTGTGGTTAGAATCTGTGGAAAGGGATCGCCCACGGGACTCCCAATCTTAGATTCTCCAGGTTCAAAAATCATAGCATGGACTCTCATCAAGGAGGAAATATGAAACTTAAGGTTTAGAGATTCTGGGGACCCATCCCAGACCTTTAGAATTCCCTGCTGTAGAGGATGGCAATGGAAGAGAGACATTTTTTTTTACTGCTGGTAAGGTAGAGGTCATTATGCCCAATACTGACATTTCCTGTTTGATAGCACGTCTGTGAGAGAGGAAACGGTTGGAAATCCTCTCTTTGACTATTATTGTCTTCTCTGATGTTAGAAAGATTTGCCTGGAGAAGTCTAGTTGAATTCCTAGAAAGGTCTTGATTACATCTGGTAAAAGGGAGAATTTTTCTTGGAGAATTTTTCTTGATTTATACTCCAGCCTAATTTCTCTAAGGTCATGCAGAGAAGGTATTGATGGACTATTGCATCACTAAAACAAGACAAAATCTGAGATGTGCTAGTACATTTGCCACAACCTTGGTGAATATTCTGGGGGCTTGAGAAACCCCAAAGGGAAAATCCCAGTATCGAAGATGGACAAAGGAGTTCTTTATGCAAACTGCCAGCCTCAGGTGCCCGAGAGGACGCATGAATTGTAATGTGATAATAAGCATTCTCTAAGTCCAGGGAAATCATGAGACAATTTGGATAGATGAGGTTTACTGTTGAGACAATTGTTTCCATCCTAAAACCCATGGACTTGCGGAAATGCCTGCCCATGCTTGAGCGAAAAGGGCCAATCTTCCCCCCCTATAGAGACCTGGCGTCATTGCTGAGGTTCTTTACTTAATTTCTCCTCATGTGAAAAAAAAGAGACTGTGCTGGCTGTGGAAGACTTCTTGGACTTGGGAAATCTAGATCTGATTTTACGAAAAGGCTTCTGCTTTTTTCTGAAAGAACCTATACTAGAAAACATTCTTTTGTATGATCTCATTCTTTGCATTCTTTCATCTCATTCTTTTCAAGGAGATCATCCAGAATAGAACTAAAAAGCATCTTCCCTTCACAAGGAATGCCACAAAGTCTACTTTTATACCCTAAATCCCCTCTTTCCTATGATTTAAGCCATAAAACTCTCCTATCTGAGCTGAAGAGGGCTCCGCTGCAGTCCTAGCCAACAGTCTAACATCATGCATGGCATTGGCCATAAAGTTCACCACTTTCATAAAAGAGGGAATAGAGGCCAACTCCTCTATTCCTCACGGTTTTCTAGATTTCGGCTTGCTGTCATTCATTCTGTTACTTCTAGAGGATCAAAGTCTGACCATGGTCATGTGATTTACAAATGAATTGTGTGGGCAGTGTGTGGCAAGCACACGGAGCCCATTGTAGTCTATAGGCTCCGTGTGCTTAAATGCACAGCGCTTGCATTAGCGTTGGTATTCCGTTCGGGGGGGTCTCCATGCGGATTCCTTGCGGACGGAATACAATCGCTAGTGTGAACCAACCCTTAGACCCACTTTGGGTGAGCAATGTACATAGTATGGCTGAAAAACTACTTGTGTCAATCAAGTTCAACCAAGAGATGGGAAAGGTCATAACTGAGGTGATGAATGAAGGAGATAGTTATTTTATACATTTACATAAGTTTTATTGATAGTTTGCTGTAAAAAGACATTTAAGGCATTTTTGAAGGTCTCTGATGTTGCTAATGTGACCAGCTCCAAGGGTAGACTATTGAGTAGTCCCTACAGTGAAGAAGCCTTGTGTCTGGAGAGTAAACCTTTTTACTCCTGCTAAAGCTTAGCAAGCTGCAGTTGAAAAACGCTACGTAAAAGATAGTGGTGTAAACGCATAGCGTTTTTTTCTGCAGCATTTTCACAGAAAGTACACATAGTTTTCCTCTCTGGACTTTCTTCTTCTAGTATGCACATGCAGAAAATGCCAGCATTTCCATAAGTGTAATTAAAAGATTAATTGGCATGCTTTGATTTGCAAAAACCCTTGCAGGGTTAAGTGATGCAGCTAAGTGATGTAGGCTAAAGCTACATGGAGACAAGTTCACACAGGGTTTTTGGGCCAGAATCCAGCTCAAAAAACCGCCTCCCATTGAAATCAATGGGAGCTGGTCATTTCCTTTTTCCATGAGCGGTTTGTTCCCGCTCACGGAAAAAAGAAGCGACCTGCCCTTTCTTCAGGCGGATGTCCACTTCGCGAAACCTCCCTCCCGACTAGACCCATTTATTTGGGCCTAATCTGGAGTGCATGCCACGACTGGATGCCGGTGCACTGTACCGGCATCCAGTCGCAGCTAGCCGTTATTTGGACTGGAATCTGAGGCGGCCTCCGTGTCAAATTCCGGTCCAAAAACCTCATGTGAACTTACCCTGAGGGTCTATGTTCTCTATTAGCTACTAAAATCCTAAATAATATTCTCATTTATAGACTGCAATACATTGTATATACTGATATACCTCTATTTCTACGTTTAACCCATTATAAAAATTGCAATAAATGAAACGCCGGCAAAATTGAACCTGAAAAACTACATAAGAAATGGAAAATTATTTACATTTACAGTATTCTGATAATTTACCATAGACAAATTGTTCTTGTGATTTCTAAATTGTTCTGGTTTATATTTACCTTATTTTATCACAGGCATTCACCCAAAGTAGTAAAAGCGGCATCTCAAGTCCTGAACAGCATGTGGCAATACAGAGACCTTAGAAGTCTTTACAAAAAGGTAGGTCTTTTTATTTATTGATTTGTATTCTTTTTAGCTTGTACCATTTACTGTAGCATATATTAATATGACTTTTTGTTATTCGGTGTGAAAATGTCTGCAGTAGACTAGTTATTGTATTAACTACCGTTACAGTAACTGTCACAGGATGAGAGAAACACACTTTAACAGCAATATAGTGACTGATGCAGATGGGGCTTTCTCTGTCATGTTTATTTACGTTTCTAACAAGAGAAAAAGTTGTACCTGTAGGACAAATAAATTGAATTACATTGATTGGGAACGGACTGAAAGGGCTTAGTAATAGTACAGCACTGTAATCCACCTGTGACATTACTTCTGGCACTCGGCTCTGTTACACAACCAAGGTGCGCGACTAGTCTCCTGAGTTTGAAGATGCCCCGACTCCAGTGGATTAACCCCCTAGATACCATGTTTGTGCCCCTACATGCCATTCGGATTCCCAGCAATAAGATCGTAGGGTTGGAGAGATTGCCACTGTAGCTAGGAGGATGGGCAACTGCCTATGCACTTTACTAACTGGACAAAGTTGTCATGTCCTTTATAATGCAGTGTAAACGCTGTAAAAATAAAATGCAAAAAATTATGATGGTATTGTGGGTTTTTTCATATGGACCCCCAAAAAAGTTAATAAAAGTTCATCAAAATATTATATGTACCTCAAAATGGTACCAAATGAACAACTCTTCATGCAAAGAATAAGCCCTCACTTAAGTACGTCAACAGAAAACAAAAAAGTTATGAATTTTGAAGGTAGGGAAGGAAAATATGAAAAAAGTCACCAAGCAATAATGTACAAACTACTCTGCATCCTTAAGGAGTTAAAGTCCCTTGCTCTCATCCTATGACAGATGAGAGCAACAGGCTATATTAAAGGTAGTGTAAATACACCCTTAAAGGTATTATCTAGACATAGAAAAACAAGGTAGTTTTCTTCCAAAAACATTGCCTTACCTGCCCATTCATAGTGTTAGAGTGCATTCACACTGAGTAAACGCTAGCTTATTCTGAACGTAAAACACGTTCAGAATAAGCGGCGTCTAAAGCAGCTCCATTCATCTCTATGGGAGCCGGCATACGAGTGCTCCCCATAGAAATGATTGGGCTGCTTCTTTCACTCCGAGCAGTCCCATTGAAGTGAATGGGGAGTGCCGGCGTGTACGCTCCGGCATGAGCAGAGCTTGCCGTATACGCCGGCACTCCCCATTCACTTCAATGGGACTGCTCGGAGTGAAAGAAGCAGCCCATTCATTTCTATGGGGAGTGCTCGTATGCTGGCTCCCATAGAGATGAATGGAGCTGCTTTAGACGCCGCTTATTCTGAACGTGTTTTACGTTCAGAATAAGCTAGCGTTTACTCAGTGTGAATGCACCCTTACAGCGCAGCCTCATTGAAGTGAATGGGTCTTAGCTGTTCAACGAAAATTAACCTGTGGATACGTTTTGTTTTCAGAAATAAGTAGCTATTTATTCTGGAGAAACCTTATAAGATTATGCTGTTATTCGTATTGCTTAATATACCATGTAAAAAGAGTACACTTACTTAATATGAGATTAATATAGAATTACTCCCAACATCAGTTTCAGTTTCTCAAAGACCTTTTGTTCTTTTGTCACACATTTAGCAATGCAGATATTGTAATGTTATGTATGTACAGTAGTTGAACAGTATAATAAAATAGTTTAGACTGTGATATTGAAAATGTATCATGTTGCGTATTTTTGAAGTCAGTTTTGCTAGAGGCAACATTGCTGTTATTTTTCAGAAAATGTTTCAAAATGTTGCACAGTGTTGATTATCTGCATTTTTCAATATGTCTAGAGATTTGTTTTCAATTTTTACTCTACCTTCCTACTAGATAAAGGCTCGTTCACTTCTGTGCCCGGTCTCCGTTCGTACAGGTTTCCGTTTCCTGCACAAAACAGAGCAGGAGATGGAAAGCTGCAGGACTCTTTCAAACTCATTCATTTGAATGGGTTTGAAAGATGTATGGCCGTGAGCGCCGGTGAGCATTTTATGCTCTCCGCCGCAAAACCGTTTTTTTTAAACCGGACACAGAGTCGGACATGCAGTACTCTGTGTCCAGTTTAAAAAAGCGGTTTCGCGGCGGAGAGCATAAAACGCTCACCGGCGCTCACGGCCGGACCCGGTGTGACAGGTTTCCGTCTTCTGCATGCAGAAGACAGAAACCTGAAAACGGAGTCCGGATGCTAGTGTGAACCCAGCGTAAGTTTGTGCAAAATTGTATGCATTTCATTAATTTGTCTAAATCCTGGCTATGCAGCAAGCCATGCGCATTTTATCACTTTAGGCTCAGTTCACATCAGCTCTTGTACTCCGTTCAAGGATTCCATTCCCCTCTCCGTATTTTTTTGTCCTTTTCAGATGGAAGCCAAATGGAAATCACACAGTCCCTATTACAGTCTATGGGGTTACTAGGTTTCCACTGGTAACCGTTTTTTTTTAAGCATATTAGGTTTCCGTCAGGGGGGTCACCAATGCTGATTTGAACCTAACCTAAGTTTTACAAGTTAATGTGCTACATTTTATCCAAGTAGTTAAAGTTTACCTTCAAATACTGCCAGCAATATCATGAATGTGAGTCTCTTGTACTCTCTCTGCACAGAGCAATGATTTTGTAGATGCGCTGCTACTTAACTTGCGTCTATAAGACTGCCAGTGATAGCCAAGTACACCAGTAGTCACATAGGAAACATTGCTCCAATCTGTTCTTGTGATCAGTGTGGGTCCCAGGGGTCAGACACCCACCAATCCCCAACTTATCCCCCCGTCTTGTGGATACAGGACAACTTTGTAAAGTTAAAGTAAACCCTTTTACTAAATATGGCAAACAGCAGATACTGTAAGACATTATGTTGGGAAAAAAATAGTATAAAGATAAATGTTCCCCTTTCTGTGTTGAGTAATTTTAGTTTACTTCTTTGCTGCTTCCTCATAGTGTAGTGACCAGTAATCCCAGTATCTTTTGTTTTCATGTAGCTTTGTCAGTTTACGGGAAAATGCTATTTTATATATGCTAAGTGTATTTTTATACTTTTATTGTTTCTGGTCTGCAACTGGTGGTTCTCCTATTGTTGTTTGAGCAGGGCCGCCAATGGGGGAAGACTGGGCAATTGCCCAGGGTTCTTGTCCCCAGCCTGAAGCTGTTGACTCAATATTTAGAAATATAAAACACATGTTTACTCACCATTCCTGGGCATCGAGTATCATCTTCTAGCAATTTCTGGCCTTTAGCTGACATCACACGTTCTGAACACCACTAATCAGGCCTGTGATTAGGCCTCAGTGGTTACGTAGGGCGCATTGGCATCTGGAATGCGTGACGTCAGTCACAGACCTGAAGAGGAAGCCAGTAGAGACAGCAAAGCAAAACGAGGATCCCCAGGAGAAGTAAGGCACGGTGACTATAACTCTTTGTTATTTTCCCTCACCTTCTCTGGGTCTTCAATTATTATACTCTGGGGAGAGAATAATAATAGAACTGAAATGAATGTGTGAACCTCATGACTATTCGTCAAAAAGAGTTTTGCCAGAAGCGGCTCAGGCTCTTCGGAGTATACTATAGTGTGTGAGGCCACTGTGGAACATTATACCGGGGGGCAGGTCTGGGGAGCATATTATTTTATGTGGGGCCACTGTGGAGCATTATACTGGGGGGGAACTGTGGAGCATTATTCTAGGGGGCCCTCTGGGGAGCATATGATTTTGTGTGGAGCATTGTACTTGGAACACTCTGGAGAGCATATTATATTGTGTGTGGTCACTGTGGAGCATTATACTGGAGGGCTGGTCGGGGGAGCATGTTATATTATCTGGGGCCACTGTGGAGCATTATACTGAGGGGGCACTGTGGAGCATTATACTAGGGAGCCCTCTGGGGAGCATATTATTTTGTGTGGAGCTGCTGTGGAGCATTATACTAGGGACACTCTGGAGAGCATATTATATTGTGTGTGGTCACTGGGGAGCATTATACTGGAGGGCAGGTCTGGGAGCATATTATATTATCTGGGGCCACTGCGGAGCATTATACTGAGGGGGCACTGTGGAGCAATATACTGGGGGCCCTCTGGGGTGCATATTATATTGTGTGGGGTTACTGTTGAGCATTGTACTATGTGGACCTCCTACGGCCCCCTCCACGTCTCCTGGTGTAATGGCCTGTCTCCTGGTAGCACCTCCAGCGTGTCACGTTGCACCACATACTGTCCAGGAGTTGGCAGATGCTTTAGTCCAGGTCTGGGAGGAGATCCCTCAGGAGACCATCCGCAACCTCATCAGGAGCATGCCCAGGCATTCTAGGGAGGTCATACAGGCACGTAGATTACACACGCACTACTGAGCCTCATTTTGACATGTTATAAGGACTTTACATCAAAGTTGGATCAGCCTGTAGTGTGTTTTTCCACTTTAATTTGCGGGGAGGACGTGCCCTCGTGCGGACTTCTGGTATATGCTGTGGTGTTGTCCGGTTGTCCATACCTTTTGGAAAGGGGTGGTGGACCTTCTGGCGGATGTTCTGGGTCACCCTGTCCCATTCTCTCCCGAAGTCTGCCTGTTTGGCGTATTGGAGGAAGAGATGTGGCAACAGCATACCCAAATTTTTCTTCGGGAATGTTTATTCTATGATAGGAAAGCCATCGACCTTACAGTGGATGGCCCCTCGATCCCCATCAATATCCCAATGTTTAAAACTGGTTAACTCGGTTCTCCCATTCAACCAGATTATATATAAAGGGGGGTTGTCCCCAGAAATTCTATAAAGTTTGGGGAGCGTGGTGTGATTCCCCCATGGACCAATACTCTGCTCCCTCAATGCGCTCTGCGCTTGACGCCTTTGTTCCATGGCTGGAAGCTTCTGTCGGGTAGGTCCACGGCCCCTTGTATAGTAACAGTATGTAATTTTGCTGATATGACATGTGATATTATGTTCCGAACTACGCTGGTGATGGGGTGAATAGGGATGGGATGGAATGGCGATGTGGCTTGTCTCTGTCTGTTTGTGATTTTCTTATGTTTATGTTGTGCTCATGTTTTTCTTTTCCTTGATTGTATTATTTGCTCTATTATATAATCTTCAATAAAATGAGTTTAAAAATAATTTGGAGGGAGGACTCCAAATCCAGGCCTCCATTGGTTAATAAATTTGATTTCCATTGATGATTTTTGTGTGATTTTGTTATCATCACATTCAACTTTGTACAGAACAAAGTATTCAATGAGAATATTTCATTCATTCAGATCTAGAATGTGTTATTTGAGTGTTCCCTTTATTTTTTTGAGCAGTGTATTTAAATGAAGGACTATTACTAACAAAAAGGGCACAATTTATAAGCAGGTACTATTACTTACATATTCACCTATCCCTTTTGCTCCATTGTCTCTCCATTGCTGGTGCCTCCTTGCTGGGAGTCCTGCACTTCATGTGACCAATTAGGTAAAAGATTTCTAGAAATTAGGTTTTTACACTTTTTTTTTTACACTTCCCTGGCCGGTCAGGGGTTGCTCCTATTTATAGACCCCCCTCCCCCTACATGCATTGACCTCTTCACTGGTCCACTATACTGTATGGGGAACAGTGATGAATCCCTTATATTGTGTGGGGGCAGTGATGGGGGCTAACATCATGTGGGGGAGAGACATTAAACTGTGTGGGGCATATTAAAGGGGTTGTGTAGGCTTAAAAATTTTTATGGCCTATCATCAAGTATCTAATCAGTAAGGGGCTGACATACAGCCCCTTCAGTTGCACCACTTCTGGAGCCTGTCTTGTACACTATACAGGGACGGAAGCAGAATGCTCCATTTGCTGTATAGCAGCCCAGCGCTTTCACTGTAGCTGAGCTACACTGACTTTAATAAACTACACCACTCAAGGAATTTCACAAGGAGTATTATCATTTTGAGCGTAAAAATGCTTCCCAAAAATTAATGTACAATGTGAAAATTGAAATTTTTAAAGAAACATGCCATTTTGTTGCCCAATATATTGTTCCCACTTTGAGTCATCAGAGACACACACTCATAAAACTATTAAAGAGATTCTACCATTAAAAACTTTTTTTTTCTCATTGATACGTCAGAATATCCTTAAGAAAGGCTATTCTTCTCCTACCTTTAGATGTCTTCTGCGCCCCACCGTTCGGTAAAAAAATTTTTTTCCTGTCAGTATGCAAATGAGTTATTTTGCAGCACTGGGGGCGGGCCTCAGCGCTCAAACAGCACTGGGGGCGTTCCCACAAGAGCACTGCAAGAGCACTCTCCAGCGCTGCCTCCATCTTCTTCTGGAACGTCTTCTTCATACGTCTTCTTCCGGCACTGGGATCACACTCCTGTAGTTCAACGGAGTACAGAGCGTACTACGCATGCTTGCGTAAGCGACCACAAAAACATGGCCGCTGGCATGTGCATTCAGCTCTGCCTGCGGCCCGATGGCAGAGCCGACTGTGCAGGCGTACAATTGTGACCCCAGCGCCAGAAGAAAACACATCAAGAGGACGTTCCAGAAGAAGATGGAGGCGGCACTGGAGAGTTCTCTCGCAGCATTGGGGATGCCCCAAGTGCTGTTTGAACGCTGAGGCCCGCCCCCAGGGCAGCGAGAGAACTCATTTGCATACCGATGAAAAATGGAATTTTAGCCAAACAGCAGGGCGAGGAAGACATCTAAAGGTAGGAGAAGAATAGCCTTTCTTAAGGCTATTTTGACGTGCCAACAAGAAAAAAAAAAGTTTTTAATCCCTTTAAGCGGGTTATTTTTGGTACAAAAAAGTTATATATATGTGTGTGTAAACTGCTGCTTGGGCACACAACAGAGCTCATGAGGGAAGGAGCACTGTGCATTTTAACTTTTTAAGTACAGATTTAGGGGGACTTTCTGGACACCATGTTTTTGCAGATGCCAGGAGGTTCCACTAAATAGCAATTCTTCAAGAAGAGACTCCCATTTTGTAGGGGCAATTTTAGGTCCCTGCAGATATGACATGGTGTCCAAAATCCAACAATCTAAATCTATGCTCCAAAAGCCACATAGTGTTCCTTCGTATCTGCACCCTGCTGTGTGCCCAAATGGCAGTGTATGCCCACATGTATGACACTGGTGTACCTAGGATAACGTCGTTTATGTCATATGTGGGTATAAACTGCTGTTTTGGGCACAGCCGGGCATAAAAGGAAAGGAGCGATATTTTGGTTTTTGGAGCACAGTTTGGCTTTTGGACATCACGCCACTTATGCAGAGCCCCTGAATTGCCAGTAAAGGGGATTCTGCAGACTTGTGACCCCATTTTGGAAACTACACTCCTCAAGGGATTTTTTAAGTAGGGTAGTGAGCATTTTTAACCCTTGAGTATTGCATTCATTTAATTTCAATAAATGATTGCGCAGCTGATATTGAAAAGGGAAAATTGCAATCTTTCCAGAGATAAGCCATTTCAGTGCCCAATATGTTTTGCCCAGTTTGTGTCAGCAGAGACACACACTCCAAAAACTGTTTAGCGGGGATCCCCGACACAACAGCTTTTGGAGCCTTCATCTATGATACAAGCTGGGCACAACATATGCATCGGAATTACATATTCCTGGAAAAATTGCCATTTTCACCTTTCACAGTCAGCTGCGCATTCATTTCTGGAGAATAAGTCACAGCAACTCTTGGATACATTCTTTCAGGATGGTGTATTTTCAAAAATGGTGTCACGTGTCAGGAAATTCCACAGACTGAGTCAACTTTTCTCCTTTCAGGTGTGATTTTTATATTGCCCACACCTGTTACTTGCTACAGGTGAATTTGCATGAGCATCACATGCTTGAAACAAAATTATTTACCTACAGATTTAAAGAGGTGGCAACAATTTTGTCTGGAACATTTTTAAATTTGCATGTGAAATTATGTCCATTTTGCCTTTTTTTTTAATCAGGTTTTTTGTGTGATTCCAATACCCACAAAAGAAATAAACATGTATAGCACAACGTATAGTTGCAATAATTTTCTGGGAGAAATGCTTTCTTGAAAAAATTCAGGGGTGCCAACACTTATGGCCATGACTGTATATGAAATATCAAGATTCTATCTAAGCCTGTACTATGCCTACAAGATCACCCATGTATAGATCCATATGCACAATGCAGTGTAAGCCCTGTTGGGAGATATTTTGTTAAGATCATGAATTCCATGAACAGATGTGGATGAATTAGAATAGGAGTTGGTATATCAAGATCTTACATATAATAACGATGAGGGCATGATGGGTGAATACGATCCACTGTTAATAACATCATTATACCTTTTTGTTATGATGGATCCGCTTTAACCCCTTGTATAACATTCTGGTGAGGGACGCATCCGTATTAATGGGAATTTTGCCAACTGGAGATGCATATTTAGTCATACCAATTCCACTAATGAGTAATCTGTAATAGATGCATGAAAACTATATCATAAGGGATATGAAGAAATACTTCCATCATTGGGTTTTTGCTATGATGGGTTAAAGGGATCCTATCTTTAAAACACAATTTTTTCTGGTTCACATATAGGAATAGCCGTAAGTAAGGCTATTCCTCTCCTACCTTTAAATGTCTTCTCCACGCCGCCATTCGGTATATCGGTATATAATCCGGTTTTCGTCGGTATGCAAATGAGTTCTCTTGCAGCACTGGGGGCGGGCCCCAGCGCTGAAACGGCGGCATGGAGAAGACATCTAAACATCGGAGAATAATAGCCTTTCTTAAGGCTATTCTTACGTGTCAACCAGAAAAAAATGTGTTTTCATTAGAGATGAGCGAACAGTGAAATATTCGAGATTCGATATTCGTTTCGAGTAGAGACTCAATATTTGACTACTCGATTGAATATTGAATGCCATTATAGTCTATGGGAAAAAATTCTCATTTCAGGGGAAACCACTATTCGACTAAAGGAGAGTCACCAAGTCCATGAATAGCAGGAGGAGAGTGTTTAGGAGGAGTGCTTTGCAGTTAAAGCGCACGGACCCCATTATAGTCTATAGGGACCGTATGCTTTAACTGCACAGCGCTTGCAGTTGCGCTGATAAAAAGTCAGCTCCCTCGTAACAGCAAGCTGCCAGCTCTCCTGACTAGCAAGGACAAGCCTGCTGCAGAACCAGCGTTGATTTGCCGCAGGCTCTTCCTTGCTAGTCAGAAGAGCTGGCAGCTTGCTGTTACAAGCGAGCTTACTTTTTCTCATAGGAATTAATAGACCAGCGTCGATTGGCCAGTGTACAGCATTCGGCCAATCAACGCTGGTTCTGCCGGGGGCTCGTCTGTGAGGAGACAGAGTCTAAGATTGGACCACAGCAGTATCCATTGTGGTCTGATTTTAGACTCCGCCTCCTCACAGACAAGCCTCTGGCAGAACCAGCGTTGATTGGCCGAATACTGTACACTGGCCAATCAACGCTGGTCTATTCATTCCTATGAGAAAAAGTAAGTTCGCTCGTAACAGCAAGCTGCCAGCTCTCCTGACTAGCAAGGACAAGCCTGCTGCAGAACCAGCGTTGATTTGCCAAATGCTATAAACTGTATAGCATTCGGCCAATCAACGCTGGCTGTGAATCGAATATTTACTGCGAATAGCTAGTAGTATTTGATCGAGTACGAATATTTCAAATACCGTAGTATTCGATCTAATACCTATTCGATCAAATACTACTCTCATCTCTAGTTTTCATGATAGGATCTCTTTAAGTTGAGCCATCTCAATCCTTTGTAGTATATGCTCCTGGTAGACATCTAGGAATTAATTACAAATATAATTTTAAGGTTAGGTTAATTTTAAAAGAGAGAGATAGAATATAAAACATAAAATCTAGAAAATAACATAAATTTTATAAATTTATTTGCATTTTTCATAGAGAAATAGGTATTTGATCCCTCTGGCAAAGAGGACTTAAAGGGATTCTACCTTTTTTTTTCTCGTTGACACGACTGAATAGCCTTAAGACAGGCTATTCTTCTTCTACCTTTAGATGTCTTCTCCTCCCGCCGTTCGGTTAAAATCCCGTTTTTGCCAGTATGCAAATGGATTCTCTCGCAGAACTGAGGGCAGGCCCCAGCACCACCTCCATCTTCTTCAGGAACGGGTCTTCACGATTTTGTTGTCATCACATTCAACTTTGTACAGAACAAAGTATTCAATGAGAATATTTCATTCAGATGTAGGATGTGTTATTTGAGTGTTTCCTTTATTTTTTTGAGCTATATATTTATTTATTGTTGCATTTATTTAATTAATTAATTAATTATTCCTCCTACTACCATCCCTCCATCCCACTCCACTCTGTTGAGTGCATGTGCATGATTGGTCCAATCAGCCTGGTTCATCATTCCATGCCATACTGCTACTTATGTTACCACAGTTACCACCACTACTATAACTCAGCCAGACGTCACATGCAGCCTGCTTCTTCACATTCTTTTTCGTATTGTACTTCCACTCATGTTGTTGTACCTACCACCACTGTCACCACTCAAACAGACATGTCCTGCAGTCTGGTCTATTACATTATTTATTATATTATTCCATACTGTACTGCCACTCATGTTTCCGCAGCTAACACCACTGCCACTATTTGAGCAGACATCAATAGCAGCCTGGTTCATCACGTTTTACTATTGCACACTGTTGGTGCCACAGTGTTGGCATAATAAAAAAAAAATTAAAACGTTTGCCACCTATAAAAACAAAAACAAGACACTGCTTCTTTCAGTACCAACACCATTTTGGTGTCACATCTGTTCCCATAAAGGAATAATTTTCAACAAGACATTATCAAAAAAACATAAACCGGGGGGCCACACGGTGGCTGAGTGGTTAGCACTGCAGCCTTGCAGCACTGGAGTCCTGATGTTCAAATCCCACCAAGGGCAAAAAACCATCTGCAAGGAGTTTGTATGTTCTCCCCGTGTTTGCATGGATTTCCATCCCATATTCCAAAAAAAAACCATACTGATAGGGAAAAATGTAAATTGGGAGCTCTGTTTGGGGCTCACAATCTACAAAAAAAACCAAAAAAACAAAAACATAAACACAGACAATCGGAAGGCAAACAGAATTACATCAGTTGTCACATATATGTTCACCTAAACCTGCAAGCAGTGGCATAGTTAAGGTCTTGTGAGCCCCAGTGCAAACGTGCCCCCTCCCCCCTCCCTAGAGCGAATTCTTGATAGTGACGGTTACAGGTGCTGCAGGGATATCTCAGATACTTGAAATAGGTACAGGTTTAGTATCCACAACTGCATTTATGAAGAATACGTTGAGTGAGCAGCGCAGCGCCTGGCATGTAAACAATACCGGGACAGTATTATATACTGCACAGTGTCCCCTACACAGCTTTATATGGTCTGCAGTGGTACCCACACAGCATTATGTGGTCCACAGTGGCTCCCACACAGCATTGTATGCTCCACAGTGGCCCTCATACAGCATTATGTGGAAGAGTGCCAGAGAGGGTGCTGAGCCCAGGACAGGTGAGTATAAGTTGTTTTTTTTTTGTTTTTTTTGCAACTCCTGCGCTGGCATCTAATGGGAAAGGGCCCAGCCGAGCCCCATTCTATTAACAATATGTATAGTAGTCCGCGATCCTTGCCATTTCCAGCTGCCTGCAGGTCCAAGTCGCATGTCCCCTATCCCTCTTGGCCCAATCGCACTCCATGCTACCACAATTGTTAAGCCACTGCATGCAAACCTTGTGATCCCCTTGACCCTAGGTCATCCTTAGCCTTTCCAAAGTGCTGAGGTCATAAGTTGCCTGATCTCATGATCAGCTGAATATGTTAGTGTAACAGATCTCTACTTCAGCATAAACTTTTTTGTAGCAGCAGACTTTCGCTGCTCCAGATTTCATCTGAGCAAAAATCATCTGGGTTGTCGGAAGTGTGGGTTGCATCAATAATCGCAATGCCAGTAAAAATAGGGGATGAAAAAGTTGTGGAAGACATTTACCACCACCCTCAAATATTTCTGACATCTCTCCCAGTGATGAAAAATGAAAGTAAGGGTCCATTCACACTGAGTTTTTTGTCAAGGATTTGTGTCAGAATCTACGTGGCAAAAAAGCTTCCATATAGAGTTCTATGGGTCCACTCACTCAGAGTTTTTTGGCGAGGAAAGAATCTGCTTCATGAATTAGGAAATTTGCCAATTCCATGTGGATTTTCCACCTCCCATTGACTGTGTGGGTTTTTGCAGGCAGAATCCACCTGAAGGAAGCTTTTTTCCACTAGCAGAAAAAATCCGCTAGGGGGAAAAAAAAAACTAGCAGAACCCATAGAACTCTATGGGGAGGCTTTTTTTCCACATGGATTCTGACACGGAATCAGCGCCAAAATCCTCGCCTAAAAACTCAGTGTGAATGGACCCTCATGGTGCATTCACATGGAAGAAAATGGCGCTGAATTTGGTGTGGAATCCACGTCAGTTTCAGCGCTGAAAAAAAAGCCTAGCAGAAAAAGGAACCCATTGAAGTCAATGGGAGGCTTTTTTTTTCAGCATTTAATTTGACACGGATTACACACCGAGTTCAGCGCCATTTTCCTCTGTGTGAATGCTCCCTAAGGGGGCATTTACACAGGGCAAAATTTCGCTGTTTATGGCACCGAATTTACCGTGCATAATAAAAAGCCTCCCATTTATTTCAATGGGTGCCGTTCACTTTTTTTCTATGTGCGGAATCTACTGTGCGGCAAAATTTACTGTGCAGTAAATTCAGCGCGTAGAAAAAAGCATGCCGTACCCATTGAAAGCAATGGGACGCTTTTTTTTACATGTGGTAAATTCAGCGCCATAAACAGCGACATTTTGTCCCGTGTGAATGCCCCTTACAGGTCCATTCACATGGAGGAAAATGGCGCTTTATTTGCCGCTGAATTTTCCACGCTAAAAAAAAGCCTCCAATTGACTTCAATGGGTTCTGCTAGCTTTTTTTTTTCCAC
Organism: Leptodactylus fuscus; assembly: GCF_031893055.1. NCBI lineage: Eukaryota > Metazoa > Chordata > Amphibia > Anura > Leptodactylidae > Leptodactylus > Leptodactylus fuscus. The sequence goes on along the minus strand of NC_134268.1, from coordinate 133,901,845 downwards.
AAGTGGAATTTTCCACTATCTAGGAAAATTCCACTAGTGGAAAAAAAGCTAGCAGAACCCACTGAAATCAAGGGAGGCTTTTTTCTCAGCACCGAATAAAGTGCCACTTTCCTCCGTGTGAAGGGATAATGGCTGAGTAAAACCTACATTTCGCTAATTATATCTCTAACCTGATAAACACCTACAATTAGTACAGCTGGCCAATAATGCCACAAGATCAAAAACACATGGTATACTACCAATTATATACACGTACAATCTGTAAGGTATTCAAATAACTACAATAAAATTATAAATTCATAAATATTTATTATGCACCAATAAATATCACAAGCTAAAAACAAAAACACATATGAAGATAATTTAAATCATAAAGCGTGGACAGCCATTGGACTAAATGAAAAATAATATAATGACCAATCAATTAATCTATACTCTACAATAAAATAGAAAAGTACAATATCAATAGCAGAATCTATACCATAATCAATCATAGCTGTGTAGCACAATGTGTACCATAATAAAATAATTCATAGTTGTGTAGCAATATATATATATATATATATATATATATATATATATATATATACCGTAATCATTATTAGTCCACAGCGTTTTTCATTGCTTTTTTGCTGAGTTTTTATCTGTAGATTTTCTTCCCTTATTAAACCAATAGGCAGTTTTTCTGCAGCAGATTTTTTTTCTGTGATGTGTGGATGGGATTAGACAGAATCTCATTCACTTTTCAGGTACTGTAAAATGCAGCGTTTTTGATTTTTTTTGTCTTGAGTCGTTAGCCTTAAATTGACTTGTTTTTCATCTAATTTTTATTTTTTATGTCAAAATGTTGGCATATTATAAATCAGGTCTGCTAAGCCACAACCATTTATCTAGACGCATTTGAAAAGTGTAAAAAAAATCTATTATTTTTCATCTTTTTATATATGTTAAAAATGACATGCAACATTTTGAGTTCAGAATTCAAGGGCAGCCAGAATAGTAAACGTGGACCATTGTCTTGATGTGTCTATTTATACAATTATTTCCATGGAACTCTGCAGAGCTTGTGTACTCTCTTATACTTAGGGGTCATTCACATGACAATCGTGCTTGCTGTTCTTTTTCAGACTGACCACAGCTGTGTGAATAGAACTTGCTGCATCATAAAGAATTATGAATCCATAGAGCTGATAAACAGCAATACACTTGTAAATTTAGTAGAGTAATACTCTGACCGTTTAGAAGCTCACGTCTTCATAGCTCACTTTGATTGAATGACTTCCATTCACGTAGCTGTTGCAGTCCAGGATATACAGCAAGAAAAGGACTGTTTCATGGCCATGTGAATGACCTCTTACGCTGCACTCACATCTCATTTGACCATCCATTAGGTCTTTCCTTCAGGGGTATACATTTAAATGCTGCAGATGATTACTCTTTTTGTCCTGTGAAAAAAAAAGGAGAAAGAAAAAAACCAAGTCAAACTGAGTTCAAGGCTCAATCCTATGCACTTTGCCTGCATCATTACAGATCCATCAGAGTATATACATTTGTATAACATTTTTTGGCATCCAAAGGGTATACCCTTGACAGAAAGCCCCAAGTGAAAAATGAGAGGTATTGTTAATGTACCTTTATATGCCCTTCTAAAGTACTAGCATTGAATAAAAGCCACATTTTCATTTTATCTACTACCATGAAGAATTCAATCAGCAACCCAATGTACTATTTGAACATATACATTTTTTATTTAACAATTTTATCAAAAATTTATTATAAATGTGTTTAAAACATCACTTTTAGTGCACTATAGTTTTATATTCCACTGGCAGTATTTCAGTGCACCTGTTTACTTATTAGTTTATAAATTCATGATAAAAAAATATTGTGAATGTTTTATGACAGAATTGTTATATATTATGTTTATACATTCCATTTCAAGGGAATCTATAATTGGAAAAAATGGTTTTGAGCTAAACACATGTCTGAATAGCCTTTAAAAAGGCTCTTCTACTACGACCTTTGCTTTTTATGTTGTCACCGCCATTCCTTTTTAACCCACTTTACTTCTTTATGCTCATTAACCCCACGGAGCACCCTAGTTGTTCCCCAGGACCTCCGAGCAACACTCACGTCATACCTTCGATAGCGCCCCTCCACTGCTTGTGCTCCGTCTGTCCTCCTCCTCCTCAGATATTGTGCCGCACTGTTCAAGTTCGAATCTCAGTTCAAAGCTCAGTTCTCCAGAGAACTACAGGAAAATGGCCGCTCGGACATTTGTTGTAGTTCTCTGGAGAACTGAGCATACTAAGGGCTAGTTCACACGTGGGCAAAGGGGCGGAATTTGACAGCGGATTTCGCTTCAAAATCCGCCCCTTTACAATGGTGGTCTATGTAGACCGCCGGGCTTTTTTTTTCCGCTAGCGGCGGGCTGCCACTAGCGGAGAAAAGAAGCGACCTGCCCTATCTTCAGGCGGAAGCCGTGCGGGCTCAGCCACGCGGCTTCCGCCCCCGGCAGCACCCTCCTATGTCGGCTCATTCATTTGAGCCGACAGTGGAGGGGAAAGCCGCGACCGCGATGGTCGCGGCAGGCGGGTTTTGACAAGAGAGAGACGCGGCTCGACGCGTCTCTCTCGGTGTCAAAACCCGCGCGGGCAGTTCACGTGTGAACTAGCCCTAAGCAGTATGATTGTTCGGACATTCGGTATGCGCATATCCGAGGGGCCATTTTGGTGTAGTTCTCTGGAGCAATGACCTTTGAACTGAGAACCGAGATTTGAACTTGAACAGCGCAATCTGAGGTAAGAGCGTGGAACAATATCCAGGGAGGAGGAAGACAGACAGAGCACAAGCAGTGGAGGGGCAGTATTAAAGGTATGATGGTGGGGGGTGCTCGGAGGCCCTGGGAAATGCCCAGGGTGCTATGTGGGGTTAATTAGCATAAAGAAATAAAGCGGGTTAAAAAGAAACAATGGGGACAACATATAAAGTAAAGGTCGTAATAGAAAAACCTTTTTAAAGGCTATTCAGACATGTGTTTAGCACAAAACCACTTTTCCCAATGATAGACTCTTTTTAATGTAGATATTAGTACTGCCAGTATTAATGATGTCATTTGTCATGTAATTTTATGAATGATGCCATTAAATAATCTTTTCAGTTGTGAGTAAACAATTTGTGAGATAGCAGCAAATATATGTGGTGTAATAGTGTAATGATTGTAATGACTGACAGATGACTCATTGATTTGTGGTAGCAGGATTCCCCAGGCTTGAAAGTGAATGAGGAATGCGGATATTCACCCACCCTTCAGTCTGAGCCAGACAACGCTCTATATACTCTCTCCCAGGGCCAAGCGACCAGAATCAATTCCCAAATCCAGGTATTCTGGCTGTCCATCCACTTGTTATTGTTATAGTACAATATGTTTGATGTACAAGCAAAGTTATTACATCAAATACATGTTTTTATCATATACAGTCAAACTTTTCTCACCAAATTTTGCAGTAAATATTGCAAATACTAAACATATTCCTATCTGTCTTTATTCTCAATTTATTTTAGTTAATTGTTAATCATGTGACATCCACTTTATCACCTACACGTAGGATAAGGAATTAAGAGTGATTCTTGAGAAACTGATCATTAAAATCGGTGTTGTATGTCTCTTGTTTCAATATAGCAGCAGTTGCACATTTGTACTGTCACTCAGTTGATATGTACATGTGATTGAAGAAGAGACACACCCTCTATATTCAGTTCTCTCTATCAGTCTTCTAAGCTTTGAATGACAGTATGACATCTGCCACTGCTGCTCCATTCAAACATTGACACCGGACTATTTTTTCATGATTGGTCCCTACAGTAGTCCCTCCAGTGATCAGACACTCATCACCTATCCTGTGGCTATTTAATACAGCAAGTGCTGAATTAGGGGCCAAATCTTTAATCCTAGGCTGGGTTCAAACGGGGGTGTTTTGGACCGGATTTTGAAGTGGAGGACGCCTCAGAATCCAGTCCAAAAAACGGCTATCCATGACTAGATGCTGGTGCAGTGCATACAGTGCAGCGACATCCAGTCGCGGAATTCCGCTCCGTATTAGGCCCAAATGAATGGGTCTAGTCAGGACGGAGTGTCACGTCGCTGACATCCATGGCTGAATCATCCACGGAGTCTGCTTCAAGAAAGGGCATGCCGCTTCTTTTTTCCGTGAGTGGTTTGTTCCCACTCGCGGAAAAAGAAACCCATTGAATTCAATGGGAGGCATTTTTTTTTTTGCTAGATTGACGCAGATTCAGCGTCAAAATCCAGACCAAAAACCCCCTGTGATCCCAGCCTAAAGTATAAATAGCTTTTCTAAATTACATATGCCTAGATTCACACGACCTTTGGTGAAAACAGCTTTGAAAAATATCCATTTATTATGGCCATTTTACACCCAAGGGTTGCTTGTTTTCATGGAACTCTCATACATTTCAGTGTATGGAGGAATCCTTGACTTACGCTAGGTTCACACCTGTTTTTGGGTTTCCGTTTGGGAGGTCTGTTTGGGGAAACCTAATCCACTTAAATAAGCTGTTACCCGCAGAAACTCATGGAGCTATAATGGGGTCCACTAGATTTTCGCCCAGTTTTTGCCCGAAAAGGGCAAAAAAAACAAAGAGAAAAGCACTGCTTGCAGATTTCCTCAGTGGAGCAGACACAGATGTGAACCTAGTCTTAAATGTTGACAGTCCATTACAACGGCCTGTCAAATTATTGGCCATGTGAGTAGCCACCATACATAGACAGTGAAGTTAATGCGGCCATGTGACAGATGATTTTCACTGTTGTGTGAATACGGGGTTACTTACTGTTTGATCAAAATGTGCAGCTGCCAACATACATAAGGATTTTGGTTATACAGTATTATTAGTATACTGCAGTAGTGATACCTCTTCAAACCTTTGCACACCAATTTGTCTTTTTAGGTCCATAATTCTATGATGCCTAATTTAATTATCTATCATTATAATATATAATAATTGGATTTGAGACCTAATCAACACTTTGTCTGAATTACATTGTACCAGTACAGTTTCTTTGTTGAAAACCTGTAGGCTCTCTAAGTGAATGTTCATACTCACAATTCTCATTTTAGTAGATTTTTATTATAAATAAGATTACCAATCTATAAGAGATTTAAAAGGAAAATGACACCAGAAAATGACCTATTTTGATTGCTGTCTGTAAAATATATAACTAAATTTTCAGAGGAGAAGCTCAAGCAAGATGGCAGCCCGCATAATCATGTACAGAAATTAGAATACAAAACTGTACAATTAGAAATTAGAAAAATAAATACAGAAAACAAAAAAGTAAGCCATTTCACTATGTTATTTTAATAAAAGAAATGGTGATACATTCCCTTTAATGAAAACTGTATTGTACTGCTAGACATGATAGTAATGCTGTACTGTACTTTTAGACCTCTGTTTTAAAGGGGTTGGCCACCATTAAGCTGAAAAAATCACAGTGCTCCAGGCAACTCAGAAAGATGGTTATAGGACAAATGTGCTGTAAAAATGAAATTTATCTTACCTGTTCCCCATTAAAGGGGCTCTACCAGCAAAATCATGCTGATAGAGCCCCACATATGCGTGAATAGCCTTTAAAAAGGCTATTCAGGCACCGTAAATGTTATATTACACTAACACCCCCCCCCCCCCCCCCCCCCGTTTTAAAATAAAACCCTAAAAAAGAATAAGATCTACTTACGCATCGTGCACGCTGGGCGGGCATTCAGGGTGCGCCGTATTCTTCATCCACGCCTCTTCTTCCTCCGATGTCCTCCGGTCCCGTCTTCCTCCAGTGCTCGCGAACTGACACTGGTAAAAAAAAATGGCCTGGGCGCCTGCGCAGTAGCTGTAGTAGAAGCTGCATGCTACTGCGCAAGCGCCCAGGCCATTTTTTTTTTTATCAGTGTCAGTTCGCGAGCGCCGGAGGAGGACGGGACCGGAGGAAGAAGAGGATGAAGAAGACGGCGCACCCTGAATGCCCGCCCAGCTTGCACGATGCGTAAGTAGATCATATTCTTTTTAGGGTATTATTTTAAAATGGGGGGGGGTAGTGTAATATAACATTTACGGTGCCTGAATAGCCTTTTTAAAGAGAGCCCCTTTAAAAAGAGATTTTGCAGTGTAAACTCAGCCAGCCTGTGTGGGTGTGACTTCAACAAACTGAAAGTGAAACTCCTAGCCTGCATTCCAGTGCTGGAGCTGAGGTGGCTCACAGTGCTTCCTCTTTCCACACATAGCATGTGATAACACTGCTTCATTGACCTCAGCACCTCCGGCTAGTAGAAAGCGCCGCTCACAATGGCTGTCACTGTCACAACACAGGGCTGAATCCTAGGGGATCATGCGCAACTAATAGCCGTGGAGGGCCACTATGATTCGTCCAATTGGAATGGAGCGCCAAAATACCTGCTGTAGCGCTAAATTCAAATGGACTAATCAATAAAATGCCAACAGACACTATTGATTACTATAGGGTTGTGACTTAATACTAAGGACCTGGTCTTTATCAGTTATAGTAAATAGCTGCCTCAGTGTGATCTATTTCCCATTACTGGTCAGGACCTTTTTGCCCCCCAGTGGTCAGGTCCTGAACTGAAGTAGTATTTAGCCAACTCACAGTGACATGGCTAAAGCCCTTTAGTTGCTAAAAGCGGAAACCAAACAAAAAATTATATGCACCATCTCTCCTAAAAACAAGAGTTCATCATGTGCAGAGTTCATTCATATCACTAAGGTCTACACACGCATGCACGAGTCTTCAGAAAATCACTAGAACTCGAAAAAACAAAAATCTGCTTTGAAGCTGGAAATGTTAAAATTATCATCCTATAAAATGTAGGGATTACACACCATGGAAAACAAGTGAATCCCTAAACCCTATATATTTTTTGAAAGTAGGCAACCTGAGGATTACAAATGTCTCAATGGGTCATCGATAGTCACATCCACCTTCATGAAACTTTGTGACAAACACAAATAAGTTTTTGAAAAAAAATGCACTAAAACACATATTTGCACTTAAAACTCGTGTTCAATCTCAGATTCATATAGACAATACATATAAAATAATAGCTCAAAATGTAGACAATGTATATATATATATATATATATATATATATATATATATATATGTAATATATATATATATATATATATATATATATATATATATATATGTAATATATATATATATATATATATATATATATATATATATATATACAGTCGTATGAAAAAGTTTGGGCACCCCTATTAATCTTAATCATTTTTTGTTCTAAATATTTTGGTGTTTGCAACAGCCATTCCTGTTTGATATATCTATTAACTGATGGACACAGTAATATTTCAGGATTGAAATGAGGTTTATTGTACTAACAGAAAATGTGCAATATGCATTAAACCAAAATTTGACCGGTGCAAAAGTATGGGCACCCTTATCATTTTATTGATTTGAATTCCCCTAACTACTTTTTACTGACTTACTGAAGCACAAAATTGGTTTTGTAACCTCAGTGAGCTTTGAACTTCATAGCCAGGTGTATCCAATCATAAGAAAAGGTATTTAAGGTGGTCAATTTCAAGTTGATCTCCTATTTGAATCTCCTCTGAAGAGTGGCATCATGGGCTACTCAAAACAACTTTCAAATGATCTGAAAACAAAGATTGTTCAACATAGTTGTTCAGGGGAAGGATACAAAAAGTTGTCTCAGAGATTTAACCTGTCAGTTTCCACTGTGAGGAACATAGTAAGGAAATGGAAGACCACAGGGACAGTTCTTGTTAAGCTCAGAAGTGGCAGGCCAAGAAAAATATCAGAAAGGCAGAGAAGAAGAATGGTGAGAACAGCCAAGGACAATCCACAGACCACCTCCAAAGAGCTGCAGCATCATCTTGCTGCAGATGGTGTCACTGTGCATCGGTCAACTATACAGCGCACTTTGCACAAATAGAAGCTGTATGGGAGAGTGATGAGAAAGAAGCCGTTTCTGCACGTACGCCACAAATAGAGTTGCCTGAGGTATGAAAAAGCACATTTGGACAAGGCAGCTTCATTTTGGAAACAAAAATTGAGTTGTTTGGTTATAAAAAAAGGCGTTATGCATGGCGTCCAAAAAGAAACAGCATTCCAAGAAAAACACATGCTACCCACTGTAAAATTTTGTGGAGGTTCCATCATGCTTTGGGGCTGTGTGGCCAATGCCGGCATCGGGAATCTTGTTAAAGTTGAGGGTCGCATGGATTCCACTCAGTATCAGCAGATTCTTGAGAATAATGTTCAAGAATCAGTGACGAAGTTGAAGTTACACCGGGGATGCATATTTCAGCAAGACAATGATCCAAAACACCGCTCCAAATCCTCAGGCATTCATGCAGAGGAACAATTACAATGTTCTGGAATGGCCATCCCAGTCCCCAGACCTGAATATCATTGAACATCTGTGGAATGATTTGAAGCGGGCTGTCCATGCTCGGCGACCATCTAACTTAACTGAACTTGAATTGTTTGTCCAAAATACCTTTATCCAGGATCCAGGAACTGATTAAAAGCTACAGGAAGCGACTAGAGGCTGTTATCTTTGCAAAAGGAGGATGTACTAAATATTAATGTCACTTTTCTGTTGAGGTGCCCATACTTTTGCACCGGTCAAATTTTGGTTTAATGCATATTGCGCATTTTCTGTTAGTACAATAAACCTCATTTCAATCCTGAAATATTACTGTGTCCATCAGTTATTAGATATATATCAAACTGAAATGGCTGTTGCAAATACCAAAATATTTAGAACTAAAAATGATTAAGATTAATAGGGGTGCCCAAACTATATATATATATATATATATATATATATATATATATATATATATATATATATATATATACTATATGTACCGCAAACATCAACTTCAACAAGAGCTCAGACTTCCAAAAACACTAATACAGAAGACTTTGCTGTTATTCACTAATATGTTAAAAATCTATACTGTACCTAGAAAACTGTGACTGTGTTAACAAAATCTAACTTTTTTTCAGATTGCACAGCATACCATATATAAAAACACAATTTTTCAAATATATATATATATATATATATATATATATATATATATATATCACACAATAATTCATATATGCAACCACCCTTCATGCAACTTTGCAGCAAACAGGGATTGCAAGCAAAAATTGCACGAAAATTACAACTTTGTCACTAAAGTGCTGCTCAAGAAATCCCTTTCTGCAAACAAAATGTACTTTCCAAAAAAACGCAATATGTGAGGAGTTCATACATACCACACACACACACACACACACACAAATATATATATATATATATATATATATATATATATATATATATATATATATATATAAATATATATATAAATATATATATATATATTTACAGGGGTGGGTTTTAAAGAAACGCCAAAATCTCATAAATACGCCATCCCATTTTGTGCATACAAATTAAATAGTATTTTACATAAAAATGTTATTTTCCATCTTCCTATAAAAATTTTAGCAAACCATACGTTTATCTCTAGTGATAATCATTATTACTATTACTTTAGCATGCAATGGATATCGGTAGAGGCGTGTTTAAGGGCTAGTTCACACGTGGGCAAAGGGGAGGTTTTTGACAGCGGAATTCGCTTCAAAAACCTCTCCTTTAACATGGTGGTCTATGTAGACGACTAGCTTTTTTTTTCCTCCTAGCGTTTTCCGCCTGAAGAAGCAACATGACCTTTCTTCAGGCGGAAAACGCCTGAAGAATTGCATAGAAGTGAATGGGAGGCGAAAACCGCGCGGTAAAAAACCGCGCGTTTTTTTTACACACAAAACCGCGCGGTTTTTTGCAAAAAACCGCGCGGTTTTCGCCTGCAGTTTCTATAGCACATATAGGAAAAAAAAAACCTAGCGAAAACTGCTAGCGAAAACCGCGTCAAAAACCTCGTCAAAAACCGCATGGAATGCAAAAAACAGCGTCAAAAAAACTCCTCGAGGTTTTTTACCTCGCACAAATAAGCTAGGCGGTTTTCACGTGTGAACTGACCCTTACTGTAGAAAGCTCAGGTATGGACAGGGCAGGGATTAGGTGAAATGTAAACTTTGTTCATGACTTTGTATATATGTTGTGTAAATGTTTGGTGCGACTTTTTTTTGGCACTGCGACCTGGACAATGGTAAACGTCTGAGTCACAGCACCAATAAACTTCCTGGTTATGTTTAGAGGGTATTAAATAAGAATACCCCATTAGTAAGGCTCAGAGGAAATTACATTCTCCCTCTCAGAGAGCAAAAGTATAGAATGTTCTCTGATTGACAGAAGAGGGGGTAACAGGAACTGAAGTTTCCTGCTACCCCCCTCCTGTGGTCACATACAGGTTATGCACAGAGATGAGAATCATTCACCGTCTCTGTGCTGTCTGCAGGGCTCCTGTACCCCACTCCCCTCCCTATTACAGTTCGTATGATGCTTCCTTAGACAGGAGGGGGCGGGTCATCTTAGAGCCCTTTATTTCAGGATTGGATGGCGCTATCTTGATGGTTTAAGATTAATTTAAAGATGAGAATATCATCTTTTAAATGATACCACGGTCTTCATGATAGCTGTTATAGTTAGGGAGTGATTCACTGTTGAAAACGCTGTCAGGAATTGAGATCTGCAATTGGATCTCAATGCCAAATAGTGTTTTCAACAGTGAATCGCTCCCTAACTATAAGTGCCATCATGAAGACCGTGGTATCATTTTAAAGATGAGATTCTCATCTTTAAAATGAATCTTAAACCATCAATATCGCGCCATCCAGCCCTAAGATATCAGCAATAGTAGGAAGGACGATTATCTACATCCTCCGCTACAGAAGTGCCACCCTGGGAGGACGTAGAGCTACGTCCTCGGCAAGAAAAAGGTTAAGGCCGAAAACCAACGTGGTGTTAACACGACGGCAAAAATTGCAGTGTATCCCAGTCCCTGCAAAGTGGATAGCGAATCCCACCCTCACATTGCAGAGAAATACCTGCAGCAGAAATTTTACGATTTCCAAAACAGTTCAGTTTTGGGAAATTGCAGCATGTGAATTATACCTATGGAAACACCAGCGGTTTCCCTATAGGTATAATGGAAGCAGAAAGTATGTAGAGGAAAACTCTGCAAACTTTTTGTGAAAAGTGCTGCGGGGAATCACTATGCGTTTCCACAGCAAGTAGCTGGCTGCGTCCAGCTACTTGGGGCTAAGGCACATTATCAATCGCCCATGCACCGCAATGGAGGAGTTTCTTTGCGCCTCTCATGTAAACCTAACACTGATATGAAAGATTCCTCCATTCTTCATGAGCCTCTTGTGCATCGCTAAACCCTCCCACCTTCCTGAATGTACCTTCAGTGCATGGAGCACACCCAGACACCCCCAGCTCTATACGTTACCCCCACCATACACCCCACAGTACACTGTGCACCCCACATAGCTCCCCCGCAGTACACTCTGCACCCCACATCTCTCCACCCTCACACTACACCATGCACCCAACAATTCTCCCCCATAGTAGACCATACACATCTCTTCCTCCACTACATTATGCACCCTACATCTCTCACCCACACTACACAATGCACCCCAGATCTGTCCCCCAGTACACTGTGCACCCCATATCTCTCACTTCCACAGTACACCATGCACCCCACATCTCTCCCCCACATTAAACAATGCACCCCAAATTTCTCCACCCACACGACAACATACACCCTACAACTCTTACCGCATAGTACACCATGCACCTGAGATCTCTACCCCCCCCAGTACACCATGCACCCTACATCTCTCAGCCCCACTACACAATGGACCCCAGATATTTCACCCCACCCCACAGCACACCAGGGACTTCATATCTATCTGTATTCCTCCACTGCATTACATGTGCAAGGACCTTCTTGCAAGAACAGACACGCCTACCCTAGTAAGGCTTGGTTCACACATCAGTATGCCATCCGTCCGTTTGAATTCAGCTTGAGACTTTAAAACAGACTGATGCACATACCGATTGTATACTGACAGCTTTTTATGCTGATAGCAAATCAAATCAAACAAGCTTTATTGGCACATCCGAATATATATTTGGCATTGCCAAGCTAGTAAAGTGGGGAGTTGGATTCAGGGGGGTATGGTGGGGTGGGTGGTTTGGGGTATAACAGTCCGTGGAGTCTCATCTTCCTGTTAGTTGGTGACTGCTATATGGGTAGGTGGGTGGTTTAATTTAAACCTGCCGAAACCCGGGATCGAACCAGGGACCTTTAGATCTTCAGTCTAACGCTCTCCCAACTGAGCTATTTCGGCTACCCCTAGAGAACAGATAAGGGGATTAAAAGTAGCAATTGTAAACAGAGTAGAGATAAGGACATATAATAAATGTCCTTATCTCATATAATAAATGTCCTTATCTCTACTCTGTTTACAATTTTCTACTTTTAATCCCCTTATCTGTCCTCTAGGGGATGGACAGCATTTTCTATCAGCATAAAAAGGTGTCAGTATACAATCAGTATGTGCATCAGTCCGTTTTAAAGTCTCAAACTGAATTCAAACGGACGGATGGCATACTGATGTGTGAACCACGTGACTGTGATGTCAGAAAGTTTCTTACTCAATATATCATTTAGTGATAGGCCAGGTAGGAGGGCAGAGCAGGCACATACACATGACATGGTCATGCTGTGTCACTTATCCCTCCATGTCACGAGCTCAGTGGTCAGAGGAGGTGTGTCAGGGAGCAGGCAGAGCCAAGTCAGTGGAGGGCGTGGCTTCAAAAATAAAGAGACAGAAGTAGAAATGAAAATGAATGTCTATGAGTAAGTTTATTATTTATCTTTGTGCTACACATTACAAACTGTTAGCTTGAAAGTGTCCAACCCCTTTAAACTTAATTGATTAATTAATTAAAAGTAACATACATGAGACACTTCCTTTAACCACTTCCCACTGGAGGAATTTTTTTATTCTAGTTTTTGACTCCCCCCTACCAAAGCCCATAAGTTTTTTATTTTTCTGTTCTCAGAACCATTTGAGGTCTTAATGTTTGCAGGGCAAATTGTTCTTCATGAAGCTACCATTAATTATTCTGTACAATGTACTGGGAAGCTGGAAAAAAATTCAGAATGGGGTGAATTTGAAGAAAAAGTGTATTTGTGCGACTTTCCTATGGGCTTCATTTTTAAAGTGTTAACTCTGCCGCCAAAATAACATGTCACCATTATTCTATGTTTCGGTATGATTCCAAGAATATATAAAATTTTAATGGTTTAATTTACATTTTAACCCCTTAACAAAAATCGAAAAACTTTGCAAAATTTTTTTTTACTTTTTATTTAGACCATTTTGGGGACTTTTTATTGATTACTTTTTATTCCAATTTTTTATTGATTACTTTTTATTCAAATTTTTATCAACGAGGCTGCCACCTTTAAAAACCCGCCATCCACCGTACTATTACAGAGGATGTTGGGGTTACAAGGTTAGATCTGTACAAGTTTGCAGCCTCTGAAGGTAAACAGAAACTCACAACAAGGATTTACAGAGAGTCTCCTAAGTGATCCAGACTAATAGTTCAGAAAGAAAATGTCACAGATGGCAAGAGATGCCCATGCCTCCTTGGCCCCATTCACTGTCTTGAGTGTGCCCAGGCGACAAAATGGACCTATCTTGAGTTATGCCCAGGCTTGTGTATGGGGCTGTAGAAACAAATGGATAAGTGTGCAATGTATTATAAGAAAATTGTAGAATTTTACATTTATACTGTGATTAACCACTTAATGACAGGACCAATTTGCCAATAAGCCTCTCCTCTCTGTCAAATGTCCCTGCACCAGAATGGAAATCTACACCAGTCAGGAAGTGGAGTAGATTTCCATTCTAACTCATGTCAGAAAACTGGTTATAATAAGGGTAAGTTCACATAAAGTTTTTTGTTCAGGGTTTTGAGGCCGTATTCGTCTCAAAACCCTGACCAAAAAGACGGCTCCCATTGAAATTAATGGTAGCTGCTCAGGAGTTTTTTCCGGGAGCCAGAAGTGAGATCGCCTCGCGATTCTGCCTGAAGACACTCCCTCCTCCGGACTAGGCCCATTCATTGGGCCTAATCTGGATCAGAGTGCACGGCTAGATGCTGGTGCAGTGCATCGGCTTTCAGTTATGGCTACCCGGTTTTTAGATCGGCACACATTTAGAAAAAGAAAAGGCTTTGCATGAAATGCACCTTAATATCACCCCCTTCTCCCCATGCACTTTTAATGAATTTTTATTATCTTCTTTGAGTTATTCAAGTGATGTATATGTCTTTTCTTTGGTGGTGCACAGATGGGTTTTTTTCCCCATCTTCTTACATTACGTGAAAATGCCTTGTTTTTAAATATTCATTTATGGTATGGAATTTTGGTACCATACCATCTGTACTAAGTTGCCTAGTCCCTTCTGGGTTTTTTTGGTAGTTATTTAGTGGCTATTTTATTATTAATGATAAAGGTTATATTTTATGCTATATTGTATGTTGAAATGTCTAATGCGCTAAGATCTGGCTCTGTGAAAAATTGCGCTTGTGGATCTACCTTACCTCACAGTGATAAATTTACTTTATTTTCGGTCTTAAACGGGTATTCCCATAACTCTTGTTCTGCAGCCTGAAGGCTCTGTACTCTCTTCACTTCCTGGATTTCTTGCACATTGGTGGGCGGGGTTTCACTTGCTCTGCTATCTGCTATGATCCACAGTATGACGCTGATGTGGAAACTGATATAACAGAGCTGGATTTGAGTCAGCTTGCATTACATACAGAGGTAATGGACTTCTTATCTCCGCCCTTATCAGCCAAATTCAATTGAACTGACTGATAAGTGGAAAAGCTGAAGATAATACAGTAATCCCGGAGCTCTCACCTCCCCCTCCCCTATATGAGGAGCTCCGTTGCTTGTCAGCCCCTCCCTCCCCCCTGAGAGTAGGCAGAAACAGACAGCTACTTCACTTGACAAATGAGCAGATAATCCCAAGGGCCATTGTCAACAATGAAGTGAGTAAATTAAGATAGCGGCCAAACAAAGCAGTTTTGATAAAGCAATGTATTTAGAAAAAGTCTTATATCCACATAAAATAGCAGTATAGATAGGATCCTTGTTATGGGACAACCCCTTTAATTTTTTTTTTTACATAAAGAGATAATAAAACATTGGATTTTGACTTTTTTTTTTGCTGATACATTAGCCCTTGTTGTAAGAGGAATATAGCCTCCTATTATAAAGTGCAGAGCGGACCCAGCAGCTCCAACGGTTCCTCAAGAAGCTGCAAGATGGCTTCCATAGTACTGTGTACATAGTAATTGGGAAAGTAGGAATGGTAGCAACCATCCGGCCTTCTCTTTTGCAGTCTGGTTGTTGCTGAAAGCCGGCTCCTCGCTCCAGATATATATTTATCTGTGTCTCTCTGTTTATAACTCCTTTATTTGCATCATGTTCTTGGTTCAATCCCCGCCACTTACACTTAATGAAATACACTTTGGGAGGCATCTCCATGCAAACTCCTGAATAATATTCACTGTACTGAGAGGATGTCACAGTGCAGTGAATATTAATGGACTGGCAGCTGGGTGAAAGTGACTATTCTCTTGGTAAGTGAGTTAATCCTGGTGAGTTGACTGCCTAGAACGTGAGTCCTATTACAACACCATATAAGTTGAACCATAGTATGATTGTGTGTGAGACTTAAAGGCAATTTCCTGACAATTTATTTATTTTTTAAAGGTAAGGTAGTGCTATTAAAAGGTTAATAATTGCACCCAAATACAGTCATGGCCAAAAGTTTTGAGAATGATACAAATATGAATTTTTACAAAGTCTACTGCTTCAGTTTTCCTAATGGCAATTTGCATATACTCCAGAATGTTATAAAGAGTGATCAGCTTAACAACAATTACTCGCAAAGTCAATATTTGCCTAGAAAATGAACTTTATCCCCCAAAACACATTTCAACATCATTGCAGCACTGCATTAAAAGGACCAGCTAACATAGTTTCAGTGATTGCTCCATTAACACAGGTGTGGGTGTTGATGAGGACAGGGCTGGAGATCAATCTGTCATGATTAAGTAAGAATGACACCACTGGACACTTTAAAAGGAGGCTGGTGCTTGGCATCATTGTTTCTCTTCTGTTAACCATGGTTATCTCTAAAGAAACACGTGCAGTCATCATTGCACTGCACAAAAATGGCCTAACAGGGAAGAGTATCGCAGCTAGAAAGATTGCACCTCAGTCAACAATCTATCGCATCATCAAGAACATCAAGGAGAGAGGTTCCATTGTTGGCAAAAAAGGCTCCAGGGCGCCCAAGAAAGACCAGCAAGCGCCAGGACCGTCTCTTAAAAGTGTTTCAGCTGCGGGATCGGGCTACCAGCAGTGCAGAGCTTGCTCAGAAATGGCAGCAGGCAGGTGTGAGTGCATCTGCACGCACTGTGAGGCGGAGACTCTTGGAGCAAGGCCTGGTCTCAAGGAGGGCAGCAAAGAAGCCACTTCTCTCCAGAAAAAACATCAGGGACAGACTGATATTCTGCAAAAGGTACAGGGAGTGGACTGCTGAGGACTGGGGTAAAGACATTTTCTCTGATGAATCCCCTTTTCGATTGTTTGGGACATCTGGAAAACAGTTTATTCGGAGAAGACGAGGTGAGCGCTACCACCAGTCTTGTCACATGCCAACTGTAAAGCATCCTGAAGCCATTCATGTGTGGGGTTGCTTCTCAGCCAAGGGAATCGGCTCTCTCACAGTCTTGCCTAAAAACACAGCCATGAATAAAGAATGGTACCAGAATGTCCTCCAAGATCAACTTCTCCCAACCGTCCAAGAGCAGTTTGGCGATCAACAATGCCTTTTCCAGCATGATGGAGCACCTTGCCATAAAGCAAAGGTGATAACTAAATGGCTCAGGGAACAAAACATAGAGATTTTGGGTCCATGACCTGGAAAGTCCCCAGATCTTAATCCCATTGAGAACTTGTGGTCAATCATCAAGAGACGGGTGGACAAACAATAACCTACAAATTCTGACAAAATGCAAGCATTGATTGTGCAAGAATGGACTGCTATCAGTCAGGATTTGGTCCAGAAGTTGACTGAGAGCATGCCAGGGAGAATTGCAGAGGTCCTGAAGAAGAAGGGTCAACACTGCAAATATTGACTTGCTGTATTAACTCATTCTAACTGTCAATATAAGCTTTTATTACTCATAATATGATTGCAATTCTATTTCTGTATGTGATAAAAAAACATCTTACAAACACACATAAAAACCAGAGGGCAGCAGATCATGTGAAAATATAATATTTGTGTCATTCTCAAAACTTTTGGCCATGACTGTACATTTAGCAGTGTTTTGAGTAATTTCTGGGTTTCTCTGTTATCTCCTGTGCATTTGTTTACAAGGGTAGCTTCCTGTTCTTTTTTCCTACAACTTCCATGATGCATTGCACTTCAGTAAGAGCTGACTCACACTAGCTCCCCCTCTCACTCCCTGACACCACATCCCTGTTTCCCTAGCTAGCCCACCCACTACTAACCATTCCAAACTAATTAACTCAATCCATCCCCCCTCCTCATCATACATGTCTGTCTTTCTGTCCAGATCTTCTGGGCGTGGGAGATTACTTCCTTCTGTGGGGCTGGGTCATCCTGCTCTTGACATCTGCCAATGCATGCAAAATAATGCCAGAGTGCTGACATGCGCTGTAGCTGATACTCCGGCTTTATTGTGCAGGCGTGGGAGACTGGCAGATGTTAAAAAGGAGGAGCTGCCCCCAAGATGGAAGTGTGATTTTTACAATGAAACTAAAGTTTTATGTACTGTGTTTATTTATTCCTTCCCTTCTAAGCTTCATGATAAAAGAGGCTAACTTCTAGTGTTCATAGGGTAAGTTACAGACAGTAAATAAAAGTTTAGTTAATTGTAAAAATCACTATCTCTGCATAGCATGGAAATTAGATGCTGGGAAGAGCTGCTACATATATAGCAATTGCAGCTGTACTAACTGGTAGAGATTTATGAAGATAGTTGTTTTCACATATTATACCAGTGGATGATGTGCCTGATTTATAGTTCATTAAGCTTACCTACACATTGTGGAGGAAAAAAAAGCCCCAGAAAAGTTTGTTTTTCAAACATTTGTGCATTTTTGAAAAACACAGCATGATTACTTTAGCTACAGAATCGCAAGATTTTTCTCTTTATATAATACGGGAAGACAAATGTAGTGAAAAATGTGATGCATTTCCACTGTGTTTTTTCCAGCAGTGTTTTTTTGTTTTGTTTTTTTGCTGCGTTTTGCAAAGTGGGGCCTTAGCCCCAAGTGAAGTTTTTCATACTTCCACAGGATATGTCATCAGTCTCTGATCTGTGAGGGTCCAACACTTAAACCTTATGCAGATCAGCTTTTCCAGAAGCCTCCAGGCGCCGAAAGTTACAACAGTAGATATGGAGTGCACTCAGACAGCTACTATTAAAGTCATGCCCAAAACAATCTGTCCAAGTCTCCATGGACAGCACTGTGCTCTGCACCACATTTGCCTTGCACCAGTCCTTTGGCCCTGTACTAGTCAGTAAAGAATTCCTAAAATTAAGAATAGGGATACAACAATGCTGGACACAGTTCTTTCAAGGGGCTCTATCTCTGGATTTTCGCTATTTTAGATAAACACATGCCTAAATAGCCTTTAAAAAGACTATTCAAGTCCTGCTAATCATTTGTTAAAAGACCAACCCTGTTTTAATGAATTACCTTTTAAACGTATATGTAAATGAACCCTTCTGTGCACCGTGGGCGTTCCTGTGCACCTCTCACGTCATACTCTGTTCACGCCCTCCTCTGTGGTTCTTCTATGTAAGTCCCTCCTCCTGCTTTCGATTTACTGCCTCACAACTGTCTCTTCTGCTTCTGGAAAACGACCTGTGATGACGTCACTACTGCTCTGTGTTTGGCTTGTCCCTTATGACGTTACTACAAGGTCCTTTGTCATCTTCTAAGTAGTGAGCTATACAGAGCAGGGGCTGCAGCTCCCTGTGTCTATCATAGATCTGCATTTTTAACATAGTTTTGGATTTTTTTAAGGGGTAAAAATGTAAATAAAACTATATAAATTTGGTATCCCCGGAATCGTACCGAAACATAGAATACAGATGACAAGTCATTTTGGCTGCACAGTGAACACTGTAAAACCAAAGCCCTGAGGAAAGTCACACAAATGTATTTTTTCTTCAAATCCACCCCATCCTGATTTTTTTCCAGCTTCCCAGTACATTATACAGAATAATTAATGGTGGCATCATTAATTAATTAATTTGTCCCGCGAAGATTAAGACCTCATATGGCTTTGAGAGCCGAGAAATAAAAAAGTACGATGTACTGGAAAAAAATTCGGGTGGATTTGAAGAAAAAGGGCTTCATTTTTACGGTGCTCACTGTGCAGCAAAAATGACATGTCCCCTGTATTCTGTGTTTCAGTACAATTTCAAGGATACCAAATTTATATGGTTTTATTTACAAAAATTTTTTTTTCTAAAAGTCGCCATATTCTAACACCTGTAACTTTTTTATACTTACCTGTACGGGGATGTATAGGGCGTCTTTTTTTGCCGGTCCAGGTGTACTTTTCAGTTATACCATTTTGGGGAATTACTGTTGCTTTGATCACTTTTTATTTTTATCAGAGGCAAAACAATGAAAAAAAACGTCGGTTTGGCATGTTTGATTTTTTTTTTCCGCTACGGCATTTACCATATAGGAAAAATATTTTTATAGATTTGTAGAGTGGGCGTTTTCGGATACAGGGATGCCTAATGTGTAGGTGTTTCACAGTATTTACCAAGGAAGGCGGCAGAAGGGTTAATGCCCGCGATCGGTGCGGGCACAGACCGCGGGAATTAGCACATCGTGTCTGCTGTATGAAACAGTAGACACCATACGGCTATGGCGGCCACCATAGTTAAACACCTGGCATCCGCCATATTAGTATGGCGGATGTCATGAAGGGGTTAAACAAGGCATAAAGCTCAGAAACAAACCAAAACATATCTGTATAAGGGATGGTGTATATAAATGATCTAACTTATATAAGAGAGACCAATAAACATTGTAATAATCTCAATTAAACTGTGACAATTGTATGTATAAGAAAAATAAATAAATACAGTTGCTAAAAATGATAACACTATACTATTTATGGATTCAGATGTAGCAGCATATCGTGTTGGATATGAGCAAACCATAACAATCCTAAATGAACCCAATACTTTTAAAGTCAATATTTAAAATACCTGGTTTTGATACTAACTGTATCTGATTGCCACCGCAGATTTATAAAGACTAAAACTTTGATGATGAGATTGTAGATGAGAATCACAGCTTTAACATGCCACCAAAATCACAGTGTTGCTTGCAGTACTTTTCTCTGAGCATGTTTCATGTGGAAACCACATGGACCTCATTATATTCTATGGGGATCCGTTGGTTTCTTAGGTAACTGCTTATTCATGCGCATAGGTTGATGTGAACCCGCCCTAACATCCTCTATCATCAGAACCTCCCATGCTCATATAAAAGACTTCTCCTGAGTTGCACCACTTCTCTGAAATGCTCTACCCCAGACAATCAGATTAACTCCCAATTTCTACAGCTTCTAGTGCAAACTATAGACACGTCTGTTCAGACAGGACTATCATAACTCCTAATGTAAATCCTTCCGCAGTTAGAATCTCTAAAACAAACCGTCTTCTGTTCATGCTCCCACATTACCCCACAGGATATAATACCGTATCGGACTGTAACTTTATATGACCAGCTGCACATTAAAGGACATGACTGATGATGGTTCATACAGCTTTATTTATGTGTAATTAAAGTAACCTCTATTACAAAAACTCTTTGTGTCACCCCTCTACCTCATAGATTGTAAGCTCATGCAAACAGGGCCCTCAGTCCCAATGTGTGTATTTACTATCACTCTGTAATGTATCTTTTTGTCTATACTTGAACCCTACAATTTGTGGAATATTTTGGGGCTATATAAATAAAATGGCTCACACCAAAGCTAGGTTCACACTTGTACTGGGCTCTCTGTCAGTCGGGTCTGTTTGGGGGAGCTGAATTATGGAGAGCCGGACCTCTAAAACAGCAGTTACCCACAGACCTCATAGACTATCATTTCTGGTTTCCGTCATTTTCCTCTGTGCAGGACTTTTTTCTCTGTTTTCTCTCTGCTCTCTCTGATTTTCGTTAGTTTCTCCGACGTAGATGTGAACATAGCCTTGGCTACTGAAGTGCCACCCCTAGACAATGTATGAAATATGTCCTTGGCAGGAAAAAGGTTAATATCAGTGTTTTTAATTGTGTTTTTTTAGGCCTTGTTCACATCTGTGTTGGTATTCTGTTTGGGGGAGTCCACATGGGAACCTTTCCCCCCTGAACGGAATACCGAACGCATTTGCAAGTGCTGTGCAGTGAATGCACACGGACCCCATAGACTATAATAGGGTCCGTGTGCTTGATGTGTAGATTGTGAACTACTTTCCTGTCTGCATGTTCCCTGCGGAGATCTGGCGGCAAGCACACGGACCCCATTATAGTCTATGGGGATCCGTGTGCTTTTACTGCACAGAGCTTGCAAATGTGTTTGGTATTCCGTGCGAGGGGGAGGGGAGGTCCCCATGCAGACTCCCCGTACGGAATACCAACTCAGATGTGAACCATCCCTAACTGTGGAAGGAATTAGATTAGTAATTGTGATAGGCCTGTCTGAAAAGATGTGTCTTCAGAGTTTGTTTGAAGCTGTAGAAATTGGGAGTTAATCTGATTGTCCAGGATAGCAAATTCCATAGAAGTGGTGCAACTTCTCAGGTTTACTCAGACTCAACAATATGTTTAACTACTTTGATTAGGGAAGAGGTCTTGTGTGCAGGAAAAAGGCATATATTCCTTGAAGAATCATTATAATCTGAATCTGAGAAATATTCCCTTTCAGAAGAACTGGAAGAAGGTGAAGAACTTGAGAGCTAGGAGAAGGCTCTCTGTGGGTTCTTTTAGATTTCTTGAATGCAGGAGGATGCAGTGAACTGGTCCTTGAACCAGATGAAAAAGCTGGTGGCCTGAGATGAATGACAGGTTGAAACTCTGGAAGGAGCATGAATTGGCAAAGAACTGATTCATTGTTCTCTGGCAATGGTTGGCTGCAAGAAACATACTGTCTCTATTTAGCATTCCTCGTTGTCTTGTGGTGAGAAGAAATTTACAAAATAAGAAGAAAGAAATTAGCTCAGTAAAGATCAGACACTAATATTGTCCAAGGGAGCCATAATGTCAGAGGGGTCTACAGTCTAGCTTCAAGCACAAGAGAACACGAAGCAGCAGGTTTAGCTATGGCGCATGTGTGCAAATACAATAGGCAGTGCATATATAGAGTGCCTGTACTTACTACTTCTGGGTATTGCTGGAGGGCCACTGCCTTGCCCTATTGGCTCCAGCAGACCGATGGTGCAGTGACGCAAGATTTAACACATAACACCATGCCCCTAGATGAAGACAGTGATGCAATGAACCAAAGGGGACAGAAAGCAAAGGTATTCGTTGCAGGTAACTTTTAACAAAGTGCCCAATAGATGAAACTTAACGGTGCATTCACACAGAGGAAAATGGAGCAGATTTTGGCACCAGATTCCGCGCGGGAAAAAGCCTCCCCATAGAGTTCTATGGGGAGACTTTTTTTCAGCATGGAATCTGCCGCTGATTCTGCGCTAATTCCGCACCGATTCACGCCAAAACCGGTACGAAATTCATGCCATTTTCCTCCGTGTGAATGCACCCTAAAGGAACTGAGGCACCACTTTGACTCTGGGAGTATGCAGCCAATCTCTCATAAAGGGAAGTGCACTCAAGGGACTAACATACATTATTGTGCAGGGTAGCTAGTAAGCGACTCAGTTGGACACCTTATCTTGTATACAGTGGAATTAGTGGCTGAGCTGCAACATTTCTTCAAATCAGCAGAAAAAGCAAAAATATGATTCCTGTCCTCCTTGTGTTCACTTTTAAAGGGAGTCTGTCACCATAGTAAAGCATGTCAAGCCAGCAACCAGAGTGGGAGAGTCCACTATTGAATACCTCACCTCTCCCTTTACTACAGGAAGAGGCTCATTGAATAGTGAACTCTCCCATTGTGGTTATAGAGTCCGTTACGTTGTGCCAGTAGAAGGGTATTGATTAGTGGACTTGTGGCTTGTGGAAAAGCAGGTTGCCTTGCTTCTCTTTATTTTAGAAGTGAGTTGCAGGGGAATTGCCATGGTCAGTGGGTAGATACACTGATTAATATAATTAAATGGTTATAAAATAGTGAAACCATTAAAAAAAGAAATTGAAGCGCAGGTGGAAATGTGTCCTCATTTCCTGCCCTGGGAGGATTATCATCTTGTAAATGCTTCTTTGCATTTTAATGTTTCATGAAAAATTAAAAGAATGAATGAGTTTTGTAAAACCTGTTTTATTTTCTGCACAATGGGCATCTGAGAGGGTCATATTAACAACCTGTATGGCATCATTCTCTGTAATGTGTATTGTTTTTATATATATATATATATATATATATATATATATATATATATATTCTAGATTTTCTTATAAGAAAATTATACTGACAGTCTAAAGAGAAGTATACTGACAAATCTGAACAACAATATATAGTAGACTAGCCTCTGCCCGCGACTTCGTCTGTGGGTTGTTGGCATCGATGATCCGCCTATATTCAACAAATTGCTGCCATCAATGGTTTGCCTGCTCTGGCATTTCGGCATCTCTCAAGCTGTCCTGCTGCTGACCTTGTTCCTCACACCATGCCTGTGATTGTTCCGGTATCTCAGCAGTTCCCTGGGACGCCATATAATGAGCGTGTTTTTGGAGTTGATGATCCGCATGCTCCGGCGTTTGGGAGCTCTCAAGCTGGCCTGCCGCTGAACTTGTTTCTTGTACCGTGCCTGTGAATGTTCCAGTATCTCAGAAGCTCAATGGGACGCCATATAATTGGCGTGTTGTTGGTGTTGATGATCCGCCTGCTCCGACGTTTCAACAGCTGTCAAGCTGTCCTGCTGCTGAACTCGTTCCTCGCACTGTGCCTGTGATTGTTCCAGTACCTCAGCAGCTCGCTGGGACACTATGTAATACATGTGTTGTTGTAATCGATGATCCCCCTTATCTGCGCTTGAGGAAAACTCTGTGACTTCTGGCTACCTTCATAACTGTGGTTGTTTGCTACAAATGAGATTTTCTTTTTCCAGGCATGTTTAAAATTGACAAACTGCCAATTTGGATTAAAGGTGTTTACCCATGTCAGTGTGTCAGCAGTGCCTGGACCAGATCAGATAATATGCAAATGCATGAACACTGAGGGTTAGCTGTGTTTACACAGAGAGATAACAACCCTGGCTTTCTCAGAAGCTGAGATAAGAGCAGTGTATTATAGTTGTGAACAAAAATTCATAACAATCATGAAGCCATGTCATTTATCGGGATAAAAAGTAGCCTATGTTTTAATCGAGGTTACAATCTATTATTTGCCAAATTTCATTCAAATCCGTTCAGCCATTTTTGCATGATTGACACACAAACATCCAAACACACACACAAACTTTCACATTTATAATATTAGTAGGATATATTAGTAGGATAACATAAATGTTACAGGAAGAAGTACATATCTGCATTTCCAGGTTAAATTGGCAGCAGCAATCATAACAAAATCCTCTACTGATCTGAGTTAGATATGCTTGTAGGCAGCCTGACCCTAGGAAGAAATTTATGGTGCAATTCAAAACTGTTTTGAGGTACATACATGGCCAATTTGGTTAGTGTGGCTAGTGAAATCATATATATGGGTTCTAGGTGTGTCCGTTAAGTGCATGCTTCCAGTCTTTTAGAACAGCTTTCTACAAGACTTTGAAGTGTGTCTGCAGGAATACTTGTCCATTAATCAAGAAAAATATTTGTGAGGTCAGACCACTGATGTTGAATAAGAGGGTCTGCCTTTCAATCTCCATTCTAGTTAATCCCAAAGGTGTTCTATGGGGCTGAGGTCACTACTTTGTGCAAACCGTTAAAAGGGTTGTGTCATTATGGATCCTTATCCCCCTATGCAATTGCTTCCAGTGATCAGGAGAACGTGGGACCAAAAGTCCCCCTAAAGTCTCCTTGAAAATGGAGTGCTAGTGCACTTGTATGACCAATGCTCTATTCACTCAGCCAAGCGTGCTTTTATGGACTTTCCATTGTGCTATGGGACACAGTCATGCTCGAAAACAAAAGGACCCTTCCCAAACTGTTCTCACAAAGTTGGAACCATACAATTGGCCACAATCTCTTGGTATGCCTAAGAATTAAGATTTCCCTTGTCTAAGTATTAAAAGCGAGCATTTTCCTATGTTAAAGTTTCCTGTATTACCAGGAACTATTCATTTATAAATACAATTGAAATAACAGTTACTCTTTAATGACATAGGAGGTTTGGGCCTTGATTTCTGCTCAATCTGTGTGCATCTAGAAGTCGCAGCACCCTTGCTAAAGGAGTCTGGGTAGACACGATGATGTTTGGTCATGCTACGGGAGTCATGACCAAAGTTGCTATGTAATCCCTGTCTAAAAATCCTAACAAATGTACATTTTCAAGTTGATTGGATGGCCATCTATCCCAGTAGGCAGGGACCCCCAGTACTCTTACCAAATAGAGTTATGCCTATATTTAGCTTAAACAGATATAATGAGTACCCACTTTCAAGAGAGCCATGGAAAGTTCAACATGTCCTTTTTGGGCCTTAGGGCCCCTTCACACGGAGTAAACGTGCGTGTATTTTGGCAAAATACATGTGTAAAAACACGTGTAAAAATAAGAATCCCATTGACTTCAATGACATTTTACACGTGTATTTTGACGTGTTTTTTTACACATGTAAAAAAATGCTGTTGAAGTCAATGGGAGTCTGATTTTTACACGTGTATTTTGCCAAACTACGTGTGAAGGGACCCTTACTTCTCTATGAGAGCTCCGGCTCTTAACAGTCCATGTAGCTAACAGCATGACTAGCTTCCTGGTCATAAACAGTAAACAATCTCAATGTTAGGAATCTGATGCGCCAATAATGGGCAGTAAGTCCTGGGCAACCACAATCCCCAGACACTGAGGCAAAAACAGTCCTGAGTGTACTCTCCT
The DNA here is from genome assembly GCF_031893055.1 of Leptodactylus fuscus. Classification (NCBI taxonomy): domain Eukaryota; kingdom Metazoa; phylum Chordata; class Amphibia; order Anura; family Leptodactylidae; genus Leptodactylus; species Leptodactylus fuscus. Next base: position 133,875,510 of record NC_134268.1, on the reverse strand, counting down.
AACCAGAGTAGAACCAGGCCCCAGAGGTCTTTGCCAGAGCCCCTAATGGTGGAGTTGGACTTGGCAAATTTTGGGACCCAGAACCACAACTGCCAGAGAGTAGCGCACTCCAAGTAATAGAGGACCCATAAAACCCAGAAACACTAACCTCAGCAGATGAATAAACAGGAGAGCTAGTCAGCAGCAAGAGTGATGTTCTGAGATTTGCAAGGAGGTAGCAAAAACACCGCAGGGAAGTCGTACAGGCCAAGTCGGTACACTGGAGGTCTCGCAGGTTCCAGGGATAGCCAGAAACGAAGTCAATCAAGCTGGGTCGGTTCACAGGAAGTCAGAAGGTAGCCAAATCAGAAGGTCAAGGAGAGGTAGTTTGGAAGGCAAGCCGGAGTCATACACAAGAACACAGAGGACTAACAGGAGGTTCAGGGTCAGGATAGCAATGGAAGCGCAGGAAGGGAGCTGTCACCAGAATATCTGAATAGCCAGCGGCGGACTACAGCCAGAATGAGGCCTCCGGTCTGGAAGTGCAAGTCCCGACCCCAGTAGGACACCAGAGTCCCTGCAGACTCATGTTGAGGTTCCAGCCTTCCCTTACAGGGGACTGGAAGCGTTACGCCAGTGCTGCAAACACCGTGGGCCGGCAGACTCCGCGCGTTACAACAAGGCTCAGGCCTGGCCTAGCACTCAACTTGGCATCCACATATTTTCAGGTTAGACTATATGTCTTTACATAGGGGCAATGCTATGTCACTTACAGGCCTTATTACTAATCTATTTGGTTCTTCCAGTAGCTGTTCCCTGCTATGCCTCCTCTTTTTCACTAGCAGGTGCGGCTCTACTTTCTGAGCCCCTTCCCTGCATCCATGGTGAAGGTCCGGACTATTTCGGACTCCCACCACTCATAACTTGACTTGTATCTTTACTCTTTCTGGAGGTTCAGTTCACCATCTACAATCCCTCTTTAGCCCATTAATCTTCTTTGATCACCACACCAGTGAAAGCATGGCACGTTGGAAAGGGTGGTCTGAGGGCCAATGAGGCTGGGGTATTGAATTTCCCTGTACCAAGTCAGTATTTGAATTATAGTGCTTTTGATTGCATTTATGCTACTATATGAGGTGATTCAAGTGGTATACTATATTGAACTGAATTGTGACACTGTTCATTTATTAATATATTTACTTAATTGCTACAATGGGATAGTATCTTCTATTTAACCATATTGTAGCACTATTTACATTGCAGTACCTTTTAGGTTTTGATTTTTGTGTATCTAGCAGTAATTATGTATTTTTGTACCAGCAGCTGCTATTTCTATTCCATTTCATTGAATTGGCTCATCAGTTATTGTCGGGTGTTGTTTATAACTGGATATTGTTTCTTATATGTGTTTTGGCACTATTATCAAATTCCCTATCTATTATTACTCACAAACTACTGTATCAGTTTTTTAATACTTCATAACTTCCCAATTTTCTATTTTGAGAAATTTCTACTCTCATCATGGGCGATTTTAACATCCCTATCAGCCTCTCGGATTCTATTACTAACCACCTCTGTAGGTCTCTTAAAGCTTACCACCTCTCACACACAAAGATTGTAATCTCGTTGATCTGGTTTTCTTATGGCTCTGTTCTGTCACTGACTTTACAAATTCTCGCCTATTAATTTCTGATCTCAGTTATCTTTCCTTTATTATCAAAGGCTCTTCTCCTTCTCAAAACACTCCAACCTACCGCACCTACAGGAATCTGCGCACCTTAAACATTCAACACTTCTTAGATACCCTACAGTAATCACTGTCCCCCATTTCTTCTCTCTCTTTTCCTAAAATGTCCACCAAGCACTACAACAAGACCCTTAATACCGCCCTGGATAAAATAGCACCCTTGACCTTGTTACCCTTCCAAACCAGACACTGGTAAACATGGCACACTTTCAGTGGGCTTAAGATGTGCTGAACGTCTGTGGAGATAATTAGACACATCTGCAGATTTTCTTTAGTGCAAACTTATTCTTAAAGCCTATAACTGCACCCTTCACCTTGCCAAACAAGCTGACTTCACCACTCTCATCTTTTCTTTTTCCATTGACCCTAAATAACCCTTTGATACCTTTCACTCCATCCTCATGCCAAACATTCAGGCATCTGTCATAGACATCAGTGCTCAAGACATGGCCACTTACTTTAAAGCTAAAAGTGACAACATCCGTCAGGAAATAACCAAATTTCCAAGCAGTATCTGTCCCTTTCTCTCCTCGGTTTCTACTTGTGAACTCTCATTCTATGACCCAGTAACAGAGGAAGAACTCTTCCAGCTCCTTTCTTTTGCTCGCTCAACTAATTGTACGAGTGACTCTATCCCATCACAGGTCCTCTGTACCCTGCTGTTGCAATTTACTTTACTGAAATTTTTAATCTCTCTCTCTTCTGGAATCTTTTACCTACTGTTTCAAACATGCTGTCATAATCCCTCTATTGAAAAAACTTTCCTCAACCCATGCTGTGCTGTTAACTCCCGACCCGTCTCTAACCTCCCCTTCAACTTTGAGTTCCTGGAACACTTGGTCTATTCCCACCTAATCTGCTCTCTCTCTGCCAACTCTCTTCTGGATCCCTTACTATCAGGTTTTCGTGCTCTACAATCTACAGAAACGGCCCTTACAAAAGTCTCCAATGATCTGCTAATGGCTAAATCTAAAGGTTCACTACTTATTCTTTTGTATCTCTCAACAATATTTTACACCATAGACCACCAACTCCCCCTCGCTGTGATCCATTGGTTTCAGGGACACTGTGATTTCTTGGTTATCTTCCTATCTTTCTGACTGCTCATTTAGTGTATCATTCACTGGTGCTATTTCTTTTCTTCTTCTCCCAGTACGGTGTTGTGGTTTCTCAGGGCTTATTCTTAGGCCCCCTCTTCTTCACAGCCCCAAATGGTCAAACCATTCACATATTTGGCTTTTAATACCATCTTTATACTGATGACACCCAGTTATATACCTCATTCTGTGACATCACCCCTGCTCTACTACAGAACATTAGTGACTATCTCTAACATCTCTTTGTCTGAAACAGAGTCTTTCTAAAACTAAACTTCTTATGTTCCCTCCATTAACCCACAAATCAATAGGGCTGTATCTCCCTACCTCTCCGCCCTCGTCACTGTCTCCCACCCTAACTGTCCACTCCATTCTGCCAATGACATTAGACTTGTATCCTCTGTTATCTGAATATTCCACTCCTGTCTCCAACACTTGTCTCAAGCTGTACCAGTGTTCAACCCCATACAATCCAATTAATACCAAACTACAGTAGCTTAAAACATGCCCTAAAGTCACATCTATTTAGGCAGTCTGATCACCTGACCTAATCACATTGTTCCACATTTCCTCACACTCCTTCCTACTCTATACCTCAGAACCTGACCCCTCCATTTCTAGGTTACTCTACACTCCATGTACTTAGTATATGTATATTCACAGATACTGCTTGGTCACTGGCTCATACAACTTCAGTTAGATGACCTTATCTATTAATAGATGGTTGGACCATTGTACCACATAAAGCTCTCTGACCTCTTGTGTCCCCATATTTCCTCATAGATTGTAAGCTCATGAGCAGGCCTCTCACTCCTAATATTTGATATGTTAATTTTTTGTCACATTGTAATGTCAGATATTGTCTGTTCACGTACCCTCCAAGTTGTAAAGTTCTGCAGAATATGTTGGTACTATATAAAATTATTATTATTATTATTTTATTATTATTATTATTATTATTAACAATAATCTTGTGTATTAGGTTGTCTTGCTTATAATGGCTAGTAATTTTAACAATTTAGTCTTAAAACACTGATTTGTGATTTTTTTTTGGTTGTCCATAGGACGGATGGTCTCAGTACCACTTTGTAGCAACATCATCAACAATTGAAAGGGACAGGCAACGACCTTATTCTTCATCAAGAACTCCCTCCATATCTCCAGTTCGCATGTCTCCTAATAACAGATCAGGTAAGTATGTTATTTTTAAATAAACATTATTAGAATAAAATACATATATTTGATAGCATTTGTTATTTTGTTTAATTATTTTTTGTTTAGCTTTTATATTCCATTTTCTTGCATCTATAATATGTAAAGAGCTTCTCAAATTAGTTATAATGTAAGAATTAAAAAGGTTTTCCAGGTTACACATATTGATCCTCAATATGAGATTGACGAGCGCCTTCAAACAATACTGATCAGGTGTTTGAAGAGGTCCCAGTGTTCAAAAGAGCGCTGTGGTCTCTTTAGTGCTGACTAAGTACAGTGATGGACCTTATATAGCAGATTTGCATGGTATTCCAGCTCAGCTTCATTCACTTGCATAAGAATGAGCTGCAAACAGGCCATATGACCAATGATAATGGTGTCACAGGTCTACTGTCAGACTGAAGTGCTTAATGCCCACCAGAGGAACTTGTTCTAGAGTCCCACCCAACAGCTTCCTGCTAATATCCTACATCATCTCCTTCACTGTAATCTTGTATATTTGCTGATTACCTGGCAACCAGCTCAGCTCATTACTATGTATTTTCCCTATATTATCCTCCCCCAAAGTAATGTGCATGCTCCAATAGCTTCATGGCCGTTTGGTGGAGCACTCCACACACTCAAGATTATAGTGAGGGCACTGCTATTCGCACACAGGGATGCCATCAGGAATTTTGGGGCAAAATTTGTGGACTACTATCCTCCCCAAAGTATCTTTCAGCTTTCTATCCTGTGGTCCCCACATGGTATATATAATATTCTCCAGTGTTCCCCACAAAGTATAATTCTCAATAGAGCCCTCCCACAGTATAATGCTCCACAGTAGCACCGCACAGTATAATTCTCCATAGAGCATAGAATATAAAATGCTCCATAGAAGTCCCACATGGCATACAATGCTTCCAAGAGCCTCCCACAAAGTATAATGCTCCACAGCTATCCCAGACAGTATAATGCTGTGCAGTAGCCCTACACAGTATAATGCTCCACAGTAGCCACACACAGTATAATGCTCCACAACAGCGCCCACACTCTGGCTCGTTTCAGTGCTATTATTTTACTCTGCGGTGACTTCACCTCTCATGAGCAACCTCATGGCAAAGGCTGTCTCCAGCTTCCTCTTCAGGTATGTGGCTGATGTCACAATTACCAGGGTTCACCGCTGTGGCCTATAATTGGTCCTCAGAAGTCATGTGGGTTGCACTGATGTCATGACACTGACTACAGTTACCTTGGCTCAGCGGTGGATCTTCCAGTGGACCAGTCTGACACTGCACAGGTGTTTGAAACAAGTGTCACTGCTGCTTCAAACAGCTGATCGGCAGGGGTGCCTGCATGCCTTTTTTTATCTGTGATTTTAGACAACTTGCATCTATAGCCTATATATATTTTACTCCTACAATTTGGTTTTGTTCACTGGCCTTTTACAAAAGTACCTGATATAAATTGTCCTTTTAAAATTGCCTTTATTTGTTAGTTTCCACTCCCTTTAGATTATTATCTGTCATGTGATCAACACTCTGACATAAGATGCTGGCACTAACATGAAGTGAAGCAAGAAGTAATTGGTTTTATTGGTAATTCAATCCATATACAGAGTGACAGCATACAGTACATCCTGAACCTCCTACAGAGATTTTGTACATCACATATATAATGACACATTGTCAAGGAAATATTGCATAAATGTACAAGCAGTGGCATAACTAAAGTTTTGTGAGCCCTTGTGCAAACTTTTATCTGGGCCTCCTACTCCTTCCCTAGAGTAAATTCTTGATAGTCACGGTTATGGGTGCTTCAGCGATATCTCAGCTTATATACAGCTTTAATACACACCTACACACAACTGCAGTTATCAACATTAACTGCAGTTATAAACAATACTGGGACAGTATCATATGCTCCACAGTGGCCCCTACACAGTATTATATGCTTCACAATGGCCCACACACAATGTTCCACATTGGCTCCCACACAGTATCATATGCTCCACAGTGGTCCCCACACAGTATAATATGCTCCATAGTGGCCCCACACAGTATCATATGTTCCACAGTGATCCCCACCACAGTATTATATGCTTCACAGCAAGGCCAGCATCAGCTCCCGGCTTATCCGAGCAAGTGTCAAGGCGTCAAGCTCCTGAGGGTTCACACTCGGCAGCAGACTACAGCCCTACTTACTAACCTATCGATCCTTTCTGCAGGAACAGGGATCAGTAAGTTAAGCCAAGATCTCCATGTGGTTTGGTTCACACCAAATATGCCTGAACCAAAACTGCTATTATCATACTCTCTACAGACCCCAGAGTATGATGATCGGAGGCCCAGGAGAGGTAAGCAAACATAAAAAAATAGTGTTATTTACCTCTCCTGCGCTCCGATGCTCCATACTATTTTCGGCCTTTTTCAATGACCTCACATAGGTCAGGCCAGCATTGTGACGTATAATGACGCTGATGTAACCCACGTCTTTTACGTCATTGAAGAGGGCTGAAGACTGAGCAGGGAGAGACATTTTTTTTGTTTGGACCTCCAATCATTATATTTGGGGGTCTTTTCAAACCCCTGAGTATACTAATAGTTTGTGGGTCGTGAACCCCAAAATTTTGGGGTTCTGTTAAACCCGAAATGTTTCCAATATTTGGAAGGACCACCCTAAGGGACACTATGGCACCTAACACTGTGCGAATGGGCCACAATGGCACATTATATTTTGTGAAGAGGCCCCTATGGGACATTATACTGCGTGGAGGCCACTGTGGGACATTATACTGTGTGAACGGGACACTATGGGACATTATAATATGATTAAATGGGGCATTATACTGTGTGGAGGCCAGGAACTGGTGTGCTATACCATGGGGGGCAAAAGTATATTATGGGGCCCAGTCTTTGCTAGTTACGTTGTAAAGCATCGAGTGAGGCTCATGATCATGTGACAGCTACACGTTGTAGATAGTATTACACATGGGTAAATATAGAAAAAGGAGCAAAAAGGCCAGTAGAAAATCATGTAGCAAATTGTATGTGTGGCAGGAGGTTGTGACTATGTACTCACTGGCACTATGCCTACCCTAGTTAGTATATGGCTTATATCATTGTGGTATCTAGAGTGCTTTTATTCTGACTTGGGTTTATTCATAATGATTGTTGTAAAGGCTTTTTGGCATTACTTTATGCATTATTAATATTGTTAAAATGTGTGAAACAGCTGTGTAGTCAAAATGCTCACTATACCCCATTTTCCAAAGTGGGGTCACGTTTGGGGAGTTTCTACTGTGCTAGTAAAAATGGCCCAGGGATATGGGTAAATAGGCATTTTTTATTAATAATGTAATTTAGAAAGTAAAAGGGGGGAGGATGTTTAGATTAGTGTAGGGTTTTAGGGTTTTCCCTAAAACCCCTTTAACACTTTACCAAGTTCCAAATAATTGTGCAAATGGGAATTAATTGTCAGAAAGATATCATTTTTTGATTTTCAATTAAACTCGAAGATGGATCACTTTGGAACACTGAAATCAATCTCAAACTTCTGTGCCAATTAGTCAGGTGAGCCAAATTGAAGCAATCATATTTTAGACTGGGGCCCCATGTGGCAGAAAGCCACGGAAAAAAATGCGTTGTTTTACAGTCACAGCAAAGTAGATGGAATTGAAGTGAATCCCGTCTCCACTTTGCAAGAAAATATGTGGTGCAGACACGCAGTGATTTTAGACAGCCTAATACCATGATGCGGGATTATTGCAAAACTAGTATATATATTCCAAAAGGAACAGACTCCCAGCTGTGGACAGCGTAGGGAAACTAGTTTGGCTAGGTGAGAGCCATGCCTGATTTTTTTTTAAGGGGGCTGTCCTATGGGCAGCAAGCTGAAGCATTGTTTTCTTAATTACATCCTGGAAAAAAGATTTGTATATTCCGCATAATCCCCCAGTGGAGCGAAAATGGCTTGTAAGTCTCCATACGTCTGCAAAGGTGCACTCTCCTTAAGGAGATTTCTTAGTCCCTGACCATGGTCTAGTCTCTCACCTAGCCAAACTAGTTTCCCTACGCTGTGCTGATGAGATCCAACCAGATCGAAACAGCGCTGTCCACAGCTGGGAGTCTGTTTCTTTTGGAATAGATATACTAGTTTGGCAATAATCCCGCATCATGGTATTAGGCTGTCTGAAAAAGCCATGCATAATGTTTAAAGGGGATGTCCTAGAGGCAGCAAGCAGAGGCATTGTTTTCCTAATTACATCCTGGAAAACAGATTTGCATATTCCCTATATATTAGTGATGTTAGATTATTGTACATTATACTCCGAGACCGTACCTTGAAACATAGTTTGGCTACACTAATTGTCAAGGAGTTCTTTTATATGTTTACTCGGACAGGTATACCCAAGGAGATCCTGACTGACCAAAGGACTCCTATTATGTCCAAGGTAATGAAAGAAATGTGTAAGCTCCTGAAAATTAAACACCTGCGAACCTCTGTGTATCACCCCCAGACAGATGGCCTAGTGGAGAGGTTCAATAAAACCATTAAGGGCATATTAAAGAGGGTGGTTAGCAAGGGAAAGATTGGGATTGCCTTCTGCCCTATTTAATGCCCCAGTCCTCCACAGGTTTTTCCCCATTTGAGTTGGTTGTATGGTAGACACCCACTTGGTCTCCTAGACATAGCTAAGGAAACCTTGGAACAAGAACAAACTCCTATAGTAAAGGAACATATGGAGCAGGCCTAAATGGCTCAGAGCCGTGTCTATAACAGAACAGCTAAACTTAGGATCTTTAGTCCAGGTAAATTTCTGGCCAAATGGCAAGGGCCATATGAGATTATTTTGAAAGAGTGGGGGCATTAAACTATAAGGTACCAGCCGGGCAAGAGAAAGCCCAAATAAATATACCATATAAATTTAATAAAACCCTGGAAGGACAGGGAATTGTTGACGTCAGTAGGTTCCCCTTTAAGGTTACTACTCCTGGTAGGGTTTCACCTGAGGTGCACATAGCAGAGACCCTGGAGGAGGCAGGAGGCAAAAGAGTTAGTACAGAAAAATAATGATGTGTTTTCTGAGATCCCTGGACTCACCCATGTAATAGAACATGACATTGTCACTGAGCCGCAGGTACGGGTTAATCTAAAACTGTACAGGGTACCTGAAGCTATATCTGAGGAGGTCAAAGATATGTTGGCAATTGGGGTAACTGAGGAGTCTAAGAGTGACATGTCCAATCCCATTGTTCTGATTCCTAAGCCAGATGGTTCCATAAGGTTTTGTAATGATTTCCGTAAACTGAATGAAGTGTCAGAATTTGATGCCTCCTCGATGCCCAGAGTCGATAAGTTAATGGAGAGGTTGGGACATGCCAAGTATTTCTCCACCCTCAACTTAACCAAAGGGGACTGGCAGGTGCCGCTCACTAAAGAGGCCAGAGAAAAAATTGCATTTGTCACCCCATAGGGCTTGTTCCAATATGTGACAATGCCGTTTGGGTTATTCAGGGCTCCAGCAACCTTCCAGCGGTTGATGTACAGAATTCTTAAGCCCCATCGAAGGTACGCTTCACCCTACCTGGATGACATTGTCAACTTTAATATGGACTGGGAAAGTCACATGCCAAAAGTTCAGGCCATACTAAATTCCCTATGAGCAGCTGGTTTATGAAATCCAGACAAGTTGCAGAAAACAGTGTTTTTGGCTGCTGCAGAAAAAAAAAAAAAAAAACGCTGAGTTTTACAGTAACAGCAAAGTGCATGGGATTTTGCTTCATCTCATTCACACAGTGTAGGAAAAAAATCACAAATGTTTTTCTTATAGACTTAAAGAGGACCTTCCACCACCTCCACCAGTTCAAGTTCTTAGCATCTGTTAATAGTTACTGCTCCACTGATTCCAGCGCAGTTGGAATTTTCTCTACAACCTCCACCATTCCAGAGGAAAAAGTACAGGTAGTTTTGGTGCCTGATGTGCTATTTAAGCTCTGTTAAGGGCAGTGTCAGGCTGGGGGTGTGATGCAGAGCTCCAACAGAGGCAGCCAGTGTCAGAGCTCAGAATCACACATCTTGTCTGCTGCTGCCTGACATTGTCCAACTAACAGTACAGAGCCTATATAGCATGTCAGATACCACAACTAACAGCATTGATTGCTCGGGAACAGTGGAGGCTAGAGAAAAAATTTTAACTGGAAAAACTCAATGAAAAATGCAGTAGAAAAAAAACACAATATCCGCAGTGTTTTTAAGCTGTCTTTCACTACATAGGGTCTTAGGCTAAAAATGCTCTTTTTTACAATGAATAAATAACTTTTTGTGCAATTGATTCAGTGCATACAGATGTTATTAAGCATTAAAGGAGTAACATGCACATATAATATTCCAATGTGTGTATTTTTCTCTGTTAAAGCAAGTGCCCCTGCATCCCCTCGGGAAGTAATCAGCCTGAAGGAGAAGAAAGTGGACTATGAATCGGCAGCATCAAACGCTACTTATAAAGGAGAACATACTTCTAGAAAAGACACCGTAACAGGTATATAACAGCCATAATTTCTGAAAATAAAACAGTACAGCAATAACAATAATTTTAATGTATATAGTGCCAACAAATTCTGAAGAATGTTATAAATGAGGTGATACATGTACAATCAAAATCCTATTACTTAATTACAAATTAAACATATAAAATAATAGGTGTAAGCAAGAAGGTTGACACAATGAGGTCCAGACACCTTTTATGAACCAAGATATTGTACAACAAATAGAACTGCATGGGACAATTCAAGGCCACACATTTCAGAAACACAGCTTTTTCTGTTGCAGACTTTTAGCGGTTTTTTTGAGCCAAAGCCAATTATAGCTACAAAAGGAATAAGAAATATATAGATTTATTATACTTCTGATCAATCCACTCCTGCTGTAGCTCAATAAACTGCAGCAAAATCTGCAAACTAAGAAGCTGTGTTTCTGCAACATGAGGCCTCCGCTGTTTTCACATGATCAGTGTTTGGTCAGTGATTTTCATCAGTGACTGTGTGCTAAAACTAGTAGTGGGTTACAAACACAGAACAGGTACGAATATTTCTGTTATACCTGATCTCTGTGTATTCTTCACTCTTAATTTTGACTCACAATCACTGTGCAAAATCACTGACCAAACACTGTTGTGTGAAAGAAGCCTAATATTGATCACAGCTTTCTCATCTGAATTGAATTCAGTCTTTTTTTGTTAGAGAGTAATGTCAAAGCATTTAGAAGCTTCTACGGTGGTCTGTATAAGCATTCTTGTGACTCCTGACGTGCAGTATAATAATCTACCAGTAAGGAAAAGATGATCAGATAATTGTCACATAATTAAAGGTACATAAACTTTCTTTAAAGGGGGAGTCTGGACAGTTAAAGGAAATCTGTCACCAACGTAAGGGTGCATTCACACTACGGATACGCTGACTGATTCTAAACGTTAAAACACGTTCAGAATCAGCGCGTATAAAGCAGATCCCATTCATTTCAATTGGAGCCGGCATACGAGCGCTTCCCATTGAAATGAATGGGCTGCTTTTTTCTCTATGAGCGCTCCCATTGAAGTGAATGGGAAGCGCTCACGTGTACGGTTCGCCGTGTGAAGGGGTCCGACGCTCGGCTCATTCCAAGCCGTACACGCGAGCGCTCCCCATTCACTTCAATGGAAGCGCTTGTAGAGAAAAAAGCAGCCCATTCATTTCAATGGGGAGCAATGCAACTGCTTTCAGAGTTCCAGTTTTCTTATTTGAATATATTGACAATGGAGGCATAAATTCATGAAAATTTTCATGGGAAAAATAGTGTTACATTCTGGAGAGCCTGCTCTATCTAACTGTGTATCTTGTTTAATATGCTTCACCCTGGTGACAGATTTCCTTTAATTCAAGCAGAGCAATTTCAAAAAATGACTACATGACTGTGATGTTGTTAGTATTCTGTATGTTCTTTGCTGCTTACCCCCGATTCACATCTGTGTTTGCTTTTGCGTCAGGGAATCTGCTTGGGGACCCTCCCCCGAACGGAAAACTATTCGCAATTAAAAGCATTTATCTAAGAGACCACACCAACCCCATAGACTATAATTGCAAGCAGCACTTTTCTCTCAGCATGTCTTGTACGGAAACCACGTGAACCCTATTATAGTCTATGGGGTTCATGCGGTTTCTTAGGTAACCACTTTCTAATGTGTATAGTTTTTTGTTCAGGGGGTCCCCAAGCGGACTCCCCAAATGGAATACCGAATGCAGATCATTTTGCTCTGTCTGCCCAGCAACAGTGACGTAGTTACGGAGATGGAGCTGAGCTATGAGGGGTAAAGAAGGTGAAGAAAGCTGCTCAACAGCGACTCTAGGCTCAGGCTGCTGCTGATGGAACTGATACTGCTCCTGCCACCCCCTCCCTCAGCTGCCATGCCAGTGCAAGTTGAGCACTCTGGGTCAGACATGTGAGAGGATGGACGATGGTGCAGATAAACAGCGGCCAACTTGCTACATTTGTCTTCCCTCTCAGCGGGTGTGAAAAAGACTCCCATTTTTCCCTGGTACCGAGGATCTAACCCAGGGGTCCTCAAACTGCGGCCCACGGGCCACATGCGTCCCACCAAGCACTTCTGTCTGGCCCCGCCAACAACGCCGGCAGGCATTCATTTATAATGAAGCTCCTGGGGAGCTCGGGCCAGGCCATGGAGCGCACTTCACTTTACCTATTGGAGGGCACCGCTCCCGATGTCTGTGTGACCTGCTCTGCCTCCGGCCCACTGTTTAAAAAGTTTGAGGACCCCTGATCTAACCTAATGGAGATCCAGTAGTCATCTCTTTTCTGAATGGTGAAAATTCAGCTGTCACTGCACAAGCAATTGAGCATGCATCGGGCCATTTGCGCAAGTGACTCCGAGGGACTGCCTCCACTGCATACTGCCACGGTGTGTCTAGGTCATCTACCTTGTCCTCCTCTCCATTCATTTGGCTAGATATTGCTTGTGCCCCAATGTCTTCCTCGTCCTCCTCCAGGTCAGTCCCACAGGGATCATCTGGCTTCACATCTCCACCCCCTGACCAGCCAGATTGAAAAGCATTTTTTCCAGGATGTAAATCAGTGGAATGACGTTGTTCATCCTGTATTCCTGGCGACTGACTAATAAAGTTGCCTCTAAAATGGCCGCCACCGGTAAAATGGCACTTCAGTCAGCTTTGACCAAGGCGCCAGAGGGATTAATGCCCAGCTCCCAAACGGCCACCAAAGTTAAACACCCGGCATCCGCCGCACCAATATGGCAGATGTCGGGAAGGGCTTAAGATATACAATTCAATACAACTTATTGTGTGTGGTGTCATGAAAACACTTTTCAATTAGATATTACAGAAGTTATATTATTATTATTTTTATTATTATTATTATTATTAAATTTTATGTATGGTCTTTATTTTTTTTTTAGCTCCGAGCACAGGATCCACAACTATATATAGGAATTCATTTGGAGCACCTGGCGATGATGTGAAACACAACCAAGTAAGTTTTTCATTCTATAAAATGTAAGCATTTGAAAAAAAAATCTTTTGAATTTTATAGTTTCTTTCAAATGGTAATAATCACACTTATGTTGATATTATTATTATTATTATTATTATTTATGATTCTAAGAAAGATCAATAGTAAGGGATTCTTTACATGCAGTTTTTCCAATCAACTTTTTGAGAACCTGCCATGTGTCAAGGCTTTTTTTTTCAAGTGTTTTTTTTCTATTCATTAGACTTGTAATATGCATTTTATGTCCTGTAGAATAGTTTATAAGATAAGATAAGATAATCCTTTACTAGTCCCACCATGGGGAAATTCAGTGTTTTACAGTAGCACAGATAACACAGGATATATAAGATAAATGCCCAAAATAGTATATACTCAGAGCATGCTGCATTTTTAAAAAAAGTCACTGACTCAAAAATTGCATTAAATGTAAAAAAAGACAGCAAATTAAAAAAAGCAATGTTTATTATGCATTTTATTTTTCACAATTGACTTTCAGCTTACACAAAAAATCACAAAAAATGCAGCATTTTTCCCAAAAAATACAGTTTATTAAACCAACCTTGGCAGCACAGGCCCTTTAACTCCTTCCTGCACTATGATGTAAGAGTAGTTCATGGCAAGTAGCAGGTTAGTGCATCATGGCATACTATTACATCATGAATATATTGAAGTGAGCCTGTGCCATTATCATCAGGTGTTAGCTGCTCTAGATAACTCTGACGCTGGGTTCACACCAGCGTCTGGACTCCGTTATCAGGTTTCCGTCTTCTGCATGCAGAAGACGGAAACCTGTCATGCCGAGTCCGGCCGTGAGCGCCGCTGAGCGTTTTGAGCTCTCCGTGGTGAAACAGTTTTTTTTAAAACCGGACACAAAGTACTGCATGTTTAAAAAAACGGTTTTGTGGCGGAGAGCATAAAACGCTCACCAGCGCTCACGGCCGGACACTTTTCAAACCCATTCAAATGAATGGGTTTGAAAGATGCCGACAGGTTTCCGTCTCCTGCCCAGTTTTGTGCAGGAAACGGAAACCTGCAGAACGGAGACCCGAGGGCAGATGTGAACGAGCCCTGAGGGTGCATACACATGGAGGAAAATGGTGAGGTTTTTCCACTAGATAAATTCCGCTAGTGGAAAAAAAAGCTAGCGGAACCCATTGAAATCAATGTTAGAATTTTTTCAGCGTGGAAAATTCTGCTAGCAGAAAATTCCGCTAGTGGAAAAAAAGTTAGCAGAACCCATTGAAATCAATGGGATGCTTTTTTTTTTATAGCGCTGAAAATTCAGCACCAAATAGAGCACCATTTTCATCCGTGTGAATGGATCCTTATTGCTAATGTGTAACACCTTAGATGCCACTGGTAATAGTGACCAGGGTATCTAAGGTTGTCCAGACAGTTAAATCCCCTGAAATGGTACCCAACACTAGGATTGGGGGTTTCCACTGGCCAATACCTCTGGTATTATTAACGCTGTATTAGATCCTGTTGAAGGCAGGCCCTAATAGTGTGTCTGTCAGTTTTAATTTTAACAGCCATAATTAATACACCACATTTTACTAGTACTGCAGTGTGTTATATGAGTGATCAGAAGATCACGCAATATAATTACCACAAAAGAAAATTAATGAAGAATAAATATAAAATATTTGAAAATATTTCTAATAATTAAGTCAAATATATAAATACCCATTTTTCCTAATTAAAAATTTAAAGCAAAGATCCTGATCAGGCACCATATTTAAAAGCGCAGCATCTATTACAGTAGATGTCGGGAAAGGGTTAAAAAAATATGAATTGGTTTCCCTATTTTGCACTTGTCTGCAAAATAAAGGTAATGACATCTTGTTTTTGCAATATAGTGCACAGGCCAAAAATTTTAATGAAAAAAAAAGTGTCACTTTGTTTTTTTCGATTACATGTTAGGCTAGGGAACTACGTAACGGGCCACAGCAAAAAAGCACTGCTGGAAAAAACCTGCTGTGGGAAAAACACTGCAGCAATGCATTGCATTTTTTCTCGCAGCGCTTGTCACACAAGCCTCTGTGGACTTTCTGCTTCCCTTATAAATATCAACAAAACGCCAGCGTTTCCATAGGTATTATTGACTTATGCGTATTTTTCCATAATGTGTGGATGGGGTTTGCTAGTCCACTTTGCATGTAAAAGGCCACAGCTTGGCCAATGCAATATATTATCAGGCAAATTAATTTCTGTAAGCCCCATTAAGTCGAGGATATTTCTACAACAAATCTAAACCTCACTTAGGCCTTAGCTAATGTGATTATATGTAAAGTTATGCATCTACGTAAAAATAATCTGTATACCACATGTGTCCTAGGAGGAGGAAAAGTCAGAGAGTGAGTAGGAGAGACCTAGAGAAGGACCTGGGCCTGCAATGTTATCAGTTGCTTAAAAGCCCAGCAGAATGTTGCCATGTATTAACCCCTTAAGGACGCATGGTAGTTTGTGTCTTTAGGCTAAGGCCCAACGGTTCTTCACGCAGCGCTTTAAACAGAAAGTTCATGTTGTCTTCCTCCGTGGACTTTCTGTTACCATTATATCTACAGGAAAGCTGCCGGTGTTTCCGTAGGTGTAATTGGCATGTTTCGATTTCCAAAACCCGCCAGTTTTGGAAATCGCAGCATGTTCACGTTGCGGTCGGGTTTTTCCCTTAAAATGGGCATGGGATTCACATGAATCCCATCCACTTTGCTGTTACTGTATAACGCCATGAATCACAGCTTTTCCAGCCTGTGGGGCCTTAAACTTGACATCTTTTAATTTACTGTTAGGGAATAGCCAGATGATAATTCCCCAGAAGCTGCTGGCGAACCCTGGAGGAAGGGGCACAAGGGACAGTGAGCCCTAAGCTGAAGCCCCCAACTGACCCTTCCTATTGCCAGGCCCTATCCTACGTAATAGGCGGCAACCACGAAGACAGTCCCTTCCTGTATAAGTGATACACAAAACGCAGACAAGACGAACAGCAACAAAGGGAGGTCAGCTAGCCAGGGTTCGGTAACAGTCGAGCGATGCAGTGCCAAATCAGAGTCCAAAAGAATAGTCAGTAGGGAAAGCCAAAGGTCAAGGATTAGAATACAAGTAATTAAACAGCAAGGGAAACCAGCAAGCAAGAGGCAATAACCGGCACCAGTGTGACTGTGAGCCAAGACTAAATAGGGGAGGAAGAACCCGCCCTGAACTTGACAGGAAGGCAGGCTGTCAATCACAGGCAAGACAAAATCAAACCACTGAATGGACAGAGGCAACAAGGGCAGAAGACGGGTGTGGTGCAAATCCAATTAAAGAACTAGAGCCGTGTTCACACAGTGCAACTAAAAACTTCAAGCAAATTATGAAACTGCACCCGCCTCCTGCGCCGCAGCATGCGAGCAGAGGGTGAAGCAGAGACCTGAACAGGCAGAGATGTTACAGTACCCCCCTTTTATGAGGGGCCACCGGATCCTCATCAGACAAACTAGTTCTAGAGGGATTCAGAATTTTCCCTGCCTTGTATTTTCGTTCTGCTTGAATCACAGACGCTTGAGAACCAGGCAAACATTTTTTATTCACCTGGCATTTCTGATACTACCAGGTTTTAATACCGGAGGGGCGTTCCCAACTCTTAGTAGTTGCGACCTTCTCCTCACTGACACAATCTAAGGAATTCAACGCAATACAGTGGGATGAGCACTGATCTCCCCACTTTACCACTTTCTTTTTACCCCAATCAAAAATAGGGTTATGGAGGTTCAGCCAGCGGAACCCCAAAATAACATCAGCAGACAGATGCTCCATAACAAAAAGGCTTATGACCTCTGAATGTGTAGAACCCACTTGCAAAGAGATTAAGGGGGTTTTAAAACGGACTTTACCCCTGGCCAATGGAGTAGAATCCGCTCCAGTAATAGACATAAGCGTGTCAAGTGGCAAAAGCTCAATGCCCAAAGATGCAACAACTGAATATTTAATAAAGTTTGCTGCAGACCCAGAATCAACTAGGGCCTTGCCAGAAACAGACCTGTCACCAGAGGACAGAGACACAGATAACAACATCTTATTGTTATTTCCACCAAATACCTGGTTGCCTAAGTGGTTCTTCTGATTACCACTCAGGCACTGAAGTTTTTTCGCAGGTGACAAGGGTCTGATAGAGCAGTCTCGGATGACATGACCAGAGGAACCACAGTACAGGCACAGGTTATTTCTGAGACGATACTCTCGTCGTGTCTTGGCATCCATATCTCCCAGTTGCATGGGTTCCTCACCAGAAGTGATGGGAGGAAAGGTAGGTTTTTCAGAGGAGAGAGAGGAAGAGACAGAAAACTTGGAGGCAACAGGCTCTACTCTCTCTTTTAAATTTTCTCGGATCTTGCGGTCAATACGGACCGCCAAAGTCATGGCCTGCTCAAGAGTAGGGGGATCTGGGTGACCAACCCAGAGCTCCTTCACACGGTCACACAAACCTTGTTTAAAGTGAGCTTTTAGCGCTGACTCACACCAACCTGCCGTTACACTGTACTTGCGGAACTCAGAGCAATACTCCTCTGCAGAGTGTTTTCCCTGCCGCATGGTGAGGAGTTGAGATTCCGCAAGCGCAATGTGGTCTGGCTCAGCATAGATAGAGCCCAGGGACTTAAAAAATTTTTCCACATCAGACCACTCATTAGCATCAGGAGGGAGTTTAAGGGCCCAAGCTTGTGGATCCCCCTGTAGCAGAGATATAACCTCTCCCACCATTTGGGCCTGAGTTACATGTGGATTAATCCGAAAATACAAGCGACAAGACTCCCTGAAAGTCTCAAATTTTTCACGGTCCCCTGAGAAACGATCCGGGAGTAACATCTTGACCTTATAAGGTGCCAAAACAGCTGGGGATGATGCAGCAGCCTCAGTAAGGGTCTGAACCTGTTTAGCTAGCTCAGCTACCAGGCCTGTCAATCCCTCCAACTTGGCTGCAAGGCACTGAATAGGATCCATGCTATCTGTAGGGAAGCAATGGATGTAGGTTTTTTGGGGCCGGTTATTCTGTTATGGAATAGCCAGATGATAATTCCCCAGAAGCTGCTGGCGAACCCTAGAGGAAGGGGCACAAGGGACAGTGAGCCCTAAGCTGAAGCCCCCAACTGACCCTTCCTATTGCCAGGCCCTATCCTACGTAATAGGCGGCAACCACGAAGACAGTCCCTTCCTGTATAAGTGATACACAAAACGCAGACAAGACGAACAACAACAAAGGGAGGTCAGCTAGCCAGGGTACGGTAACAGTCGAGCGATGCAGTGCCAAATCAGAGTCCAAAAGAATAGTCAGTAGGGAAAGCCAAAGGTCAAGGATTAGAATACAAGTAATTAAACAGCAAGGGAAACCAGCAAGCAAGAGGCAATAACCGACACCAGTGTGACTGTGAGCCAAGACTAAATAGGGGAGGAAGAACCCGCCCTGAACCTGACAGGAAGGCAGGCTGTCAATCACAGGCAAGACAAAATCAAACCACTGAATGGACAGAGGCAACAAGGGCACAAGATGGGTGTGGTGCAAATCCAGTTACAGAACTAGAGCCGTGTTCACACAGTGCAACTAAAAACTTCAAGCAAATTATCAAACTGCACCCGCCTCCTGCGCCGCAGCACGCGAGCAGAGGGTGGCACAGAGATGTTACATTTACATTACAATATCTTTATAATGAAATTACCTATAAAGCAGTGGTTCTCAACCTTTCTAATGCCGTGACCCCGCAATACAGTTCCTCATGTTGTGGTGACCCCAAACCAAAAAATAATTTTCTTCTCTACTTCATAACTGTAAGGGCTAGTTCACACAGGGGGCGGTACAGTGGATTTATAGCGGATTTAGGCAGTGAGAGTGACGTGGGGAGCCGCATCACTCTCGGGTCAAAACACGCTTGCCACGACTGTCACGGCTTCCCCCCCGGAGTCGGCTCAAATTAATGGGCCGACCACGGAGGTTGCTGCCTGAAGGGCAGTCGGCTTTTTTTTACCGTGAGCGGCAGCATGCACGCAAAAAACAAGCCTGGCGGTCTAAATAGACCTCCATTGTGAGGAGGCAGATTATGACGTGGATTTTGCGCCATAATCTGCCCCCTCTGTGCTCGTGTGAACGGGCCTTAATTTTGCTACAGTTATGATTCGGAATGTAAATACCTGATATGCATTATGTATTCTCATTGCTACAAATCAAACATAATTTAAACATAGTGATTCATCACAAAAGCTCTCTTCCACAAAATCTGCTGAACCCCCCCCCCCCCTTGCTCACACACAGTCTGAACCTCCTATCACGCTCAAACACAGCCTGAACCCCTCTATCATGCTCACACACAGCCTGAACCCCCTATCACGCTCACACACAGCCTGAACCCCCCTATCATGCTCACACACAGCCTGAACCCCCCATCATACTCACACACAGCCTGAAACACCCCCCCCATCTTGCTCACACACAGCCTGAACCCCCTATCATGCTCACACACAGCCTGAACCCCACTATTATGCTCACACACAGCCTGAACCCCCTATCATGCTCACACTCAGCCTGAACCCCCCTGTCATGCTCACACACAGCCTGAAACACCCCCCATCTTGCTCACACACAGCCTGAACCCCCTATCATGCTCACACACAGCCTGAACCCCACTATTATGCTCACACACAGCCACATCCACTTTACAGTACAGGCAAAGTGGATGGGATTCATGGGAATACCATGCCCACTGTGCGGTAAAAACTGCTGTGTGGACACGCCGTGTGGAAATTGCAGCCTGTCAATTATATCTACAGAAACATGGTTTCCCCATAGATATAATTGTAACAGAAAGTCCATGGAGGAAAACTCTGTGAACTTTCTGTCTAAAATGCTGCGGGAAGAACCACAATGCGTTGCCGCTGCGGTTTTTCCAGCAGACAGGGTTAACAGCAAAACAATATTTATTAATCTAATTCTGTAGTCTGTTGAAATACCAACTGTGTCCTGGAACTCAAATAAAGTCCTCAAATGAAAGCGCCCCTTATGGATTTTGGTGCAGTCATTTTATTAGGATATTTTATAAGAATTTTCAGGTACCATGTCGCATTTTCACAGCCCCAGAGGTACCACAACAATAGAAACCCAATAGAAACCCTACTTTTCCCGTTTTACAAGGAATAAAGTGCCTCGACATATTAAACATTTTTTCCTTCATATGGCAATGCCCCACTTGTGGTCATAAACCGCTGTTTGGGCACGGTGGAGAGCTCAGAAGGGAAGGAGCATTATTTGTTGCAGCTTCAATTTTGCTGGAATGATTCTCAGGTACCATGTTGCATTTGGAGAGCCCCAGAGGTACTACAGTAGTTGAAACCCAATAAAAGTTACCCCATGTTAAAAACGCCACAATTTAAGGCATTCATCTAGGGGTATGGTGAGCATTTTAAGCTCACAGGTGTTTCCAAGTGGTACTATCAATAGATGGTGCAGAATTGCTATTTTCTAATTATATATGCCATTTCAGTACCCAATAGATTGTGCCCAGCATATGCCACTCTACAAATAAACAACATAAATTGTAATGTGGATTCTACTGAATATGGCAATACCCTAAATGTGGCTGTTATTTCATGCCTCAGCACATGGCAGGGCTCAGAAGGGAAAGAGGCGGCACATGGCAGAGAATAAGCTGTGTGGAGTTCATTAGGGTAAATTAAAAATCAAGGGATGATAAATATGAAAACACTCTTTCATATAGAACCCTGGTTTGTTGGGACATGTGTGACATTGATATGTGCTGTCCTTCTTTATGCCCCTCTTTGAGCAGACTCAACACCTCTTTTGACTTTCCCTAGTTGCCAGTTTGAGGAACTTCCCCTGAAAAGTGTTGTCCAAGTACTTCCAAAAGTGCTGGGTGACCCCATTCTTGATCTCTAAAAAGTAGGTTCTTGATAACCACTTC
Source organism: Leptodactylus fuscus (assembly GCF_031893055.1). Taxonomy (NCBI): domain Eukaryota; kingdom Metazoa; phylum Chordata; class Amphibia; order Anura; family Leptodactylidae; genus Leptodactylus; species Leptodactylus fuscus. Next base: position 133,853,992 of record NC_134268.1, on the reverse strand, counting down.
TTGAAACTCAAGTAAAGAAAACACATACGCATTGTACAGTGCCATCTGTACGATGTGCACAGCCAGATTCTTAAATCACACCCTCGATTTTTTTTTTGCGTTGGTGTTGTAGGGCTTTAGGACATGATCTGACAAGTCTACATCCCCTGAACCGAGGGTGATCCAGGATGCAGTCTAATGTGGGGGTCTCTCTACTGGTACCTTGTAATTGTACATAGGTGCTGATATATTGCCATGCCATGTATTGTTGTCAGTAAAAGATCATCTTTCTTGTACTTGACACACAATATGTTGTTGTTGTTGTTGTTGTTATATTTTGTTTGTTTTTTTATATGTTAATGTAAAGAAAACATTGATTTAATCTTCCTTAAATAGATTTCTACGCAGCCAATTCCACAAGAAACTGGTAGAAAAGACTATGAAAACTATCAACCATTTCAAAATTCAACGAGAAATTTTGATGACTCCTTCTTTGAGGATCAAGTGCACCATCGACCTCCTGCCACTGAATATAATATGCATCTGGGATTAAAATCTACTGGCAACTATGTCGACTTTTATTCTGCTGCTCGCCCCTATAGTGAACTTAACTATGAAACAAGCCACTATCCTGCCTCTCCAGACTCGTGGGTTTGAGACGCAGATTCAAAATCTGTGCATGTGCATGCATAACATAAGACATTTTTCCTTGCAGATTTCATTTGTTAAGCCTGTTCCTTAGAAAGGCTATGGATATCATTGTGGAATATTGGCTATGGTGTTTTAGAAAGCTGGTGGATTGGAATCAAATACTTTTGTGAAAGTTGTAATCGCCCTGAGATGGTATACGAACTTGAGCATTATGAAGAATTGGATGCTAAAGCATAACAGATGCCTAGTGTACTGTAAACAGAGGTATTCTAATCTACTGGTGCTTTAGTACTGAACATCGGGTATACAAAGCTATACACCAGGTATAATTAAAATGGTTATGGTGGGAAGAAGTCACATTTAAGGTGTGTTGACATAGTACATTAAGCACAAGAGTGAAGTTTACATAATCTATGGGGAACAGTTCTTCACATTTTGTTTACTTTCCTCATTGTGAACCTAGGCTTAAAGTTGCATTAGAGGTTTCTTCTGTATAGCAAGATGTTTCTTGCCTTTTGTTAATGCTTTGTTGTAAGTATTTGATGTACATTACTGAAAAAGGAGAGTGGACTGTGTAAATTACACCAATGCCACAGTGTTCCTTCATGAGTGGTTCTATATATTGCTTAATTTCTTCAAGATTAAATAAAAAAATGTCAATATATTTTGTTTTCTCTTGCCCCAGTAAGTTCTATTGAGATTAAAAAAAAATTGAAAAGAGTAAGGCTGAGGTCCCATGTTGCGGAAACGCAGGAGGTTTTTTTTGCAGATTTTGCTGCATTTTTATTAGCCAAAGCCAGAAGTGGATGGAGCAGAAGGTAGAAGTAGAAGTACTTCCTATATATATTCCATTCCTTCTGTAACCATTTATGGCTTTGGGTAAAAAAAAACACAGCAAAATCTGCAACAAAAAAAGTTCTGTTTCCACAATGTGCAGCCTCAGCCTAAAAGTACTTTTTAGCAGTATTGTATGGTCTAGTACGTGATCTTATTTTTTGTGACAACTAAAAACATTAGTAATGTCTGGCAAATAACATGATCATCCTACACTCTGTCGACAATGAGCTTTTTTTCAATGCCTAAAATTTTACATGTAGATATTTGAAATAGACTTTTTTCATTTTTACTGGTTTTCCTTATGATGATACAGTGTTAAAAGAAATAAATTGCAATTGATCTGTCATCTATATTTGCCAAATGTGTATTTCCAAAACAAAGATCGACAGTGCATTAATGTTATGTCTGCATGTGTGTGAATATTTGTCATTCTTATGTGATCACGTTTAATCTGACACATTGCTTCTATTTTCTTTACTAATTTGGCACAATATAGACATGTTTGTCATGTTTATAATAGTGCTTTGGACTTAGCATTTCCAGAATGCTAAACAGCATATCGCCTTTCAGTATACAGTGCATGGATCAACCAAGAAGAATCATTCATTTACATTGATTTGTGCAATCTCTGTTGTATTTTACGACCAGGTGCCTTAGAGCTGTGAGCACGTGAAATATACATTATTGTTGTATGATAACACAGATTAGATTTTATTTTGAAAATGCTGTGCATTGAGGAAGCGTTTTAACTAATAACAAAATGTAGTACTCTTCAGGTGGAAAATGGAAGATATGGTAGTAAACATTAGCAATGTTTTACATCTAAACAATTTTTGAACAGTTTTATATGGTATGGACCAAAATAAGCAAAATAGCTGTACACAACTTTATGAAAGTCAAATAGTATGGTTACAGATAGATAAAATGTAAAAATGTAACTTATTTCTTCTTATCTAAATTCTCTGTTTTGATCATCCACTAAACAACAGGACTTGAATATTATGAAAGTTAGCAAAAATGTTTTCAGTAGAGATCCCTACTTGAGTAACTACATAGTTGGACTCAAACTAAATTGCCACCTTAAGGGTAAGTTCACTCGTGGGTTTTTTGGTCAGGATTTTGAGGCCGTATCCGCCTCAAAATCCTGACCAAAAAGATGGCTCCCATTGAAATCAATGGGAGCCGGCTAGGTTTTTCTAATGGGAGCGGTTTGTTCCCAAAAGAACGGACATGCTCATTCTTCAGGCCAATTCACCTCGCCATTCGCCGGCCTTCAGTCGGCAGTGCATCGGCATTCAGTCGCGGCTACCAGGTTCCAGGCTACCAGGCCTCCGCCTCAGGTTCCGGACCAAAAAGCCCCATGTGAACTTACCCTAATAGTATACTTATCAAGTAAGGAAGTAGACCTCCTTTGGCCTTCAGAACGGCAGCAGTTTGTCATGGCATGTCCATGACAAAGACCCAGGGTGTGCTAAATAAATGTTCCACCCACCAAACACTATAATTCCACCTCTACTAGCGTGGACTGTTGACATCTGACAGAAAGGATTAATCAAATCCTGCTACTTATGTCCAATTCTGCCCTACCCATCAGCATAATGCATTACAATTCTAGCCTTATCTGACCAGACTGTGTTTTTCCACTGCCCCAGTATATGCATAATAAAAGTCAAATTTCTCTTATAAAGTGGACATGTGTTTTACAACCTTCTCACGGTAATAAAGGTAGTTGAAGTGAAATTTTGGAGAATTCCCTAAGTTGTGATTATATATAGTGAAAACATAATAAAATTGTCTCCTCTCAGACTTTATATAGTCACTGTAAGGAAATATGGCAAGGCATTGAGTTCTGTCTTTTGCTTTTATCTTTCGCTTTAGTTTGTTAATGGAAAAGAAACATGCCTCAAAACATACAGGTAACTCATTAATGTGTAATAGATTTCTCTTCTTTGAAAATAAAGCAGAATCAAGATGTATGTTCACCTATTTCCCTATGGTGTGAAATACTTCATCTGTCTGGTTGCCATAGTATGTCCATTAGCAGCTATGAGGTGGTGGACACACTCGTTCACCCCTCTGCTTAAAGAGGACCTTTCACCACTTTTGGGCACAGGCAGTGTTATATACTGCTGGAAAGCTGACAGTGCGCTGTTTTCAGCGCACTGTCGGCTTTCCCGATCCGTGCCCGGTGTAAAGCGCTATCGGTCCCGGGACCGTAGCGCTTTAGCGTCAGAAGGGCGTTTCTGACCATTAGCCAGAGACGTCCTTCTGCCTCGCGGCGCCAATCGCGCTGTGCTGTGGAGCGGGGAGGAACGCCCCCTCCCTCTGCTCGCACAGCTCGTCCATAGACGAGCATTATCAGGAGCGGGAGGGGGGAGTTCCTCCCCGCTCCACTGTACAGCGCGATTGGCGCCGCGAGGCAGAAGGACGTCTCTGGCTAATGGTCAGAAACGCCTTTCTGACACTAAAGCGCTACGGTCCCGGGACCGATAGCGCTTTACACCGGGCACGGATCGGGAAAGCCGACAGTGCGCTGAAATCAGCGCACTGTCAGCTTTCCAGCAGTATATAACACTGCATGTGCCCAAAAGTGGTGAAAGGTCCTCTTTAAGCCAGGTTCACACCTGCGTTCAAGTTTCCGTTTGGACCACCTGAACAGAAACCTAATCCTTTTAACAAAGCGGTTACCCGTGAAAACCTGCAGACCTCATAGACTATAGTGAGGTCTGCCGGGTTTCCACCGGTTTCCGACCGAAAAGGGTGAAAAATGCGGAGAGAAAAGCACTGGTTGCCGCACTTTCTCTTTTCAAGTGGAGAGGGGAACGGAATCCACGAACAAAGAGACAACGCTGGTGTGAACCCAGCCTTAGTTGTTCTGTCCCTGCTTTCACTTTTCTCCTAGTGAGGGGGAGGCTAGCAAGAGCCAGACTGCAATACACTCCTGAGAGATGCAGTTACTTGAATGTCACATGGTACATCACAAGGTATAAGCACATGCTCACAGAAAATGATAGAGCAGAGCTGTTTAGATGTAAGTAAGATAACTAAGAGTTAAATTTATGGGGGGGGTTCCAATTTGTGGGATAACCTCTTTAAACTATACACTATACAGTATGCATCAATTGTACTCCTAAAATGTATAGAAATATCTGAGGCTTCTGTTCCATAGTTTTGACATAGTTTTGACATATTTTCTTGTGTCAGAACAACATATTTGTGCCAAATTTAGTTTTTTGATTAAGGATCTTGTTTTAACTTCCTTACATTAACCATGTAAACTAGGCTCGAGATTACCGAACATTAAATGGATTCTATCATTAAAATCACATTTTTTCACACGTAGGAATAACCTTAAGAAAGGCTATTCTTCTCCTACCTTTAGATGCCTTCTCTGCACCACCTTTCGGTAGAAATCCCGGTTTTTGTCTGTATGCAAATTAGTTCTCTCACAGCACTGAGGGCAGTCCCCAGCGCTGAAACAGCACTGGAGGCGTCCCCAATGCTGCAAGAGAAATCTCCAGCTCGACCTCCGTCTTCTTCAGGAACGGCCTCTCTGCCTGTCTTCTTCTGGAGCTGGGTTCAAACTTCTACGCATGAGCAATTGGCTCTATCATCGGGACTCGGGCAGAGCCGAGTGCACATGCACGCAGCCATTTTTTTGTAGCCGCTTACCCCAGCTTACTGTGTAAGCGGCCACAAGATAATGCCCACTTACACCAAGAGCCGACTGCGCATGCGTAGAAGTTTGAACCCAGCTCTGGAAGAAGACGCGCAGAGAGGCCGTTCCTGAATAAGTTGGAGGTGGTGCTGGAGATTTCTCTCGCAGCATTGGGGACGCCCCCAGTGCTGTTTCAGCGCTGGGGACCACGCCCGATGCTGCGAGAGAAATCATTTACATACAGACGAAACCCGGGATTTCTACCGAACGGCGGGGCAGAGAAGATATCTAAAGGTAGGAGAAGAATAGCCTTTCTTAAGGCTATTACTACGTGTAATCGAGATAAAACGTGATTTTAATGATAGAATCCCTTTAAGAAAAATTTTGTCAAATTTGTTAGCTGTATTTAATTACAACATGCAAAACTTAATTACATTTGACTTTAAAAACACTTTATTACCATTGAGGGGTCTGTGATTTTTTTTCTAAATATTGGGAGATTTATAAAAATATCTAAAAGAGAACCTGTCTTTGTTAATTAAAGTAGGTTCACAGAAAGTTTTTTGCCAGATAGAAAAAATCTGATTCAGATTTTGAAGCTAAAAACCACAGAGTTTTTTCCCCGCATTGTGTGGATGGGATTAGCCAGGATCTCAGTCACTTTGCTGATATTGTAAAATATGTAACACTTTATGAATTAGCTGCACATATATTAAAATTGTAACGACACAGGGAAGAATACAATGGCCCTTGCACATCAAAAAAGCATTGTGGTTTTTCTCGCAGCACTTTTCACAGTGTGGGTCCATTGACACGGAGGAAAATGGCACTGAATTTGGTGTGGAATTTTAGCACTGAAAAAAGCCTCCCGTTGATTTGAATGGGTTCAGAAACCGATTGAAGTCAGTGGGAGGCTTTTTTTCAGCCCTGAAAAAATCATCGCTAAAGCGCAGCGGGTCCGGCCCATGGGGCCTTAGCCTTTAGGTGGATTCCGCCTGCAAAAACCATCTTGCAGATGACCGTGGCCCGAGATCAGTGTGCTATCCATGTTTTTCCCAGATAGCGCACTGACCTGTTCATTTCTACATGACCGTGAATTACATGGTGACAGGTGCGGGCTGACAGCCTAGGCCGCAAAATATAGAACAGGTCCTATTTCTGTTCGATTTTGTAGCCCTGCTTCCGCCGCTCCTATTCATTTAATGAAAGAAGCTGCAGAAGCACAGATGGCATCCATATGTGGATGGGAGGTAGAAAATCCACATCGCGGATTTGGACGCAGCATTGGCGAAAACCACACAGAAAAACCACTAGCATTTTTTTCAAAGTCCATACACTGTGCACCAAAAACTGCTTCAAAAACCATTTCCTAATTCCTGAAGCGGATTTTTCGTCGCCAAAATCTTTGCCAAAAAACTCTGTGTGTATGGAACCTAACTCTCTGCATTTTATCATCCTTTTAAGGCGGAAACTGGGCGGACCCTATTATAGTCTATGGGGTTTCCGCAGGGTACCAATTTTTTTAAGTGGATTAGGTTTCCATTCGTGAGGTCCCGACGCGGACCCCATGAATGGAAATCTGAATGCAGGTGTGAACCTAGCATCACATGCGAGTGGTGGCTGTACATTGCACACAGCATTCTTGTGCATGAGCTGTTTTCTAACTTCCTTAGGTCTCTTGCAGATGACCATGGCCCAAGATCAGTGTGCTATCCATGTTTTTCCCAGATAGCGCACTGACCTGTTCATTTCTATAGGCCCGTACACATGACCGTGAATTACATGGTGACATGTGTGGGCTGACAGCCTAGGCCGCAAAATATAGAACAGGTCCTATTTCTGTTCGATTTTGTAGCCCTGCTTCCGCCGCTCCTATTCATTTTATGAAAGAAGCTGCAGAAGCACGGGCGGCACACAGATGACATCCATATGTCCCCCATGCCTTTAGTTCATGACTGGCTGAAAGCATAAGGTCATCTGCAACCGGTCTTAGGTGTCATGATCAAAACCAACTGCAGCACTTATGTGTTTTATAGAGAGAGGAGGCTCCTCTTATTTAGGTTTCTTAGAAACAAAACTTGAAGTGTTTTTATTAGGCAAAAGTGGTAAAATGTACAAAAAATAGTATATATCTTAAAGAGATGTTAAGAGATCATGTCATTGTCAGATATTTTGACAGGAAAAAATAAAATATCACCCAAAATAAATGTTGTCCTTTAAGTGGTTAGAAATGTTTAACCCTTATTTTGGACCTTCATAACATGGGCTTTCAGGGTGTTTTCTTTAACAAAATAAAGTAATTTATATTGAAAATGTATTTATTTACTTTGGCTGCGTATGATTGTGTTGTGGCTGCTTTGGTATTCATCTTGAAAATACAGTCCTATGAAAAAGTTTGGGCACCCCTATTAATCTTAATCATTTTTTGTTCTAAATATTTTGGTGTTTGCAACAGCCATTTCTGTTTGCTATATCTATTAACTGATGGACACAGTAATATTTCAGGATTGAAATTAGGTTTATTGTACTAACAGAAAATGTGCAATATGCATTAAACCAAAATTTGACCGGTGCAAAAGTATGGGCACCCTTATCATTTTATTGATTTGAATTCCCCTAACTACTTTTTACTGACTTACTGAAGCACAAAATTGGTTTTGTAACCTCAGTGAGCTTTGAACTTCATAGCAGGTGTATCCAATCATAAGAAAAGGTATTTAAGGTGGCCAATTGCAAGTTGATCTCCTATTTGAATCTCCTCTGAAGAGTGGCATCATGGGCTACTCAAAACAACTTTCAAATGATCTGAAAACAAAGATTGTTCAACATAGTTGTTCAGGGGAAGGATACAAAAAGTTGTCTCAGAGATTTAACCTGTCAGTTTCCACTGTGAGGAACATAGTAAGGAAATGGAAGACCACAGGGACAGTTCTTGTTAAGCTCAGAAGTGGCAGGCCAAGAAAAATATCAGAAAGGCAGAGAAGAAGAATGGTGAGAACAGCCAAGGACAATCCACAGACCACCTCCAAAGAGCTGCAGCATCATCTTGCTGCAGATGGTGTCACTGTGCATCGGTCAACTATACAGCGCACTTTGCACAAATAGAAGCTGTATGGGAGAGTGATGAGAAAGAAGCCGTTTCTGCACGTACGCCACAAATAGAGTTGCCTGAGGTATGAAAAAGCACATTTGGACAAGGCAGCTTCATTTTGGAAACAAAAATTGAGTTGTTTGGTTATAAAAAAAGGCGTTATGCATGGCGTCCAAAAAGAAACAGCATTCCAAGAAAAACACATGCTACCCACTGTAAAATTTGGTGGAGGTTCCATCATGCTTTGCGGCTGTGTGGCCAATGCCGGCATCGGGAATCTTGTTAAAGTTGAGGGTCGCATGGATTCCACTCAGTATCAGCAGATTCTTGAGAATAATGTTCAAGAATCAGTGACGAAGTTGAAGTTACGCCAGGGATGGATATTTCAGCAAGACAATGATCCAAAACACCGCTCCAAATCCTCAGGCATTCATGCAGAGGAACAATTACAATGTTCTGGAATGGCCATCCCAGTCCCCAGACCTGAATATCATTGAACATCTGTGGGATGATTTGAAGCGGGCTGTCCATGCTCGGCGACCATCTAACTTAACTGAACTTGAATTGTTTGTCCAAAATACCTTTATCCAGGATCCAGGAACTGATTAAAAGCTACAGGAAGCGACTAGAGGCTGTTATCTTTGCAAAAGGAGGATGTACTAAATATTAATGTCACTTTTCTGTTGAGGTGCCCATACTTTTGCACCGGTCAAATTTTGGTTTAATGCATATTGCGCATTTTCTGTTAGTACAATAAACCTCATTTCAATCCTGAAATATTACTGTGTCCATCAGTTATTAGATATATCAAACTGAAATGGCTGTTGCAAATACCAAAATATTTAGAACTAAAAATGATTAAGATTAATAGGGGTGCCCAAACTTTTTCATAGGACTGTATATGAATATATTGACCACTAGGAATTTCCATGTCAATGGGGTTTTAACCTACAAAGTCTGAAACTGTCAACACTAAATTGACAGTGTTAGGGTAAGTTCACACGGGATTTTTTAGACTGAATTTTGACGCGGAAACCGCCTCAGAATCCGGCTCCAAAAAACGCCTCCCATTGACTTCAATGGGCAAGAAAGGCAGCTTGCTTCTTTTTTCTGCAAGTGGCAAAAAAACGCTAGTGGAAAAAAGAAACAAGCTGCCCTTTCTTGCCGCAGAATCTGCCACTGCGTCCACAGCGCGGCACTTTCTTCTGACTAGACCCATTCTGAGGCGGCCTCAGCATCAAAATCCGGTCCAAAAAAACCCAGTGTGAACTTACCCTTAGAAGGTAGGAACAGGCAGCTTCAAATGGTGAATAGTAATACCCAGTTGTCATTGTATTCATACATTTTAAATATAAGAGAGAAATAGCACAACTAATTTAAGCTGAGGCCACATGTTGCAGAAAAGATGCTTTTTTTGTATTCTGGGGGGTTCAGTCAAAGGCAAGAGTGACTTCAAAGGTAATAGGAAATATAAGGGAATCTCTTATACTTCTCCCTTATAATAAATACACTCTTGGCTTTTGCTCAAAAACCACAGCAAAATCTGCAAGATTAAAATGCAGCTTTTCCATAGTGTGTGTCCACTGCTTTGTGGTTTGGAGCACTAGTCTTTGTTAGAACAGACATGTCAGGAGAGTGAACAGGCCTACTTATCTAATAAAATATACTTTCAGGGGGTCTAGATAGACCTCTGCCACATTCATACACTTTTACATCCTGTCAAATGGTACTTTGAGGATTCATCAAATGGTTTGCTATTAAACAAAAATTACATAATTTGCGCTTAATTTAATCTGTAATAATTATTAATCATATTCATAATCCATTTACATAATTTTCAGACAGATTTGCATCTCTCTAGTAGTGTTTGCTATTTTTCCTAAAAAGTGGGCAATCCAACAATTGTGTCTAATACAAAAGTTCCATTTCTAGGTACAAATCACTCCATCCCAACTCTGTCATAAACGTCTAAAGGAACACATTGTACACTTATTGTGACCAAAAAGTTACCATACCACCCTGCTGTTTTGTTTTGTTTTTTTTCCATACTTGAGAAAAAAAGGTATCTTTATACAGGATGCAACTGATGCCTACCCATTTGCATGTATGACACTATGTCATTTTGTGTCCTTTGCCTCCTGTTTTAGGCCAGGTCCCATGTTGTGAAAACGCAGCGTTTTTCAGTACCTGCAAAGTGGATGGGATTCTGGCTAATTCCATTCATACATTACAGAAATATAATCTACAGCAATGCATTTCCAATGCATTTTTTGCTGCGCTATGTGGGAACTTAGTCTTAATGGTTTTTCCAATCACAAAGACAGGCCCTTTCAACAAGATGCAAAAACCTGTGAACCTAGCTTAAGCAAGACATATGTATAAAACTTATAAATATTCTAGCCTTAGAAACCATACTAGATAAGGGTGACAACACTTGGTGCTGTTATTTTATGCCATTTGCCTTGTCAAAACCAGAAGTGGATTGAAAAAAGTGACGTGCCAAGTCTCCTGTGAAGTTCCTGCCCTTTATGATCCACACCTTTTTGTTTTGGATTCAAACCTGAATAATGAAACCTGAATGTGTATCCTTACACAATAATTTCCCAGGGGGTACAGCAATGTCTCCTATGTATAGCCCAGATGTACATAACCAAATAGTTGCAATGTATTATAAAGGAAGGAGAAAACAGATAGGTATAGGAAAAGACGAAAAAATTATATTAAAACTTATGAAAAAAAATTCATTAAAATCTATACAATGGAAATATATAAAATATACATTAACAGGATAGGTAAAGGAGCATTATGACCTCCTTTCCACTATATATTGAGAGACATAGTAATATAGGACTTTTATAACATATAAATCCTCGGACAAATAAATGGCAAATACCATTGATGGAATGTATAGCGCTATGCACTCCAGCTATTACGAATGATATGTACTAGGGTGTCCCATATGGTGTCCCAAACGTCACAGCATCTTGGATAACCCCTGCTCTGTCTCAAAGTCATTGTTTATATTTTAATTAATAAATATATACAAACAGCTGTGAAAAGACACTGCCCCCTCGCCAGTATAAAGTTCCACAGTGGCCCCCCCAATATAAAGCTCCACAGTGGCCCCACACAATATAATATGCCCCACAGACACCGCCCAGTATAATGTTCCACAGTGGTCCCACAAGATATAATATACTCCCCATTGCCCCCCTCCCCCAGTATAATATGCTCCCTAGAGCCCACTGCCACCACAGCATAATGCTCCACAGGGGCCCCCACACAGTATAATAGCTCTCTGCAGTGCCTCCCCAGTATAATGCTCCACAGTAGCCCCACACAATATAACAGACTCCTCACACTGTGTATCCGTGTATCTTGACATGTGATTGGCTTAATCCCCTGTCTATCTTGTGACTCCTATAAAAGATTTGAGTTTATTGTAGTCTGGATGCAGGAATCTGGATGCAGCTGTTTGATCAATGGTGGGATTATTCATATAATTATTAATAACTAAACTCTCCAATCAGGGGAAGGTAATTTAGTAGATAAATAAGTAGCATTAGGATAAATGCTGTAGAACGTAGAAAACAGAACAGCCATAGTATTTCCGGTTTAGCGCATAAACTAAAAATTGTGGAATGCCCATCTGAGTTTAAATTGTATATAACATGTTGTATACCTATTATAAATGTATTTAAAGCAGAATTTTAGTCAAGTGATACATTTGGATATTTACGTTTATTATTATGTGTCTAATGTGTGGCTACATATTTTTACCCCTGCAATCCCCCTGCAGCATTTTTCATCCATACTCATGTCCAGCTTTATCATCATGTTTGTAACCTTAGATAATTTCCATCATTCCTTCTCGATTGTATGATCTCAATATGATTACATCAGAACAGAACAAATGAGGGACTGTTCTGCGGTTTCTACCTATTGTGACTTTACATGCTGATCAGCATAGGTATAGGAAGCAGAGCATTGAAACAAGGGCTGGGTATTAAATCAATTAATCTTCAACAGAATTGTGAAATATATGATAGATCTGAAGTGAAGTCCTATATATTCCATGCAGGGTTTCTCCTCCTCTCACAACAGTTGGTTGTCGGGTAAGGAAACCCTCATCAGATATATCTGGCTCCTTTTTTCTGTAACTGCTCATTCAATGTTTCTTTAAGCAGAAAACAATCAAATTGAGTTTAAAACTGAACCGTCTTTAAAGAGGACTTTTCATGGGTTTGGGCACAGGCAGTTCTATATACTGCTGGAAAACCGACAGTGCGCTGTTGGCTTTCCTGATCTGTGCCCCGGGTAAAGAGCTATCGGTCCTGTAACCGTAACTCTTTACAGCCAGAAGGGCGTTCCTGACAGTCTGTATAGAGCATTCCAGGGAAGAGGTGCAACTTAGGAGTGGTTTTGGATATGGGAGCGGGAAGTTCTGATAATTACATATACATGTACAAATTTACTAATAACTCTTAGATTGATAGACACATTACTATTAAAGGTTTCTATGCTTTCTGTCCTCTCAGAAAAGAATTTTATAATTAATGGTCCCAAATAAAATACTAGATATTGCTTTGTCATTGTTGAGTATATAATTATGTATGACTTCCTGCAGTCCACAGACAACGATCAATAGGTTTATATACTTTATATGAAACAAGTCAACCATTTCTGTTTCAGAGGGAGTGATACAGCTCAGGAGTTCCTCCGGCAAACTCACTCATTGGCACACTACTACTTACTTTTTAGCATGATGCAAAGGGTAAAAACTCATGTGTGAGTAAAATACCATTATTTAACTTATCTGTTTTTGTGATAAAATTTCAATTTTGTTAGTCCAGAAGTCCAGTCTACTCTGTGCTAAATCTGCTAGATGCTGTTGCACTGCTTTTCAGTTTTATCATATACACTCACCATGAATCTGTAGCATTAAACATCCATATGTGTCACTGTTGTACTAATCTATATGCCTCTAATTGAACCAGAGCTTCATTGTTCTTTTCCTAGCATATTAGTTCAATAGTTCATTCAGTTAAGTTGGTTCACAAGTCACATGATTCATTCCCTATCAGCCTCTATAGGATGCAGAGCTGAGTGCATATAGCATGCTATATACATTTATTCCACCAGGCATCTTCTTGTTTTTATTAAAATCTCACAGTTTACTGTACCGAGTCATCAAACGGCAAGACTAATTCCAGGTCATAAACTGGACAATGAAAATGTTATTAACTTTGTATAGTTAAACATGGCACTGCTAATTTGTGTCATAATTGATTTCCCTTTTATAAAACATTAAACATGATCATAAATCAGGGCATACTGATAAAAATTTGGGCCAATAGACTGCAGACTTTGCTTCATGGTATATTATTAGCCTTTTATCTGGTATTTACTAGGGGCAGGCACTCAGGTTTAGGAGTCCACACTGTGATGGTCACCACAGTTTTATCAAATCTAATGTAAGTAGAGTATACTGAAAATGCAATAACTGGTTCTGTGTAATGGACCACCTACATACACCAGTAATAACACAGAACACAAAGATTTTAAAAAAAATTTTATACTTAATTATTGAAAACACCATTAAAAATAAAAATTGAATGGAAACAAACACCACCACACAAGGGAAAGCTATAGGGTAAGTGCATGTATCCGCAAACTATAATGGAGAATAATAATATCCATACCTGCTCCTAACTAATGAGCAATATGTATACTAAGATATACAAAATATGTCAGAAATGTAGCACATCCGGAATATATGGAGACAAAAATAAGTTGTGAGCATACAGACAGCAAAATTAGTGCTGTGCCCCAAAGCTGTGCTTTTTGCAGACTAGCTTTGTATGAGGGATCAGACGAAGCTTGTCTCCAAAGCAGGTATTGGGGTGCAGCACTATTTTGTGGTTTGTATGCTGAAAGCTCATTTTTGTCTTCTTATATCCCAGATGTGCTACTTTTGTGATATGTTTATTAGTAGATGAGAAGGATGCCCATGAGGAGTCAGAGTCAATACTATGTGACACATCTGCACACTCATTATGAGAAAAATCTTTCCAGATTTTGATATTTAAACTACATAGACTCATGATAGATGTGCTGCATATGTTTGGCCTAGCTCTCCCCTCTCCATCACTAGCTATAAATAGAAATATCTCTTCTCATTCTCATCTCTCATGTGAGGTTAGAACCATACCAAGTTATTTGCCCTGTGTAAAACAAATAAGGAGATATAAGAAAGGAACACGCGGGTCTTTTTCTTTATTCCAGCTTCTCCCATGGTTACATATTGCATTCTTTTATAGATTACACAAAAAAAAACAAGTTTTAAATTAGACACAAACAAACAAACAAAAATCCTCTTGTGCATAAATATCATTCTTGCTTGTATATCCACCATCAATGGACACCTCATATGTTCTGAGGGAATATCAAAGGAACACTTTTTAATGATTCTAATTGCAAACTTGTTATTTCTTGGATGATCTAACAAAAAATATTACTTGGAGTAGCCCCAATAACACCTAAACCTAACATAATACCACTAACTCTAATAAGAATAAGGAACTATGTTGAAAATACTGTACAGTGTAAAATAATGGGGAAATTATGCATAAAATCTAGTACACAAAAATTGCAGCAAAAGCCTATAGCAGCCATTACAATTGCTTTCCTGTTTTTTATAAACTTAGGAGCTATAATCTAATTGAATGCTATGGGAATGCTCCCCTTTTTGTACTAGTTGTTATTCATGAAATACAAATGTATACACTGCCATTTTTACAAATTTTCTGTGATACATTGAAGTCTCTTTTTATATTTTGGAAATATAACCACTTACTCATACATTTGTCTATAAAAGTGATATTGTATCTTTCTTTCAAATCAACAGAAATTGTTCCTTAAACATTAAAATTTTATTTTATATATTATTTTATCACAGCAGAAATAAAGTAGGGGGTTCAAAAATATAAATATCTGCAGAGCAACCAAGAAGCTGATCTTTAAGAATACAGTCAATTGCTTTTTATGTATATTTTACATATGTCATCTTTATGAGTTTACCTAAAATGCAGTGGAGTATTGTCAACTAAATGTATGTCAGATACTACAAGTAAAAGCTTCCACAAAGTAGGATGGTAAGGTTTTTTTTCTCTGTACAGTGTTCTAACTCTACTTTGATTCCTGCAGATCTTCTTGCATAAAATTTTAATCCTATGTATATGTAAAGTGTGATGTTTTGATTGTAATAGACACATTGTGTAGCCCTTTGTACCAAACACTTATGTAACAAAGTGTTTCAGTTTTAGAAAATAAAGGGTAATTTATAACAGCAATAAATCATTGCTCTTCTACATGAAGTAAGTTAGTGTGAAAATGGTATGGCGTGTAATGTAAAACATTCATAAAGCATTACAGACTTTGTTTGATAAAATTCACTGAGTAAAGTACTGCATTAAATGTTTATGAACATAATGAAATGAAGTCATTGATTCATATGTAGAAATGAAGGCATATCACTGATAATTAGATTTTAATATTGAAGGATTCATTTTTCATATCTGTTTGTCACAACTGCAGTGAGATCAGCTAGGTCTCCAATCTTTTGAGGTTGACAGTGTCACAATAACAACCACAGTCAACAAGATGATATCCAAAAAATAAGAAATATCTAAAGCAAACCAACTTCAAAAGGCCAGGGTCACACATAGCATTTAGCAGAATTTTTCAAAGTTTTATTTTAAAGCAAATATATTGGTTTGTGGCATTTTAGTAGCATTATTTGGGTCAGTGATCTTTTCAAGTACAAAGTTTTTTTTCTGGAATTTTTCTCAAAAGTCTTCTCAATTATGACTTCACAACACCAGGAAAACTGTCTGTACAAAATGACACAACTTTTGACTCCACTAAAAAGCTAAGTATAAACACCACAAAATGCTAATAGCTACAGGTGGTTTTTGTGTTTTAAAATATCACAAATCAGTCCTGTGCGGAGAAAGATGCACAGACATTTTTAGTGAGATTAAGGCTAAGGCCTCACTGGGCGGAAACGCAGCACTAAAGCGCTGCGGGAAGAAACGCAGCGTGAACGCATTGCGGTTCTTCCCGCAGCGCTTTCAACAGAAAGTTCACAGAGTTTTCCTCCACTGACTTTCTGTTACAATTATATCCATAGGAAAGCCGCTGGCGTTTCTGTAGATATAATTGACATACTGCGATTTTCAAAACCACGACAGCAAGTACTGTAAAATGCCGTGATTTTTACTGCGGCATTTCCGCTGCAGCCAAATCGTGGCGTTTTCGGGCAGTGAGGCCCCGGCCTAAAGCTGGGTCCCCACATTGCTAAAATGCAGATTTTTGGCTGCAAAGTGGATGGGACACTTGAGTATTATATGTACAGTTATATGTACAGAAATGTCAGTTTCTGTATTAGGTATAAAAGGGACAGAAAGGTTTCAGAGCGAAACTCTGACGACTTTCTGTGTAAAACGCTTTTTTTCCAGCGATTCGCTGCGTTGGGTCTTAGCCTAAAATTGGAAAATCATGCTACAAAAGTAATTGGGAGACATTCATTATGTTTTTCCTAAATAGTTACTCATCAAAGGAAATGACAAATTAACTCTTTCAATATACAATCTGCAGTTTGATGGTGTATTGCTTTAAGTAGAACACTTGTATTTCCCAGGCCAGGCTGCCCTAGTGAGAATGTTCTCCTAATTACTATATGTGACCAAGAATTCACCAGAAATCACTATTATCGTTGGGGAGGTAGGACCCTTGCTTGCTAAAATTACTACCCCTTTCCACCCAGACACAAGACACTGGAATTGATACGACACAGAGAATACATCTGGCTTTTATGGATTATGATAGCAAGTTATATGCAAAATGCCCATATCACTCGGTGGCCACCTGTAGCCTTTTAGACTTGATTGAGTTGCCAAAATTAAGTTTTGAACAAATGGAGATTCTATTAAGCCCAGTCACAGAAGATGAAATCCATTCCATTCATAATCATAAATCCCTTGGCCCTAATCTATATTATAAAAATGAATTCTTGTCTGTCTATCTGTCTGTCTGTCTGTCTGTCTCTATGCACGACCAAACGACTGGACCAATCTTCACCAAATTTGGCACACAGATACATCAGGTGTCCGGGAAGGTTTAAGACGAGGCCCCAACTCACTTGGATGTACCGTTCCAGAGATACAGCTTTGCCAACACCCTGACCTCCCCATTAGTCAATACAAACCTGCAAGTCTTTCACTCATATTCCAACTTCAATACACACGGTCACTCCACATGTACAATCCAACACTGATATCCAAACTGAGATACACGCATCAGAGGATTAGATACACAGGTCAGCACACAGTATCACATGTCAGAGGATTAAATATGTGCGTCTACACACAGTTCCACAAACCAAAGGATTAGATACGCGCGTCTGCACACAGTTCCACATGCCAGAGGATTAGATACGCGTGACTGCACAAAGTACCACATGGCTAAAGATTAGATACGCGCATCTACACACAAATTCTAGATGGACTCTAGATTTTAAGGACACGTTGATCCAGGGTTTATATACTTACTGCCAGGTTTGGAGTCGGGAAGGAATTTTTTCCTCTGAAATAGGGCAATTGGTATGAGCCTCATGGGGTTTTTTGCCTTCCCCTGGATCAACACTGTAGGGATTGTAGAGTTATAGGTTGGACTTGATGGACTAATGTCTTTATCCAACCTCATCAACTATGTAACTTCCACAGTTCCACATGTGAGAGGATTAGATACAGGCATCTGCACAAAGCACCACACACCGAAAGATTAGATACGTATGTCTGCACACAGTTCCACAAACCGAAGGATTAGATACACGCGTCTGCACACAGTTCCATATGCCAGAGGATTAGATATGTACGTCTGCTCCAAGTACCACACACTGAAGGATTAGATACACAGGACACAGTATCACACGCCAGAGGATTAGATACGCGCATCTGCACAAAGTACCACATGGCTAAAGATTAGATACGCATGTCTGCACACAGTTCCACATGGCAGAGGATTAAATATGCACATCTGCACAAAGTACCACACGCTGAAAGATTAGATAAGTGCGTCTGCACAAATTTCCACATACCAGAGGATTAGATACACGTGTCTGCACAAAGTACCACACGCTGGAGGATTGGATACACAGGTCAGCAGACAGTATCACATGCCAGAGGATTAGATACACGCATCTGCACAAAGTACCACATGGCTAAAGATTAGATATGCGCATCTGCACAAAGTTCCACACGCCGAAAGACATATATGTGCATCTGCACACAGTTCCACACACCAGAGGATTAGATACACGTGTCTGCACTAAGTACCACACGCTGGAGGATTAGATACACAGGTCAGCACACAGTATCACATCCCAGGGGATTAGATACACGCATCTGCACACAGTTCCACATGCGAAAGGATTAGATATGCGCGCCTGCACCTAGTTCCACATGCCAGAGGATTAGATACACGTGTTTTCTCAAAGTACCACACACCAGAGGATTAGATACACAGGTCAGTACACAATATCTTACGCCAGAGGATTAGATACGCGTGTCTTCACACAGTACCACATGCCAGAGGATTAGATACACGTGTCTACACACAGTACCAAAAGCCGGAGGATTAGATATGCATGTCTTAACACAATACCACACTCCAGAGGATTAGACACATACATCTGCAAACAGTTCCACATACCGCAGGATTAGATACGTGCCACTGCACACAATACCACATGCCAGAGGATTGGATACATGCCAATGCACACAGTTACACACGGCGCAGGATTAGATATGCGCATCTACACACAGTTCCACCTGCCAAAGGATTAAATACGCGCGTCTGCACAAAGTACCACACGCTAGAGGATTAGATACACCGGTCAGCACACAGTATCACGTCAGAGGATTAG
The DNA here is from genome assembly GCF_031893055.1 of Leptodactylus fuscus. Classification (NCBI taxonomy): domain Eukaryota; kingdom Metazoa; phylum Chordata; class Amphibia; order Anura; family Leptodactylidae; genus Leptodactylus; species Leptodactylus fuscus. Next base: position 133,834,789 of record NC_134268.1, on the reverse strand, counting down.
ATACGTGCGTCTGCACACAGTTTAGGAGGTTTAGATACACACTACTGCATACAGTACCACACGCTAGAGGATTAGATATGCATGTCAGCACACATTACCACACGCCGGAGGATTAGATACCCACGTCTGCACACAGTACCACACCCTGGAGGATTAGATACACAAGTCAGCACACAGTACCACATGTCAAAGGATTAGATACGCACGTCTGCACACAGTTCCACATGCCGGAGGATTAGATATGTGCATCTATACACAGTTCCACATGCCAAAGGATTAGATAAACGCGCCTGCACACAGTTTCACATGCCAGAGGTTTATGTACGCATGTCTGCACACAGTACCACACGCCAGAGGATTAGATACGCACGTCTTCACACAGTACCACACGCCGGAGGATTAGATACGCACGTCTGCACACAGTACCACATGCCGGAGTATTAGATAGGCACATCTTAACACAATACCACACGCCAGAAGATTAGATACGCAAGTATACCAACAGTTCCACACACCGCAGGATTAGATACACGCCACTACATACAATACCACACGCCGGAGGATTGGATATGCGCCAATGCCCACAGTTGCACACACCACAGGATTACTGTAGATAAGTGCATCTACACACAATTCCACATGCCAGAGGATTAGATACGTGTGTCTTTACACAGTTCCACATGCCGGAGGATAGATACGTGCATCTATACACAGTTCCACATGCAGCAGGATTAGATCTGAGCATCTGCGCACAATTTCACAAGCCGGAAGATTAGATATGCACGTCTTTACGCAATACCAAACAATGGAGGATTAGATATGCGCCACTGCACAAAATACCACACAGGGAGGGTTAGATACACAGTACCACATGCCAGAGGATTAGGTATGCATGTCAGCACATAGTACCACATGCCAGAGGATTAGATACATGCATCTGCACACAGTACCACACTCTGGAGGATTAGATACACAAGTCAGCACACAGTTCCACACACCGGAGGATTAGATACGCGTGTCTATACACAGTTACACATGCCACAGCATTAGATACGCACATCTGCGCATAGTTCCACATGCCGGAGGATTGGATACACACGTCTGCACATATTACCACACTCTGGAGGATTAGATACACAAGTCAGCACACAGTACCACATGCCGGAGGATTAAATATGCATGTCTGCACACAGTACCACAATCCAGGGGATTAGATACGTGCGTATGCACACAGTACCAAGAGCCAGAGGATTAGATACACTCGTCTTCATACAAATCCACATGCCGGAGGATTGGATACGCACCACTGCACACAGTACCACTCTCCAGAGGATTAGATATGCACCAATGCACACAATACCACACAGGGGAGGATTAAATACACGCCACTGCACAAAGTACCACACACCAGAGGATTAGATACGCACCACTCTAAATAGTACCACATGCTAGTGGAATAGATACGTGCGTCAGCACACAATACCACACGCCGGAGGATTAGATACATGGCTCTGCACAGAGTACCACATATTAAAGTTTTACTCCAGGCTTCCATAGCAACCCAGCCATTTTTCTTCACTACTTTATGTCAGCCTTAATGGGGCAGGGTGCTGTGGATGGCACTGTTACACAAGGTCACATACACACAGCTTTACTCTAGGTCTCCATAACAACCGATCGCAGGTTTTTCACTGATATCCGAAATGAGATACGCATGATCACATGACACTTACGGACACACACAAACTATATACAAAATACACCAGTGCAAAACTGGACAATTCTTATGGGGCCAATACACAAACATAAAATGAAATATACCTGTACGAAGCCGGGTCCTCCTGCTAGTAATACTATAAGATATTGAAACCACTTTTGGTCTCTACAATTACGACTTTTCTCAATATCATAATACCTCTAAGATGTCACCATGGGTTAATTCCATGAATCATGTATAGTAGTACTTCTCAAGCCTCCTGGAAACAAAGGCATACTGATGTTTTGACCAGTAAAATGCAGACTTTGCTTTATAGCATATTATTAAACTCCCAACTAGGATTTGCTATGGGTGGACAAGTCAAATCTATTGCATATAGTGTATGCTGAAAAATACAATAATTGATTCTGTGTAATGGCACTCTGACACACACCAATAATAACATTCAAGACATAACGATTTAAAACATGTTTTGAACATTAAAACCCCCCAAAAATGTAAATGAAGACAAACATGCCAAGTATACATGTATCCACAAACAATATCATGGAGTGCAATTATATCCATACTAGCTCCTAACTAATTCCCTATCCCATGAGCAAATTCTATAATAAGATATATAAACATATCATAAATGTAGCAAATCCAAAATATATGGAGACATAACTAAACTGGGAGCATTCAGACCACAAAATAGTGCTGTGCCCCAATATGCATTTTGCAAACAAGCTTTGTCTAGGGGATCAGATGAACCTTGTTTCCAAACGCATTGGGGCACAACTCTATTTTGTGGTTTGTATGTTGATCGTTCATTTTTGTCTTTATGTGTCCCAGATGTGCTACTTTTTGTTTGTGTTAAGTTTATGTATCTTGATATGAATACCACCACAGTTTTAGCAGTTGTTTTTGCTTATCGGTTTCAATTCTGAGAAAACCGTTGATTCGGTCTTTCAGAACTACCTGAACACCGAATATAATGAGTTTATGGGACACCTTTTTGTGGTTCTTACAATTTTTACAGACCCAGTCAAACAATGACTTGCCTCTTACAAAGATGCCCACTGTCTATTTTATTTAATGTAGCTTTAGATCAGTTTTTCTGATTTCTCCGACAAAGGCAGACCTTTCAGAGTATTCATACCAATTCTAGCCAGATTTTTGCTTCTCTTTGTGTCACGATCCCAGGATATCATGCTGCCCATCTATGTGAAATAAAAGGAAAAGGGGCACTTTTGATATAGGTAAATCTGAAGCCCTATTGCTTTTGATGAGTCCTGCCAAACACACCCGGACTGGCAACCTTTGACCTTGTTGGCAAACTGTTAACTTGTGGAGTTGCAACAATCTCATTCTTTTGTGATAGAAATGTGAAACTCTATCTGCCCACTCTTTGCTATATCAGACCTTGTATAGAAAATGCCATAGCAGATATCATTCATGTCTTCTCTCAAAACATTTTTACATCCAATCAGTAATGTGCTTAATTTGATACCATTTTCATTACATGGAAATACAGAGGTATGCCACTCCGGTTGTTAGAGGTCTAAGTGAGAGAGACTGGGATGAATCTCACTGCTCCCAATGGACAGATCTCTGGTAACTATTTATTGTTATTCCCACAACTTGACTGTGGATTGACTACAATGAGCTTTGCAAAATGGTCTAATAATAATACTGACTGGAATCCAAAACTCACTATCTCTACCACAGAATAAATCTCTGAATTGTATCCCCTTGGTATTGAGAAATGTCAGTGAAAATTGTTCATAGAGGTTACATCACACCAATTCATAGCGTCCTGATGGGGGAGCCGATTACCTGGATTGCTCCAGCTTTGGAGAACAGATAGCAGGCCATGGTCATAACTTTTGGGGCTGCTGGCAAATGTAAAATTTCTGAAGAGTGGTACATACTTCCATTTACACAAATAATAATCGCTTACCTCATCTTGGGCTCTTTTCATAGACCTCCCTACCAAGGATCTACCTGTTTCCACACAGCATAAATGTTTTTGTACTGCACTTCACTGCAATAGACTATACCAGGGGTAGGGAACATTCGGCTCTCCAGCTGCTGTGAAACTACAACTCCCAACATACTCCATTCACTTCCATGGGAATTCCAAGAAGAACAGAGTAAGTATGCATGCAGGGAGTTGTAGTTCTGCAACAGCTGGAGAGCCGTACGTTCCCTACCCCTGGACTATACTGTCTGGCAGCACACAAAACTGTTCTATACACTTGGTACCTAACATTACCATACACCCTTTATTTTAGAAGAAGCTTGTCTTTTTGCTTTGCATGGGATGGGTAGACACCACCTTGGACTGTTGCTGCCTCATATCAAGCGCAGGTGAGTAGTGATTGAGTTCCTATCGTACCCTACCTTCTAGAGGACTAGCTTGTAAAATTATTGACTTGTTATATCAATCTACCCTACATCCTTCTGTCCATTCTCACTTTTTAGCTCTAATAAAAACATGCCTGTGTGGCTGCCCTCTCTCTTTCCTGTGCAGACCTTTCCCTTAATTCTCTGCTCAGCCAATCAGTCACTCAGTCACTTTCTCTGAGTGAGGGGTGTAGGGAAATGTAATCCACTGTCAAAATGGCTGATGTCTATTGTAATGGGTCCTGGTTTTTTGCATTAACTGTAGGTCACATGACCAGTAAGACCAATCACCGGCTTGAGCGGACCAGTGGAAGAGACCTAGTTTTGAAAAATAATTTTCAGGGTAAAACCTGTTGGAACCTGATTTTTTTTTTTTTTTTGTCTGTCTGATTGTCTGGGTCCGCTGCTGCTGCTGCTTCCATGATACAATAGAATACAGGTGACACATAGAATTCAAGTGACATATAGAATACAGGTGACACATAGAATACAAGGGACATATAGAATACAGGTGTCAATACAGATGACGCATAGAATACAAGTGACATAGAATACAGGTGACACATTGAATACAGATGACATATAGAATACAGGTGACACATAGAATACAAGTGACATTGAATATAGATAACAGTATACAAGTGACATAAAGAATACAAGCGACAAAGAATACAAGCTACATCAAATACAAGTGGCATACAGAATACAGGGGACATATAGAATATAGGTGACAGAATACAAGTGACATATAGAATACATTCGACACAAAAAATACAGGGTACACATATAATACAGGGTACACATAGAATACAGGTAACAGAATACAGGTGACTAACAATACAAGTGACATATAGAATACAAGAGACATATAGAATACAGGTGACAGAATATAGGTGACATATAGAACAACAGTAACATAGAATACAGGTGACACATATGTTGGGGTCATAATAGCCCCAGAGATATGCTGTCTGTAAAGGAAAATTAATTAACAGGCCAAGATCGGCTACAGCCATCTTTGACCTGGAGAATCAACAGAGACACACGGTGATTGGTGTTTCAAATGGATTCTGTTTAATGGTGGCTAAAACAACAGTATATACAGTCCTATGAAAAAGTTTGGGCACCCCTATTAATCTTAATCATTTTTTGTTCTAAATATTTTGGTGTTTGCAACAGCCATTTCTGTTTGATATATCTATTAACTGATGGACACAGTAATATTTCAGGATTGAAATGAGGTTTATTGTACTAACAGAAAATGTGCAATATGCATTAAACCAAAATTTGACCGGTGCAAAAGTATGGGCACCCTTATCATTTTATTGATTTGAATTCCCCTAACTACTTTTTACTGACTTACTGAAGCACAAAATTGGTTTTGTAACCTCAGTGAGCTTTGAACTTCATAGCAGGTGTATCCAATCATAAGAAAAGGTATTTAAGGTGGCCAATTGCAAGTTGATCTCCTATTTGAATCTCCTCTGAAGAGTGGCATCATGGGCTACTCAAAACAACTTTCAAATGATCTGAAAACAAAGATTGTTCAACATAGTTGTTCAGGGGAAGGATACAAAAAGTTGTCTCAGAGATTTAACCTGTCAGTTTCCACTGTGAGGAACATAGTAAGGAAATGGAAGACCACAGGGACAGTTCTTGTTAAGCTCAGAAGTGGCAGGCCAAGAAAAATATCAGAAAGGCAGAGAAGAAGAATGGTGAGAACAGCCAAGGACAATCCACAGACCACCTCCAAAGAGCTGCAGCATCATCTTGCTGCAGATGGTGTCACTGTGCATCGGTCAACTATACAGCGCACTTTGCACAAATAGAAGCTGTATGGGAGAGTGATGAGAAAGAAGCCGTTTCTGCACGTACGCCACAAATAGAGTTGCCTGAGGTATGAAAAAGCACATTTGGACAAGGCAGCTTCATTTTGGAAACAAAAATTGAGTTGTTTGGTTATAAAAAAAAGGCGTTATGCATGGCGTCCAAAAAGAAACAGCATTCCAAGAAAAACACATGCTACCCACTGTAAAATTTGGTGGAGGTTCCATCATGCTTTGGGGCTGTGTGGCCAATGCCGGCATCGGGAATCTTGTTAAAGTTGAGGGTCGCATGGATTCCACTCAGTATCAGCAGATTCTTGAGAATAATGTTCAAGAATCAGTGACGAAGTTGAAGTTACGCCGGGGATGGATATTTCAGCAAGACAATGATCCAAAACACCGCTCCAAATCCTCAGGCATTCATGCAGAGGAACAATTACAATGTTCTGGAATGGCCATCCCAGTCCCCAGACCTGAATATCATTGAACATCTGTGGGATGATTTGAAGCGGGCTGTCCATGCTCGGCGACCATCTAACTTAACTGAACTTGAATTGTTTGTCCAAAATACCTTTATCCAGGATCCAGGAACTGATTAAAAGCTACAGGAAGCGACTAGAGGCTGTTATCTTTGCAAAAGGAGGATGTACTAAATATTAATGTCACTTTTCTGTTGAGGTGCCCATACTTTTGCACCGGTCAAATTTTGGTTTAATGCATATTGCGCATTTTCTGTTAGTACAATAAACCTCATTTCAATCCTGAAATATTACTGTGTCCATCAGTTATTAGATATATCAAACTGAAATGGCTGTTGCAAATACCAAAATATTTAGAACTAAAAATGATTAAGATTAATAGGGGTGCCCAAACTTTTTCATAGGACTGTATCACATGGCATAGACAGAACAGGATTGGCTAGTATAATTAGCATAACATCCATTGGTGGAGAAGTTTGTAACAATAGCCCTGATGCATATCTATTGGATAAGAAACTGGCCCGAAGGGCTAGCTCTACTCTGAAATGGAGTCAGTGACTGCATGGTCTCCCAAAATGGCAGCCATCAGCACATGTCTCAGATACACACCCTAGATGTCTATCTCATGGTATTCTAAATACAGTAGACATCCTTGTTGGAGACAATTAGCTTGATTACCCTTCTCTTGTCCCTTTATCTTAAAAGGGGTCTTTCGTCTTTGATCTTCTCCTAACAATGCCCTTGGTCCAGCCAAGCTGTCTCCATTTTAATTAGCTTATTAGAAAATATTGTTAGCCCCCCACACATAGAATACAGGGAATTTATAGATGGTTTACAGGTGACACATAGAATAGAGGGAATTTATAGATTACAGGTGACACATAGAATTCAGGGAATTTATAGATGGTTTACAGGTGACGTCATTTTGACTGCAGAGTGAATGCTGTAAAAGCAAAGCTCGTAAGAATCGCACAAATGCAGTTTTTCTCCAGTTCTCCCCGTTCTGAATTATTTCCGTTCTGAATTATTACTTATTCCTATATACAAACAATGGTAGTATATAAGAACAAAACATATTCTTAAAACAAAGATCAAGATTTATAAATCACCTACAAATAGTATACACAAAACTACAAGATGTCACAATAAACTACAAGTGAGGTGAAATCTATATTCTCTTTCACCACTAGAGGTCCTCAGAGTCCATTCGCATATACCTGTGGTAAGAATGCTCGTTGTAACATTGAATGGCCACAAGATGTCCTCAGTCCATTATTCTTAAGACCAATGATTTTCTTTCTCCATTCCTAGTAGAACTGAACCACTCGCCATTCTCCACAGGAGCTACAATGTAATGAAAAACAGCAAAGAGGAGTCAACAGGAACATTGAGGAGGGGGATTCACTTTCCATAATAGTTTCACTAATCTTTAGGCTCCCAACAGTCTGTATAATAGTCAGTACTCTGTAGAATAGTCTGTAATCTGTATCATAGTCAGTATAATAGTCTATAATATGTGTATTAGGGCTCGTTCACATCTGCGCCTGGCACTCTGTTATGCAGGTTTCCGTTTCCTGCATTAAACAGAGCAGGAGATGGAAACCTGCAGGATTCTTTCTCACACATTCACATACCTTCCAACTGTCCCGATTTCCACGGGACATTCACGATTTGGGTGACATGTCCCGCAGTCCCGGTTGGAGGGAGGTATGTCCCGATTTCAACTCAGATCTGCGTCCAGAGGATGCAGATCTGAGTTGAACACATACGCGGCTGAAGCAAGGAGCTGACACAGGTCAGCTCCTCGCTTTGCCGCTGCGCGCCTCTCTCGTTGACACATATGCAGCTGAAGCGAGGAGCTGACCTGTATCAGCTCCTTGCTTCAGCCGCATATATGTCAGCGAGAGAGGCACGCAGAGAGCGGCAAGGGAGCGGAGGAGAAGGTAAGTGTAATGTGGAGGTGGAACGTGAAACTGGGGGCAGATGAAGGAGAGGACGGCATGACACTGAGGGCAGAGATGGAGAGGACGGCATGACACTGGGGGCAGAGATGGAGAGGACGGCATGACACTGGGGGAAGAGATGGAGAGGACGGCATGACACTGGGGGCAGAGATGTGGGGACATGAATCTGGGGGCAGAGATGGAGAGGACATGAATCTGGGGGCAGAGATGGAGAGGACATGAATCTGGGGGCAGAGATGGAGAGGACATGAATCTGGGGGCATAGATGGAGAGATCATGAATCTGGGGGCATAGATGGAGAGGACATGAATCTGGGGGCAGAGATGGAGGGGACATGAATCTGGGGGCAGAGATGAAGGGGACATGAATCTGGGGGCAGAGATGGGGGGACATGAATCTGAGGGCAGAGATGGGGGGACATGAATCTGGGGGCAGAGATGGAGGGGGGACATGAATCTGGGGGAAGAGATGGAGGGACATGAATCTGGGGGCAGAGATGGAGGGGACATGAATCTGGGGCAGAGATGGAAGGGGGACATGAAACTGGGGGCAGATGAAGGGTGTATATGAAACTGGGATAGAGAGATAGAGGGGGGACATATAATTTCCGGGTGACTGTAGGAGGATTATACTGTGTGCGGGCACATGAAAAATTAACGAGTGGGCGGAGTAAACACAAAAGTGGGCGGGGCTAAATTTGCCGCAGCGCGCTACAGGCGCCGCACATTTTGTCCCTCTTTCGGTTCTTCAAAAGTTGGGAGGTATGCATTCATTTGAATGGGTGAGAAAGCTGTCCGGCCGTGAGCCCGTCTCTGAAATAGAGTTTTTAGTCTTGGTCACACAATGTTCTCCATCTTAAATACAAGTTAGTCACAGACACCGCCCAAGTCTAATTTGATGGAATATGCTAAGATTCAGCCATTATTATCTACACTGAAATTTAGATTTTTTTGAGTTTTAATTTTCTATTATCTCTATTAACAAAAAAAAAAAATCCTTAAAATCTTGCAATTTCATCTCTTGTCAGTAGGGACTAAAATAGTTTGGGGCCTCTTGGCTCCTGGACATGGGTAATAGACACAACCAAGAAGTCTTCATTACCATAGAGTCAACAGAGTGATCATTGGTGAGCAGATATATGGTTCTTGATAAATGATGTGCACCCTCGGCCGGGCTATATACCAGGAGGGGGCCGTGTGAACGTAGCCTTATATGTACTATATTACTGAAGATGGGCCATTGTTCCAGGGGTTTATTCCTCCATATCATGAGGTTCCTCATTGGCACTCTCAGGGGTCGTCTCCTCTGCCTCAGGGGCTTCATGTTCTGAGACGACCATTAAAAAAGAGTGTTTGCAGAGGGGATACTATGGGGCATCATACTATGTGTGAATGCTTACTCTATCCTCCTGGTGCATCATGCACTATAGAAAGGGATGTTGTCATTATGTTTCTTCAGTATGGTGCTACAACTATGTAATGAAGATGTTGTATCTCTTGGTCGTGTCAAGTTTTATTTATGTCACTACAAATTATGATTTATTTATTTACCTTAACCTGTTAGAACTATTTTGACTATAATCAGTCGACTTTGTCTGCTTTCGTTCCTGCTTCACTTGCATCTTATTGCATGTATCATACATATTGCTTAATTAATTAACTTCCTGTCTATGTGCAGATGGGAGGGACCTGGATTTTATATGTGTCTCTTTTATTTTTATATAAGATCGCAGCATATTACAGCTCTGTATGCCATGAGTAAGGGTCTATCCCGAAACGCGTAGACTTCTGCTAATCCTCTTGCTGCACACAGATTTTTTAATGTAGAAACTACGAGTCAATAAAAGTTAAGTTTTATTTTATACGGATACCTGACTGCAGTGCTGGGTTTTCTTCAAATTTGCTTCCAGACAAGGGCAGAAGACAGGTGTGGAGCAAATTCAATTACAGAACTAGAGTCATGTTCACACAGTGCAACCAAAAACTCTAAGTAAAGAACTAAACTGCACACGCCTCCTGCACTGCCGCATACGAGTAGAGGGTGGCACAGTGACCTGAACAGGCAGAGATGTTACAGGTATTCTAACCTACCTGTGATCTCTTGAAGGAGATGGAGCTACTGCTGCTGCCACCTCCTCTTCATTCACCCGGCAATAAGATGTCTGCGTCTCGGCGTAGGAGGCATCATGACATCTTATCATCGCCGCTTGCGTTGAGAGGCAGAGGTCTAAGCCAACCCAAGATAGGTCTACTCAGTTTTATTTTCAGAGAGGCCTCTCTTGGACTAGTTTAGAAAAAATAAAATAAAAAATTGTAAAATTGCCACCCCTTCGATAGTCCTCGTCTAATTAGCGGTGCACCCCTGCAAGCAGATATTAGTTGCTATAATGTACGGGAGGGAGTCCTGTAAATGATCTGGGGCTCCTGATATTGGACAGCTTCATACTGAGTCCACAGTATGGTGAGGTGAAAGCAAGTAGAAGGCTTAGCTGTATAGCTAGAGATATAACCAACGGGAAGAGAGAGATTGTGATACCCTGTATGGACAAAAAGGAGTGGGTGCAAAGGTGGACTATAGAAATTGTGCAGGGCACCAGAGCAGGAACAGCATCTAACATGAGAGAATTATAGAGGGCCTGTTATGTCCTCTGACATTAGCATTGTTAGATATCATTGAAAAGATGCTTTGCCAGTGTGTGCCCCAGTACCAGAGACATCAGTACTATTAGGTACCCATATCCCTGCACTGTCAGAGGGGTGGGCCTTACAGCTCAATGTCATTGCTTGTTCCTCTCCTGATCTGTAAGGCGAATCACCACAGCCCTGCAGATAGATAGGATAGTATCATAGAACCAAGATATCACCCCAGTCCTGCAGATAGATAGATTAATGTAACCAGAACCAGCACATCACTCCAGCCCTGCAGATAGATAAGATAGTATCACCAGAACCAGCATATCACCCCAGCCCTACAGATAGATGGGATAGTATCACTAGAACCAGCATATCACCCCAGCCCTGCAGATAGATAAGATAGTATCACCAGAACCAGCATATCACCCCAGCCCCACAGATAGATTTAGGTGACTTTAACCTAACACTGAACTTTGTTTGAGCATTATGGGCATTAGCGTTGCTCCAAGAAGAAAAGAGGGAAGACCCTTGTTGCTCCAGAGAGCTCATTTGCACATTGGAAATAAGGATCTTAAAGCTGTATAGGGAAAAAAGGAAAGGGGGGTGGGGTATAATAGAAGCTTTTAAGTGTGTTATTGGATTAGGTAAGATCTAGGAAGGAAGTGATTTTTTTTTTTTTAATTATGGGGGTTTTTTTTTGCTTTTTTTAAGCAAACCTTAAACATTAGAACAAGGGGCACAAAGTGAAGTGTGGAGAAGATCAGAAGCAACGTCAGGAAACATGTGTAAGACAGACGAGCTGCGACATAAATAAGAGGGTTTATAAATGTCTTCCCTAAGATATGTGGAGACCAGTGCTGTAACTAGGAATGGCGGACTTTTGACTCATTAGGCCCCCCTGACTGACGCCAAAGACTCCAACTGACCAATTCCCCCCCCCCCCCGCATTCCTGCACTACTATGCTCCATAGTGTCCCCAGTACACAGTATGATGCCCCATAGTGGCCCCTGCACACAGTATTATGCCCCATAGTGGCCCCTGCATACAGTATCATGCCCCATAGTGGCCCCTGCACACAGTATTATGCCCCATAGTGGCCCCTGCACACAGTATTATGCCCCATAATGGCTCCTGCACACATAGTATGATGCCCCATAGTATCCCCTCTGCACACACTCTTTTTTAATGGTCTCAGAACATGAAGCCCCTGAGGCAGAGGAGACGACCCCTGAGAGTGCCAATGAGGAACCTCATGATATGGAGGAATAAACCCCTGGAACAATGGCCCATCTTCAGTAATATAGTACATATAAGGCTACGTTCACACGGCCCCCTCCTGGTATATAGCCCGGCCGAGGGTGCACATCATTTATCAAGAACCATATATCTGCTCACCAATGATCACTCTGTTGACTCTATGGTAATGAAGACTTCTTGGTTGTGTCTATTACCCATGTCCAGGAGCCAAGAAGCCCCAAACTATTTTAGTCCCTACTGACAAGAGATGAAATTGCAAGATTTTAAGGATTTTTTTTTTTTTTTTGTTAATAGAGATAATAGAAAATTAAAACCAAAAAAAATCAAAATTTCAGTGTAGATAATAATGGCTGAATCTTAGCATATTCCATCAAATTAGACTCGGGCGGTGTCTGTGACTAACTTGTATTTAAGATGGAGAACATTGTGTTACCAAGACGAAAAACTCTATTTCAGAGACAATCAAGTTGTACCGTAAAGGAGTTAAGATCAATACAGAGCTGGAGGCCGGGCATCAGCCTAGTTCTACCCCTTGGGCCCAGAGGGGGAGCTGGGGCCAGGCGCCAGCCTTGCTCTACCCCTTGGGCCAAGAGGGGGGGCTGGGCGCAATCCTTGCTATCCCCTTTGGGCCCAGAATTGGATCCGGGCGCCAGCCTCGCTGTAATCCTTGGGCCCAGAGGGGAGCCAGGGGCCAGCCTCGCTCTACCCCTTGGGCCCAGAGGAGGAGCTGGGAACCAGCCTCGCTCTCACCCTTGGGCCCAAAGGAGGGGGACTGGGCGCTAGTCTCACTCTACCCCTTGGGCCCAGAGGGAGTTCTATGGGCCAGGCACCAGCTTTGCTCTATCCCTTGGGTCCAGAGGGGGAGCTGGGTCCTCGTTATGCCTGTGCCTCTAGCCTTATAACATTGGCAGCAGGTATTGGCATCCCCTCTGCCTGGAAAGCTTCTGTGCAAGCAATAGGGACGATTACGTATCCATGTTACCACTGTTTAGAGATGAGCGAACAGTGTTCTATCGAACTCATGTTCGATCGGATATTAGGCTGTTCGGCATGTTCGAATCGAATCGAACACCGCGTGGTAAAGTGCGCCATTACTCGATTCCCCTCCCACCTTCCCTGGCGCCTTTTTTGCTCCAATAACAGCGCAGGGTAGGTGGGACAGGAACTACGACACCGGTGACGTTGAGAAAAGTAGGCAAAACCCATTGGCTGCCGAAAACATGTGACCTCTAATTTAAAAGAACAGCGCCGCCCAGGTTCGCGTCATTCTGAGCTTGCAATTCACCGAGGACGGAGGTTTCCGTCCAGCTAGCTAGGGCTTAGATTCTGGGTAGGCAGGGACAGGCTAGGATAGGAAGGAGAAGACAACCACAACAGCTCTTGTAAGAGCTAAATTCCAGGGAGAAGCTTGTCAGTGTAACGTGGCACTGACGGGCTCAATCGCCGCAACCCAGCTTTCCCAGGATCCTGAATGGAATACACTGTCAGTGTATTCCCGTATACCCGATATATACCCCCGATACCCGTTCCAACGGTGTGCCCCCCCACCTTCACCCCAGAAATACCCTGCAAGTCCCCTAGCAATAGAATTGGGGCTATATACACCCACTATTTTTGCTACTGCCATATAGTGCCATTGTCTGACTGGGAATTCAAAGAATATATTGGGGTTACGTGCACCCACAATTTTTACTACTGGTATACAGTGCCAGTTTCTGACTGGGAATTCAAAGAATATATTGGGGTTATAAATACCCTCATTTCTTGCTACTGCCATATAGTGCCAGTTTCTGACTGGTAATTCAAAGAATATATTGGGGTTATAAATACCCTCATTTCTTGCTACTGGTATATAGTGCCATTGTCTGACTGGGAATTCAAAGAATATATTGGGGTTACGTGCACCCACAATTTTTACTACTGGTATACAGTGCCAGTTTCTGACTGGGAATTCAAAGAATATATTGGGGTTACAAATACCCTCATTTCTTGCTACTGCCATATAGTGCCAGTTTCTGACTGGTAATTCAAAGAATATATTGGGGTTACGTGCACCCACAATTTTTACTACTGGTATACAGTGCCAGTTTCTGACTGGGAATTCAAAGAATATATTGGGGTTACAAATACCCTCATTTCTTGCTACTGCCATATAGTGCCAGTTTCTGACTGGTAATTCAAAGAATATATTGGGGTTATAAATACCCTCATTTCTTGCTACTGCCATATAGTGCCAGTTTCTGACTGGTAATTCAAAGAATATATTGGGGTTATAAATACCCTCATTTCTTGCTACTGGTATATAGTGCCATTGTCTGACTGGGAATTCAAAGAATATATTGGGGTTACGTGCACCCACAATTTTTACTACTGGTATACAGTGCCAGTTTCTGACTGGGAATTCAAAGAATATATTGGGGTTACAAATACCCTCATTTCTTGCTACTGCCATATAGTGCCAGTTTCTGACTGGTAATTCAAAGAATATATTGGGGTTACGTGCACCCACAATTTTTACTACTGGTATACAGTGCCAGTTTCTGACTGGGAATTCAAAGAATATATTGGGGTTACAAATACCCTCATTTCTTGCTACTGCCATATAGTGCCAGTTTCTGACTGGTAATTCAAAGAATATATTGGGGTTATAAATACCCTCATTTCTTGCTACTGGTATATAGTGCCATTGTCTGACTGGGAATTCAAAGAATATATTGGGGTTACGTGCACCCACAATTTTTACTACTGGTATACAGTGCCAGTTTCTGACTGGGAATTCAAAGAATATATTGGGGTTACAAATACCCTCATTTCTTGCTACTGCCATATAGTGCCAGTTTCTGACTGGTAATTCAAAGAATATATTGGGGTTACGTGCACCCACAATTTTTACTACTGGTATACAGTGCCAGTTTCTGACTGGGAATTCAAAGAATATATTGGGGTTACAAATACCCTCATTTCTTGCTACTGCCATATAGTGCCAGTTTCTGACTGGTAATTCAAAGAATATATTGGGGTTACGTGCACCCACAATTTTTACTACTGGTATACAGTGCCATTGTCTGACTGGGAATTCAAAGAATATATTGGGGTTATAAATACCCTCATTTCTTGCTACTGCCATATAGTGCCAGTTTCTGACTGGGAATTCAAAGAATATATTGGGGTTACGTGCACCCACAATTTTTACTACTGGTATACAGTGCCATTGTCTGACTGGGAATTCAAAGAATATATTGGGGTTATAAATACCCTCATTTCTTGCTACTGGTATATAGTGCCATTGTCTGACTGGGAATTCAAAGAATATATTGGGGTTACGTGCACCCACAATTTTTACTACTGGTATACAGTGCCAGTTTCTGACTGGGAATTCAAAGAATATATTGGGGTTACAAATACCCTCATTTCTTGCTACTGCCATATAGTGCCAGTTTCTGACTGGTAATTCAAAGAATATATTGGGGTTACGTGCACCCACAATTTTTACTACTGGTATACAGTGCCAGTTTCTGACTGGGAATTCAAAGAATATATTGGGGTTACAAATACCCTCATTTCTTGCTACTGCCATATAGTGCCAGTTTCTGACTGGTAATTCAAAGAATATATTGGGGTTATAAATACCCTCATTTCTTGCTACTGGTATATAGTGCCATTGTCTGACTGGGAATTCAAAGAATATATTGGGGTTACGTGCACCCACAATTTTTACTACTGGTATACAGTGCCAGTTTCTGACTGGGAATTCAAAGAATATATTGGGGTTACAAATACCCTCATTTCTTGCTACTGCCATATAGTGCCAGTTTCTGACTGGTAATTCAAAGAATATATTGGGGTTACGTGCACCCACAATTTTTACTACTGGTATACAGTGCCATTGTCTGACTGGGAATTCAAAGAATATATTGGGGTTATAAATACCCTCATTTCTTGCTACTGCCATATAGTGCCAGTTTCTGACTGGGAATTCAAAGAATATATTGGGGTTACGTGCACCCACAATTTTTACTACTGGTATACAGTGCCATTGTCTGACTGGGAATTCAAAGAATATATTGGGGTTATAAATACCCTCATTTCTTGCTACTGGTATATAGTGCCATTGTCTGACTGGGAATTCAAAGAATATATTGGGGTTACGTGCACCCACAATTTTTACTACTGGTATACAGTGCCAGTTTCTGACTGGGAATTCAAAGAATATATTGGGGTTACAAATACCCTCATTTCTTGCTACTGCCATATAGTGCCAGTTTCTGACTGGTAATTCAAAGAATATATTGGGGTTACGTGCACCCACAATTTTTACTACTGGTATACAGTGCCAGTTTCTGACTGGGAATTCAAAGAATATATTGGGGTTACAAATACCCTCATTTCTTGCTACTGCCATATAGTGCCAGTTTCTGACTGGTAATTCAAAGAATATATTGGGGTTATAAATACCCTCATTTCTTGCTACTGGTATATAGTGCCATTGTCTGACTGGGAATTCAAAGAATATATTGGGGTTACGTGCACCCACAATTTTTACTACTGGTATACAGTGCCAGTTTCTGACTGGGAATTCAAAGAATATATTGGGGTTACAAATACCCTCATTTCTTGCTACTGCCATATAGTGCCAGTTTCTGACTGGTAATTCAAAGAATATATTGGGGTTACGTGCACCCACAATTTTTACTACTGGTATACAGTGCCAGTTTCTGACTGGGAATTCAAAGAATATATTGGGGTTACAAATACCCTCATTTCTTGCTACTGCCATATAGTGCCAGTTTCTGACTGGTAATTCAAAGAATATATTGGGGTTATAAATACCCTCATTTCTTGCTACTGGTATATAGTGCCATTGTCTGACTGGGAATTCAAAGAATATATTGGGGTTACGTGCACCCACAATTTTTACTACTGGTATACAGTGCCAGTTTCTGACTGGGAATTCAAAGAATATATTGGGGTTACAAATACCCTCATTTCTTGCTACTTCCATATAGTGCCAGTTTCTGACTGGTAATTCAAAGAATATATTGGGGTTACGTGCACCCACAATTTTTACTACTGGTATACAGTGCCATTGTCTGACTGGGAATTCAAAGAATATATTGGGGTTATAAATACCCTCATTTCTTGCTACTGCCATATAGTGCCAGTTTCTGACTGGGAATTCAAAGAATATATTGGGGTTACGTGCACCCACAATTTTTACTACTGGTATACAGTGCCATTGTCTGACTGGGAATTCAAAGAATATATTGGGGTTATAAATACCCTCATTTCTTGCTACTGGTATATAGTGCCATTGTCTGACTGGGAATTCAAAGAATATATTGGGGTTACGTGCACCCACAATTTTTACTACTGGTATACAGTGCCAGTTTCTGACTGAGAATTCAAAGAATATATTGGGGTTACAAATACCCTCATTTCTTGCTACTGCCATATAGTGCCAGTTTCTGACTGGTAATTCAAAGAATATATTGGGGTTACGTGCACCCACAATTTTTACTACTGGTATACAGTGCCAGTTTCTGACTGGGAATTCAAAGAATATATTGGGGTTACAAATACCCTCATTTCTTGCTACTGCCATATAGTGCCAGTTTCTGACTGGTAATTCAAAGAATATATTGGGGTTATAAATACCCTCATTTCTTGCTACTGGTATATAGTGCCATTGTCTGACTGGGAATTCAAAGAATATATTGGGGTTACGTGCACCCACAATTTTTACTACTGGTATACAGTGCCAGTTTCTGACTGGGAATTCAAAGAATATATTGGGGTTACAAATACCCTCATTTCTTGCTACTGCCATATAGTGCCAGTTTCTGACTGGTAATTCAAAGAATATATTGGGGTTACGTGCACCCACAATTTTTACTACTGGTATACAGTGCCAGTTTCTGACTGGGAATTCAAAGAATATATTGGGGTTACAAATACCCTCATTTCTTGCTACTGCCATATAGTGCCAGTTTCTGACTGGTAATTCAAAGAATATATTGGGGTTATAAATACCCTCATTTCTTGCTACTGGTATATAGTGCCATTGTCTGACTGGGAATTCAAAGAATATATTGGGGTTACGTGCACCCACAATTTTTACTACTGGTATACAGTGCCAGTTTCTGACTGGGAATTCAAAGAATATATTGGGGTTACAAATACCCTCATTTCTTGCTACTTCCATATAGTGCCAGTTTCTGACTGGTAATTCAAAGAATATATTGGGGTTACGTGCACCCACAATTTTTACTACTGGTATACAGTGCCATTGTCTGACTGGGAATTCAAAGAATATATTGGGGTTATAAATACCCTCATTTCTTGCTACTGCCATATAGTGCCAGTTTCTGACTGGGAATTCAAAGAATATATTGGGGTTATAAATACCCTCATTTCTTGCTACTGGTATATAGTGCCATTGTCTGACTGGGAATTCAAAGAATATATTGGGGTTACGTGCACCCACAATTTTTACTACTGGTATACAGTGCCAGTTTCTGACTGGGAATTCAAAGAATATATTGGGGTTACAAATACCCTCATTTCTTGCTACTGCCATATAGTGCCAGTTTCTGACTGGTAATTCAAAGAATATATTGGGGTTACGTGCACCCACAATTTTTACTACTGGTATACAGTGCCATTGTCTGACTGGGAATTCAAAGAATATATTGGGGTTATAAATACCCTCATTTCTTGCTACTGCCATATAGTGCCAGTTTCTGACTGGGAATTCAAAGAATATATTGGGGTTATAAATACCCTCATTTCTTGCTACTGGTATATAGTGCCATTGTCTGACTGGGAATTCAAAGAATATATTGGGGTTACGTGCACCCACAATTTTTACTACTGGTATACAGTGCCAGTTTCTGACTGGGAATTCAAAGAATATATTGGGGTTACAAATACCCTCATTTCTTGCTACTGCCATATAGTGCCAGTTTCTGACTGGTAATTCAAAGAATATATTGGGGTTACGTGCACCCACAATTTTTACTACTGGTATACAGTGCCAGTTTCTGACTGGGAATTCAAAGAATATATTGGGGTTACAAATACCCTCATTTCTTGCTACTGCCATATAGTGCCAGTTTCTGACTGGTAATTCAAAGAATATATTGGGGTTATAAATACCCTCATTTCTTGCTACTGGTATATAGTGCCATTGTCTGACTGGGAATTCAAAGAATATATTGGGGTTACGTGCACCCACAATTTTTACTACTGGTATACAGTGCCAGTTTCTGACTGGGAATTCAAAGAATATATTGGGGTTACAAATACCCTCATTTCTTGCTACTGCCATATAGTGCCAGTTTCTGACTGGTAATTCAAAGAATATATTGGGGTTACGTGCACCCACAATTTTTACTACTGGTATACAGTGCCATTGTCTGACTGGGAATTCAAAGAATATATTGGGGTTATAAATACCCTCATTTCTTGCTACTGCCATATAGTGCCAGTTTCTGACTGGGAATTCAAAGAATATATTGGGGTTATAAATACCCTCATTTCTTGCTACTGGTATATAGTGCCATTGTCTGACTGGGAATTCAAAGAATATATTGGGGTTACGTGCACCCACAATTTTTGCTACTGGTATATAGTGCCAATTTCTAACTGGGAATTCAAAATGCGCAAGGCTCCCGGAAAGGGACGTGGACGAGGCCGTGGGCGAGGTCGGGGGAATGGTTCTGGGGAGCAAGGTAGCAGTGAAGCCACAGGGCGTCCCGTGCCTACTCCTGTGGGGCAGCAAGCATTGCGCCACTCCACAGTGCCAGGGTTGCTTGCCACATTAACTAAACTGCAGGGTACAAACCTTAGTAGGCCCGAGAACCAGGAACAGGTCTTGCAATGGCTGTCAGAGAACGCTTACAGCACATTGTCCAGCAGCCAGTCAGACTCTGCCTCCTCTCCTCCTATTACCCAACAGTCTTGTCCTCCTTCCTCCCAAAATTCCCAAGCTTCACAGAACAATAACCCCAACTGTCCCTGCTCCCCAGAGCTGTTCTCCGCTCCTTTCATTGTCCCTCAACCTGCCTCTCCACGTCACGATTCCACGAACCTAACAGAGGAGCATCTGTGTCCAGATGCTCAAACACTAGAGTCTCCTCCATCTCCGTTCGATTTGGTGGTGGATGACCAGCAACCCACCCTCATCGACGATGATGTGACGCAGTTGCCGTCGGGGCATCCAGTTGACCGGCGCATTGTGCGGGAGGAGGAGATGAGACAGGAGTTGGAAGAGGAAGTGGTGGATGATGAGGACACTGACCCGACCTGGACAGGGGGGATGTCAAGCGGGGAAAGTAGTGTGGATGTTGAGGCAAGTGCAGCACCAAAAAGGGTAGCTAGAGGCAGAGGCAGAGGTCAGCAGCTTAGGCGAAGCCAGGCCACACCCGGAATCTCCCAAGATGTTCCAGTTCGTACCCAGCCCCGAAAAACTCCCACCTCGAGGGCACGTTTCTCGAAGGTGTGGAGTTTTTTCAAGGAATGCGCCGAGGACAGATATAGTGTTGTCTGCACAATTTGCCTCTCAAAATTGATTAGGGGCTCTGAGAAGAGCAACCTGTCCACCACTTCAATGCGCCGTCATTTGGAATCCAAGCACTGGAATCAGTGGCAGGCAGCAACGGCAGGACAAAGGCCGCCTGCCGTTCACGCCACTGCCACTGCCTCTGCCACTGCCTCTGCCACTGCCACTGCTGACTGTGCTGGCGATGCACTCCAGAGGACGAGCCAGGACACCACTTCATCTGCCTCCGCCACTTTGTTGACTTCTCCCTCATCCTCCCCTGTTCCTGTCTTATCTCCTTCTCCTGCACCATCAAAGGCACCATCAGGCGCTTCTTTACAACAACCCACCATCTCTCAGACATTGGAGCGGCGGCAGAAATACACTGCTAACCACCCACACGCGCAAGCCTTGAACGCCAACATCGCTAAACTGCTGGCCCAGGAGATGTTGGCGTTCCGGCTTGTTGAAACTCCCGCCTTCCTGGACCTGATGGCAACTGCGGCACCTCGCTATGCCGTCCCTAGCCGTCACTACTTCTCCCGGTGTGCCGTCCCCGCCTTGCACCAGCACGTGTCACTCAACATCAGGCGGGCCCTTAGTTCCGCGCTTTGCACAAAGGTCCACTTGACCACCGACGCGTGGACAAGTGCATGCGGACAGGGACGCTACATTTCACTGACGGCACACTGGGTGAATGTAGTTGAGGCTGGGACTGCTTCCCAAACTGGCCCGGTGTACCTCGTCTCCCCGCCTAACATTCCTGGCAGGGACACGAGAAGAACACCCCCCTCCTCCTCCTCCTCTACCGCCTCCTCCTCCGCTGTTAGATTGACCCCAGCTACGAGTTGGAAACGTTGCAGCACTGGCGTTGGTAGACGTCAGCAGGCTGTGCTGAAGCTGATCAGCTTGGGGGACAGACAGCACACTGCCTCCGAGGTGAGGGATGCCCTCCTCGATGAGACGGCAATATGGTTTGAGCCGCTGCACCTGGGCCCAGGCATGGTCGTTTGTGATAACGGCCGGAACCTGGTAGCAGCTCTGGAGCTTGCCGGACTCCAACATGTTCCATGCCTGGCCCACGTCTTCAACCTAGTGGTGCAACGTTTCCTAAAGAGCTACCCCAATGTTCCAGAGCTACTGGTGAAAGTGCGGCGCATGTGCGCCCACTTTCGCAAGTCGACAGTAGCCGCTGCTAGCTTAAAATCTCTCCAGCAACGCCTGCATGTGCCACAACACCGGCTTTTGTGCGACGTCCCCACACGCTGGAACTCAACGTTTCAGATGTTGAATAGAGTGGTTGAGCAGCAGAGACCTTTGATGGAATACCAGCTACAAAACCCTAGGGTGCCACAAAGTCAGCTGCCTCAGTTTCTCATCCATGAGTGGCCATGGATGAGAGACCTTTGTGACATCCTACGGGTGTTTGAGGAGTCCACAAGGAGGGTGAGCTCTGAGGATGCGATGGTGAGCCTTACAATCCCGCTCTTGTGTGTTCTGAGAGAATCCCTGATTGACATCAGGGATAACTCAGATCACACAGAGGAGTCAGGGATAGCATCCGATCCGTCACAGCTGGAGAGTAGGTCCACACATCTGTCCGCTTCATCGCGTTTAATGGAGGAGGAGGAGGAGGAGGAGGAGGAGGAAGAAGAGTTGTCCGATGATGTGATGGTGATACAGGAGGCTTCCGGGCAACTTCGAATCGTCCCATTGTTGCAGCGCGGATGGGTAGACATGGAGGATGAGGAGGAAATGGAGATTGAACTTTCCGGTGGGGCCAGAGGAGTCATGCCAACTAACACTGTGGCAGACATGGCTGAGTTCATGTTGGGGTGCTTTACAACCGACAAGCGTATTGTCAAAATCATGGAGGACAACCAGTACTGGATCTTTGCTATCCTTGACCCCCGGTATAAAAACAACATCTCGTCTTTTATTCCGGTAGAGGGGAGGGCCAATCGCATCAATGCTTGCCACAGGCAATTGGTGCAGAATATGATGGAGATGTTTCCAGCATGTGACGTTGGCGGCAGGGAGGACAGTTCCTCCAGTAGGCGACCAAGTTCTCACCGGTCCACACAAACGAGGGGCACACTGTCTAAGGTCTGGGACACCTTGATGGCACCCCCTCGCCAAAGTGCCGCCACAGAGGGTCCTAGTGTCACCAGGCGTGAGAAGTATAGGCGCATGTTGCGGGAATACCTTTCCGACCACAGCCCTGTCCTCTCCGACCCCTCTGCGCCCTACACGTATTGGGTGTCGAAGTTGGACCTGTGGCTTGAACTTGCCCTATATGCCTTGGAGGTGCTGTCCTGTCCTGCCGCCAGCGTCCTATCTGAGAGGGTGTTCAGTGCAGCCGGTGGCATCATCACTGACAAGCGCACCCGTCTGTCAGCTGAGAGTGCCGACCGGCTCACTTTGATAAAAATGAACCACCACTGGATAGAGCCTTCATTTTTGTGCCCACCTGTGTAAAGCACCCCAACATGAAACTCCATGTCTGTACTCAACCTCTCCAATTCCTCCGCATCCTCATACTCATCCACCATAAGCGTTGCACAATTCTGCTAATACTAGGCTCCCTCCAACATGATTTCCCCCAACTCTGCTGGTTAGAGGCTCCCTCCACCCTGATTTCCACCAACTCTGCTGGTTAGAGGCTCCCTCCACCCTGCTTTCCCACAACTCTGCTGGTTAGAGGCTCCCTCCACCATGAATTTGCCCAAACTGGGCTGGTTAGAGGCTCCCTCCACCATGAATTGGTCCAAACTGGGGTTTTTAGAGGCTCCCTCCACCATGAATTGGTCCAAACTGGGCTGGTTAGAGGCTCCCTCCACCATGAATTTGCCCAAACTGGGCTGTTTAGAGGCTCCCTCCACCATGAATTTGCCCAAACTGGGCTGGTTAGAGGCTCCCTCCACCATGAATTGGTCCAAATTGGGGTTTTTAGAGGCTCCCTCCACCATGAATTGGTCCAAACTGGGCTGTTTAGAGGCTCCCTCCACCATGAATTGGTCCAAACTGGGGTTTTTAGAGGCTCCCTCCACCATGAATTGGTCCAAACTGGGCTGGTTAGAGGCTCCCTCCACCATGAATTGGTCCAAACTGGGTTTTTTAGAGGCTCCCTCCACCATGAATTGGTCCAAACTGTGGTTTTTAGAGGCTCCCTCCACCATGAATTGGTCCAAACTGGGGTTTTTAGAGGCTCCCTCCACCATGAATTGGTCCAAACTGGGGTTTTTAGAGGCTCCCTCCACCATGAATTTGCCCAAACTGGGCTGTTTAGAGGCTCCCTCCACCATGAATTGGTCCAAACTGGGTTTTTTAGAGGCTCCCTCCACCATGAATTGGTCCAAACTGGGGTTTTTAGAGGCTCCCTCCACCATGAATTGGTCCAAACTGGGGTTTTTAGAGGCTCCCTCCACCATGAATTTGCCCAAACTGGGCTGTTTAGAGGCTCCCTCCACCATGAATTGGTCCAAATTGGGGTTTTTAGAGGCTCCCTCCACCATGAATTGGTCCAAACTGGGGTTTTTAGAGGCTCCCTCCACCATGAATTTGCCCAAACTGGGCTGGTTAGAGGCTCCCTCCACCATGAATTGGTCCAAACTGGGTTTTTTAGAGGCTCCCTCCACCATGAATTGGTCCAAACTGGGGTTTTTAGAGGCTCCCTCCACCATGAATTAGTCCAAATTGGGGTTTTTAGAGGCTCCCTCCACCATGAATTTGCCCAAACTGGGCTGGTTAGAGGCTCCCTCCACCATGAATTGGTCCAAACTGGGCTGGTTAGAGGCTCCCTCCACCATGAATTGGTCCAAATTGGGGTTTTTAGAGGCTCCCTCCACCATGAATTGGTCCAAACTGGGCTGTTTAGAGGCTCCCTCCACCATGAATTGGTCCAAACTGGGGTTTTTAGAGGCTCCCTCCACCATGAATTGGTCCAAACTGGGCTGGTTAGAGGCTCCCTCCACCATGAATTGGTCCAAACTGGGTTTTTTAGAGGCTCCCTCCACCATGAATTGGTCCAAACTGGGGTTTTTAGAGGCTCCCTCCACCATGAATTGGTCCAAACTGGGGTTTTTAGAGGCTCCCTCCACCATGAATTGGTCCAAACTGGGGTTTTTAGAGGCTCCCTCCACCATGAATTTGCCCAAACTGGGCTGTTTAGAGGCTCCCTCCAGCATGAATTGGTCCAAACTGGGGTTTTTAGAGGCTCCCTCCACCATGAATTGGTCCAAACTGGGGTTTTTAGAGGCTCCCTCCACCATGAATTGGTCCAAACTGGGGTTTTTAGAGGCTCCCTCCACCATGAAATGGTCCAAACTGGGCTGGTTAGAGGCTCCCTCCACCATGAATTTGCCCAAACTGGGCTGTTTAGAGGCTCCCTCCACCATGAATTGGTCCAAACGGGGGTTTTTAGAGGCTCCCTCCACCATGAATTTGCCCAAACTGGGCTGGTTAGAGGCTCCCTCCACCATGAATTTGCCCAAACTGGGCTGTTTAGAGGCTCCCTCCACCATGAATTGGTCCAAACTGGGCTGGTTAGAGGCTCCCTCCACCATGAAATGGTCCAAATTGGGGTTTTTAGAGGCTCCCTCCACCATGAATTGGTCCAAACTGGGCTGTTTAGAGGCTCCCTCCACCATGAATTGGTCCAAACTGGGGTTTTTAGAGGCTCCCTCCACCATGAATTGGTCCAAACTGGGCTGGTTAGAGGCTCCCTCCACCATGAATTGGTCCAAACTGGGTTTTTTAGAGGCTCCCTCCATCATGAATAGGTCCAAACTGGGGTTTTTAGAGGCTCCCTCCACCATGAATTGGTCCAAACTGGGGTTTTTAGAGGCTCCCTCCACCATGAATTGGTCCAAACTGGGGTTTTTAGAGGCTCCCTCCACCATGAATTTGCCCAAACTGGGCTGTTTAGAGGCTCCCTCCAGCATGAATTGGTCCAAACTGGGGTTTTTAGAGGCTCCCTCCAGCATGAATTGGTCCAAACTGGGGTTTTTAGAGGCTCCCTCCACCATGAATTGGTCCAAACTGGGGTTTTTAGAGGCTCCCTCCACCATGAAATGGTCCAAACTGGGCTGGTTAGAGGCTCCCTCCACCATGAATTTGCCCAAACTGGGCTGTTTAGAGGCTCCCTCCACCATGAATTGGTCCAAACGGGGGTTTTTAGAGGCTCCCTCCACCATGAATTTGCCCAAACTGGGCTGGTTAGAGGCTCCCTCCACCATGAATTTGCCCAAACTGGGCTGTTTAGAGGCTCCCTCCACCATGAATTGGTCCAAACTGGGCTGGTTAGAGGCTCCCTCCACCATGAATTGGTCCAAACTGGGTTTTTTAGAGGCTCCCTCCACCATGAATTGGTCCAAACTGGGGTTTTTAGAGGCTCCCTCCACCATGAATTGGTCCAAACTGGGATTTTTAGAGGCTCCCTCCACCATGAATTGGTCCAAACTGGGGTTTTTAGAGGCTCCCTCCACCATGAATTTGCCCAAACTGGGCTGTTTAGAGGCTCCCTCCACCATGAATTGGTCCAAACTGGGTTTTTTAGAGGCTCCCTCCACCATGAATTGGTCCAAACTGGGGTTTTTAGAGGCTCCCTCCACCATGAATTGGTCCAAACTGGGGTTTTTAGAGGCTCCCTCCACCATGAATTTGCCCAAACTGGGCTGTTTAGAGGCTCCCTCCACCATGAATTGGTCCAAATTGGGGTTTTTAGAGGCTCCCTCCACCATGAATTGGTCCAAACTGGGGTTTTTAGAGGCTCCCTCCACCATGAATTTGCCCAAACTGGGCTGTTTAGAGGCTCCCTCCACCATGAATTTGCCCAAACTGGGCTGGTTAGAGGCTCCCTCCACCATGAATTGGTCCAAACTGGGCTGGTTAGAGGCTCCCTCCACCATGAATTGGTCCAAATTGGGGTTTTTAGAGGCTCCCTCCACCATGAATTGGTCCAAACTGGGCTGTTTAGAGGCTCCCTCCACCATGAATTGGTCCAAACTGGGGTTTTTAGAGGCTCCCTCCACCATGAATTGGTCCAAACTGGGCTGGTTAGAGGCTCCCTCCACCATGAATTGGTCCAAACTGGGTTTTTTAGAGGCTCCCTCCACCATGAATTGGTCCAAACTGGGGTTTTTAGAGGCTCCCTCCACCATGAATTGGTCCAAACTGGGGTTTTTAGAGGCTCCCTCCACCATGAATTGGTCCAAACTGGGGTTTTTAGAGGCTCCCTCCACCATGAATTTGCCCAAATTGGGCTGTTTAGAGGCTCCCTCCAGCATGAATTGGTCCAAACTGGGGTTTTTAGAGGCTCCCTCCACCATGAATTGGTCCAAACTGGGGTTTTTAGAGGCTCCCTCCACCATGAATTGGTCCAAACTGGGGTTTTTAGAGGCTCCCTCCACCATGAAATGGTCCAAACTGGGCTGGTTAGAGGCTCCCTCCACCATGAATTTGCCCAAACTGGGCTGTTTAGAGGCTCCCTCCACCATGAATTGGTCCAAACGGGGGTTTTTAGAGGCTCCCTCCACCATGAATTTGCCCAAACTGGGCTGGTTAGAGGCTCCCTCCACCATGAATTTGCCCAAACTGGGCTGTTTAGAGGCTCCCTCCACCATGAATTGGTCCAAACTGGGCTGTTTAGAGGCTCCCTCCACCATGAATTGGTCCAAACTGGGTTTTTTAGAGGCTCCCTCCACCATGAATTGGTCCAAACTGGGGTTTTTAGAGGCTCCCTCCACCATGAATTGGTCCAAACTGGGGTTTTTAGAGGCTCCCTCCACCATGAATTTGCCCAAACTCTGCTGGTTAGAGGCTCAATCCACCCTGATTTTCAAAACAAATGTTGGTGCCAACCTCAACTTACTACAAGGGCCAAATTCACTGCTGGTGACAAGCTCTCCTCACTGCAAGTGCCAAATACACATGTTTCAAGGTGTTTTCCTACTGTCAGAGAGGTGGTATTGAGTGTGTAAAGTGTGTAGTTGTTAGGCTGTGATGTTGGGGTAATAGAGGGTCTTTGGTGTGTTAGATGCCCCCAGACATGCTTCCCCTGCTGTCCCAGTGTCATTCCAGAGGTGTTGGCATCATTTCCTGTGGTGTCATAGTGGACTTGGTGACCCTCCAGACACGGATTTGGGTTTCCCCCTTAACGAGTATATGTTCCCCATAGACTATAATGGGGTTCGAAACCCGTTCGAACACACGAACAGTGAGCGGCTGTTCGATTCGAATTTCGAACCTCGAACATTTTAGTGTTCGCTCATCTCTACCACTGTTGTAAAGTATGATGGCTTTGGGGACAATGGTCAGGAGGCACTTAGGAGCACTATACTGTGTGGGGGTAGTAAGGGGAATCCAGTATGGGGGAGGCGGATACCAGTAGTTCATTATAACATGTGGAGGCTATCATTGGGGCATTATATTTTTGGGGGCTTTCCTACACAGTATAATGTTACTTAGTCCCCCACACACAGTCTAATGCCACATTACTGCCCCTACCATGGTATAATGCCACATTAATACCTCAATCACAGTATAATAATATTAGTGCCCTGCGCACTGTATGTCACATTAACGATCCCTACAAATTATAACTCACATTAGTGCCCCACACACAGTATAATCCCAAATTATTTCTCCCTACACAGTATACTGTAATCCCACATTAGTGCTCCCCTATGCAGTATAATGCTCCTTAAAACCCCTCCTACACACAGTATAAAGCTCCTCAATGTCCCCTCACTAGTTAGTGACACTGACCCCTACTAAAAAATATTTTTTTCTAATTTTTCTTGTCTAAACCAGGGTTGTCTCTTATAATCAAATGCCAGACCTTAAGGAATTTCTGGGGACAGCCCCTACCCTTATATATAATTTGATTGGGGTCTCCGTAGGGACGTCAGAGAAGGAACACACTTTCCGGGCTTGCTTCCAGACCTGCGCTGCCAGAGAGTGAAGGGGCAAAAGTCTGCCCCTAAACAGTCGGGGATGTTCCAACACAGGCCACAAAATACGCAAGTCCAGATGGTGAGCCAGGTGGGCCTCCGGGCCCGAAAGCAGTCTGGGGGAGAGCCAGGGTTTGAGAAAATGAAGCTGGCCAGCTAAGTAATAAAGGAACAGATCGGGGAGAGATGCACCACCGAGCTGTTTCAGCCTCCGGAGGGTAAACAAACTCAATTTAGATCTGGAGTGGCCCCACACAAAGGAGGTTGTCAGAGAGTCCAACTGTTGGAAGAACCGGAGAGGCACGGGCACGGCTGAGTGACTCAAGACATACAAGCACTTGGGCAAAACTATCATTTTAATCAGGTTAATACGACCTGCTGCGGACAGGGGCAATGTAGCCCAGGTCTGGAATTTAATCCTAAAATGGGAGATGAGTGGAAACACATTTAGATCCAGGAACCTCTTATGGTCCCTAGGAAGAACTATACCAAGATATTTACAGGCCTGAACAACTGGAAGCCCACACATCATGTTGCCCCCCACCGCCACTGAAGCCCGGCATATACGAGGATTTAGACCAATTAGTGCGGAGGCCTGAGTAATTACCAAATTCATCTATAAGCTCCATGGCCCGAGGCAACGATATAGAGGGATTGGACAGGAAGAGGAGGAGATCGTCTGCATAAAGCGTGACTCCTCCCGGGAGCCAATGAGAATACCCCGGTAGAAAGGCTCTCGCCGAAGGAGTATGGCCAGGGGTTCTACAGCTAGGGCAAACAGCAGCGGCGAGAGTGGACAGCCCTGCCGCGTGCCTCTACGGTTCTATCGGTTCAGAGAGTGCAAAAGAAAAGGCCACTCGACTGAGACAAGGAAGCGATTGCCCAATCCTCTGAACAGACCGAACCAATCTGGGTCACCACCTGGACACGTCGCAGATTTTCGAATGTGGACTTGCCCGGCATAAAACCAGTCTGGTCCGGGTGGACCAGATTAAGGACCACCGAGTTAAGTCTATTAGCAAACATTTTGGCCAGGAGTTTGTAATCAATGTTTAACAGACTTATGGGCCTGTAAGAGCTGCAGTCCAGCGGGTCCTTATCCGGTTTAAGCAACAGGATAATAGTAGCATCATAAAAAGACGCCGGGAGACTGCGGCCCTCAAAAGCTTAATTATAACACTCAAGTAATTTAGGAAGAAGGACATCCTTATACTGGCCGTAAACCTCCACAGGAATGCCATCCGGGCCCGGGGATTTCCCCGTTGCCATACCCGATAGCGCCTCCGTTAACTCCTCTAATGTAAAAGAAGAGTCCAAGAAAGCATGCTAGTCAGCAGACAAGGAGGGAAAGGGGATGGAGTCAAGGTAAGCATGTAATTCCTCGTCACTAGCCCTAAGTTGGGAGCGATACAACTCATTGTAGTATTGATGGAATCGATGTCACGAATGTCCCAGCTATTAGAAATAGTGTCGCCCGTGGCCGAGCGCACACGAAGAATAGCAGGGGAAGCCGTGTTCTGATGCTCCAAGTGCGCTAGTAAACTGCTCGATCGATTACCTAATTCAAAAAATCTCTGCTTATTAAAAAAAACGAGATCTATGGGCTTTATCGTGCAAGGCATGCAAATATTGTCTACCAGCATGTAGCCATTGGGATCTAGCATCATCAGTCAGATTGGCGACATAAGCCGCCTCTAAGGAAGTACATTGAGCCGCTAAACTAGTTTCCAACAACGAGGACTCCCGCTTAACATAAGAGATGGAGGATTTAATACAGCCTCTGAGGTATGCTTTAGTGGTCTCCCACAAAAGAGAAAGGGGAGTACCAGGGGAATTAATCTCCAAAAAAATCTGCAACTGATAGGGAATTGGGTAGCAACAGCTTGAGCCAGAAGGGGTGTATGCGGTAAGACCGACGTGATCTAACAATATCTCCGTGATTCAACGTGACCAAGAGGGGAGAATGGTCTGAAACTACCCTAGGTAAGTAAGATGCTGAATGTAAAAGGGAACACGTTTTCACATTCCCAAAAGCATAATCTATACGTGACAGGGCTTGATTATAGGCAGAATGACAGGAGAAAGCTCTAGAGTCAGGAGACAGAATCCTCCACAAGTCCTGCCAACCCAACTCCTGGACCAATATGGCCAATGGAGTGGGATGAGAGGGAGGCGGAGGATCCGAACCAGTATGTGACCGGTCCAGAGCATTATTCAGTACCCGGTTAAAGTCACCTAGACATTGGACTATTGCCCCAGGGAATTTGGCTACAAATTGGGCCGCTGACTGGAGTATAGACAGGTCAGAAGCGGGGGGGCAGATGCACACCTAACAGCACATACAAGGCCGAGTCAATCCAAGCCTGGACATACACATACCGCCCCTCTGGATCTCGCTCAAACACCCCCAACTCCCATCTGAGATTGTGATGTACCAAAATAGACACCCCTCTGGAAAAAGTAGTGTGCATAGAATGAGTGGCCCATTGAACCCATGGCTTCCGTAACCACCTGGAAGTCTCAGATACCAAGTGGGTCTCCTGTAGACACACAATATGGGGATTAGACTGCCTGATCTGGGAAAAAACAGAGGAGCGTTTACGCGGGCTACCCAACCCCCTCACGTGCCAGGAGAGAACACTAAGTGATGCCATGACAACCCATTACCTTATCAGGACAGGCTGGACGCTGCAGGACACACAGGCAGGAGAGCGTGCGGCAGATCGAGAACCAAGCAAAAACACAAACAAAACATAACATTGCAACCACAAGAGGTGCAAGCAATAATGCAAACAGTACCAAAACATTAGACATAACTGTACCATGACTACCACAACAGGGGAGAAAGTGCACCCAATACCGATGGAAGTCTGGGCACTCTCTCACAAATAGCGCAGTGGAGCTAAAAATCTGAGCCGAAAACACAAAAACAAAATAGAAACATCCGAGGTCCCTGGGCAAGAAAAACAGTAATAATGTTCACCTAGACAATAATAGCAAAAGGATACGTATCAAACACAACAGGAGAGTAAGTGCAAAAATTACGGCAGAATCGTAGGTCCGTATGCACAGTCCAGGGGAACGTCCCACCACCGGAACATGCAATCAACGTCGTGGTTAGCCTGGTAGGAGAGACAACCAGTCCTCCACATCCTTAGGAGAGTTAAAAAACAAAGAACGATCGCCGTGAATGACACGAAGCCTGGCTGGGTAAACCATGGAATATTGTATAGCCTTTTCCCACAATCACCTCTTGACTGCCACAAAGGTCGCCCTGGTCTTCTGGAGAGCAGCCGAGAAGTCAGGAAAGAGCGCCACCATGGCTCCATTGAACGTAATATCACCTGCCTGGCGCGCAACCCGCAGGGCAGCATCCCGATCAGTACTTTTAATCAAATGAGCCAGCAGAGGGCGCGGAGGAGCCCCCTGGGGAGGCGGTTTAGTCAGAACTCAATGGGCCCTCTCAACAGCAAATATCGGTGAAAAATGCGCCTCCGGGAGGACATCTCTCAGCCACTTCTCAATAAAGGAGCGGGGATCAGCGCCCTCAGCCCTCTCCGGATGACCCAGAATCCGTAGGTTATTGCGGCGCAGCCTATTCTCCAGATCATCCGATCTTTGCGTCCAGAGATTCGCCGCCCGCTCCAGCTCCTGAAGCTTGGCTGGGAAGGGCTGAATGGAGTCCTCCACTTGGGAGACACGGTCCTCCACCTCGCTCACCCTGCCCCGCAGAGTCTGGAAATCCTGGCGGAGCAAGCTAAGATCAACTCTGACCTCCTCAATTTTACCAGTTAGGAAGGAGGTGCCAGCCTGAATGGCTTCCAACAACTGAGCAGAGACCTGTTTCAGGGTGGGCTCGGCATCTTCCATAGATGGGTCAGGAGGCGAACCCCCATAGGCGGTCCGTAGCAGAGGCAGTCTGTGGGCGACTCATCTTGGAGAGGCCGCTGCAGCCCTTCTTCCGCGCTGCGGAGGTAGGTATGGTGGCGGATATGCAGGGCCAAGTTCACAAGAGCAGGTAGCAGCAGCTCCAAAAGTATAAAACCCAGAAAGCGAAAAACGGAGACAGCAGCAGACAAAAATTGGTTCCCCTAAAGCCATTTACAACAGTCCCAAAGCTAAAAGTGAAGGGGCAGGTAATCAGGAGTGAAGAAGCAAGAGTCACTGTAGACAGGGCATCCAGTGGAGCTTAACTGAGAGCTCTAAGACAGCCGGGGATCACCAGCAGAAACTGGGCACTCCACTATGGAAACAGTCCGCAGGCAGGCAGGGAAGACAGATGGAATGGCCACACTCACCAGGATATAGCTTGGGGTACAGGCAGGAGCCGAAGCAGCGATCCACAGACCAGGTAGGCAGAGGGGAGCGCAGCTGTACCAGCAGGCAGGCCAGGAGCTGCTGCACAGCAAGGACCCGCAGCAGCGTGTCTCACTGGCAGACCGGAAGAAGGAAGGGAAGATGGCTCGTGGTGGAGAGCAGGCCGCAAATCCCCCAGGTGCCCCAAACGGGGAAGATCGGTGCTACGGAGGTCCAGGAGCAGGGGGAATGATGTCGGAGGTAAGGACCGCAGGCCAGGGGACCCAGGAACCAGGATGTCAGGCTGTGTGCAGGAGAATGTGTCGGCTCGTCACGGAGCGCAGGTTACATGCGGCCGCTCAGCTCCGTGCACAAGCCACGCCCCAATGAAATGCATTTTATTGTCGGAGAAATACGGTGTATACTGGACATGTTCAACTGCTCTTCAGCTTGGACCTTCACCTGATAGCAAATTTCTGTTAGTG
Organism: Leptodactylus fuscus; assembly: GCF_031893055.1. Classification (NCBI taxonomy): domain Eukaryota; kingdom Metazoa; phylum Chordata; class Amphibia; order Anura; family Leptodactylidae; genus Leptodactylus; species Leptodactylus fuscus. The sequence continues at coordinate 133,801,252 of NC_134268.1, read as the reverse complement.
GACCATTTCTAATTGTATCGAATGCAAATCGACCAACTTATCGTCCCTCCAATGAGGTGGGAACCACCAAATAAAGCACTGCGCTAGTTCTGACTTGAAGAAACATGTAAAACCTTTATTGAAGACACACCATGACATGATGCTTACAACTGTGGTTCAGAGTATGGAACACCCCTTTCTTACGTGGTACACGGCAAATAAAATAGAAGGATCCTGAACAACAAAAACAAAGCACACACAGAGATCCAACTCAGACAATCATCATAATAATCAAAACTACATTCATACAATAACTTGAACAAATAAATACATACTGTAAGCCGATGGCTGGTCAGGAAATGGAGGGGGTTTACATTTCACCCAGACTACTAAGGTCGGTGAGATGAGAAAACTCGAGTAAGAACGTTTCTCAGCAGATGACTATTGTCTGCTGAGGGTTATTTCAAAGTTCCGGTTACTGGGCTAGATTTTTAGGAATGGCATGTAGGTTGGTAGTGGGACCTTTCATTCCACCCCACTCCAGTCCACACTTTGGGGATCTTCCGGCTGCAACTCAGCTGCAGAGAGTCTACTTGCTAAAGGAGTTTAAGAAGTCAGCTCCAGCAGCAGACTGGGGGCAGAGTTTGGCTGGAGTCAAGTCAGCTACAGGTCACCAATATACTCTGGTTGTCTTAGATTACGCTACTCGCTATCCTGAGGCGGTTCCCTTGTGTAATACGACATCAAAGAGTATTGCCCGTGAGTTATTCTATATGTTTTCAAGAACAGGCATACCTAAAGAGATACTGACTAACCAAGGCACACCATTCATGTCAAAGGTGATGAAAGAGCTATGCAAGCTGTTTAAAATTACGCACATATGGACCTCAATGTATTGACCCCAGACAGATGGTTTAGTGGAGCGCTTTAATAAGACTCTCAAGCATATGCTTAAAAAGGTGGTAGAAAAAAGATGGTCGTGACTGGGATTGCCATACCTGATGTTCTCTATTAGAGAGGTTCCACAAGCGTCTACAGGGTTTTCCCCTTCTATGGTAGACACCCCAGGGGCTTACTAGATATAGCCAAAGAAACCTGGGAAATTGAGGCTTCCCCATACCGTAGTGTCATAGAGCATGTAGCTCAAATGCAGGATCGCATTACAACAGTCATGCCAATTGTAAAAGAACATCTGCAAAGAGCTCAAGAGGCCCAAAGCAGAATTTACAATCGTTCTGCCAGAGTCCGAGAGTTTAACCCAGGGGACAGGGTCCTTATTTTGGTGCCTACTGTGGAGAGCAAGTTCTTAGCAAAATGGCAAGGCCCATATGAAATTGTGGAAAAAATAAGGCCAGTCAACTATAAGGTTCACAACCAGGAAAAAGGAAGCCGTTTCAAATCTACCATGTAAACTTGATTAAGTTCTGGAACCAGAGGGAACCCTTGGTGGCCTCAAATACAGAGGTGGGTGATTCGTTCCCACCAATCCCTCCAGTCCGTGTGAATGAGACCCTCTCAGTGCTCCAGCAACAGTAGGCAAGAGAGTTCCTGCAGAAGAATAGATACAAGTTCTCTGATCTACCAGGGCATACACACCATGTAGAGACAGAACCTGGGAGGAAAGTAAACCTCAAACCCTACAGAATACCAGAGGTAAGTAGGGAGGTAGTGTCAGCTGAGGTTAAACACATGCTTGAGTTGGGAGTGATTGAAGAGTCCAAAAGTGAGTGGTCTAACCCAATTGTTTTGATACCAAAGTCCAATGGTACTTGGAGTTTCTGCAATGATTTAAGAAAATTTAATGAGAGTTCAAAGTTTGACGCTTATCCCATGCCCAGGGTTGATGAGCTTATTGAAAAGTTGGGTAATGCCAGGTACATAACCTCACTGGACCTTGCAAAAGGTTACTGGCAAATACCTTTGTCTAAAGAAGCCAAAGAGAAAACTGCCATTGTTGTTCCAGAAGGTCTGTTCCAGTACAGGGTTATGCTATTTGGTTTGCATGGAGCTCCTGCTACCTTTCAGAGGTTGATGGACCAGATCTTGCGGCCAAATCGTGACTACGCAGCGGCTTACCTGGACAATGTGATCATTCATAGCCCAGACTGGGGAAGTCACCTCTGTAAGGTGCAGGCAGTACTAGACTCCATAAGTGAGGCAGGCCTTACTATCAACCCTGAGAAATGTGCTTTAGGGCTGGAGGAAGCCAAGTACCTGGGCTATGTGATTGGCAAAGGGGTAATAAAGCCCTAAATCAATAAGGTGGAGGCAATACAAAACTGGCCAGACCACTGACCAAGAAGCAAGTCAGAGCGTTTCTTGGCATTGCTGGCTACTACCAGAGGTTTGTTCCAAACTTTGCCTCTATTGCAGCTCCTCTCACTGACCTGACAAAAGGTGGGAAGTCAGTGTTGATCCACTGTTCACCAGAGGCAGAGGAGGTGCTCCAGAAGCTAAAGTTAGCTCTTTGCCAGCAGCCAGTGCTGATAGCCCCTGACTTTAAGAAAGAGTTCTTGGTGCAGACAGATGCCTCAAATGCAGGTCTAGGAGCTGTACTGTCCCAGGTTGTAAATGGCGAGGAGCATCCAGTAATGTACCTGAGCAGGAGGCTGTCCCCTGCAGAGAAAAACTATGCCATTGTGGAAAGGGAATGCTTGGCCATTAAGTGGGCACTGGTTGCTCTGAGGGCTGGAATTTTAGGAGTGGCAGGTAGGTTGGTAGTGGGACCAGTCATTCCACCCTCCCTCCAGTCCACACTTTGGGGATGTTCCAGCAGCAACTCAGCTGCAGAGAGTCTGCTCATTAAAGGAGCTTAAGAAGTCAGCTCCAGCAGCAGACTGGGGGCAGAGTTTGGCTGGAGAGCCAAAGAGAGAGGTCACATTTTTGGAGCTGTGTCCTGAATGATTCTGCTGGCTTTTGGATTTCTGTTATTCTAGGTGAGGTAACCTATTCTATGTTTAGTTAGAGCCTAGCCGGGCAGGTATTTATTTTTTGTATTGTTTCCTTTTGTTGCTGCACTATATTTTTGAGTGAAAATAAACTCTACCTTTGTTTTGGACTAAAGAAACTGGACTTTTGTGTCTATGCCACCCCACCTAGCAACCCCAGACCCTGACAATACATATAAAAAGGATACATGATGGATATAATAAGTAAACAGTTCAGTCCATAATGCAAGATGGATATAATAAGTAAAAAGCAAAACGTTAAACTGTGTATATAATAGTATCGTGATCATATGGCCATAATAAAATATCGACATGAGCACGTCTCTATATATCTATAAATGCCCCCCCAGTGGGAAATACATACATGAATTGGCAAAAGACACAAGATGCCTACACTGATTCACAATTATATATATGACGATCGTTCCAGGAAATGACTAAAAATCAATAAACTTGGGCTAAGTTGAGGGAAGTATTTCCAAAATGTGGTGAGGATCGGTCCATTCGTTTGGTTGTGCATAAAAAACATACAGACAGAAACTAATTTTTCTATATATAGCAGATTAGCAGGAGGACTCGGATTTGTACTGGTAAATTTAATTTTTGGTTTGTGTAGTTGCCCCATAAGAATTGCCCAGTTTTGCACTGGTGTATTTTGTATGTTGTTTGTGTGTGTACCCATAAGCTTCATGTGATCATGTGTATCTCAGTTTGCATATCAGTGAAAAACATGCGATCGGTTGTTATGGATACCTGGAGTAAAGCTGTGTGAATGTGACCTTGTGTAACAGTGTCATCCATAGTGCCCTTCCCCTTTAAAGCTCTGATGTGTGGTACTGTGTGCAGAAGCACGTTACTGTAATGGCGATTTGAAGGCTGCAAATCGTTCTCCCGGGCCCCCTGAACTCAGTCCTGCGCCCCGAAACGGAGGCGCCGCCCGGAGAGTGAGAAAACAGTCAAATGCCTTTTTCTCGTGCGGGAAGCGAAAAACAGAAATTCTGGAGATGCTGAGCCACTAGTTTGAAGAAGCCGAATCAGCAGCCCGACTGCCGAGCTGGCCCTAGAATGATCCATTTTTGAAAGAGTCAAACTGTTGAATGTGACCTTGTGTAACAGTGTCATCCGTAGTGCCCTTCCCCTTTAAAGCTGACATACAGTAGTGAAGAAGAATGGCTGGGTTGCTATGGAAACCTGGAGTAAAGCTCTGATGTGTGGTACTGTGTGCATGTTATGTTCGTGTCTGAGTCCAGACCCAGATTCCGGACTGCAGGCCGCACCGCCAAGGAAACAGGGGAGGGAGACTATCCCTGGCACTACGGTGGCTAGCTAGGCCCCGCCTACGGGTGGTGGCCAGCTGTCCCCAAGCTAGTCTTGGCCCCAACAACTCCTGGCTCCCTAGCACGAAGACCCAGCAGACACACAGGGCAAGAGCCATAGGAGAGCTAGGGACTGGGGTTTCTAAAGTGGTGACCCCTACAGAAATCCAGGTGCAGCTGCAGACAGACAAATGGGCTGGGAGGTGCTGGACAACGGACACGCAGCACAACACAAAACAAAACAAGAAAATGAGGAGAGGGACAGTGGAGAGGTGAGGAAAGGGTAAACACAGGACTGGGGAAAACACTGGAACCCAAAACATCTCAAACCACAAGAAAGTGCCAGGCAAACAGAGCTAAGGTGGAGATGAAGTGTGAGGGAACAAACTAGATACACACAACAGGCAACTCTCACACCACTTCCTAATCAGTTGGAACTTTCACCAAAAACAATCCTCCTCCTAGAGCCAAGAATCCTAAGGTGTAAACCACGAAAACCGGCAACATGTGGGGCCAGCCCTCTTCCTTAAAAAGGCCCCAGAATCCTCCCATAGGATGATGGCAATATTAAACACCTGAGGTTCGATTCCTGGAACCTCAAGCATGCTAAGAGGACTGACCCCAATACCAAACCAGATGGTCCAGTGGCAAAGCAACCACCAGCAGAAAACAGGAGCCTGGATCAAATCCCCAACCGAAACAAAATACACAAACAACCAGGTCATGACAGTGCAGAGGTGAGTATCTAATCCTCCGGCGTGTGGTACTGTGTGCTGAGGCACATATCTAATCCACCAGCATGTGGTACTGTGTGCAGAGGCATGTATCTAATCCTCCGGCGTGTGGTACTGTGCGCGTATCTAATAATTCGGCATGTGGTACTGCGTGCAGACGCATGTATCTAATCCTCCGACATGTGGTACTGTGTGCAGAGCTGCGTATCTAATTCTCCGGCGTGTGGTCCTGTGTGCAGGGCCACGCATCTAATCCTCACACATGTTGTCCTGTGTGCAGAGCTGCGTATCTAATTCTCCAGCATGTGTGCAGTGGCATGTATCTATTTCTCCGGCGATCAGTTGATATGGATACCTGGAGTAAAGCTGTGTGAATGTGACCTTATGTAACAGTGTGATCCACAGTGCCCTTCCCCTTTAAAGCTGACATACATACATACAGCAGTGAAGAAAAATAGCTGGGTTGCTATGGCAATCTGGAGTATGGTACTTTGTACAGAGGCACATATCTAATCCTCTGGCGTGTGGTACTGTGTGCTGAGGCACATATCTAATCCACCAGCATGTGGTACTGTGTGCAGAGGCATGTATCTAATCCTCCGGCGTGTGGTACTGTGCGCGTATCTAATAATTCGGCATGTGGTACTGCGTGCAGACGCATGTATCTAATCCTCCGACATGTGGTACTGTGTGCAGAGCTGCGTATCTAATTCTCCGGCGTGTGGTCCTGTGTGCAGGGCCACGCATCTAATCCTCACACATGTTGTCCTGTGTGCAGAGCTGCGTATCTAATTCTCCAGCATGTGTGCAGTGGCATGTATCTATTTCTCCGGCGATCGGTTGATATGGATACCTGGAGTAAAGCTGTGTGAATGTGACCTTATGTAACAGTGTGATCCACAGTGCCCTTCCCCTTTAAAGCTGACATACATACATACAGCAGTGAAGAAAAATAGCTGGGTTGCTATGGCAACCTGGAGTATGGTACTTTGTACAGAGGCACATATCTAATCCTCTGGCGTGTGGTACTGTGTGCTGAGGTGCATATCTAATCCATCAGCATGTGTTACTGTGTGCAGAGGCGCAAATCTAATCCTCCGGCGTGTGGTTCTGTGTGCTGAAGCACGTATCTAATCCTCCAGCATGTGGTACTGTGTGCAGGGCCACGCATCTAATCCTCAGACGTGTGGTTTGGTGTGCAGAGCTGCGTATCTAATCCTCTGGCATGTGGAATTGTGTGCAGGAGCACATATCTAATTCTGCAGTGTGTGGTACTGTGTGCTAACGCATGTATCTAATCCTTCAGCGTGTGGTACTGTATGCAGATCCACGTATCTCATCCTCTGGCATGTGGATCTAACTGTGTGCAGACGTACGTACCTAATCCTATGGCGTGTGGTACTACATACAGATGCGTGTATCTAACCCTCTGGCATGTGGTACTGTGTGCTGAGGCGCGTATCTAATCCTTCGGTGTGTGGAACTTTGTGCATGTGCGCGTATCTAATCCTCCAGCATGTGGTACTATGTGCAGTCATGCGTATCTAATTCTCCAACGTGTGGAACTATGTGCAGATGCACTTATCTAATCCTCTGGTGTGTTGTACTGTGTGCGGAGGCACGTATCTAATCCTCTGGTGTATGGTCCTGTATCTAATCCTCCAGCATGTGGTAATGTATGCAGAGGCATGTGTCTAATCCTCCAGTGTGTGGAACTGTGTGCAGAAGCTCGTATCTAATCCTCCAGCATGTGGAACTGTGTGCTGATGCGCCTATCTAATCCTCTGGTGTGAGGTATTGTGTGCTGCCGTGCGTATCTAATCTTGCGGTGTGTGGAACTGTGTGCAGACGCGTGTATCTAATTCTTCAACGTGTACAACTGTGTTTAGACGCGCATGTGGTACTTTGTGTAGAGGTGCATATCTAATACTCCGACGTGTGGTCCTGTGTGCAAAGCCACGTATCTAATCCTCCAGTGTGTTGTACTGTTTGCAGAGGGGCGTATCTAATCATTTGGTGTGTGGTCCTGTGTGAAAAGTCACGTACCTAATCCTCCAGCGTGTGGTACTGTATGAAGAGGCACATTTCTAATTCTCCTGCGTGTTGTACTGTGTACAGAGGCGCGTAAATAATCCTCCGGCGTGTGCTACTGTATTCAGAGGCGCGTATCTAATCCTTCGGTGTGTGGAAATTTGTACAAAGGCACGTAGTTAATCCTCCAGCGTGTGGTACTGTGTGCAGATGCACATATCTAATTCTCCGGTGTGTGGTACTGTGTGCTAACGCGCTTATCTAATCCTCCGGCGTGTAGTACTGTGTTCAGAGGCGCGTATCTAATCCTCCGGCATGTGGTTCTGTGTGCAGAGGTGCATATCTAATCCTCCGGCTTGTGGAACTGTGTGCAGATGAGTGTATCTAATCCTCCAGGGCTTGGCATTGTGTGCTGAAACACATATCTAATCCTTCGGTGTACGGTACTGTGTGCTGACGTGCGTATCTAATCCTCCGGCGTGTGATAGTGTGCTTTGACACGCAAATATAATCCACCAGCGTGAGGTACTGTGTGCAGCTGCACATATCTAATTATCTGAGGTGTAGAACTGTGTGCAGATGGGCGTATCTAATTCTGCGGCATGTGTCATTTTGTGCAGACACACATATCTAATCCTCTGGTGTGTGGAACTGTGTGTAGACGGGCATATCTACTCCTCTGGCTTGTGGTACTGTTTGCTAATCCTCCGGTGTGTGGTATTGTGTGCAGTGGCACATATCTAATCTTCTGGCATGTGCTATTATGTGCAGTTGCGCGTATCTAATCTTCCTGTGTGGTACTGTGTGCAGATGCGCATATCTAATTCCTCGGCATGTGGTACTGTGTGCTGATGCGCGTATCTAATCCTCCCGCATGTGGAACTGTGTGTAGAAACACAAATTTAATCCTCCGGCGTGTGGTACTGTGTGAAGACGTGTGTATCTAATCCTCCAGCATGCAGTACTGTGTTCAGATGCACATATCTAATCCTCCGGCATGTAGTAATGTGTGCAGAGCTGTGTATATAATCCATTGGCATGTGGTTCTGTGTGCAGAGGCACATATCTAATCCTCCAGCTTGTGGAACTGTGTGCAGACGAGTGTATCTAATCTTCCAGCATGTGGAACTGTGTGCTGACACACATGTAATCCTTCGGCGTGTGGTACTGTGTGCTGACGCGTGTATGTAATCCTCCGGCGTGTAGTACTGTGTGAAAAACCACATATCTAATCCTCCAGCGTGTGGTACTGTATGTAGAGGCACATATCTAATCATCCGGCATGTAGTACTATGTACAGAGGTGTGTATGTAATCCTCCGGCGTGTGATACTATTTGCAGAGGAGCGTATCTAATTCTTTAGCGTGTGGAACTGTGTGCAAATGCACATAATTAATCCGCGTGGTACTCTGTGCAGATGCGCGTATCTAATCCTCCGGCGTGTGGTACTGTGTGCTGAGGCACGTATCTAATCCTTCATCGTGTGGAACTGTGTGCAAAGGCACGTATCTAATCCTCTGGCATGTGGTACTGTATGCAGATGCGTATCTAATCCTCCTGCGTGTGGAACTGTGTGCAGATGCTCGTATCTAATCCTCTGGCATGTGGAACGGTGTACTGATGTGCATATCTAATCCTCTGGCATGAGGTACTGTTTGCTAAGGCGCGTATCTAATCCTTTATCGGGTGGAACTGTGTGCAAAGGCACGTATCTAATCCTCCGGCGTGTGGTACTGTGTGCAGACTCGTGTATCTAATCCTCCAGTGTGTGGTACTATGTGCAGACATGCATATCTAATCCTCCGGCGTGTGGAACTATGTGCATACGCACGTATCTAATCCTCCGGTGTGTTGTATTATGTGCGGAGGCGCATATCTAATCCTCCTGTGTGTGGTCGTGTGTGCAAAGCCACGTATTTAATCCTCCAGTGTGTGGTAATGTATGCAGAGATGCATATCTAATCCTCCTGCGTGTGGAACTGTGTGCAGATGCTTGTATCTAATTCTCCAGCATGTGGAACTGTGTGCTGATGTGCGTATCGAATCCTCTTGCGTGAGCTACTGTATGCTGCCGTGTGTATGTAATCTTGCGGCATGTAGAACTGTGTGCAGACGAGCCTATCTAATCCTCCAGCATGTGGTGCTGTGTGTAGAGGTGCACATCTAATCCTCCAGTGTGTGGTCCTGTGTGCAAAGCCACGTATCTAATCCTACGTTGTGTTGTACTGTATGAAGATGCACATATCTAATCCTCTGGTGTGTGCAACTGTGTGCAAAAGCACCTAGTTAATCGTCCGGAATGTGGTACTGTGTGAAGATGCACATATCTAATCCTCCGGCGTGTGGTACTGTATGCTGATGCGCATATCTAATCCTCTGGCATGCGGTACTGTGTTCAGACGCACGTATCTAATCCTCCAGCATGCGGTACTGTGTGCAGACATGGTATCTAATCCTTCAGCGTGTGGTAATGTGTGCAGAGCTGTGTATCTAATCCACTGGCATGTGGTTCTGTGTGCAGAGGCGCATTATCTAATCCTCCAGCATGTGGAACTGTGTGCTGACACGCATATGTAATCCTTCAGTGTGCGGTACTGTGTGCTGACGTGTGTATGTAATCTACCGGCGTGTGGTACTGTGTGAAAAACCACGTATCTAATCCTCCAGTGTGTGGTACTGTATGTAGAGGCACGTATCTAATCCTCTGGCATGTTGTACTATGTACAGAGGTGTGTATGTAATCCTCTGGTGTGTGATACTGTGTGTAGAGGCACGTATCTAATTATTTGGCATGTGGAACTGTGTGCAAAGGCACATAGTTAATCCGTGTTGTACTGTGTGCAGATGCGCGTATCTAATCCTCCGGTGTGTGGTACTATGTGCTGATGCGCATATCTAATCCTCCGGCATGCAGTACTGTGTGCAGACATGCGTATCTAATCCTCCAGTGTGTGGTACTGTGTGCTGAGGCGCGTATCTAATCCTTCATTGTGTGGAACTGTGTGCAAAGGCATGTATCTAATCCTCTAGTGTGTGGTACTGTGTGCAGACTTGTGTATCTAATCCTCCAGCTTGTGGTACTATGTGAAGACATGCGTATCTAATCCTCCAGTGTGCGGTACTGTGTGCTGACATGCGTATCTAATCCTCTGGCGTGTGGTACTGTGTGCAGACTTGTGTATCTAATCCTCCAGCTTGTGGTACTATGTGAAGACATGCGTATCTAATCCTCCAGTGTGCGGTACTGTGTGCTGATGTGCGTATCTAATTCTCTGGCATATGGTACTGTGCTCTGACACGCGTATAAAATCCACAGGCGTGAGGTACTAATCTAATCTTGCGGCATGTAGAACTGTGTGCAGACACACGTATCTAATTATCTGAGGTGTAGAACTGTATGCAGACGCACGTATCTAATTATCTGAGTTGTAGATCTGTGTTCAGATGCACGTATCTAATCCTTTGGCATGTGGAACTGTGTGCACAGATGCGTATCTAATCCTCCAATGTGTGGTTCTATGTGCAGAGGCGCATACCTAATCCTCCGGCTTGTGGAACTGTGTGTAGACGAGCGTTTCTAATCCTCCAGCGTGTGACACTGTGTGCTGACATACATATCTAATCCTTTGGCGTGCGGTACTGTGCTCTCACACTTTTATATAATCCACCGGCATTTGGAAGTGTGTACTGACCTGTGTATCTAATCCTCTGATTGATGCGTGTATCTCAGTTTAGATATCAGTGTTGGATTGTGCATGTGTGTATTGCAGTTGGAATATGAGTGAAAGACTTGCAGGTTTGTATTGGGTAATGGGGGTCATTGTTTTGGGAATACTGTATCTCTGGAATGGTATGTCCGAGTGAGTTGAGGCCTCATTTTAAAACTTTCAAGAAACCTGAGGTATCTTTGTGCCAAATTTGGTGAAGATTGGTCCAGTCCGATCGCGCATAAAGAACAGACAGACAGAAACTCATTTTTATTTTATAGAAAGATATCAAATCAAATAGGCTTTATTGGCATGTCCGAATAGATATTTGGCATTGCCAAAGCTAGTAAAGTGTGTGTGGGGGGAGTTGGAGTCGGGGGTGGGGCGAGAGTGGTGGGTATGGGGGGTGGGGTGGTTGATTTGGGGTATAACAGTCCGTGGAGTTTCATTTTCCTCTTAGTTGGTGGCCGCTATATGGGGAGGGGTGGTTGGTTTGGGGTATAACAGTCAGTGGGGTCTCATCTTCCTCTTGTTTGGTGACAGCTGGACACGTATTGGGCAGTGATCTCCACAGTGGCCTCTTCTCCCAGTAGGATGTAGAGTTTCCTCTTCTCGTCTGCAGATATGAAGTCTGGGATGTGGGCAGAGAGTCTTTGGTAGTGGATGGCCCTCACAGCTGAGTATTTGGTGCAGTGTAGCAGGAAGTGGGTCTCGTCTTCTAGGGCCCCCTGGTCACAGTGCTGACACAGTCTGTTCTCCCGTGGCTTGTACATCTGCCTGTGCCGCCCCGTCTCCATCTCCAGGTTGTGGGCGCTCAGTCTATACCGGCTCAGGGTCTGGGGTGGGGTGTTTGGGGTGGCGTATTCTCTCCAGGTAGGTGGCCATGGTGTAGTCTCTTTGCAATGACTGGTACACGATGAGTTTCTTGGAGTTATTTATTGCGCTTCTCCATTCCTCGATGTACCGCTCTTTGTCTCTCTCCATTATTTCTTTTATTTGAGCCTTGTTCAGGGCATGTTGGGGGTTTTGGCTTGGCAGATGGCTGATGCTTGGTTGGGGGGTATCAGTTTTTTTCGGGGCTCTGTGGCTCAGCCAGACTTGGTGGTGGTAAAAGCCAGGACTGCTGCCCTGTAAGTCCAGAATGATAGCGCCCTCTTCTGCATGGTGAGCCATAGGGGGAGTCTGCCTTGCTCTGCCCAGCATCCCATGTTGGAGATGCTGCGGTGGACATGGAGGAGGTACTTGCAGAACTCCAGGGGTGTGTGATACTGTGTGTAGAGGCACGTATCTAATTATTTGGCATGTGGAACTGTGTGCAAAGGCACATAGTTAATCCGTGTTGTACTGTGTGCAGATGCGCGTATCTAATCCTCCGGTGTGTGGTACTATGTGCTGATGCGCATATCTAATCCTCCGGCATGCAGTACTGTGTGCAGACATGCGTATCTAATCCTCCAGTGTGTGGTACTGTGTGCTGAGGCGCGTATCTAATCCTTCATTGTGTGGAACTGTGTGCAAAGGCATGTATCTAATCCTCTAGTGTGTGGTACTGTGTGCAGACTTGTGTATCTAATCCTCCAGCTTGTGGTACTATGTGAAGACATGCGTATCTAATCCTCCAGTGTGCGGTACTGTGTGCTGACATGCGTATCTAATCCTCTGGCGTGTGGTACTGTGTGCAGACTTGTGTATCTAATCCTCCAGCTTGTGGTACTATGTGAAGACATGCGTATCTAATCCTCCAGTGTGCGGTACTGTGTGCTGATGTGCGTATCTAATTCTCTGGCATATGGTACTGTGCTCTGACACGCGTATAAAATCCACAGGCGTGAGGTACTAATCTAATCTTGCGGCATGTAGAACTGTGTGCAGACACACGTATCTAATTATCTGAGGTGTAGAACTGTATGCAGACGCACGTATCTAATTATCTGAGTTGTAGATCTGTGTTCAGATGCACGTATCTAATCCTTTGGCATGTGGAACTGTGTGCACAGATGCGTATCTAATCCTCCAATGTGTGGTTCTATGTGCAGAGGCGCATACCTAATCCTCCGGCTTGTGGAACTGTGTGCAGACGAGCGTTTCTAATCCTCCAGCGTGTGACACTGTGTGCTGACATACATATCTAATCCTTTGGCGTGCGGTACTGTGCTCTCACACTTTTATATAATCCACCGGCATTTGAAAGTGTGTACTGACCTGTGTATCTAATCCTCTGATTGATGCGTGTATCTCAGTTTAGATATCAGTGTTGGATTGTGCATGTGTGTATTGCAGTTGGAATATGAGTGAAAGACTTGCAGGTTTGTATTGGGTAATGGGGGTCATTGTTTTGGGAATACTGTATCTCTGGAATGGTATGTCCGAGTGAGTTGAGGCCTCATTTTAAAACTTTCAAGAAACCTGAGGTATCTTTGTGCCAAATTTGGTGAAGATTGGTCCAGTCCGATCGCGCATAAAGAACAGACAGACAGAAACTCATTTTTATTTTATAGATAGATATCAAATCAAATAGGCTTTATTGGCATGTCCGAATAGATATTTGGCATTGCCAAAGCTAGTAAAGTGTGTGTGTGGGGAGTTGGAGTCAGGGGTGGGGCGAGAGTGGTGGGTATGGGGGGTGGGGTGGTTGATTTGGGGTATAACAGTCCGTGGAGTTTCATTTTCCTCTTAGTTGGTGGCCGCTATATGGGGAGGGGTGGTTGGTTTGGGGTATAACAGTCAGTGGGGTCTCATCTTCCTCTTGTTTGGTGACAGCTGGACACGTATTGGGCAGTGATCTCCACAGTGGCCTCTTCTCCCAGTAGGATGTAGAGTTTCCTCTTCTCGTCTGCAGATATGAAGTCTGGGATGTGGGCAGAGAGTCTTTGGTAGTGGATGGCCCTCACAGCTGAGTATTTGGTGCAGTGTAGCAGGAAGTGGGTCTCGTCTTCTAGGGCCCCCTGGTCACAGTGCTGACACAGTCTGTTCTCCCGTGGCTTGTACATCTGCCTGTGCCGCCCCGTCTCCATCTCCAGGTTGTGGGCGCTCAGTCTATACCGGCTCAGGGTCTGGGGTGGGGTGTTTGGGGTGGCGTATTCTCTCCAGGTAGGTGGCCATGGTGTAGTCTCTTTGCAATGACTGGTACACGATGAGTTTCTTGGAGTTATTTATTGCGCTTCTCCATTCCTCGATGTACCGCTCTTTGTCTCTCTCCATTATTTCTTTTATTTGAGCCTTGTTCAGGGCATGTTGGGGGTTTTGGCTTGGCAGATGGCTGATGCTTGGTTGGGGGGTATCAGTTTTTTTCGGGGCTCTGTGGCTCAGCCAGGCTTGGTGGTGGTAAAAGCCAGGACTGCTGCCCTGTAAGTCCAGAATGATAGCGCCCTCTTCTGCATGGTGAGCCATAGGGGGAGTCTGCCTTGCTCTGCCCAGCATCCCATGTTGGAGATGCTGCGGTGGACATGGAGGAGGTACTTGCAGAACTCCAGGGGTGTAACTAGTCAGCACCAGGTAGCCAAGTGGAATCCCTCAGGAGCTTGGGGCCCCAGCACTTGACCATGTTTGCCAGGTGCTGACACCGGCCCTGCTCAGGTCCTCCACCACAATGACCCAGAAACTGTTCTTCATCCACCTACAGTTCTTCTTGCACAACCCCAGGGCAGTGGTGGAAAGTTGGAAGCTGTTCTTCTTTTTCTTGCTGCTCTACGTGTTGCACCTTTCCCCATCCTGACATGGCCAAGGAGAGGCCCAAATTCTCTGACACACGGCAATACATAGCAGAGACAGCTTTCCAAGAGAAATAATGGCAATTGGGTATCCTCCATCACAGCCGAGCACATTAGTTGGCGAAACGCAGTGAACGCATTGGCTGTACGCATATTGCTGTTTCTTCCAGTCCAATGCTTGACATTGTAGTGAAGAAAGAGGAAAAGGAGAATCAGACAGCGATAATGATGAAAACCATGCTCAAGGTATAAATGTGGTCTGGTTACGAGAAAGATCATCGTATTTATGCCTACAGTGTCACAGTTCATCTCTGCTTGCAAATCTTCCGCAATGGTATAGATTTATCATTTGCTAACATACAAATAAATTCCAGTATGGGAAATGACATGTAGCTTGCTGGCTCCAACACCAGCATAATGAAAATGAATACCACCACCCGAGCTTGCCTTTAATCTGCCTAAAGTGCGGTCCGGCATCTGGGGCCCCAAGTTCCTGAGGGGGCCCAGGTAATGCCACAGGTAATGCGCCCTATTTACATAGCAATCCCTACTCCTGGCCACTTCGCTCCTGAATTTAACCTCTGCATTTTGTTAATTACCAGGAAATGCTTAAAGGGTTAACAAACTTTGCAAATACTGTTTTGAATTATTTGAGTGGTGCAGTTTTGAAAATGGGTTGATTTAGGCTGATTTCTAATATAACGGACTTTAGTTCTATTGGGAGGCTTTTTTTGGAGGCTGATTTTGAGGCGGATTCAGCGTCGGAATCCTCGCCAAAATACTCCGTGTGCACTGACTCGTAGTGTTCAATGGATTTTTGCTTTGGATTTTATTTGTAGAGTGACCATTCTATCCACCACTCATGATTGGCTGAGAGGCTGTCAGGTGATGAAGTCATGTGATACTACTCTATTGTAGAGGTTTAGCTGAGATGAATGACAACTTTCTGGCTTTGTTAGAAACCAAAGTTTTTACTCACCATTCCATTGTTCCATATTCTTTCTACAGACTGAGACTCTAAAAGTTATGAACTTGCATAAAATAGAAGTTAATGAAAAAAAAATATAACATATAATATAGAACAAAATTAGCCAGTCAGTTTTAAAACAGTTTAATGAATATATGCTTACAATGTAATTAAACGGTATTGCCAATATCCTTTTGAAAAATCTCTCAAATTTTAGTGGATTTTTTAAATTAATCTTCTTGATTATGATAATTGTGCAACATTTTTTTTAACAATACTGTAACTGGCAGTTATAATAATAGTTATTTTTCCTTTCAATATAATTTCTTAGCATGCAAATACAGAGAAAGATACAAATCATTGACTGGTTTCACTTCTTATTGGCAAATCGGTTATAAAGTTTTCAATGACACAGTTCTACTGTAAATTCTACTATTTTAAATATATAGTATTTAAAGAAAACTTGCCATATTTTTTTCCAATGTAATTTATATACTTATATATAGTATATACTTATATACTATATATTTATATAGAAAGTCTCTACATACAACCAGGAGTTATTTATTAAAAACATATTAATATATAGTATGCATACAACTTAGAGAAGCATTGCGCATAGAATTTGAGTTTTAGACAAACCAGCTGTATGAACAGGAACAAAGTTTATATTGATGACTGAGTGAACTTTATTCCATTTCTTTCTCCTGATTGTCTGATTTTATTCACATTATTTTGTGTCGTAGTTTAAATTCTATGGATAGAATATTGATATTTGTGATTTTGTGGTTCAAACCTATCAAATCATTACAATATACGTACAATATATGCATGACCCACTACTGTATGTGTATTTCAAATGATAAAACTTGGTTACTGGGGCTATTTATTAATTAGATGACATAATCTTTGTAGTAAACAACTTAGAGTTAGATTTCTTATTGCATCTTTCCATATAAAATATTGCATGAATGACATCTACATTTGTTGTGATATGCTTTAAGAGCATGTAACGATTTGTTTTTATTACATCACTTTATACATAATAAATTCTCCATGTGACTCACATTTATGATTTCATTTAGGAATGTGTAATCATTTGTTTAAGAGTCCAGCTGCGTAAAAGCATAACTTGTAAAATATATATTTTTTTAATGTAAAAAACTCATATCTATACAAGAAATTAGCCTTACAAATTCAGATAACAGATGATGCCAAGCTGTTAAATAGTAACCTGCCATATTTATTCAAACATTATCAAGAGAAAACTGTAGGTTTAATAAAATACCCTTTCAGGATCAAGGTTTAATCTACATAAGCAAATTGTTCTACATGCCATATTAAATAAGGTTTTATTTCACACCTGGACCATTCAGGTTCACATCTGCACCAGAGTCTGCGTTGGACCACCAAAAATTGGTGAAGGACTTTTCTCTCCACTGGTTTCAGTATAACAACAGCGGACACCTGGCGGATGCCATTACAGTCTACAGGGCTTGCGAGTGTCTGCAGGTAACCAATATTTTAGTGGTCTGGTGCTCCATCGTTCAGGTCCCCTAGTAGACCCGAACGACGGAGACCCATGTGTAGATGTGAACCTAGCCTACATTTCCTCTGGGAATAGGTAGCTAGACATTTATAGAGCCAGAAGTAGCTCTTCTCCCATCCAAGTAATAGGCAAGGAGCTTCAGTATCCTAGAGTGCTATACAAAAAAACCCAAACCTGTGGGAGTGGGTGAAAAACTCATTTAAGGCGACATACTGCAATTTCTACTGTCATAATAATCATAAGAAAGCAACTCTAAACATAAGATTATCTGTCACTTGTAAGAGCTTAAATCTTGAACTTCAACAAGCCAAAGATATGAACAGTACTGTTTTGCATATAGTTAATGGCATCATACATAGCAACATATTCAAGTTTACTAGATTTGTTAATATGTTTTTGTTTTACCAAAGGCACAGTTTATGAGAAAACTGCTATAACATAGCTCAGGATATTTTTAAGAAAGCGATAGAACTGCATTTTTACATAAAACACATTAGGGTATATTAACAAAAAATATATATTTTCATCTATTTTCTTCTCTGTAAAATGGCACAGATTTTAATACTCAAAACTCAATATTCAAAGAGGTCACACTTTCATATACAGCTTTGGCGAAAGTTCTTTACATTCCTATATAAAAAACAGAAATTATTTATTTGGTGTACGGTATGGGACATTGCAATATGGGGTATCAAAGCCTGAAAAAATAGATTTAGCTAACGTGATAAATAATTTAGAATGAATTGAATGTAAATAGAAGTTTTCTAAGTAACTTGCAGTTCATAAAAAAGACAAAAAGAAACCAAAGTTCACATTTGTAGAAGGAGTATCCATTTTCTTCTTTAACATATTTCATAATTTTTAGACTTGTTTTTTCTTTCATTTGAGGAATGCATAATTTTGACAGGGATCAAGTCAAGAAGGCACAAACATTGAAGATCTCTGAATACAACATATCATGGTTTTTACCACATGTAATTTTCCTGAGTTCTGAGGCATATAGGACGTTAAATTTACCTGTATGTATAATGGAAACAAATATTAACAAAATATATAAGTACATATATTACAGAACGACTATAATTAAAATGAATACTATATATAATATATATATATATGATATAATACATATTATATCACTAGTGCCAGGTCACATGATTAATCTAAACTACTGGCACTGTAGCATTTTTTTATTACTGCACAGACATTTTTTTTTAAATAATCAGGGATATGAAAATCTTCAGTACAATAGTTATGCTTACATTTGTCTAAAATTTTTATTAGAATATATCACACAATATTTGCACAAAATAACACATAATTTGTTTTGAAAGTGTCTCATTCCATGATCTGTAAGGCTGGGTACATGCTTTTTATCTGGGAGAAACGTGTTGATCGTCTTGACTATGTCGTAGAGCCTTCTGGCTCCATACGCATGAAGGCAAAAGCAAATACACGGATTAGCCTACACTATGTTGTAGTTCATCTCTACATCTATGTGGTGGTCTTTCCCTAAGTATTTAACTGTGTTTAATTTAGAGTAGACCATTATTGCTAGCTGCTACCTATGGGTTATTGATTAAAGAGGATTCTATAGAACATCGGGTAGACCCTAGTATTTATCTAGCATTGTTTGTGCTGGGAAGGGGACATTTCTGTTATCTGGTTAGACCAGCAACATTAGGGGTGTTTGTTTTGGGAGAAGGAGATGAGCTTGGAAGGATACGTAGGAAATTCTGCCAGTATAGATTTATCAATCAGTCCATATGTACTGTATATACGCAGGTGGAATTGTCTTGAGTAAATCTGGCTAAGCTCTACTTTTAATAGTTTTTTCCCCTCTAACCCATCCCTTATTTTATCTTTTGAGGTTAGGGACTCTTGACAACTCACATGGATACTCCACTTAGTGTTTGGAATTCACCAGACCTAATGATCATACTCACGTAGGTGTACCCACGCCTAAACAGATATTTGGTCCAGTGTTTTTCACAGTTCAATACTCCCTAGTTGGCAGTCAGGACACTGATCTAATAACTATCGGTAGCCATAGGATTTTTCATCTATTAGCTGTCATAAAATTCTCGGACCTGTTTGGGTGTGAACTCGAAGTAACTATCCCCCCAAACTAAACTTTTTATGAGCACTTTTGTGTGTAGTGGACATCCATCTATATATTTTATTATTTATTTAATAATAGTTATGTTTTATTCAATTTGTTTCTCTACACAAATAATTGTTCTGTAAACAAATTTACGCTGTTACATTTACAGTGTACATTTATCTTTTTACTTTGAATAAAATTTTTATATGCACTGGTGATAATAAATGTTAAATTTTTGTCTATTACATTTTTTTTTAAACGTTTTAAAAGTGTATAATAAACAATTTCCTATGTCCGATTACATGTTTGTTGTCTCTGGTAGGAAAGATCTCGGATGCTCCTCTGTTCCATCATTTATCAAGGCGGAATCAATTGATCTACTGCTGGCACGAAAAGAAGTCAGCCTCCTAAAGTTGTTCGGAGAATAAGGTATCTGTACTCGTGCTCTTTGGGATGGAACGACAGTATCTTCATTATGCAGCCATGGTGTAAACTTCATTGAAATATTTTGCTCATCAGTTGAAAATGCAGGATTATCAATACCTAAAATAAAGGAAAACTTTAGTTTTGTTCAAAATTTTCTAGGACAAAATACTGATTCTACTGCAACTTATTGAATGAAAACAAACTGTTCAGAAAATCTAATTAAATAAGTAGCAATTATATACAATGTAGATGATGTTACAGAAATATAACAATATTTCAAAATAGGCTTTTTTTTTTTTTTTTAAATAGACCGATACTCTAGCAGGTGACAGGCCTTATTTACTTACCAATTCCTGCTCCTGCCCAAGGCTGCCTCTGCTTTCCCTTCAGCCCACTGGGGCATTAGTACCTTGATGACAGGGATGGATGGGACACCATGGAGGTCTAAAGGGGAAGCAGAGGTGGTCGTAGGCAGGAGCGAGGATCGGTAAGTAAGTCCGTGGACATGTATCCCTGTCAGCAATGTCCTTATACCCCCAGTAAGAGTATTTGTTGGCAAACCTCACAAGATTTGTTTCGGAAGGTTCGCCTGGTGGTTTTTGTTCGGAACAAACACGTCCAAATGAAAACTACTATCTGCAAAGGCTGCAGAGTATAATGATCGGAGACCTGCACCTATCCTACATTTGAGGTTTCCTTCCCCAAATTCGCTTAAAAAATGCACAGAGAAAAGTCAAGCAAGTAAGACTTTTCATTCTGCATTTTTCCGCCTTATTCGGGCAGAACCCCTACTTTTTTAAGTAGGTTAGGTTTCAGAAACCCGAACACAGGTGTGAACTTAGTGTTCAAGGCTAGGAATGAGGCAATAATTCAACTAAATAGCTGGTAGGGGAATCCTACCCAACTCCCTGCTCCAAAGAGCTATATGTGTGAGCTGAAGACAAAGACACATATAATGTAAGTGAGATTGAAGAGGATCAGAAAAGCATCTTAAGAAGTGTAGAAGAAAACACGCCTCCTTAAGGATATATTACAAAGTTTCTTATCTTCACTTGCACTATTCATTTATGAAAAATTATTTATAACTGAAGGTAACCTTTAACAAGGAATTTTTACTTTAAGTAGCAATAGTAATACTGTAAAACTGAAACTCAAAAAATATTGGTATGATTGCATATTTTTGATATTTCACATACAAAAGTTATTTACCATGTCACAGTACATTGTATGGAACAATAAATTCTACCATTAAAATTGCCACTTTTTCAGTAGGAAATAAGCCCTCAAATGGCCATGTGGAAGGCGAAACAAAAACATGGCTTTTTGGAAAGAAAAAAAATTAAAAATTAACTGCAGAAGGAAATGGTTAATACAATTCTAGGTCCAGCAGACAAATGAAAGATTAACTACAATCTAGACTATAAACAGGTAATGTAGTAATTTATGTTTCCCATTAGCCAAAGTCTATGAAAAAGTGACTTATTTTACATTGTGCTTGCCCAGAGTTTACGTGATGGGATTAAGTCTCTTAGAACTCAAGACCATACTAGAGCCATGTGCACAGTGGCCATACAGCTTCCCGTTCACAGGCGGCGCGGTATGGCGCATTTTGGTCCTGATTAGGGTTGAGCGATCGTGTTCGGAAAAGATTGGATTCTGATCTGATCAATGCTTTGCTTAGCCTTCACACTGAGTATACGCTCCGCTCATTCTGAGTGGAGTGTATACTCAGTGTGAAGGCTCCGCTGCGGTTCCATAGGAATGAATGGAAGCAGCCTGCACACAGCCTTAACCCCCTGCGCGCCGGCTGCCTCCATTCATCCTAATGGGAGACTAAACTAACATATCTAGTAGCTACTTACCTCCAGAGATGGCTGCTCCGGTGTTCTCCTTCTTCTTCACCTCGCTGCCGCTCCATGCTGCTCTTCTCGCCTCGCTGCCACCGCCTCCCAGGTTAGTGTTTAAAGAGCTAGGAAGGCGGGGCTTGTGGCTTAGAAGAGTGTGGGCGGGTACAGGGCGGGGAGACGTGACGTCTCCCCGCCCAGTGCCCGCCCACACTCTCCTAATCTGGGAGGCAGGGGGAAGCGAGGCGAGAAGAGCAGTGTGGTGCGGCAGCAAGGCGAAGAAGAATACCGGGCACCGGACCAGCCATCTCTGCAGGTAAGTGGACACCAGGGGGGACTAAGTAGCCAGAGGATTAAAAAAAAAATCCTCTGGCTACTTAGTGATTCACTACACAGTGTGGATTCTAACAATTGTTAGATTCCATGCTGTACAGTGAATAGGATTGCTTTTAAAATCCGATCTCCGAATATTAAAAAAATCCCATTGACTTGCATTGGGATCGGAATTGGGATCGAGATCGGGTTCGAATGAAAAATGATCGGAAATTGGATTTTAAAATCGATCCTGAAAAGTCAAGATCGTCTCAACCCTAGTCCTGATTGTTCCGACAGTCACAGCTTTCCCCTCCGGAGTAGGCTCAAATGAATAGGCCTAGTCCAGAGGGTGCTGCTGCGAGGCGGACACCAGGGCTGAATCAGCCGCGCAAACCGTCTGAAGAAAGGGCAACTCATTTCTAATCTAGCGGTCTACATAGACCCCTATTGTGAGGGGGTGGATTATGACATGGATTCAGCGCCAAAATCCGCCCCCTCATGCCCAGTGTGAACAGGGCCTTATACTGCCGTACAAGCTCTTTCATAAGTCGTATGTATTCAGCAGCCTCTAGTGGAGAAACACTCTGTACACATGTCAAGAAATGGAACCTTTTCTGATGTCTTTTCTGCTGGATATGACTAATATTTCTATGTTTATTCTCTTGCATATGCTGCTTGTGTCTTTACACAGTCCTTAGAATATCAGAATAGCTGTGAAAGAGAGCAAAAGTATATTTCCTAAAAAAGTATTTTTCGCGAACAGATCATTTGAACCAAATTGCTGTTTTATAATTTGCTAATTCAATGCTAGAGCATTAATAAGACAATTGCAATGACAGAATTCATATAATTATATATACTTTTGTAAACTAGTAATTATATTACCAAATGCTGAATCACTTGTTCCTTTGTTTTCTGTTATATTTGTTAAAAAAGTAATAGTGCCATCAAGCTGAGTATCGTAATCCATAGGATCCTCCACCCACAGATCTACTTCTGTAAATAAAAATAAAAAAACTCTCAAGTGGTTGAACAGAATTATAACATTTCTGAAAAAGATAATCCATATATTGGGTCTTAGTTATTTAAGAACGCCAGCCAGCTTTTTCATTCAGTTATAGGGGTTTGCCTAGGAAATTCTTTATTCTCTGCTCATAGGATAGGGGATAAATTGCTGATCAGTGGGGGTCTGACCACTGAGACCTCCACCAATCCTGAGTGTAACTCTTATTTTGAATGTAGTCACATTGAAATTGATTGAGCAGGGTGCATCAGTGTTCATTAAGAGTGCTGGAAATACCAGAAGTACAGCACTCAGATATCAACTGAGCTCTGACGCATCTGCGTCCATCGCAACTACGTTCTCAATGGGAGTAAAACACGTGCCGTTATCAGGAATTGTGGGAGTCTCAAGTGGCAGTATAACCACTTTAAATAAACTGTGCTATTTTTCATTTGCACATTCTCAAAACCAAAAGGGATGGGTTTGTCCAACTGCATGAAGCCAGATACTGGAAACTACAAGAACCATACCTGCATAAACCAGAATGTACATGTGACCAGAGCAATATAGAATTAACATATTTATTGTTGAAGGGATAATGGCAGGATTTATATTGTTTTTCTGAGGATTTGCAAATACTATCATCAGCTACCCTAAAATGTGAGTGAGTATAAATTCTGATAAATCTATAGATATATGGAAAAAATATTTGTTTTACCATGTATATTATTTTCAAAAGGCACACTTCCATTCTGTAGCATCGCCATACTACTATTTCTCTAAAAAAAGAAAAAAAAAAGAAAAAAGAAAACATATAATGAACATAAAAATCAATGATGTGATAGATTATTTATATATATATATATATATATATATATATATATATATATATATATATATATATATATATATATATATATCAAATAGGGTATATCTGCTTGTGTCGACAAACATGGGGCAAGAACAAATCAAAATCAAAATAAATCTTTTATTCAGACTATAGATATAATATATTGGTAGATATGAACCCCTCCAAGTAAGACAGATGTTAGTCTAATTTAACTATGACATATCTTGCAATAATATACATTCATGGGGCTATAGACAGGCAAGGCAGGATTTATCAGTTATAGAAAATATCCAATGCCTAGATTTTTATTTACAAACAGACCCTTCCCCGCTTGTGACCAAAGGAAGATCCGACTGTCTATAGAACCCTATTCATTGGGGTGGGATTCTAGGGCAGCTGTCACTAGGCAACCTGGATTCTTAGGGAATCACTGTGCAGTGGGATCTTGTTGGTCATGAGGTCGCTGTTTTTAGAATAGATATTTAGCACCTCAGAAGACAATTGGGTACCTTTTGTTGGGCAATAGGAAACCGATCATTCACTAGAGATTCATGATATTATATCTAGGGATATAAGTATCGCTCTGAATATTTCTTTCTTGATTTTGCTATTATCTTCCTAGGGGACGACCTTAATAAAGGGTGGATCTGTGTTATAATTAAAGTATTGAGACATAGCTCCTAAATCCTTGTTTACTGCGACCTTTCGCAGACTATCCTCTGTCTTGGGGTTTCCACTGTTCTAGTATCTCAGAAACTCCACAAATGCATCATGGAACCTGAAAATAACTCCAGCAAAATCCACCCTTCAAAAAAACCTGTAGTGCTCTTTTTCTATGGTTACTTGATGTGAGCCAAAAAAGCAGTTTACATTTATATAGGCGAGAGAAATTGTATAACAAATGTTCTCCTTTAACTCCATATGAATGTGTAAACTTTAGACCTAAATAAACATTTTGTTTAAGAAAAAGTTAAATGTCTGAATTTCACATTCATTTTTTTTAATTCCTGTGAGATGTCTAACAAACCCATTTCTTATAAGTGTGTTAGAAAAACCTTCCCAATTATTCAAGGCTTGCAGTTTTGAAAAATTGGGTGATTCATGGTGAACATGTTGTAGTATTTGGGTTTTTTAGATTATATATAATTTTATAATATAATATTATATTTAACATTAAAGGGGTTGTCCCATCACAAGGATCCTATCTATACTGCTTGTTAATGTGAATGTAAGACTTTAACCTAAATACATTGCTTCTGCAAAACTGCTTTGTTTGTCCACTTTATTCAATTTTTTGTGGCCACAGCCCTGTCTTAGCTGCTCATGAGTCAAGTGATGTATCTGCTGCTGTCAGGGGGGAGGAGGGGCTAAGTGCAGGGAGCGAGCCTGTGTATCTAGCTATTCCTGTGTCTACACCACGTGACCTAGCTTCCTGCTATCAGATAGAGGAGAGGAGCTGCTTTCATTTCTTCTGTTCTCCCAGTTATCAGCTAGCTAATTCAGTTGTGTTCATTATGGCAGAGACAGGCAGTCTCTGTATGTAACACAGAATGGAGTTGCTGCTGCCTGTACTTCATAGTCCAATATGGGTGGGCGGAGCTACACACGAATTTGGGGGCGGAGCTAAACGGCAGGTTGTCTGTGAAACCCCGCCCACCAAATGATGCAAGAAACCAGGAAGAAAGAAGATGTTACTGCAGTAAAGACTGATGAGTATGTGAGGTGGGAATACCCCTTTAAAATGATACATGAGCCCAAAGCACACATTGCATTAAAAAAATATATATATATATTTACCTAACCTATCCTTTCCTTCCAAACACTGGTGGTGAGCTCACTGGTAATGTCTTGTAAAGTGGGCGTGGTTACCTGCCCCATGCAACTGCAGGTCCTTTTATTTCTATTTCTTTAGCACTCAATGTACCTGCCAGGACCTTTCTCATGTGACATCATGGGGACAGGGTTTTTCCAGGCCCTTGCTCACAGAACTTTATTTTTTTTATTGAGGAAATAGACACTTGCTAGACAAAACTAAAACAACTTGGTCCATGTGCCCTCTGTTATTACAGGTATATACTAATACATGGCATATACACCCATTCATTTCTATAGCCCCTTACACACATGCATAGTTTTTATGGATCTATTTGGGAACCATAGGACCAACTCACAAAACTATGGAGCACATGCTATTGCAGTTCATCATTGCAGCTCACCTATATAAATTATAGGGTCTATGAAAAACACCTGTCTGTCTGGTCTGTCTACAGTCTGTTCACCGTGTGAGCCCCTATGTAACCACTGCCCCAACACCTCCTAACAGCTAGGTCAGAATGGCATAGATGGCGGGCAATTTGTGGAAACGATCATCCTGCTTCTCTCAGTACAGTCACTTCAAGTGAAGATGGAGGGAGCTGATCACATGACCACATGGAATATTGGCTTCTCTGGTATATTGAAAAGGCAATGATTTGAGTGACTTTAATTTGGTGATGACTACACTAGTGATATGAGCTTCTTAATTTCCGAACAATCCCTTCAAATAAGCTCTGCTTTGGGCTTATTACATTCCTCCTTCTTTTGGGTCTTGGTTTGGGAATTTTAGCCACAAGCAACAGTCGATTTCTCTCTGAGGTGACTTTTTATCTTTCCTTTGTTTAATGTTGCTTTGCTTGAGAGAATAGGCATAAACGTATGGATAAAGTGTGCACATTCGCTATGACTCCAAGACACGGACTAAAGGAATAAAGATCAAATGACTTGTTGAGGTGTTTCCTCTAACCTTTAATCCTTTCTTCCACTGAAGTCAGATCATTACTACTCCCACCCACACGTTAGGTTAGTTCTCCTATGAGACTGACTTTGGACTCAAAGACAGGAGAAATTGAGAGGAATATTAGATCCTGCAGGAGGTGGTGTAGAGTGGAGTAAATCTTCCCATAGTTCAGACAGAGAAATGGGTGATTCATGTGAACCATTTTGTGCAGAAGATGACTTCAGAGGATGACATGGAAGCATTCCTTGCAACATTTTAAAGTACAGCAATGCCATAAGCATGGGCTCGAGCATGATGGGCAGGTCTGATTGGTCCATTTCTTGCAGGAGAGACGCAAAAGACCTACTTTGACCTGGAACCTGAGATGGTAAAATGGGTTGTTGTGGACAGGTATCTAAGGGCACTGCGCCCAGCACTAAGGGAGAGGGTAAGCCATAGAGAAACAGCATATCAGCTTGTCATTCTGGAAGAAAGATAGCGGAGGACCTAATTATGGACACCCAGCACTATCCCTAAACCCCTTTGAATGGAATAATCTTTGGGACTATCTGGTAGACTGTTCTTAGGTTTAAGATAACTGGGAAAATGTAAAGACTTTGTTTGAAGTAAATAAGACTGTTGGCCCAGAAAAAAAAAAGTTTAATTATGGTCTAAGCAAGGGACCCATAAAATGTAGAAGTTGATGGTAGATGGTAAAAATGTAATTATGTTACTGGACTCAGGGTGTATGCTACCTCTGGTAAAAATAAGCCTTACCCTAATGGTTTTAAGATGCTTCTGCACTTCTTCCTGGGTTAAACAGCTGACATTTAATGTAGAATTTACCTTATCTCTTGTACCCAGTTACTGCATTTTTCAATTCCCCAAAGTCTCGCTTTACGGTTTTTGTTAATTGTGTAATTGAAGAATCTTTCCCTAGCTATTAACCTCTATGAAATCAGATGGCCTTAAGTACTTGGAAATAAAACTCACTTTGTCTTGTAGAACACTATATAAAAATAACTTCCTTTCTTTTTTCTGCAAGATTTAATTCCTCCTGTGGAAGTGTTCTGCCCACCTATCTCCTTCTTTGACAGGTTATTGGTAGAGATGAGTGAGTAGTATATCGAATACCTCCCCACCATAGGTATGCGTGTAAGTGGTTGAACACCAAAGGGTTAAGTGCATCGAATATTCAATGCATTTAACCCCCTTGGTGTTTGGCCGCTTACACGCATACCTATGGAAGGAAGGTATTTGATCGAATACTACTCACTTATCTCTAGGTATTGGCAGTCAAAATGACTATTTTAATGAAACTTCTATATTTTAGAAACTCTCACAGTCCCAGTTTCAAGGGTGGAGATCCATAGGTTTCAGTCAGCTGTACTGTCCTTCATTTGGTAAAAAATGGAAACTTTCAGATGCCTCATCTCTAGTAACTACTAACAAACATTAAACAAAAATTCATATCACAAGTGTCTAAAGCCTTTAAAGCTAAGTTGATATAAAGGAAGCTATTGCCTGAACATTTACAATTTTGCCTGTTTGCACTCATGTAAGGTTTACTTACTCTCTGTCCTCTATCTCTTTTGTAGTTCTTGTTTATATGTTTTGCATGTTTGCGACCAAATTTAGTTGATTTGAAAGACTCTAAGCGCCTCTTCATTGTTCTTTGAAATATCTCCTTTGTTTGTTTCTCATCTTCATCTACTGTGACTTCATGCCGACTATAAAGATGTTTTTGCTGTCAAAAACAAAACATACATATATAAATATAGTTTATTAGTTAGAAAATAAGAAAACCTAAAGAAATTAATTGGTTAATTCTAATGTTTAACCTCTTTTTAAACAGCATATAAAATAAGGCCCATTAAAGGCACTTTGATACGCACGTATCACATTGAAAGCAATAGGGAAAAAAGCCTCCCATTGATTTCAATGGGGCGCACGCGTATGCCGGCACCCATAGAAATCAATGGGATCTGGTTTTTACGTGCTCATTCTGAACGAGTTTTACGTGCAGAATGAGCGGAGTGTAACTCCGTGTGCAGGCTCCCTTTGTTTGTTTTTTTGACTCACCATCTCCAAAATACATAACTTTTTTTCAATTCACAGAGTAATATGAGAAGTTATTTTTTTGAATAATGCACTGGGATGTTGTAAAAAACTCAGAATGAGGTTTAATTGGAAAAATATGCAGTTGTGCTATTTTACTGTTGGTTTTCTTTTTGTGGTGTACACAGTGTAAAGAGGACACCTTTAAAAAAAAAATATGTGTGTTGCCATAATTTGACATTGGAAATGCTTTTTTTTAAAAAAAAAAAATACATTTATACCATTTTGGGAAATGTGTAATATCTTTTTCATTCTAAAAGTATAGGCAGACTAAATGGCAAAAGAACTGCAACTTGCCCATTTTGATTCTTTTTCTCCTGCTACGTTTGCCAGATGGGATAAATAGTTTAACCCCTTCCTGTCACAGGCATTTTTCGATTTTCATTTTTTGGTTTTGACTCCTCCCCTTCCAAACCACATAACTTTTTTATTTCTCCGCTCTCAGAGCCATATGAGGTCTTAATGTTTGCAGGACAAATTTTTCTTCATGAGGCTACCATTAATTATTTTGTACAATGTAATGGGAAGCTGGAAAAAAATTCAGAATAGGGTGGATTTGAAGAAAAAGTGCATTTGTTTGATTTTCTTACGGGATTCATTTTTACGGCGTTCACTGTGCAGCCAAAATGACATGTCAACTGTATTTTATGTTTTGGTACAATACTGGGATACCATTTATAGGCCGGGGTCCCATGGGACGTAAACGCCGTGATTTGGCTGCGGTGGAAATGCTGCAGGAAAAAACGCGGCGGTTTACAGTGCAAGCAAAGGGGATGTGATTCATTCGAACCTTATGCCCACTTTGCGGAAAAAACGCAATGCAGACATGCTGCGATTTGCAAAGCTGTTGCGGCTTTGCAAATCACAGCATGTTAATTATATCTATGGAAACGCCGGCGGCTTTCCCTTAGATATAATGAGAAGAGAAAGTCCGCAGAGGAAAACTCTGTGAACTTTCTCTTCAAAGCGATCATGCAGCGGTTCTTTCCGCAGCGCTTTAGTGCTGCAATTACAGCTCATGGGGCCTTAGCCTTATATGGTTTTATTTACATTAACCCCTTAATAAAAAAATAAAACTATGCCCAATTTTTTTTTTTTCTAAAAGTTGCCACATTCTGATAACTTTTTTATACTTCTGTGTATGGGGATGCATTGGGTGTCGTTTTTGCGCCTTCAAGCGTAATTTTTAGTTCTACCATTTTGGAGAATTGCTATTGCTTTGATCACTTATTATTCAAATTTTTATCAGAACCAAAACAGTGAAAAAAAACGCAGTTTGGCACTTTTGACTTTTTTCCCGCTACAGCATTTACCATATGGGGAAAATATTGTTATAGATTTGTAGAGCTTTTTCTGACACAGGAATACCTAATGTGTAGGTGTTTCACAGTAATTGTGTTTTAGGGAAAGAGGGGCGATTTGAAATGTTAATACTTTTTTTATTTATTTATTTTGCATTTACTAGACCCCCCTAGGGGTCTTGAACACCAGGGAGTCTAATCACTAATGCAATGCATTACAATGCTAATGCATTGCAAAAAATCATAATTTCTTTTGCAGGCTACATAGAGTAGCCTGCAAAATCACACAATCTAAATCTGCACTTCAAAAGCCACATTCCACTCCTTCACATCTGCACCCTGATGGATGCCCAAACAGCAGTTTATGCCCACTTGTATAATTCTGTCATACCCAGTATGAGCTACCTAATATATGTGGGCATAAACTTGTATTTGGTTACACAGCTAGGCAAAGAAGAGAAGGGGCAATTTTTTTTTTTTAGCACAGATTTAGGCGGTTTGGTTTTTGGACGCCATGACTCTTTTGCAGAGACTCTGAAAAGCCATTAAGGTGGAATCACCTGACATGTGATCTCATTTTAGAAACTACACCTCTGAAGGAATTTAACCAAGGGTGCAGTGAACATTTTTAACAACTAAGTGTTGCGTTAATTTATTTTCCAGAAATGAATGCGCAGCTGATGGTGAAAAGATAAAATAAAAGATAATAAAGATAAAATAAAAGATAATTTCAGTACACAATATGTTGTGCCCACTTTGAGTCAAATATGAAGAGTCCAAAAGCTGTTGCGCCTGGGATAACTGCCTAGCAGTTTTTACAGTGTGTGGCTGACAAGTTGGATCACTATCAGGTGTACATGCTGCAGCTACTGGAAAATGTCAAAAATTAAAATGGTCGGAGTTTTTGGGTGCAGTACTTGCTGGGGAAGGGGAGGGGGTGTTTTGGTTGTCTGTCTGCTCCTTCCCTGAGATTGAGGACTGAGTTTTTTCCCCCCACTTGGAATTCAGCCTGGCTGAATATAGGGTATCTGCAGTGCTCCTATTAATCCCTTCCTGACGGAACAGGAGCACTGCAGATACCCTTTATTCAGTAGACCGGGCACTTTCAGACACAGAGATACCTAATGTGTTTCACAGTAATTTTCTACTTTTAGATGTATTCTAGGGAAAGGAGGGATTTAGAACATTTATTTACTTTATTTTTTATTATATTTTTTTTAAAAGCTTTTTTTTTTTTTTTCCAACTATTTTATGGGAGATTTTATACATTACTATTGCGGCTGGTAATAGACCCCCCCCCCCCCCAAAAAAAAAAAATAAAAATATATATATATATATATATATTTTTTTTTTTTGCGTGACTCAAGTATAAGCCGAGGGGGGCTTTTTCAGCACAAAAACGGTGCTGAAAAATTCGGCTTATACTCGAGTATATATGGTATGTAATGATGGAGGCCTGTGGGGCCCTTTTGGCTCAGTGGTTTGGTCATGAATGCAAATGCTGAGAAAATGGTATTCAGGTCTAGAATTTCTATCTAAAAAAAAAAATGCTAAAGCATGCTATTTATGGTACATGTATCCATGAACTCTTTCGCAAATGAGGATGAAATGTTTTGCCTCAGGTAGTTGGCATGTCAACTACCTGAGGCAAAATATAGATATATATATATATCTATATTATAAGTTAGTTGACCTACTCATTGAACTTACCTGTCGTCTTGGTTTATACAGATATTGCTGCAGATTATGATGACTTAAAATATCCTCTACATCTTTTAGACTTTTCCGCCGTTGTTCCAGGGCTTGCATATCTAGGCAAACTGCACTAACATTTTCTCTTCTGAAACAAAGAATATATGTACCTGTCAATCTTATCAATACACTTTACCATTATAATCAGTGTAACTTTTAGTCTTTGGCTACATGGGGACTGTAGCACTAATAATAGATTTAACTGAGCGACAGCTTCAGTCCACACAATTGCATACCTCATACATTCTACAATCAGGCAGAAAACTACCAAAAAGCACAAAGGAATTTCATTCTATATTAGAAACATATTCTATATTAGAGATTTATTTACTATTATTTTAAAGCAAGTTTTATTGGTATTTCAAACACAAAAAAATTACAAAAAACAGACACACATGAAAGGAAAGAAGCAGATACATACAAAGTAACATTTGGCATACAAATTCAGATAGACATACAAGAACAGAAGAAAAAACCCTCTATCATTCCCCTCACCCATCTCCCAAACCACTCTGGGAGCTCCATAGGAAGAAAAAGTAAGGCCTCTAGGCAAAGTCAGTGCAAGCAAGAGGAAAAGTTATGATGTAGGTAATTCCAAATGTCCCAGACTCCCTTCCATATTTTGTAGGAAGTACCAAGGGGTATAGTGGAAAGGAGAGCCTGTATTCCTAATTTCCTCTTCAGTTAAGAAACATTTAATAAATGGTACCCATTTCTTGAAAAAAAGGCTTTCACCCCCTTCTCATTAATCTTCTATTTCCATTGTAATCATAAGCAGAAAGCATTTCACC
The DNA here is from genome assembly GCF_031893055.1 of Leptodactylus fuscus. Taxonomy (NCBI): domain Eukaryota; kingdom Metazoa; phylum Chordata; class Amphibia; order Anura; family Leptodactylidae; genus Leptodactylus; species Leptodactylus fuscus. The sequence continues at coordinate 133,769,052 of NC_134268.1, read as the reverse complement.
AGAAAGAGGATTTCTGTTAATGAAAGAGTAGATGGTTTCACTGCATTATTATAATCCTAAAGGATACAGATATAAGTATGGAAAAAAATAGTTGAGGAATTAGGGGAACAGAGGTGGATGCTACCTCAAGTAGAAATAGAGGTAAGACAATGAGGAACGTTCAGTGCCGCACCTCACATGAGGCGACCTGAAGCGAGCGCTTCAGGCGGCACTATGCCAGGGCCTCAGGGAGGGCGGCATTTTTGCTAACCTAAGCCAGTCCAGGACAAGCTGTCCTGGACTGGCTTAGCACGGAGCGGTGGGTTGGGGAGGCCACTGGAGCAGCCTCCCCTCACACTCAGGCAGAGCGCAGGCAGTCTCCGGGCCTGCTCTCTGCCAGCGAACTGTGCTAAGCCCCGCCCCCTTTTGAGGCACCCCCACCCCCTCCTCCCGGCAGGGGGGGGGGGCCTTTCTGTACTTCGCCTCGGGCGGCGAAAGGAGCAGGTTCACCCCTGGGAACGCTGACGTGTTAGAGCATCAAAAAGTTGTTGTCTGTGCTCAATTGAGAGATACTTCAGACAAAAATCCCTTTAGTTTGGCATTACACAAAATCATGGGCCGAGAGTTCGTACTTCTATCTGAATTTCTTATAGGTCAGGTACCTTGGCTCCTGTGGATGGAGCAGGTGAAAAACCTGAGTAATCCCACGTTCTCTCCACTTCATTAGCAACACACTTTATCCCAGGTGTAAACTGTGAGCAACCGCAAAGTGGCATGTGTGTGGATAGCAGGTAGGGCAAGCAGTAACACTCTATACTGAGGTGCCATGCAACCACTGTATCTTACCAGTCTATTTGAGTTTAGGAAACAAGGTATTTTGGTGAGATGGATGTGCATTAGCCCAAAAAGTACAGGGCCACCGGTGAACCAGACTAGAATCCAACCACAGATTAGACCAATGAAAGAAATTTTTCAACAAATCTAAACCATGATTTATTAAGACAAATAACATGTGATACCCTCCTAAGGTGGATATGGCTGTAGCCAGGTTATCCCGCCGTAGAGTCATACCTGCTGACGAAGGCTCAAATCTACAAAACCCTTTGGATAGGCATATGGAGTGGATGCTCAAAAGAGCCTACTCTGTGGCTTCTGCCCAAGCCTCCGTAGGCTTTTCCTTTAGTGAAGTGGCTAACAAGCTGCGCACAGACCTGGCTTAGCTGGAGAAGGATATTGACTCTGTAGTCTCTAGAGATGACCTATTGTCTTTTTTTGGGTCGGTCTCCCTGAGAGCAGATTTTTTTTGGCGGAAGCAAAATCCATTGCCCAAAATCCATTGCCCTTTCCACTGCGGCTAGAAGATCTTTATGGGTAAGACCCTGGAGGGCTGATAATGCCTCCGAGTACAACCTGTGCTCCCTGCCTTTTGAACCAGGTAAACTTTTTGGTAAGGGCCTGGATGACATCCTAGAGGGTCTCTCCTGACAGGAAAGGTAAAGGCCTGCCCCGATCCTCCAGAGGAAGGTCAAGTCCGGCCAGTCAGGGTAGGAGTTACCAGCAGCAGCCTCAGCCTAGACCTCAGTAACAGAGGCGGGTTAGACACCAGTCCATAGGTTCTGGTCTTAATTTCCCCAGCGATGGGGATAAGAAAAAGCCCGATTTTTGAAGCCAGCTTCTTTCCCCCTGTGGTCACAAGCACTCCTGTCGGTTGATGGCTCTCCCATTTTTTCACTGTTTAGCAAGAGAAAATCCAAGACCCTTGGGTCTTGCATGTAATACAGCGAGGTTATGTGGTCAACTTTTTTTTTTTCCCACCACAATATAGGTTCATCACAACCCATTTCTGCCTGCATCGATACAGGTTATACTGGAAAGGTCCATTTTAGATTGCCTGAATAAGGTTGCCCTGTAAGAGGTCCCTATGTCAGAAGAGTATAAGAGTATAATCCCCAGTCTTCCTGGTCCCAGTTCAGCAACTGGAAGATGATCATAGATCTCAGGTATCTGAATTGCTTCATAAAAAAGAAGCATTTCTGAATGGAGACTGTGAAGTCAGTTACATCCTTCCTTCAGCAAGGCGACGTCATGTCTTAGACCTAAAGGACGCCTACCTATATATTACATTGTATCCTCTTCACAGAATGTTTCTGAGAATTGTTGCTACAACTGCTAGCCACAGGAGGCATTTCTAGTTTGTGGCTCTACCATTTGTCATCTCCTCAGCTCCCCATACTTTCACCAAGGTAGTGGCTCCAGTGGCAGCCACACTCAGACTTCAAGGTATGTTCATTGTGCCATATCTGGACGACTGGTTGATGAAGCCACAGTCAGAAGTCAGCTTGCTCCAGGCATTTGCACATAGCGGTGTCCTTTCTCCAGCAACTTGGCTGGATTATAAATTGGGGGCCCTACTAAATAAGATTTTGTATAAACATGCAGTAGGAAAGGGGTAAAACCAACAAACAAAAGAAGTCGGCTAATGACTAGAAAAATAGGTCTGAGAAAACAATATAAACGTACATGTGATGGTCCCAAGGCCAATGGGAGGATATTCACATTGGGAGAAGTCCTGAAAAACCAGGGTAAAAAAAATGCTGAACATCTTGTGGAGGTCTCATCAGCATTGTAATATCATCAAGGACACATGTAGGCCAAATGAAAACGGGAAGGAGACTCTGATGGTCTAGTACAAGGCAAAGCTCCATGTAGAGCAGTAGCAGCTGTCAAGTTTCAAAAGTCAGGACCTGAGGGAGTTGCTGATGGAGTACCTGCTGGAGGAATTGTCTCCTTCGTGGGAGTGGCAGCAGTGGAGGAATCATCTTGCTCATTTCAGTGATCATAGGGTTCATTGGAGCCATGTGCCTCAATGGCAAAGATCTGCTATGGGGTTTAAGGATGCAGTGGAAATGGAACCAACTTCATGAAACACTCGTAGTGTGGCTTGAAAGTCCTATGAGAACCGCATTAGTTTCCTGTATAGGGCAGTAAAGATAGGAGCAAAGGCCTTCCTTATCTTCTATACATCTAATGAGAAGTCCCCAAAGATTAAGATTTTGTGGCCTATGGGTTTGGGTTTGTCATTAGATTGTCAGAAAGCACCTATTATCGCCGGCTTGTTAGTGAAGTCCAGGTGTGCTTGTTCTGGAGAAGGCTGTGAAGTAGAGGGTCTGGACCCATATGGTGAGCTTTTTCCACCTTACACTGGCCTGTCAGGCCCAAGACCCACTGGAGCTCACCTTCACAGGGGTGGTGCAGGTCATTAGAGAAGATTGGAAAGCTCAGTATGCAAAGATTGTTATGGCACAACCTATTTTTAAGGTCTTTCTTAGCTACTTGTTTTCAGATGTGAGAGTTTGAATTTGTCTTCGGGCAGTAGCCTTGGTTTCTTACACTGTGCTCAGTCACGACTAAAGTTCATTAAGGCGTTGCCCGTGGTGTAATACTTCAGACTGAAATGTCTGCAGGAAACTCATGAACGTAGTCGCCAAGGTGTCTTGCATGTAGCTTTGCCACAGTAATGGAAATTTTTTTAAATCAATGCTCCATGTTTCTTGGTTGTTTTTGCTGTCTGAAGGCTGAGAGTTATTTGGAACGCAGTCTAGTGAGTCATCTGCTGCCATGTTGGTTACAAGCGGCGCAGTTCTGGAAGTTCTGGATATTTGTGATATTTGACGAGTCTACTTGCCCATTGTCAGCAAAAATCGGTCCATAGAAAGAAAGAGTAGTGCTGTAGGGCCCGATCCCAGAGGATGGCAACCGGTATAGTATGTTTACAGGTATAGATGGACCAGACTTGGGCTTATTAGATTGTCAGAAAGCTTCTATTATCGCCGGCTTGTTTGTGAAGTCCAGGTGTGTTTGCTCTGGAGAACGCTAGTGAGGTAGAGGGTCTGGGCCCTTACAGTGAGCTTTTTCCACCTTACACCGGTCCGTCAAGCCCAAGACCCACTGGAGCTCACTTTCACTTCTTTCTTATCAAAGATTGTTGTGGCACAGGAAACTAGAAGTCCACGCTTTAGTTCATTATTTAATTAAATGTTGAATAATGTTATGAACCATTTACCCAGCTGACACGATTGGGATGAACTTTTAGTATCATCTTGGAAATAGTGAGTAATGAAACACTTTCATATTTATTAAACTATGCCCATAGCAAACAATCATAATACAGAATTAACTTTTTAAGAGCAGAGAAAAAGTAGAACTGTGATTGCTTGCTATGGGCTACTAAGACAGGATTGCTTTTAGACAGTTTCAATAAATCTGTTCCAAAGTTCTGTATATCACAAAATTCTTATTTTTTGTATACATTGGCTTAAAGGTATATATAACTTTGCAGCATTTTTTGTTCCAATGCATCTAAAATAAAAAATAAAAATAAGCAACTTTTCTAACGTTTCTCATTTACTGTTTTTCTGCATTTGGGATAGTATTTTTTGGCATATATTGGCTAGTTATTTAAAGAGGACCTTTCACGTCCTCGGGCACATGCAGGGTAATACAACGCTAGAAAGCTGACAATCCACTGAATTCAGTGCACTATTAGCTTTCCCATTCTGTGCCCTTACCGTAGCTCTTCAGTGTCAGAAGGATGTTTCTGGCAGTCTGTCAGGAAACCCCTTCCTCACGGTAGCGTCTATTGTACTGTACTGTGAGAAGGGGCGTTCCTTACTGCCCAGCGATGATGCTCCCCCGTTCAGTGCACTGTCGGCTTTCTAGTGGTGTATTACACCACATGTGCCTGAGGACGTGAAAGGTCCTATTTAAGAAGCTTTTTCTGTATTGCTATAACATACAATTGTAGAGCAAAACACAATACGTTTTTTCCACAATTGATGTTTTTTAAAATGTTTCCCAAAAACGATGTTGTCTAAAGTGTAAACTTTGTGTGAAAAGAGTCTAAAATATGTCTATGGATGGTGCTAATTTTTTCACATATTGCAATTTCTAGTTAAAGTAGATTAAGGTTTCAATGTTAAATTCAGTTTTAGAACATCTGCATAACTTCAGCATTATTATTGTGGAAATTAAAAATGAATATAGAAAAAAACATAAAAAAAAAAAAAGTTTGCGAAAAAATTATACAACTTACAAGAAGTAAGAAACAGATGGTTCAGAAATAGATGGACGTTGACTATTAAAATCAACATTAGCCATGTTCTCCATGCTTGGTGAACGAATAAACGCCAATGAGCCTCTTCGTTCTCCCTATAGAATAAATATATATATTAAAAACATTTATATTTTTTTAATCCAGTTTTGAAACTTTAGACAATTAGGGGGCGTTCACACTACGGTCGGTGTCCGACAGGTAGTGTCCGCTCCTAGTGTCCGCTCAAAATCTGGAATGGACATTAGGAGCGGACCTAGCTGTGTCCGTGACACCTGTCATTTATTTAAATGGGCATCAGGTGCGTTCTTTTGCACTCCATGCCCTTCCTTCCCTGTCTGCAAGTGAAGATGTAGGGTTTTTCTGTCCGCTTGAAAAGTCAGACATCTTTACATGCGGACAGTGAAGGAAGGGCATGGAGTCCGTGCCAGATTTTGAGCGGACACTAGGAGCGGACACTACCTGTCGGACACCGACGGTAGTGTGAACGCCCCCTTAGAAATATAGTTAAAATATTATTTATTATATTGTTAAGATGCTGAAATACCAAATCGTAGTGCAAGCATAAAAGTTTGGCAGCAAATAGAAGCAGTTACAGTGATGCCCAGTGATAAGGTTCTACTGGCCTTCCTGCTCCATCACGCTCCTCAGTGCCCAGTGTCCATCCAGTCTACAATACGGGGCCAGAAGCAAAAAGATCCATCTGTTGTCTAGTGACCCAGTCCTTTCACTGCAACACAGCTCCCACAGAAGTCAATTGACATGCAATAGCCTGCTGCATTTCCCTAGGCTTTGTTACTGGGACGATGTCAGAGAAGGTTTGTAAATTCTGCTATGAGACAACTCCCACACTGCTGTGGAGAAGGTATGTACCTGAAACTGCTCTAAGGAAAATGCCTGGTGTGTCCTGTGTGTTTCTGTATGCTTATTTAGGCCACAACATAGAGAGAAACACATAAATCTTTGAGTAGCTGGAGTAACAGAAGGCCTAGCGGCTGTCTTGGCAATCCAAGACAAAAAAGCTAATTTCTTGAGGACAGATGTTTAAAGAAACAATGTAGAACCTATTCCGAGTGGAGTCTTCGGTTATCCACCGATGTCATTGTTTAGGACAGGTGAAACATGACAACACTAAATGACTATTGTGGGAAGCCCAGATCAATCTCAAATGTAGTTGTTTATTCCTGCTAATAGATAACATATTAATAATAATACATCTGGAACCCATAGTGTAGAGAGCCTGCAGGGCCCAGTACACAATGTCCCCATTTTAGAATGTCCTGCCATCATTAGAGTATATTATGCAGGAACAAAGCCTTAGAGGAAATGCATGCCCAGCACTGTATCTGTCCTGTAATCCTGTCAAGCAACCACAATGCTTCGCTGCGTCATTGTTATGGATATTTTAGTATTTCAATGTAGCTTCTGCGTACTGGCCTGCCCAGTGGCATAACTAGGAATGGCGGAGCCCCATGGTGAACTTTTGACATTACCTTTCTGTAAGACAGCCCCTCCTGTACTGATTTTGCAGATTGTGTGCTGTTCTCTTCCAGCGATGATCCACCTCCACTGAGCATGCATGGATGCATAATAGAGGTGAACTATCGGAAGCAGTGCGCACAGTACTTGTTGAAGAGCATGCACCTTGCAGAATCAGTACAGAAGTAGGAGCTGTCTTGCCGGAAAAAAGCATGGAGGGTAAGTATAATGGGGTGGATGTGAGGTAGGGGAGTAGTAGTGATAATCTGTTTCTGGAAATGGGGAATCAGATCATCACCAGGAAATCAGAAAATGTCCCTGGAGCAGTCACATGACAATGTGTAAGTATACATTTCTGATTAATTGTGTTATTTAGAAAGTAGGGGGGGGGGGGGGAGTGTGTTTAGATTAGTGAAGGGATTTCCAGTTATCCCAGGCAACACCTTTAATCCTTTGGACAGCACCATTGATGCAGTTATCTTGAGTCTGAATATGCTACTTTTTGGTTGTTCTATCAATCATACTATTCAATCCTAGTAAGTGAGTAGAGTAATGTCCACCTCTAATTTTACATATTGAGCACCAGAAGATCACAAGTATAAAGATAAATATCTAAAAATATTGAGAGATGTCTGACATGGTCATACAGTGTTAGTGGACATTAGTTAAGAAAAAAACCACAAACATAAATTTACATACCTCTGCAACATAACTTATAGCATCCTTCATATTCAGCTCATGGAAAACATTAAGAATTCGATCTTGTGTTTTTTGGGCTGATTTTCTCATAAATATTTTGCTGATATATTTTGCATCAAAATTTGCAAACCTAGAGAAAACCAGTAGGTATATCATTAATATTAGCAAATACTGTTATGATGATTATACTACAGTCATGGCCAAAAGTTTTGAGAATTATACAAATATTAATTTTTACAAAGTCTACTGCTTCAGGTTTTCTAATGGCAATTTGCATATACTCCAGAATGTTATAAAGAGTGATCAGCTTAACAGCAATTACTTGCAAAGTCAATATTTGCCTAGAAAATTAACTTTATCCCCCAAAACACATTTCAACATCATTGCAGCCCTGCCTTAAAAGGACCTGCTAACATTGTTTCAGTGATTGCTCCATTAACACAGGTGTGGGTGTTGATGAGGACAGGGCTGGAGATCAATCTGTCATGATTAAGTAAGAATGACACCACTGGACACTTTAAAAGGAGGCTGGTGCTTGGCATCATTGTTTCTCTTCTGTTAACCATGGTTATCTCTAAAGAAACATGTGCAGTCATCATTGCACTGCACAAAAATGGCCTAACAGGGAAAAGTATCGCAGCTAAAAAGATTGCACCTCAGTCAACAATCTATCGCATCATCAAGAACTTCAAGGAGAAAGGTTCCATTGTTGGCAAAAAGACTCCAGGGCGCCCAAGAAAGACCAGCAAGCGCCAGGACCGTCTCTTAAAAGTGTTTCAGCTGCGGGATCGGGCTACCAGTAGTGCAGAGCTTGCTCAGGAATGGCAGCAGGCAGGTGTGAGTGCATCTGCACGCACTGTGAGGCGGAGACTCTTGGAGCAAGGCCTGGTCTCAAGGAGGGCAGCAAAGAAGCCACTTCTCTCCAGAAAAAACATCAGGGACAGACTGATATTCTACAAAAGGTACAGGGAGTGAACTGCTGAGGACTGGGGTAAAGTCATTTTCTCTGATGAATCCCCTTTTCGATTGTTTGGGACATCTGGAAAACAGCTTATTCGGAGAAGACAAGGTCAGCGCTACCACCAGTCTTGTCTCATGCCAACTGTAAAGCATCCTGAAACCATTCATGTGTGAGGTTGCTTCTCAGCCAAGGGAATCGGCTCTCTCACAGTCTTGCCTAAAAACACAGCCATGAATAAAGAATGGTACCAGAATGTCCTCTAAGATCAACTTCTCCCAAACGTCCAAGAGCAGTTTGGCGATGAACAATGCCTTTTCCAGCATGATGGAGCACCTTGCCATAAAGCAAAGGTGATAACTAAATGGCTCAGGGAACAAAACATAGAGATTTTGGATCCATGGCCTGGAAACTCCCCAGATCTTAATCCCATTGAGAACTTGTGGTCAATCATCAAGAGACGGGTGGACAAACAAAAACCTACAAACTCTGACAAAATGCAAGCATTGATTGTGCAAGAATGGACTGCTATCAGTCAGGATTTGGTCCAGAAGTTGATTGAGAGCATGCCAGGGAGAATTGCAGAGGTCCTGAAGAAGAAGGGTCAACACTGCAAATATTGACTTGCTGCATTAACTCATTCTAATTGTCAATATAAGCTTTTGTTACTCATAATATGATTTCAATTATATTTCTGTATGTGATAAAAACATCTGACAAACACACATAAAAACCAGAGGGCAGCAGATCATGTGAAAATAGAAGATTTGTGCAATTCTCAAAACTTTTGGCCATGACTGTATATTAAGAAAATGAAAAATATTGTATCATCTATTCTTGTCTGTGGTTTGCATTGTCATATTCCTGGTTCCTTAAGTTGTCACTAATGTTTCAAACAACTTATTTTCAGACAACACATTTCAAAATGGAAATAATGGATTCTTTATAATATGTGTGAACAAATGCTCTCTGTGATCAAATGTTAAAACCAGGCAATGGCTGTGTTGTAACTGTCCAGCTTGCTGAGGCTATAGGGACTCCATGGTATGGTGTATTAAGGGGTCAATATGTACCTGGACATTCACTACCCTCATGAAATAAGAGCATAGACCCACCAAATATTCTGTAAGATAGATTATTTAGGGAATGAACAACAGTATTTACATTGTTCAACAAGACAAAAAAAATAGATATTTTCTTGAAACTTACTTATCTCTCAAGTAATTGTGTCCAATTTGTCCAGAAACATCTTCAATTGCTGAGCAAATGTGATCAAATGCCTTTAAAAAAAACACAAGAATAATCAGAAAATAAGGATGTTTCATGTCAGTACAATTTAATAAGCGCTTTCCACAATAAAATTACTGATACTAAGGTCCCATGTTGTGGAACAGATGGGTTTTTTTTTGTTGCAGATTTTGTTGTGGTTCTTTAAGTCAAAGCTTCCAAAATATTTTGTATTTAAAAATAATCTTTAAAGGGGTTCTATCAGCAAAATTTTGCTGTATGAGCCCCACATATGTGTGAATAGCCTTTAAAAAGGCTATTCAGGCACCGCTAATTTAATTTTAAACCCCCGTCCTGTTTTAAAATAAAACTATAAAAACATATAGGTGATCATACCTGAACATGCACCCTGGGCGGTGATGCACGATCCGACGTCATCTTCTGGCACGACTACCTCTTCTCTTTTTTTTTTCTTTTTTTTTTTTAAATGTAGATTGTGAGCCCCACACAGAGCTCACAATGTACATTTTTCCCTATGAGTATGTCTTTTTTGGAATATGGGATGGAAATTCATGCAAACACGGGGAGAACATACAAACTCCTTGCAGATGGTTTTTTGCCCTTTGTGGGATTTGAACACCAGGACTCCAGTGCTGCAAGGCTGCAGTGCTAACCACTGAGCCACCGTGTGGCCCCCTACCTCTTCTTTATTCTTCTTTCGGCAACGCCTTGGCTCTTTCCCGGCTCCATCTTCATCTTCTTCCGGTGGTTCAAATCCGATTGGTTGAAATCCAGCGCGTGCGCAGTATCGCTCCTTCCGGGGCCACTGCGCATGCTCCGGTGGCACTGCCATTGAGAAAAATGGCGCCGGAGTGTGCGCAGTAGCTCCGGAGGGAGCGCTACTGCACACGCGCTGGATTTGAACCAATCGGATTTGAAAAGATTTGAAAAAGATGAAGATGGAGCCGGGGAAGAGCCAGGACCGGAGGTCATCGCCGAAAGAAAAAGAAAGAAGAGGTAGGCGTGGCAGAAGATGACGTTGGATCGTGCACGACCGCCCACAGTGCACGTTCAGGTATGATTTACATATATGTTTTTATAGTTTTATTTTAAAGGCCATTCATGCATATGTGGGGCTCATACAGCAATATTTTGCTGATAGAGCCCCTTTAAATTAAATAGCCAATACGTCATGTCTCCACAGGTAAATATATACAGTAAAGGTTTGAGTTGTTTTATTCATTATACTTTTCCCCATTACACTTTTAGGGGTTATCCAGGCTAAAATGGTAATATAACCCTAAACTAACCCTAAATAAACCCTCTCTCACCTAACTTTTAACTAAGTTACTTTACCAAAAACGTATATTTGCCCAGATTGCTGGGGTGGCCATGTGACCGCCCCAGGCACATTTTCTGATTTTCCAATGATGTTTCCTTTCCCCATTTCCGGATACAGAACTTAATCAATACTAACCCCCCTCCATATCATACAGTACTTACCTATCTTCATGTCCTGATCTTCTGGGCACATATCGTCACTTCCTTCACTTCTACCGTCGCCTGCGCAATAGAGCCGAAGCATTCCAGCTCTATTAAGCAGGAGCTGGCAAAAGAGAAGAGGAGAAGAACAGAATGATCTCTTGTGCCCAGAAGATCTACACAGGAAGACCTGTAAGTATGACGGGGTGGGGAGGAGAGGTGGACTGAGTTAGTTATTTAGTTAAGTAGGATTAGTAGTCCACAGGCTAGCTAGAGAAACAGGGAGGGCCAGGAAGAGAGAGGGGGATCTAAGTGAAGAGCAATGCACCATGGTAGTTGTAGGATAAGAGAGCAGGAAGCGACTCATATAAACAAAAGCTGAGGTTGCTAGGGACTCCCAGAGAAGCATTTCCGCTGCAAATATTTTTCTGCAATGTGTGGATGGGATTAGCCAGAATGCCATCCATTTTGCAAGTACTGTAATTTTTGCCGCAGTGTTTCCACTGCGCCCAAATCGAGCCATTTTTGCAACATGGTGCCCCAACCTAAGAGTGTCAATTTTGTCTTGAACTGCAGTGTATGAATAGGTTTGTAAAAAAAAATTTTTAAATATATATAGATACATATATTTATGGAAGGAGAGCAAACCAGAAACATTACTACTGTCATGAAAAGCAATTCTTGCATGAAAACAGTTACTAGAAATCCTTACTCTTCCATGTAGCTTCTCATTCAGTTTTCGTTCATGATGTTCACTCCTCTTGACTTTCAACCACTGTACCAATGGTTTAATGGTCAGTCCCTGTTTATAATTGATAAAGAGAATTATATTAGGGTGTACTGCATTCAGGACTATGAAAAACATTCAAGTAGAACTACAATAACAAATTCCAGACAAGTGGAGAAAGTGTGACTTGTTTTAACAAATAGGTATACAGCATCTACATCTGCTTATACAATGCCTAGAAGCAGGTATCTAGACATAAGGGGGTGTTCCTAGATGGAGAGCCATCAATTACTAAGTAAGATCACCCCATAACTAGATGACTACTTCTATAAATTGTAAAAGCAGAGATATAACTGAATACATTATTCCCAATTCAAATTGAATCTTTTCCCAATATATCAATCTGCTAGACAATTTATTGCTTCTGCTCAGAGCTGCAACCAGTTTTCTGTCCTGTAGCTCCCCCATAAAGCATAATGCTCTTTGGTGCTCTCCACACTTTATAATGTTCCCTGGTAGTCCCCACAAAGTATAAATCGCCACAGTGCCCACTGCCACACATATAATGCTGCCTAGTTACCCCATACAGAATAAAATACTCCATAATGACCCCCAGACAGTATAATTCTCCATCATATACGCTGTCTACCAATAAGTATTTGGACACCCATGCAAATGAAGATATCTGTGGTCGTGGTGTACCATATATACTTGAGTATAAGCTGTCCCAAATATAAGCTGAGGCCCCTAATTTTACGACAGAAAACTGGGAGAACTTATTGCCTCGAGCATAAGCCGAGGGGGGAAATGCAGCACCTACTGGAAAATTTCAAAAATTAAAATGGCCGGAGATTTTGGGTGCTGTAGATGCTGAGGAAGGGGAGGGGGTGTTTTACTTGTCTGTCTTCCCCTTCCCTGAGCTTGAGGACTGGGTTTTTTTTACCCCCACTTGGAATTCAGCCTGGCTGAATATAGGGTATCTACAGTGCTCCTATTAACCCCTTCCCGATGGAATAGGAGCACTGCAGATACCCTATATTCAACCTGGCTGTAGTCAGGCTAAATTCCAAGGGGGGGGGGGGGGGAGAGAAGCCCATCCTCAGGGAAGAGGCAGTTAGACAACTTTTTTTCCCCGCTACGGTGTTTACCGTACAGTTAAAATATTTTTATAGATTTGTAGAGTGGGTGTTTTCGGATACAGGGATACCTAACGTGTATGTGCTTCACAGTATTAACAGTATTAGTTTTATATGTGTTCTAGGGAAAGAGGGGAGATTTGAATTTTTAATACTTTATTTTTAATTTTATTTTTACTTTTTTAAAAAAATGTTTTGCATTTATTAGGGATCTTGAACCCCAGGGGGTCTGATGACTAATGCAATGCATTACAATCAAAAAAGAAACGCACTGCAGGCCGGGAAGCCTTTACAGAAGTGCTGAGGAGAATCCCCGGAAGGAGCGCTGAGGGGCAGACCTGAAGGAGAACCTCGGCCGGACCTGAAGGGGAACTGCAGCCGGCCGGACCTGAAGGGGAACTGCAGCTGGCCGCTGGCAGAAGCGCTGAGGGGAATGCCAGGAATTCCTCTCAGCGTTTCTGCCAGCGGCCGGCCGCAGTTCCCCTGCAGGTCCGGTGGCCGAGGTCTTCCTTCAGGTCCACCCTTCAGCGCTTCAGGTCGGCCCTTGAGAGAGCGGTCGTGCCCGCTCCCTCCTCTCTCCAGGGGCATGGCAGCGCCTGCCACCTCCCCGCAGCGGTTCCCCTCGGAGGCTTCAAGTTCCACCTGTGGAGGGCATATCCACTGTAACTCTTAGAGCGGAGATGCTGGAGCTCATGAGCTCCGGTATTACCGATGTAAGAGTTACAACGGAGGTACCAGTTGCCATGGCGACCGCTCTGGAGCAGAGTGGCGCCATTATAGCTACAGACCCGGCATCCGGACCAAGCATACAGACAGCGGGGCGGGTGCCGGGCCTCAGCATTGCCACACTCCCAGCAGGAGCGTGGCAATGCTGTTCATTTCAAACTGCAGAAGTACTTACGGTACTTCTGCTAGCAGGCCCGGAACACAGATACACGCTGGGTGTGGGCCTGAGGTTAAGTGGTCACATCACCCTGCGTGTGATAGAGCAGTTGGGGGGGCGGGCGGGGTCAGTGTTCCAGCCTGCTAGCAGAAGTTGTTTGCAGTTTGAAATGAACAGCATTGCCACACTCCTGGCAGGAGCGTGGCGATGCTGCGGCCCAGCACCCACCCCAGTGTCTGTATGCCAGGTCCAGATGCCGAGTCTGTAACTATACTATTGCTGAATTACCATAATGACTGGCGTATAAGCCGAGGCGGACTTTTTCAGAACAAAAAATGTGCTGAAAAACTTGGCTTATACTCGAGTATATACGGTAAGTCACGCTTTCCGCTGTTAAATAGGAAACGGCATTGGCATTAGTGCATTGGCATTAGTTGCAAACAAGATGCCACGAAGTGCGGAATTGTCTGATTTCGAGAAAGGGGTAATTTTGGGGTACCACAGAAATGGTCGATCCTTAAGGGACATAGCAAGTGAACTGAATTATCCAAAAATCTACAGTGGCCTATGTGATTACGAAGCGGAAGGTGAACAGTGATTGTCGGAATCGGGTTGACAGATTGCTGAATGGGCCAGGTGTGGATCCAGCAGTCATGGTGCACGTTGGGACAAATGACAAAGCTAGCGGTAGGTGGAAGGTTCTTAAAATGATTTCAGGGATCTAGGGAGCAAGCTAAAGGCAAGGACCTCCAAGATAGTATTTTCAGAAATTCTGCCTGTTCCACAAGCCACACAGGAAAGGCAGCGGGAGATTGGGGAGGTAAACAAGTTGCTCAAGAGTTGTTGTAGGAAGAAGGGATTTGGGTTTTTGGAGAACTGGGATGACTTTGTTGTGGGCTACAAGTTCTATGGTAGGGATGGGCTTCATCTCAATGGGAAGGGTGCAGCTGAGTGTTTAAACTAGCTCAGAGACAGAACTGTGGCAAGTCACAGATTTGGCCAAGGTTACAAAAGAATTTATGCAACACTCAAGGTTCTTAAGAGCACAGTGGCCTCTATAATCCTTAAATGGAAGAAGTTTGGGACAACCAGAACTCTTCCTAAACCTGACCGTCCAGCCAAACTGAGCAATCGTGGGAGAAGAACCTTGGTGAAAGAAGTAAAGAAGAACCCAAAGATCACTGTGGCTGAGCTCTAGATATGAGATGGGAGAAAGTTCCAGAAAAGTCAACTATCACTGCAGCCCTCTAACAGTCAGGGTTTTCTGGCCTTCGGGACCTATTCAGGAGCAGGATATTGTGGCAGCATCCTGTCACGGCTAGACTACAGCGAAAATGCCAAAAGCAGAAAATGAAGAGGAATTGCTCTTCATTTTCCACCGTGTAAATATACCCTTAAAGGGGTATTCCCAAGTGCATAAGCATTTTTAAATTTGTAGATAATTAAAAGGTAAACATATTTGCAAATATAAGTAATTAAATATTTTGCAGAGTTTTAAAGAATTTTTCTAAATGTCTTGTGGGCAGAGTTTTGTTGTCTTGATTGGTTGCCAGTGGATACAACCATGAATACAGGAACTTTCTAAGGTCAGAAAATCAGCTGTGATTTCCTTATTGTGGCCAGGATATCTTCTCATATTTGTAGTGTCCCTGCCTGATAACCCAGCTACAATAAGAAAATCATGGTCAAGTCCCCGACCATATAAAGTTTCTGCATTTATCGTTGTATCCGTTGGCAACCGATAAAATGAACAGACTGTCACCACTGAGATAGTTAAAGAAAATCCTTAAAACTCGGCAGAATTTTTAATTACTTACATTTGCAAAAATGTTTAACTTTTAATTATTGACAAATATAGATGTGATTATGTTCATGGGAATACCCCTTTAAGGTACAGAAGGCAGGGGTATGATTACACAGTAGCGAGGACAATTAAACACCTTTATAAATCCCTCAAATCACTGACTACTGTTCAACATTCAGTACATAGTTATTAAAAAGTTGAATAATATGTAATCTGAAAATAATAAAGAAATAACAAAAAGTGTTGAAATATTGTTGTTTCATTAATTAACATACCTGGAATATGACTGTAAAATATACAACAATTATAGTTGTGCTGACAAACAAATTCTTGGATTTTACTCTTTTTTCATCTAGTAGGGCAACTAAAGCAAAGGCAACAGCACCTCTTAAACCACCATAAGACATCACAACTTGATCTATTATTTCAAGTTGTACCATTCTGTAGCGGTTTAGAATCCATGTTTGAACAACCACACCTAAGAAAGAAAGGTAGAAAAAAGAAAGGCAAGATTAAACAATTCAAATCAATATACGACGTCGCAAAGCATACTAGTATACCTGACATACCATGAAGGAATACAACAGGTAAATAGTGATAAACTGAAAACAATGTTAGGATTATTCACTCTTAACATATTAAATGATAATATTTTTGACAACAATATACATTAATAAGAATGTAGATTTATATATAGATTAACATTCATCATAGACAAGGATAATTGATTCACCTGTCACCATGTAACATAAATCATAACTGGAACAACCTAGTGGTTTTACAAATCACATAAGCAGTTGCTCAAGGAAGGCTCATCACAGACACATTAATATGCCTTGACTATAAAGAGGACCTTTCATGACCTGGGCACACGTCCCCTTCACTGTAAAAGACTATAGACTTGTACTGTCAGGCCAGCATTTCACACTGCCCAGCAATGATGCTAGGCTGTAAGGCCAGCAACCCTGACACTACAGTGACATTAGTAGTCAAAAACTAACAGCTCCAATATCTCTGCAATAGGAAGATACCAACAACACTGAACTTGTCCTGAATTTAATGTATTAACACCACGTTAATGGAATATGACAGGGAACAAAAGTAAAACAAACACTTTAGGTATCCCTGTGATAAAAAACAAACAAACAAGAAGGTAGAAGTGCGGAAGTGCATCTGAGCCTATCATGAGACTATGGACTGATTTTTATCCACTAGCAGTAAGTAGAAAGCAAGCAAAGATTCGGAAAGCCTCATAAATTGAAACAGGAATTGTACAACGTTTTACTATACAAACAATAAGATTGGTCTCTCAATATTGGCCTGAAAGTGGTCAACCCCTTTAATTCCATATGTGTTCATTTGTAATATTCATGACTACAATAAGTCAATCTATAATGTAAAAAATAATAGTAAAAACCTTTTGACTGGTACTTGCAGTTTAGAACTCAAGAAAGTTGTGTCTGTTATTTGTTTGCTATGGCATTTATGCAATTCCCAAGTGATGGAATTTATGGATTTAAGTCTCTGTACCTCAGGTAGATATGTAAATAATAACAGATGCAGTTTTGTTAGACACTGGCTCTTGCTACTAGTGGGGATAAAAGTGCTGCCTAAGAAAAAGCCTCTGAGAGGCAACTTTTGGATAGTGTACCTCCTGGTCGTTGAGTGCTAGATAGGCCTCCACAACACTATTCAAAGATATTTACCCAGTTCACAGACTTTGAGAGGTGGTGCATCATTAGACTGAGAGAAATATGAGTGAATTGCCCGCCATCCAGGCTTTTCTGACCTAGCTGTTAGGAGTTGTTGGAAGCAGTAGTTACCTGAGGGTAGTCATACATGGCGATCAGGCACAGACCCCAGTAGAGAAGATAATTTGATCCATGCGAAAGCACAAACAACCACCGCTTTCTTGTACACCATCCTTTATTACAAATCCTTGTTTCTGACTAGACCATTGCCAGGTACTTAACAGAAGAAAATTTGGTGCCACAGTGCCCATTTAGTGTCCAGCCACTGGCAGTGAGCCACTGTTGCCTTTGTTTGCAGTTGTGTTGTGAATGAGAAACCTGGACTGCTACAGACTGGAACCAAAGCATCTTTAGCAAAGAATCCAGGTTCTGTTTAGTATGTGATGATGGTTGGGAATGGAGGTCTTGTAACTTCAATCCTACCTTTGCTGTGTCATCACATCCCAGACTGCTGGTGTGATTATCTGGGGAGCCATACCATATGACAGTCAGTCACTTCTAGTAATGAAGCATGGAACACCATGCAGCTACATGTTCTGCTTCTCATGACAGGTCTTCCATCTGGAATTTTTTTATTAGGTAATGCACAACTACACCTAGCAAGGGTTTTGTATAAATTTGTCTGCCAGATTGCAGCACTTCCTTGGCCTGCCCAGTTATCAGAATTATCATTAAATAAGCAGTTATGGGACCAGCTGGGATGCCAGTCTCAAGAATGTGCAAGATCTATAGTCCCAGCTGCAAGATATGTGGGCCAGTTTACAAACTTATATGTCTCCACAGGGGGGTGTAGATATAGAAGTTGCAGAGGTAGCAACCATTACCAGGCCTTGGACGCTTAGGGGGTCTCTCTAAAGCATTAGGAGACACCAGGAATATAGCTAGCAGAGGGACTCATAACACATTTTGTATGTTGACACGAAGCTCCCTCTGAGTTACACTTCTACCTTCATGCCCAAATGTATCTCACTTTGTGTCATAGCTAAAGGTGGCCCAATAGGGTACAAGAACTAACTTTCTATTGCACAGTTTTCCCCTATAAATGTATGCTTTCTCTTAATATTGCAATCTCTTCCATAGATCATCATTGCATTCACACATGGAAAGTTAAATTCAATTCCGTCAACTCACTCTTAGCGTGTTACTTTTTTTGTCAATGAGTATTAAAGGGGTTGTCCCATAACAAGGATCCTATCTATACTGCTTGTTAATGTGGATTTAAAGGGTTTGTCCCATAACAAGGATCCTATCTATACTGCTAGTTTATGTGGATTTAAGACTTTTCCTAAATGCATTGCTTTATCAAAACTGCTTTGTTTGGCCGCTATCTTAATTTATTAACTTCCTTGTTTACATTCCATTTCTATGGCCCTTGGGATTATGTGCTCATTTGTCAAGTGATGTAGCTGTCTGCTCTCAGAGGGGAGGGAGGGGCTCTGAGCTGTTTGAGAAGCTCCGCTACTTAAATCACACAGATAGGGGAGGTCAGACTTCCAGGATTTCTGAGCTCTTATCCGTCAGTTTAATTGAATTTGACTGATAAGGGCTGAGATAGGGAGTCCATTACCTCTGTATGTAATGCAAACTGACTCAAATCCAGCTCTGCTACATCAGCTTCACACTGTGGTAATTCATTTACAACCAATCCCGTGCAAGTGAAACCCCGCCCACCTATGTGCCGAGAGAAGCAGGAAGTGAAGAGAGCACAACAGCCTGCAGGTTAGTGAACAAGCATCATGGGAATACCCCTTTAAGTCTTTTCCTAAATACACTGCTTCAACAAAATTGCTTTGTTTGTCCACTATCTTAATTTATTCACTTCATCGTTGACACTGCATTTCTATGGCCCATGGGATTATGTGCTCAAATGTCAAGTGTCAAGTGAAGTAGCTGCCTGCTCTCAGAGGAGAGGGAGAGGGGGCTAAGTGCACTGGAGCAAGCCTGTGTCTGTAGCTGTTCCTGTGTCTACACCACACATGTGACCTAGCTTCCTGCTCTCAGATAAAGGAGGGGGTAAATGAGTGCTGCTTTCTTATATAAAACAGTCTAAATCCTAGTGGGCTAAAGGACCTGGTCCCTCTGCTCACTAGGATTTAGCTTTCTTATATAGTGCAGGCTAAAAGCTAGTGGGCAGAAGGACCTGGTCCCTTAGCTCACTAGGATTTAGCCGACTCTATATAGAACAAGCTAAATCCAAGTGTTATAGGACCTTTGATGACATCACAGGCCCTTCAGTCGTCCCATAGGATCACACTATGTAGTGGGCGAAGTTACACACTCATTTGGGGGGCGGAGCTAAACTGGAGGTAGTCGGACAGTATGGCTTTGCATATGAAACCCTGCCCACCAATTGACGTCGAAAACCAGGAAGAAAGAAGTCTTTGCAGCACCAAAGACTGGTGAGCAAGGGACATGGGAATACCCCTTTCAAAAATAAACACATCTAGCGACTCCACACCTTTTATATTACTGCCAGGAAAATATCTAACTGAAATAAGCGGAAACAAAAACAGAAAGAGCATGAAATGTTTGCTTGGTGCGTGTATAACAATTGACTGTATGACTTAGTCAGTTCTACATAGCCTTATAATGGCTCAATGTAGTTGCAGATACAAGAACTTCTCTAAAGCACAAACTACTGTTTAAACCAATTAAATTGGTAATAAATAAAAATTAGGAATGTTGCTAAACACAAGTAAAGAATTAAGTGGTCTAGAATTGGCAGCCCTAACTTTAGACTTTGACTCAGGAAGAGAATATAACTATGTCACTTATGTAAACATGTAACAATGACTTGATAAAATATATTCAAATGAAAGAAAAAAAATCTATAACAGTACAATGCTCTACAAACTTCCATTCAGTGTACTATCTTCTGTTGACTCTGTGCAGATATGTGCAGCTCACAATGGAACAACTAGACGCCATGTATTTGAGTTGGCACGACAATGTAATACAGATTGAAGGACAATCATAATACTTCGACCTAAGGCTTCTACAAGGTTGCTTTGGTTGTTTGTTGTAATAAATATTTTCAGTCTTCAGTAATACAGACATTTCCTGGCATAGCATACAAGAGCAAAAACTTTAGTGACTCATATTTTTCCTGGCACAAAATGCAAAAGTCAACACTACACTAATATTAATTACAACACTTAATATTAACAACAATTAATATAAGAATCAATTATATTAAGCTATAACTAAATCACTAAAGAAGTACGGTCCAGTTCACATCTGCAGTCGGGGATTCGGTTCCCTTCTTTGCAAGAAAAATGCGGAGAGAAGAGCACTGCAAGCAGCACTTTTGGTCTCCACATTTTTCGTGTGGAAACCACACAGACTCCATTATAGTCTATGGGGTCCGCGGGTTTCTTAAGGTAACCGTCTTTTTTATGCGGATTAGGTTTCCATTCGGGGGTCCCCAAGCAGATCCCCTGAACAGAAACCCATGCACAGATGTAAACTGGGCGTAATCCTGTTTAAAATGGTGTGAAATGGTGTGATATGAAAATATTTAGGTTTCTAGCTAACATGCTGTATTTTTAGATTTTGGAATGCCAATTTTGGGGGAAATACATTTATGTATGGATGTACCAACATTAACAAAGGACACATGTAATTTATGTAATTTTATAGAATTATTAATCTACAACTTGCATGCTATAGTTTATGCCAGTATCTTAGGCAAACTCTGCTAGTGTGTCACTAAATTCTTTCCGTTTATTAAGTATACTGTACAAATAGCATTTACTCAAAGTCAAAACACACGGCAGTTCATACTGTTGAGTTTGTGAATTATGTACACATTGCCATGTACAGTGCCTTGTGAAATAAGAGGAGGAGGTTAATCAAATGAACACTCCATAACACAATGAGCAGGAAATATCAGTTGGGGGCTGGGGGTGGAGGAACATTGGGGAGCAGAAGATAGTAAATTTTACCATACATTTAAATAGCTGTTTGAGTGTTGTACAATACAACTCAATGGGTAAATAAACTGAAATCCGGTTTCTGGCAAAAAATGTGTGATTAAAACTTTCAAACTTTATTAGAAAAATCTAAAAAGACACAGACATATACTGATGAAATAGTGATTCGCTATTCACCCTATTAATTTTTTTGCCTCTATCTTCGTATATATATATAGAGAGAGACCTATGGGTAAATACGCCTTAACATGTCCTCCAGCGCAATGCATGCGATGAAGAGACTAATAGAAGACGCTTCTAAATTTCAAAAAGGCCCAGTTCACAAACAGTACAATCATGTAATCTAAGTGCTAGTCCACCCATGCCCTTACAATCCAATTGCAAAAGTGTCATGGCATCCAAAAAACAAACCGTCTAAGTCTGTGCTCCAAAAATCAAATAACCCTTCTTCCCTTCTGTGCCCGGCTGCGCCCTAATATCAGTTTATACCCACCTATGACATTACGTACGTTATCCTGAGTACACCAGTGTCATACATGTGGCATAAACTGCAGCCAGTTGTATTCTAATAATTTGGCAATTTTGCGGGTTTTTGCCTTCACATTACTAGATGCTATATTTTCTTTATTTTTCTGGTGACGTGGCCATATAAGGGCTTGCTGTTTGCGGGATGAGATGCATTTTGTAATGACACCATTTTGGGGTGCCTACAACTTATTGAATACATTTTATTAGCTCTTTATTTGCTGGATTTAAAAAAAAAAAAAAAAATCAATACTGGTATTGCATTTTACCTTTTTAATTTTTCCCCATGCAGCGTACAGTATAAGTAAGATGTTACCTTTATTCTGCAGGTCAGTACGATTATGGCGATACCTCATTTATATTATTTTTTTATGTGATACTAATTCTATAGAACAAAAACACATTTGGGGGCATAAATCAGTGATTTTTGCATCACCATCTTCTGAGGGCTTATTTTATGAGGGACAATCTTTGCTTTTTTTTTTTTTTATATAATTCATTTTCTATAGAAAAAAGGAATTTTTGGGCTGTATAACTTTATAAATTTTTTTCATACACTTTATTTTTGCTTTTTTTCACCGTTTTTACTTTTTCATGTGTCCCTTTGATGAAAGCATCAACTGATTCTCTATATTATAGATAGCAAGACACGAGCCTAGTCGTGTCTTGCAGTCTACACAGGAAGTCAGCCGATGTAGACGCATCGGCTGACTTCCTCCATCACTGGATCAACCAGGTACTGGGGGCAACGGGCAGCCTGGGGTCACTGGCTCCATCGTGGAGGGTGCCGGTGGATCATAGATTCGGCAAAACCGCTGTGATGCTGCCGTCATGTTTGAAGGCAGTAACATAGGGGTTAAAATTTCCGGTTGGAGCTCAGCTCTGACCGACGTTCCGGAGGTGGGTATTAGTTGTTAGTAACAACTAACACCCTTTCCCCATCCCCGTCAAGGGGGCCGCATTTTACGGCCGGTGGTCCTTAACATGTTAAGGCAAGTGCCAGACAGCAAGCTACTGTCAGGGCACCAAGACAGAAAGAATCAGTCATTTCTGGACCCTGGATCCTGCAGGGGCCCCAATGTCCTTATAACATATTAAACACACCACTATTTTAAATGGCACAAGTTAAGAATAGGGCCAGTTATAGATCTTCAAGGTACCTGCTTCTGGTCCTCAGAATGAATTTTACTGGTGGGCGCTGACACTGGATCAAGATATGTAAAAAGATTGCCCATCTGGCATACATTTAGCAGGCTATTCAGCACTTGTACTGAAAACTGCCTACATGTAGATTTTTCATTACAGAGAATGTCAGAGAAAACACTGATATACAGCATGCAGCTATAGGAACTATATATAATTGGGGAAACGTTCTGAAAAGAGACTTGAAATGCAAACATCCATACAAATGAAATGATATCTTTAGAAAATCTAAAATAATTTACTTACCAATAACTCTGTAAACAGAGATAAAAAGCAGAGTCAAAAGTATGAAGGCAGTATTCCACTCCCACTGGGCTGGATTCACAGCTGAAATTCCCAAAAACATGAAAATAATAGTTTCAGCTCCACTTGCCAACATTTTCATTGTGTATCTCACTGTAGTTACAGATTGTGCAGAAATATTTGCCTTTACATATTTTTGGCAGAAAATTCCACAAAATGTAATGCTGAAAAAGAAAGTATAAAGTTAATTTAGTAAAATTGCCATAAAATACTCATTTGTCTATTTCATTTCACTTCATTTTTCATTTCAAGTGCTTTTTGCTGCAGCATTCCCGCAGGGTTATCTGTGTGGTTTTCATGCAGTGGAGTAATGAACACGCTACACTACACACCATGAAATGAGACCAAGTTGTCTAAAAAGGTAGGAACCATTTAAAGGTTTAACCACGTCGCGGAAACACAGCTTTTTGTTGTTGTTGCAGACTTTGCTGCGGTTTTTTGTAAGCCAAAGCCAAGAATGCCTGCAAAATGAATGGGAAATATAGAGGAAGTTCTTACACTTCTACCTTATGCTCAATCCACTTCTTGTTTTGGCTAAAAAAAAAAACCCACAGCAAAATCTGCAACAAAAAAAAGCTGGATTTCCGTAACGTGGGGTCTCAACCTAAATGTTATTCACAATGTACAGTACATCACAACAGTTGCCAGTGAGTGTGCTGTAGCTAACTCGCTCAAATCCTTCCCCAAGCATCTCCAGACCAAGGCCATGCAGTTTTTTTTTTCTTGTTTATTTTGCTGTGGTTTTTGAAGAAGGGAGAAGTATAGGAGCTTCCTTTGAAATCCACTTTTGACTCAAAAAACAAAACAAGAAAAACACAAAAAACACCACAGCACGCACACAACATACACAAAATAGCTTTTCAGCAATGTGTGGCCTCAGCATAAACCAGGTTTAGTTATGCTACAAGCACAGATTTTGTGGTAAAGCATGCAAAATATATTCATATTATTACTTTTACTTTTTTAACTTTTAAAGTACGGCAATAATTAAATTTCTATCATTCTAAATACTACAGAAAAGACAAATGTAGAAAATGTAAAAGATATGATAAGCATGCAATATTTATTTTTCAATTTGCTTCCTATTTTACGTAATACAGAATACTTACGCTAAAATGGCAGATAAAGAAAGCATCTCTGATGTAAGGTAGGATAGATATGAAATAATAAAAACAAATCCAGGTTCAATTATTCGCACATGCTTGGTAAATCGAGTAACCAAACTAAGAAGGTATGCAAAAACAATCCCAACCAAAGTTCCTCCAAT
This sequence comes from Leptodactylus fuscus, assembly GCF_031893055.1. Classification (NCBI taxonomy): domain Eukaryota; kingdom Metazoa; phylum Chordata; class Amphibia; order Anura; family Leptodactylidae; genus Leptodactylus; species Leptodactylus fuscus. The sequence continues at coordinate 133,744,587 of NC_134268.1, read as the reverse complement.
GCTCACTACAAAAAAAGATACTGTAGAAAGAAAGAATACCATAAGTAACATCAAAATCCATTTATGTAAAATGTTGTACTAAGCGAAATGAATGTACCACAAATCACAGGAAGGTATTAAGTATTTCACGTAAATTTGTTCAGTATATAAATAACTTTTTATTATCGACCTTAGTTCAGGTGTAAAGTTTTTGGCTGTTTGTGTAAAGCCAGCAGAGTAACAATAGAAATGTTTATTCTGACCAGTGGTCCATTGATCCAGAAAGCCATGGGAACTTAGCATTTGAGGGTTTTTTTTGGAAACAAGGTCCAGTATATGTCACCTTCAACCATTGTCTGCAATATTATCTCCTCCTGTACATTTTCTTGACCAGTACCAGCATGGCAAATAATAGTGGCACATTAGACAAGGAATTGCTGTGAGTGCGGAAGAAATACTTTTTAGGTGCAGAGTCTTAGTGGTCAGTCAGTTTTATGACTTTATAAGTCTTCTGCATGGTGTCCTATTATTTTTCTGTTGCTAATAATCCCATTATGGTCATTTTGGCACATTTTATATTTCTCTCGCAGGCTGTGGGCAATGCACAATAAAGAGTAGTCTTCCCCTTCCATTACTACTACTACTGGTTTATGTACATGAAATTCTCCCAAGAGTAACTGTAAAATAGTGGAGAAAACCCCAAATGAACATAATATAATATAGACCACCAACTGCAAATACAGAGCAAATAAACGTAGGCATGATGCAGCTAAAAAGAGCCACAACACAGGAAGTAGACTTTTAGCATATTGTAAGTGGTGAGATGCGCAGAATGCTCATTCCAATGCACAGAGAAATCTGTTTGCAGAGTAGAGTGGAGGCTGTGAGGAAAATTAGCCCCTTCACTGCATTAAGACAGAATAGACTTTCTCCCTCCATTCACTGTGAAGCCATCTTACTATTTTAATGATATCTATGGATGGGACCTCCTTAGTAACAGGAAGTGAATGGCAAATTAGCTAGAACAGAGACACCTAATGGAAGGAACTTTAGCAAGGTTTTTCAGGCAGAAAACACAACATTTATAAACAAAGTGCATTAGATTTGCGTCCATAATCATATACAAATCAAATAATAATTAAATAATATTGTATGGCAAAAGTAAATAGTTAAGGCTTGAAAAAGTGCAAACACAGCGCAAAACGGGCATTACCACTGTGCAAAACTCTCTCCCTTGCTTCTTGATTTTAACTCAGATAGAATAAAGGACTGTATTTTATAAAAATGGTGCCCCCCATTCATCTTCTCTATTTTTTCTTTATTTACATGTCTATATAAGGGATATAGAGCACCACCTTTAAGGGTTTTTATGGATATATGCTGTTCTTCTATTGCTATTTCTACTATTGCAAGTGCATTTTTCACAGACTATTATTTCAGATAGATGTCAGTAGTACCACCTTTTCTTTTTCTTACTTTTTTAAAATAAAAGTATCTGTTTGGGACTGTGACTGACAAAGTCTGTATTTAGTGGAATTTGTTGGCGCTATACAAGAGAAATAAAATGGAAAAAATTATATGAACGTAGTACGTACCAACACCTTTGACACAATCCACACCAGTTACATTTGCACCACCAATAGCAACAAAGGAATCGAACACATTATATAGCACCTAAAATGAAACATGTAGTTAAAGTCAGTATTTTGAAAGGCAATGTTACATTTACTTGTACATTTACTTTTTAATCATATGATGGATTTATGTGATAATGTTTTACTGATATTCCACCCATCACCCAAATTTTCCATTATTTAAAACAATTCCCGTATAAGGTAAGGTAACATCTATAGCATGAAACTACACACAATAATACCAATATACTGAACCTACATATAGTATGCTATATATATGTATATATATTTTCATAGTGCTGCTTTATGATATACAAATATTAAACACTGGTATACACATTATAAACACAAGTAAATATACACTTACATAGGGCCACATGCGCGCAGCTTAGGCGTGCCTGGTGTGAGCTCCATGCCGACCACAGAATATAAGGCCTACAACAATGCTGCTAGTCAGATTTAAAGCTCCAACTTTTTCCCTCAGCCTCAATCAAAAGGGTAACAATATTTTGAACTTTTGACTTTCATGCTCCATCTCACTATTCACAACGGCTTCAAATGTGAGACCAACTTCCTTCTTGAATCATTGCCATCATGTGTAATGGCACTTTGTTTCTATTCTCTTCGCAAAGCTCTTTTATAAGTAAATGATATTTGCAAAACATTTCAATAAACTTTATATGATACTAAAAATATACACATACATACACATTACACGCTCGTATATGTTTTATATGTGCCCACATACTTATTATACACACGCTCACATTACACAAATACACAGCGGTGTAACAAAGTATTTGCTCACGATATCTTGCTCTTCTGGATGTTTGTCACACTTAAATGTTTCAGATCACCAAACAAGATTTAATTATTAGACAAACATAACACAAGTAAACATAAAATGCAGTTTTTAAATGAATTACTTAATTATTAAAGGGAAAAAAATCATGAAAAACTACAGGGATGTGAATAAGTAATTACCCCCAAAACTTAATAACTGGTGGGGCCACCCTTAGGGCTAGGTCACACGTTGTTAGGGTGGTCGAGGATTTTGGTCAGGAAAAAATCCGCTTCAGGAATTAGGAAGCGTTTTTTGACATGATGCATTTTTTTGAAGCGGTTTTTGAGGCATTTTTAGTTTTGGGTTTTTTCCTCCAGCACAGTGAAAGCATAGCGTTTTTCGACATGGTTTATGCCAAAACCACATCAAAAACCGCAACGTGGATTTTCCGCCTCCCATTGAATCCTGTTGGTTTCTTCAGGCGGAATCCGTGCTGGATATTATTCATAATAACATGTTAATTTGATTGCTTCTTTAAAATATAAAATATTTATTACATTAACCTTTATTGGTTATTATGTATACTATCCGGTTGTTATGAATACTACCCACATTTATCAAAGTAACAGTAACATATATACGTCTTATAGCCTATAACTTTTTCCTTTCATTTTACCATTACTTCTGGTTTAGTTCCACTAAACCAGAAACACGTCATTCCATGCAAACCGTCACTTCTGGCAGCGGACGTGTTCTATCTTCACAGAAGTGTCACACAGCAGTGACTTCGCTTGATTGAGCATGCTAACAGCCTGTATAGACTGCAATACATGTATCCTGCAGAGTATACTACTAAACCATCGATATCAGAAAGTTCAAAGGTGTTGCATACTTGACCAGGATCAATGCTGGTCTCAATGCTGAGCTATATGTATGGGAGTATCATACAAGATGAGTTACTTCAAACGTTTGAGTACTATGCATAAGAGAGGGCCGACATAACGTCTGACATAAAAATAAAAAAATTTATTTAGATTTTTAGGAGCAAAACAGTAATAATGCAGTTACATGATAAAAATCTGCAGTACTAATCTAACTAATATTCTAACTAATTGCAAGTTAAATTTATGTATGAGATAGCCATGATGATTGTGTATAAACTGATGGTGGTGTCATGTTAGAAGCTGTAGTGGATGGTGAGATATGGAGCCTAAAAGTCAAACGTTTAAAACATTGTTTTTGTACATTGAACTGTTTTTGAACTCCTCCTCTTTTAAGCCAAAGTCAGTCATCCATAAGGGAATGTGTGGCCAGTAGATGGCAATATGTGCCCAGTAATCCAGAAGTTGTCCAACTTAACTCACACCTAGCCAAGATACTGGTGGTGCAATCACTGCCATACAACTTAATGGATTCCACTTTCATCAATTGATAGCATCCTCACCCTTAATTAAGGATACCTAGCCACCATTATTTCTTTAGGAAAGCTGTCTCTACTTAATATTGCCATGTTTCAGAGAACCTGGGCCTTTCCTTGGATACATTAGTCTGGGAATAGGTACACACCACTGTTGAGACAGCAATGGAGCAGCAATTATGGACAAGGGCAATACATAGCTTTTACAGCCCAAAGGATCAATGTTTTGTGCAGCAGTGGCCACAATCCAGAAATGTAGCAAGGCCACCTTCTAGTTCCTCCTCGATTTTGCAAGCCCAGTTCCAACACCATGCAGGGCTCATCTAACTCATCTGGATCCTTCTCTCTGAACTACTTACCGACACCATCTTCACCAGGACAAGCCATCGCTTTCACACATCTACCTCCACCACCCTCCTCGTTTCATAGGTGTAAGGCTGCCATGTACTTTTACAATGTATGAGCCTGGATCAGAGAAGCAACACAGTGGAAGAGCTTCTTTGCTATATCCCTCTAGATCAGTCATTGCCACCTCCAACTGGAACAGTGTTAACAGCACAGTGGCACCAATGTTGTTACTGCACTGTAGTTAGGATGAAAAACACAATGTCCCTGTATAATGCATGATCTTTATCTTACAGACCAGGTTATATAAAATACATAAAATTGATGTACAGTGCCTTGCAAAAGTATTCATACACCTTGAACTATTTCACATTTTTAACCTTAAAATCTCAATAAAATACATTTAAGTTTGTGGCTGTAAGTGACAGACCAACACAAAGTAGCACAAAATTGTGAAATGGAAAGAAAATGATACATGGTTTTCAAAATTTTAAATCAAATAAAAATCTGAAGAATGTGACGTGCAAAAGTATTCAGCCCCCTATAGCAATACTTTGTAGAGCCACCTTTTGCTGCAATTACAACTGCAAGTCTTTTGGGGTATGTCTCTACCAGCTTTGCGCATCTAGAGATTGAGATTTTTGCCCATTTTTCTTTGCAAAATAGCTGAAGCTCATCCAGAATGGATGGAGAGCGTTTATGAACAGCAATTTTCATGTCTTGCCACTGATGCTCAATGGGATTTAGGTCTGGACCTTGACTGGTCCGTTCTAACAAATGAATATTCGATCTAAACCATTCCACTGTAGCTCTGGCTGTATGTTTAGGGTCATGGTCATTGTCTTGCTGGAAGGTGAATCTCCTTCCCAGTTTCAAGTCTTTTGCAGCTTCCAACAAGTTTTCTTCCAAGATTGCCCTGTATTTAGATCCATCCATCTTCCCATCAGCTCATGCCAGCTTCCCAGTCCCTGCTGAAGAAAAGCATCCCCACAGCATAATGCTGCCACCACCATGTTTCACATTGGGGATGATGTGTTCAGGGTGATGAGCAGTGTTACTTTTCTGCTCTACATGGTGCTTTGCATTTAGGCCAAAAAGTAAAAGTAAAGAGTTTTGGTCTCATCTGGCCAGAGCACCTTCTTCCACATATTTGTTGTGTCCACTATATCACTTGTGTAAAACTTCAAAGTTGTGGAAAATGGCACTTCTACTCTTCCAGAAAGGCCAGATTGTCCTGTGGATAATTCTCCCACCTGAGCTGTGGATTTCTGCAGCTCTTCCAGAGTGACCATGGGCCTCTTGGATGTCTCTCTGAGATTAGGTGGACGGCCATGTCTTGGTAGGTTTGCAGTTGTAGAATACTTTTTTTCCATTTTTGGATGATGGATTATACATAGCTAAACTCTATTATAGGGGTTTTCTAGGCAGAAAATCTTTTTTTTTTTAGAAAGGTGTGCTAGTAATTGGTTAAAAAGTACACCCATGTACCTTTAGCAGTGTTTGGAGTGATTTCTGGGTGTCTCTGGTTGCTGTTTCTGCATTTGTTTACATGTGTTATGTCCCATTATTAGCTCCACCTCCCTATTCCACCCACTACTAGCAGAAAGGAAGAGGGAAGGAGCCATTCCCTGACACAGGAATGCTTGGTAATTATTGATGGGAATGTGGGAGTGGTGGGAAAGAGTTATAGTGACTTTCCATTTCGGAAGCGGTCATATGACCGTCCCAGGGATATGGGTAAATATATATATATTTTTTAAATTGAAGTAAATTAGAATTAAGGCGGGGGGATTAGTTTAGGGGTTAATTCTTAGTTTATCCTGAATAACCCCTGTAACTATTTAAGGCAATTGATTGCACTGGATTTTATTTAGGAGTATCAGAGTATAAGTCACAAAAGAGGGAAGCAACTCCAACACAGTTTAACCAAAACTAAACTTTACTGAAACCAAAGGTAAAAGATACTAACACCTCAAATAATGCAAAACTACATATACACAGCTATGAGCCAAGACCCCTGTGCTATGGATATGCAAGGTAACTTTACTTATAGGTGTGCTCGGATAGGCTGGCCGCCATATACCTATTAATCCATTGAAACAAATATGTGGGGTGCGTCCCACGGGCGCGCTTGTGGTGTAGCACAGCAGCTTACAATCTTCTAAACTATTCATAGTATCCCCAAACTACAAATAATAGTGCCAAAGAACAAATGGACAAGTTTGTTGCTGAGCTGGTATCACAGGTGGAGGATTTATCCCAATGTCCCACAGCTGTCATGTTCCTAAAACATTATATTGCGGCATATGACAAACAGCCCTAACTATACTGACTTACACGCCTGATATCAGTCCCAGAGAGTTTGCTGTGCACACTTACCGACCCAAGTTTTATTTAGATGGGCAGCTGGTCATTGTGACTGAATGAGGGGGCTCCTCTTGGCAAAGTTCAGTACCAAAGATGATAATCACCTCTCTACAACTGGATTTGACACGGCTCCTAAGCTATATCTCAAATCTTTCCTCTCTCAACAGGATCCAATACAGACAAGTGCAGCTGCTTTCCACAGTAGTTGGGTGGTCCCAGAAGAAAGATGCTCTATGTGAATAGTGTCAGTTCCCTCAGTCTGCATAAACTACAACCAAGTCTCTCATCAAAATGGCTGCTGCCGCCTTTTCTTCAGGTTAAATGTTCCAACTGTTTGAAACCATAAATTATTATTCCCATATATAGTTACATCTTCCTGGTTCAGGCAAATGTGACTGTTTCACCATCTCACAACAGTATGAGGGACTGAATACCTTCGCAAGCCATTGTATATTCTTCTATTCCAGATCCAATATTTTTTTTTTTATATAAAACATCACATGATTTGCAGCCAGAAAATTGGGTGGCTCAGAGATGGCATTTTAGAAGCCTCAACCCAAGGTTTGATGGCCCATATCTGGTGAAACTGCCTATTGTCACTTCTAGAAAATCTGGTATATTGGAAAACAGAGCATCCCGTTCACACAACCACTGCAAATAGATGCTGGATCCAAAATAAATTCTTATGATGCAGCTCATAGCAGAGTTGGACCTGATGTTGCCCCTGGTGGGGACACTTAAAATAGGATTGGGACAATAAATTTCTAAAACATCATGAAGAAATAACTTAAACACACTTAACTTGGTTTTAAGGAATTGTTGAATATGCATTTATAGCCTCATGGATAACAATACTAAAGATCAATAAAAAGTAAAGAATATCCAGCGTCTCCAGAAGGTAAAAATTAACTTTTATTTCCGCATTAAAAAAATATAAGCATCACAGGTAAGTACATCCAGCGTACAGAGATTGTTTAAGCTACGCGTTTCAGAACCTTGCTGGTTCCTTCATCATGGCCATCATGGCCATGATGAAGGAACCAGCAAGGTTCTGAAACGCGTAGCTTAAACAATCTCTGTACGCTGGGTGTACTTACCTGTGATGCTTATATTTTTTTAATGCGGAAATAAAAGTTAATTTTTACCTTCTGGAGACGCTGGATATTCTTTACTTTTTGCTGGCTTTACAAGTGGAACAAGGTCCATCCACATCCGTGCGGCCCAGGATCAGGCGTTCATGATTAAGGGGTGAGCTGAATATACATTGTTTTTTACTAAAGATCAATGGTGTTGCTGTATAAATTCCACCTGGCTCATGGCACCTTAAAATTATTTTGCCCTTCAAAAGCCTAATGGTTCTCTCTTCCTTCTGTGCCCATCCAAAACAACTAGACAAGGAACAATAAATTAAGTTGCCTAGTAAGTATATTAACCCTCTTTCCATCTAGAGTCCTGCCATGTGCCTGTGTACTGTGAACTGTCTACAAGCACATACAGAGTATTGCCATGTTCAGACAATATGTGAATATGAAAAATGTGGGGCTATTTTTCAGAGAAAAAAAGTAATTCATCATTTTCTCTAATAAATTCTGTGAAAAACTTGTAGGATCAAAATGCTCACTAAAGCGCTTGATAAGTTCCTTAAGTTTCCTAGTTTGAGGTGTCCACTGTTTTAGCAACTCTGGGGCTTGTCATTACAACAGGGTGCATGAAACTGATCACAGGAAAATCTGACCTCCAAAAACTCATTTAACCGTTTTCCCTTCTGCATTTTTTTGTGTGTCCATACATCTGCGTATATTCAGATGTGGGGTATTTTGGTAGACGAATGAAGTTGCATAACAAACTGTAACATACGTCTTCTCCTTTAACCCCTTGTGAATGAGTAAATATAGTCTAGGGCTACATTAATGTATTATTGAAAGAAATTGAAATGTGTAAATTTCTCCTCAATTTTGTTTTAATTCCTGTGAAACACTTAAAGGTTACTAAACTTCCCACTGTTATTTAAGGAGGCATTTTTGAAAAGACCCTTCTGAATTAATGGATCTGAATTAGTCCCTTGAAAAATGAGTTCTGGAAATGTTTCTGAAAATTTGGAAAAAAGCTGTTTAACTTCTAATCCTGTCTGAAAAAAAATTAAACAATGTTTAAACTTTGATACCAACATAAAGCAGATATATGGTATATTTACTACTAACAAATTCATTTGGGTGGTATGACTATTTGTATGAAAAGCAGATACTTTCAAACTTTTAAAATTGCAGATTTGTCCACATTGTGACAAAAATTTCCCATTTTTGAGAAACAGAAAACATACAGACCAAAATTTACAACTAATACGAAGTGCAGTATGTCACATAAAGACAGTCTCAAAATCCTTTTGGAGAGTTCCAAAGTTATTACCACATAAAGAGACAAATGTGAGTTTTGAAAAAATGGAACTCAGTCAGGAATTCTGGAACTATGTTGGAAATCATAAAGCTAGCATGAAAAAAAATTGACTTACTAATACGTCAATGAAGTCAAGTGTCCGTGGGTTCATCCACTTATGAAATGTTTGATCCCTTAGCTGTTAACTCTCCCCATTCTAGCCTCTCTACTCTTGATAGACAATGGAGGGGTTGAAGAAGGTTTACAGCCCAGGACACTGGACTGCTATAGCACACACATATATAGTGGTATTATATTGTATACATACATTATGATGCTATAACACACATATGCATTCTACTACTGTACTACACACAGATGTGTCTATTCTTACCTTTCCTCTTGGCTCATGATATCCAAAGATGATTGGTAGAAGATAAGGAGCTTTGAAAAAAACGTTTACATTACTTAAAATCCAAAAGGGTAATGCAAAAAGTATTTTTGAAAGCTGGTCATCTTGTGCCACTTATCTCCAGATAGTTCAAGCCTAGAGGAAAGGTAAGCAGGTACACATCTGAATATAGCAATGCCACATGATACATACATACACACTCCCATTAAACACACATCATATATACAATAAACACAAGTGCACACAATATACACATACAGAAATATTAAAGATATACATAGTGTATATTAAGTGCACAGATTACCCCTTAGACATAAAGCGTTACACACATTTGCCTCTCTTGCCGATTGCTACTAAATTCCAGAAGCTGAGTGAGAGCATTAGGAAACAGAACCGTCTTTTTACCTGAGCTGCTCTCTGTTGTGTTACAGCTCTGCTCCTGATTAGAGATGAGCGAGTATATTCGATCGAATACCTCCGCCACATAGTTCTTGGTGTAAAAAAGCGCCAGGGAAGGTGAAAGGGGCATTGAATTTTTACTGCCCCTCCACCTTCCCTGGCACTTTTTGATACCAAGAACTATGCGGCAGAGGTATTCAATCGAATATACTCGTCATCTCTACTCCTGATATATAAATTAAGTGTAGTAATAATATATAACTATTACATTTCTATAATATGTTATTAAACAATAAACACATATTTACCACTGTAACTGCATCATTCAGGAGAGATTCACCAAAAACAATGATAAATAAGACATCATTGACATGGACTTCTTCAAATACAGCAAGGACAGCAACTGGGTCAACAGCAGCAATAAGACTTCCGAAAAGAAGAAACTCCAACACACCAATGTGAAGGTCTCCTGTAAAAGAAACAGTAAAACATTTGATTCACAGACATATAAATTCATATGAAACAAGAAAAATACAGAGGCTACTGAAATTATATTTAGAAAAAAAAAATACACTTTTACATCTTCTATGTGTACTTAAAATGGATTGCTGAAGTGTAGGTCACTCTGAACTTGAGATCATTTTTTGTAGTCAGCCTGAAAAAAAATCATTATGTCCAAATCTATTTTTAAGCTGTACACATACTCTATAAACCACTCCGTAATACATAGCTTGGTATCATGTGCAAAAAGAGAGACAGTCTTTTCTTTCTATGACATATAACAAACAAATGTCATTCAGCCATTTCATATACATTTAGAATTAACATGTATTTTACAATTCCACTTAGTTTAGTTCACAAACCTTCTCATTTTTATTAAATATACCTGGACACTTTCATGCTTCAACCCCAGTGCTCTGTGCGTATTGACCTACTACCATTCCCTGAGGACTTGGCCACTTGGTTACCTCTGAAGGCTCCCGTTCCTTTAAGAAGGAGTGTGCTTATCTACTAACCCTTCTTATGGCCATCCCTGTCTGTATAAAAGTCTGCTTCTATAGTCACAGCCTGGCTTTGCAATGCTGCAGCTTTCTTCTTCATGATTTATAAGTTATGCTTCTGTCTGTTTTGAGTGATGTCTGTCATTTTGTGGATGCATTTGTCATGTATCCCTGTTTGTGTGAATGCATTTGTCATTTCTGCACATATTCATTTTTGGTCTGTCCATTATACTGTACAAGTTTGATCTCTGGCCTCTACTGGCTACAGTGTCTTTCTGTTTAGTATTCCTGTGTGGACAGGTTTGTCTTGTTGCCATGTTTGCATCTATGCTACTGTGTGAATGTAGCCTTCTGTTTGCCATGTTTGGACACATGACCTTTTGTCTGACATGTGTGAAAGCCTGGACACATACATGTTTCTGTTATGTTTATTTGACTGGTGGACACTGGACTTCCATTATGATAGTATCTCTGATACCTGTGGCCTTCTGCTGTGAGCAGTTATACCTGTGGCCTTCAGGCTTTTGTTACGTTTATACCTCTGTTACCTGTGGCCTATGGACCTTCCTTTATATATGTACTTTGCTACCTGTCCTAATGTCCTGCTTTCTATTTCTTTTTGAGACAAGGCTATCTTGGTTTTCTTTCCTGTTCAGGGGTCCAAGACTCCTTTCTGTTTTTGGTCTGTACATGTATTAAGTCTACTCTGATTTTAGTCTGATTCACATAATGTGTTTTGCCTGATTATGTGGGGTGCTGTAACACAATGCCTGACCTGTCTGGTCAGCTGCTACAAACACTAGAACCACCTTAGAGGGATGCAACATGGTAGACTCCTCACAGTGAAATTCAAATCTCTGAATGGGGGTTAAAGGATGGATACTGAGGAGTCTTTTTATACAATACATTTATAAGGGCCCTAAGTCAATCCAGTCTGATAACACAGTGAGTCCATCACCCATTGCCCATTATGCATATTGATGACGTATCCTATATAGCAGTTATGCTGGAGTACTGCAGCTCTGCTCCAATTCATTTCCATACCAGCAGAGCTACAATACTGAGAAATGGCTCTTGTACAGTGGAACGTGAAACATATTTTCTTTTTTCTTTTTTTAAATACTTATATTATTTTGTAAAACATTTAAAGTTGTATTAAAATGACATTATTTCTACAAAGGTTTTTTTTCTGCAATATAATTCATAAAGTAAGCCTTACCCATTATTCCAGTTAGGTAAACTCCATAGAGCGAAAGACCAGTTGTGGCAGCATTCCAAACTGTTCCAATTACTGCATACAGAAGAATGGTACCCAGATTTCCAAAGAACAGCCTATTTGGCATGAAGTATCCAGCGTCCAATACAATAGGAGGCAATAAGTAAAAGAAAAATACTGTTGGTGTTAAGGTGAATGAGGCAGCGTGATCAGCAGCCCATACTATGCCACCCAGGAGCAGGCCAAGTACAATCAGAAGACAGCTCTCTGGTACCACAGAAGTCACTTTGTGCGATATGTGGAACACTGTGAAGAAAAAAAATAAATATCAGTATTGTAATTTTTCAGTTTATTATACCGCTGGTCAGATTAGCCAAATGTGTTAAAGGTGTTGACTAGGCAAAAGTAATTGATGACCTATGCTGAGGATAGGTCACCAATATCAGATATTTGGGGGTGTGACAAACAGTACCATGATCAATTAGTTGATATTGGTAGTTGTGGGGCTATTACTAAACAGTATACAGAGCTAGAAGCAGAAAGCTCCATCCACTGTGTAGTGGCAGTTATTAATTATTCAAATTTAACTCCTATTGAAATGAATCTGAAGTAATCACTAACTGCCGCAACACAGAGAATGGAGTTGTCCGTTTTCAGCACTCTGCAAAATATAATAACAGCACTGCAACCAAAGTTATCAGCTGATTGGCTGAGGCATGGTCAAATTTGAAACTGAAGGCCTATCCTTGGTGACAGATCATCAGTTTCTTTTGCTTGGAAAACCCCTTTTATTTAAGACAATTAGATTTTCCAAAATACAATCCAGGTTGATACTGGTAAAGCACTGTTGCTTCTGTATACTAGTAAAGCAACGTGGAAACCCAAATTCCCAGGTAATCTCCAGAATGCTATTCCCCATGTATCTTGCACCGATTATCAAGCCACATTCAAAGTCACTTAAATTGCAACGTGCTGCCATGTGTCATGAGACACCTGTCTGCATCAGACTGCTCACATATCCTGGGGACACTAGCGCCATCGGCCACATCGCGTCACACTGTTTGAGCGTCATATCCAGCACTGGGACATGCCTTCCCGTGACTTTTGGCTACTGAGTGTATATGTAAATTTAACATTGTTCTCTTCTATTCTCTTTTTTCTGGTCAAATATATATATGTATATATATATATATATATATATATATATATATATATATATATACACACAGTCCTATGAAAAAGTTTGGGCACCCCTATTAATCTTAATCATTTTTAGTTCTAAATATTTTGGTGTTTGCAACAGCCATTTCAGTTTGATATATCTAATAACTGATGGACACAGTAATATTTCAGGATTGTAATGAGGTTTATTGTACTAACAGAAAATGCACAATATGCATTAAACCAAAATTTGACCGGTGCAAAAGTATGGGCACCTCAACAGAAAAGTGACATTAATATTTAGTACATCCTCCTTTTGCAAAGATAACGGCCTCTAGTCGCTTCCTGTAGCTTTTAATCAGTTCCTGGATCCTGGATGAAGGTATTTTGGACCATTTCTTTCTACAAAACAATTCAAGTTCAGTTAAGTTTGATGGTCGCCGAGCATGGACAGCCCGCTCTCAAATGATCTGAAAACAAAGATTGTTCAACATAGTTGTTCAGGGGAAGGATACAAAACGTTGTCTCAGAGATTTAACCTGTCAGTTTCCACTGTGAGGAACATAGTAAGAAAATGGAAGACCACAGGGACAGTTCTTGTTAAGCCCAGAAGTGGCAGGCCAAGAAAAATATCAGAAAGGCAGAGAAGAAGAATGGTGAGAACAGTTAAGGACAATCCACAGACCACTTCCAAAGAGCTGCAGCATCATCTTGCTGCAGATGGTGTCACTGTGCATCGGTCAGCAATACAGCGCACTTTGCACAAGGAGAAGCTGTATGGGAGAGTGATGAGAAAGAAGCCGTTTCTGCACGTACGCCACAAATAGAGTTGCCTGAGGGATGCAAAAGCACATTTGGAGAAGCCAACTTCATTTTGGAAACAAAGATTGAGTTGTTTGGTTATAAAAAAAGGCGTTATGCATGGCGTCCAAAAAGAAACAGCATTCCAAGAAAAACACTTGCTACCCACTGTAAAATTTGGTGGAGGTTCCATCATGCTTTGGGGCTGTGTGGCCAATGCCGGCACCGGGAATCTTGTTAAAGTTGAGGGTCGCATGGATTCCACTCAGTATCAGCAGATTCTTGAGAATAATGTTCAAGAATCAGTGACGAAGTTGAAGTTACGCCGGGGATGGAGATTTCAGCAATACAATGTCCAAACACCGCTCCAAATCGACTCAGGCATTCATGCAGAGGAACAATTACAATGTTCTGGAATGGCCATCCCAGTCCCCAGACCTGAATATCATTGAACAGCTGTGGGATGATTTGAAGCGGGCTGTCCATGCTCGGCGACCATCTAACTAAACTGAACTTGAATTGTTTGTCCAAAATCCCTTCATCCAGGATCCAGGAACTGATTAAAAGCTACAGGAAGCGACTAGAGGCTGTTATCTTTGCAAAAGGAGGATCTACTAAATATTAATGTCACTTTTCTATTGAGGTGCCCATACTTTTGCACTGGTCAAATTTTGGTTTAATGCATATTGCACATTCTCTGTTAGTACAATAAACCTCATTTCAATCCTGAAATATTACTGTGTCCATCAGTTATTAGATATATCAAAATGAAATGGCTGCTGCAAACACCAAAATATTTAGAACTAAAAATGATTAAGATTAAGAGGGGTGCCCAAACTTTTTCATAGGACTGTATACTGTATATATATATATATATATATGTACATATACACACACAAAACACATACATAAATACATACACACACAACACATACATAAATACATATATACAAACATGTTAAAGCATAACAGCATAACAAACACCCCACATTTTCAATTAAGGTTCCATATATAAAGCCAGGGATCTGACATTGATATAGCCAGAGTGGGAGAAGAAGATGCCCTATTCCTCTATTTTTCTTCATCCCCCACCTCATCATCCAGTGAAGGGCGAACCAAAAGGAGGCACCCCTGAACAATTTCTGAGGCAACTATGAAATTACTGTAATATGGACCCCACCGCCTGAAAATTATGAGCCTCAGCTTCCTGATTTTGTGGGCAGGTCAGTAATTAAATTTGATACTGAAGGATTCACAGAAATAAATTTTTTCTCTGATGATTTCATAAATGTAATGATGGTCAAAAAAAGAAATTAAATTAATAAATCATAGCTTTTAATAAAGTTACTAATAAAACTCTACTGTAACACCATTGCGAACCAGGCAAGTCCCTCAGTTCCTGGAACATCACTATAGGCAGGATAAAGACAGAGGGTGTTAATAAGTCTGTGACCCCAGAGTACACTCTGGAGTGCTTCTTCCATAGTGCGCTACTAGCCTTTTCTGATTCTAAGGCTTATAAGCCTCATTAATAGGGAATGCAGAAAGTTACTGACAGCCTCGTCCCAGCATGTAACCCAGAGAGTCTACAAACCCCCATAAATCTCGCATATGAGAAAGAGGTACTTGGCCTCAGGGTTGCAGAGTGAGCCAATCATTTTGTGTGGCAGGTTCTTATGGAAAAATACAGCCACTCTCTTACTCTGATCACTACTACTATGGAACCATTCAAGGTAGGAATGGTTTTTAATCGTTGGCAAGAGGGAGGTGTGCAAGTTTCTTGTAGACATAAAATATGGGTCCTGGCGTGCTGATATACAGCTCACACTTATCTGTTTCAAGTAGAACATGAATATGATGATGAACATGATGATGATGATAAAGACCACACTGGACAAGAACACCAACCATAGCAGGCCCCTGGGTCCGCGCATATGTTGCCTAGCATGGCAGTCTGTATGATCAGCTGCTTACACCATGACAAGCATATAATTACCACCAAGCAGAGGGATGAGTACCAGATGGCAGGGCTCTTAGACCCTTGCTATAAAGGCAAAATAAGGGAATTCTTCCCTGCTTGCCATAAGCTGTAAACCCAGTTTGCAGCAGCATTTAGGGAGAACACTGCAACTGCCAGTTGTCCACATACCCAGGTGGCCTCTGCCCCCTCCCAGTCCCCCTCATTCAGCCAGTGCTCCACCTCCTCTGCCAGAGCCACAAGTTTCAGGAGGAGTAAAAGCAGGGGCAGCCAGGCTCAGTACAGTATCTGGAAGATGAACCTAAATTTTTTCAGAATGAAATCATAGATAACAATAATGGCAGAAGTTCCTCTTCCGGCATGATGTTCAGGCCTGGAAATCCTGAACACACACAGAGCAAGTTTCACTGGTGAAAGTAGGTCATGTGAATGTGAGGTAAGGTCCGTGGAATGAAATAAGGATACTTGCACTACTTTGGTCCATTTTCCAGATCAAATACACCTATTGATGTCTATGGGAAAATCAAAGATAAGAAAGGTATACCATCGATGACCTAATGCATCGAAAACTGTTTCAAATTGTTTAAAAATGGGTTTCAGATCAATAATGGACAAAAACTACTGAACTAGTTAAAAAACAAACAAACAAAAAAAAACCCCAGACGTTTGCAGACTCAAAATTCCGCTACAAAAAGGTCTGTTTTTCATCTGCAAAATGGTTATGGACCTGAATAGGGCCTCACACAGCACCTAAGAATATTGTTACACATAGGGGTTCTTGTCAGGGTTAAATAAAATGCTTCGAAACTATGGCTTACAAAATACATGCTTAACCTACTGGTTTGGCTCGCTTGCCTCCTTCCCTCTGGCTACTCTGGCAATCAATAAAGCTTAGATAAATGCGGCTTTCACCAGTATTTACATCACCTTTATGGAGGATGTTGCCAATAACTGAGGTTATGTGCACAATGAACAGAACATGATCAGGACAATTAAGGAAGTGATTATAAAAGAGTCTGTGTTGCTCAAACATTTCTGAACAAAGTTGGCATACTGTACTTTGAAATCATATGGAGAATATGTGCTTCCTGTACTGGCTCTGATTCTTGCTTGTACAACATTACAAAGTGTGAACGTTCCGTGCAGCTAGCCGCAACAGGATGCCAGTACAGTGAACCAGCATTCCATCGCAGCATTCTGCTCCAATCGGGAGCGGAGTCTCGCGCTGCGGAATGCGTGGCAGAAATAGTCTAGCTAGTAGTGGAAAAAAGAAGCGAGCGGCTCTCATTGAAGTCAATGGGAGCTGGTTTTGGCAGCAAATTTTGAGGTGGATTCCGCGTCAAAATCCGCCGCCAAAAAACTGTGTGAACGAGCCTTAATAGTTGTCAAATGAACAACAGCTATTACTCCCGACCATCCCAAACACATGCTCATCTGAGCATGCATGTGTTTTGAATAGGGAGATAGGAATAAGTCGCTGTCAGGTAACGCTATTAGGGGCAGATCTTAGGCTCCATTCCCACGGAGTAACACGCCACTCATTCTGACATGTAAACACGTGTCAGAGTGAGCGCTGTAAAACAGAATTCCACTGACTTCAATGGGTGCCGTCTTATGCGCGCTACACATTGAAATCAATGGGTTAAAAAGCCTCTCATTGATTTCAATGTGTAGCGCGCGTAAGACGGCACCCATTGAAGTCAATGGGATTCTGTTTTACAGCGCTCACTCTGACACGTGTTTATGTGTCAGAATGAGCGGCGCGTTACTCCGTGGGAACAGAGCCTTACTTGAGAATAATGGGATCTGATTTTGCAGTTCAACAAACCCAATCCTTGTTTCCTTCAATATGATCTGTTATGGGAGATTCATACACATAATATAGTTAATTTGTCCCCAAAAAAACTGTTCCCTGAAATGTACAGGTGTAAATTTTCTTTAGGTTAAGGCCATATGTTGCCGAAATGCAGCTAAAAAAAAAAAAAAAACTATGGAAAAAAATACAGCAGAAACTAATTGTGTTTTTCACTGCTTTTCTGATGCATTTTTCAATTTTGCCTTCAGCAACCCACATAAGTAGAAATCACATGCTGCATTTTTAAAAAACGCAGTTTTCCTGCAGTATTTTTCCCCCCGCAATGTGTGGATGGGATTAATCAGAAACTCACTCACTTTGTCAGTAATGTAAAATGCAGCATTTTTTTCAGTTGCATTTCGGCAACAGGAAAAACACTGCATTTATGCAATGGGAAGCCTCTGCCTTAGGCTATGCAATGCATTGCAGGTTTTCCCGCATTTCACAGCAAAACTCTGCAGACTTTCTACTTCAATTATACCTATAGGGAAACAAAGAGGCATTTCCGTAGGTATAATTGACATGCTGTATTTTCCAAAACTGTGATGGTTTTGGAAATCGCACAGTGTATTTTCCTGCAATGTGTGGGTGGTAATCTTCATAATCCCATCCATTTTGCAGGGACTGTAAAATGCCATAGGAAAAATGCCACGTGAGGCCTGGCCTTAGGGTAAAATATGTAGCTAACCCACTGCAATAAATTGTTCCAGAGTCGTGGATGGGATTTAAATAAATCCAACCCACACACTGCTAAAAAATCTGCCCAGCAAAGTGCCCTATTCAGAGGCATATCCTGAGGCTCCTAGGCCCCAGAGCAAAATACTTATTATAGTGGTATATTTTCTGTGGTAGAGCACATTTTGGATCCAGGGCCTTGTAGCAACTGATACTTCTGCACCCCCTATAGCTAAGGACAGTTTCTTGTTGCTGGTTCAGCACAGTTTTTAACATTTGCATGAAATGGTCCATTTCTGTAAAGTAAAAAAAAATAATAAGTGGCAGATACAAATGGACCCTACTAACTATAATGGGGTCAGTCTGGATTGTAGGACTTGTGACTCAATTTCCAATGAACACTGCAACAGAATCTCCAATTGGGTTTGATGGGGTTTGGAAGGCAGGGACTTTAAAAATTAAAAATGCCTGCAGCGGGAAGAGGTAAAAGAGGTTTTTTTAACTATACTATGTTACTATGTAAACATGATTGTAGGTCCATGTAAGAAACAACCATTGTTTTGTACTTAATTGTTGTATTTTACTTTTATGTGCAAAGTGACAAAGATTATGGTGGCTAGCTTTGTTTTCGGGAAATGCTTGCCTAAAACTCCACCTCAGCAAACGTGTTAAACCAAACTGTATATTGTTTTTCCATCTTTGCCTAACAAACAGAGTGGTTTCTGTCTAAAGTGAGTCTTAGCTCATGTGTTCGCTTTGTTTGACTGTAACATTGCCTAACTGCTGGTGACTGCCTGTGTTTGTGTTGGTGTCATTGTTACCATAATTGCACTATTTAATGGGGTTGTCTTTGTTTAAAGCAATGTATTGGATGTGTTAAATACAAATATAATAAGCCACTTACCAACAAAGTGCGTTCTATTCTAAACATTAACCCAAGCAGGAGAGGAGAACAGCAGCTTTCAGTGTTGGTGATATATATAGATTAAGTGTATAGTATAGTGATACCTCTTTGAGATGACTAAACAATGCCAGATAAGCCCTGACTTGAATCACTCAGGGAACCTAACTCTACAACTATTGCAATTACCTATGAGCAGTATATCCCATTCAACAACTCAAAAGTAATAAAAAACAAATGTTCTATAGACAACTAATCTAAAATAACAAGCAGCAACTAGGGCTAAGGCCTTTTTCATATCTGAGTTTGGTATTCCATTGGGGGGGGAGGGTACCGAACACATTAAAAAGTGGTTATCTAAGAAATCACACAGACCCCATAGACTATAATGGGGTCCATGTGTGTTCCACGCGGTGTCCGTACAACTCATGTGGAGAGAAAAGTGCTGCTTGCAGTACTTTTCTCTCTGCATGATTTGTGCGGACACCACACAGAAATCTATGGCAAAGGCGTATCTAGGGGTTTGGTACAGGGAGGGAAAACATATCCAAGTGTGCCCTCTACCTGAGTATTCCGATAGTATCACTACACGGTGACTGTATAGTGTTATACTGGCTGTACACAAGGCTTTGCATACAGTTTAAGTAAATACAGTACAGGGAAATGTTGTGACTTACAACTGACGTCTCTGACTGTAATCTTTCATATTTCTCGTCTCCTCCATCTGGACCGCCATGACCACTTCTTCCAGCCACAGCTTGTCTCTGTAAAGTTTGCAGCACAAACATCTTTGGCTCCTCACTTTTCCAGACATGTGACCCACATTTTCCTTGCCTATACAAAGTTCCCATCCTGCTGCTACCCCCAATTATAAAATATATGATATAAAAATCCTCTGTAAACGAATGACACTCCTATATGTATCTTAAATTAACAATGCCCTCTTAAAGAGATTGTTCGGGTTCAGAAATATTAATGCAGGCAGCAGGACAGGGTTGTAAATAAAATTGCACTGACACTTACTTGCATCCCCTATGTTCCTGCACAGGGCCAACCACTACCTTCACCACTCTATTTGCAGCACTAATGTCAAGTTGACAAAACCACTGCAGCCAATCACCGCTCTCTACAGTACAGCAGTATATATGCGTTGATCTGCTGTGGTTTTGCCATTGTGACATCTTTCTGCAGCCGCTCTGTATACAAGCAAAGGTGACAGACAACCCTATAGCAGGTAAAGGGGGGTAATATATATAATAATGCTCGCCTGCTGCTTGCTTTAAAATTTTGTCATAGAACAACCATTTAAATTAATAGTGCCCCTCAATTAATAATGCACCTGTGCCCACAAATTAATAATACTCCTGTATGCCCCTTAAATCAATCATGTGCCGTGTCCCCCTAAAAAATACTCCTGTATGCTTGATTAAAACAATAATACCTCAGCTAATAATGCCCCCTAATTAATCATTCTCCTATATATTCCCTTAAAAGGGTTGTCCAGGAAATGCAGAACTGGGGCAGGAGGCCAGAGAAGGTGAAACATTAAAAAAAAACCAGAACAACAAAACATTCTCTCCAGTCGTGTTTACTCTCCTGTTGACGGGCAGGAGTCGGTACCCTGTATCATATTTTTTGGGACTGTCCAGGGATCTGTCCATTCTGGGTGGAGGTCAAGTCCCTTACAGACGCTCTATTTATTCAAGGTGTCCCTTTAGACCCCATCATCTATCTCCTCAATCTCCTCCTCTGGGTAAGCACACCTCTAAATTGTTTCTTTATCTCTGTACCGCAGCCAAAACTCTCATCGCTCTCCGATGGAAGAGTGCCTCTCCTCCCTCTGGCTCTGATCAAGTAGCCCGAGTTAAGGATGTCCGTAGCATGGAGAACTTGACAGTCACACTTAATCATACTGTTGAGGCGTTCCAGGCTATATGGTCATCTTGGGACGCATACTGTATTTTGAATGGTCTCTAACTCCTTCCCCTTCCCTTCCTCCCCCACCCCCTCATTTCTACTCTCAGGTTTTTGTGATGTGTATACATTCCCAGTCTATTTTACGTTATATGCATTGCTTCACGTTCATGTTTTTTAGGTTTTCAACTCTTGTGTTGTATTGTATTTTACAAAAATCCTTTCAATAAAAATTACAGTTTTTAAAAAAACTAGGTCATGTCCTATTTTTGTCCGTTTTCACGAATCCCTCCAATCTATAAGAGATCTATGAAAACAGGTGCACCTAAGATACAAAACAGCCCCTTTTTCAGCCCAATCTGTCCATTGGTTGCGGAATAGAAGTTTTAGACCCCATGCACATGACCGAGTATGCATGCGATATTGCGCTGAATTTGCAGTGAAATTCATTCGGGTAACACTCAGCGTGACATCCAAGTGCATTCTGTTATGCATTCACATCTATCAGGACTTTGGATCCATTCCGTCCAATGACATGGAGCAGGATAGGCCCCCATATTTGTTAAGGGATAACTAAATGCACTTGGATGACACTCAGATGTCATTTCGAGTATCATTCCATGCATTATGCTGCAAACTCAGCCCCACATCAGATGCACATCCGGTCGTGTGCATGAAGTCTTAGGCTACATGCGCATAACAGTGAAAAAAACAGACATTAAAAAACGGATGTAACTGTCCGTCTTTAAATTCCATTTTCAATTGGTGTGCCTAGTTTTCTGGCTGTCTTTTTGTAATGTCCGTTTTGGGGTCCATTCACACGAGGAAAATGGTGAGGAATTTGGTGTGGAATTTCAGCGCTGAAAAAAAAGTCTCCCATTGACTTCAATGGGTTCCTTTTTCTGCTAGCGCCAGTGGCCATTAGCAGGAGCCAGAACGGCCTATTAATAAAAAATCTGGATCTTTTGACGCCGGACCCCCTAATGACCCGGGCCCTGTGGCAACTCATACCACTGCTATCCTGGTAGTTACGCCCCTGGGTTTATCATGGTATATGACAGCCTCAAACCAAATGGGAACTGGTAGTGCAGGAAGGCTGTGTATTAAGTGAGATCTGGTTAGCTTGAGGTTCGCCAATTAGATAGTCAAGTCAAGGTTGACACTGTTAATGTTCACTATTACATCTTCATTGACTACAATATCTCTCAAAGTGTAAGATAAAAACTTACTCTAAACAGTGGGAGTTATGGAGGCAGTAGTTCTCGCCACAAAGAGAATTTGTTATGCCCCTGGGAACATGAGCGGAGGAGATTTATTCAGTGATTCTGTCCCATTCAACTCCGAAAATAAAATACCTAGGCCGTGGCAGCAGATTTGGAGTATGGTATTTTCCAACTAAGCGAGTACAAAAGCCATGAAAACAGACGGGAGTGAATGAAATAAATAAATAAATCAAAGCCCAGATATCAAAAACCCACTACTATCACTCTAACCTTATATACATACTGTATATAGAAATTATTATTCAGCCGAGCCGAACAGCACGCTCGTATAGAAATGAATGGACGTAGCCGGCACGCGGGGGGTTAAGCGGCCGGCCACCATCAAAGTGGAAGTACCAGGTGTATCCATTCATTTCTATGGAGCGTGCTGTTCGGATCGGCTGATCCGAACAGTACTCGCTCATCTCTAGAAATTATGACTTTGTGAAGGCATGATCAAAAATAAACATTTATTGCTAAAGATATGTACTGCAAATATAATTATACACCAGTTTACTACCATTTTACAAAGCACAAGTCGTTTACTAGTCATTATGAACGTGAGTATGTCAAGATCATTAACCTTGACTAGAAAATAATCAAACTTTATACCTTCAAATGTAATTTATTTGCTGCAGTATATGCTAACTATAGTTTTATTTGGTCTTTAAAGACTGGATTAAGTTAGGTTCGTTCCAGCTTTTCAAGGCTAAATGAGAAGGAAATTAGCACTTAAAATGCATACAACATTTTAATGAGTTCACTTGACAACAAGCAGTTCTGACTTGCACATTTACTGTTACTTTTGGAATGATGTAAAACTTTAAAGGGCTGTATAGTTTTAACACAACTGTCTCTAAACTTAGTTTATGGGACTTACTACTAAATGGTGATTATTACTGATGTTTGTTATTACTGGGAACCATCTGATCTGCTGTTTGTGGAGTGTCATATTAAGACCAAGGCCCCATGTGGTGTAAAGTCAAAGGCACTCAAAATGCAAAAAAATGCAGAAGCATACATTGACAGCACAAGATAACAAAATTTCCATCTAGTCTGCCCTTATATTATTTCCTTTTTATCATGTAGGTCGATTCTGTTGATTTTCCACCCACACAAAACAATTGAACAATTGCTGTTTTGTTTTCACCTCCCCCCCAAACAGAAATGTTAATAGAAGTTAATGAACAAGTTATATATAAAATCCCAAATGGTGCCACTGAATAACTTCTCATTCAACTACATCAATAGGAAACAAAAGTTATGGGTCTTGGAATATGACCTAAAACAATGTATTGTCCTAAAATAAGCAGATCCTTAAGGCCGGGGCCCCATGGGACGTAAATGTTGCGTTTTTGGAAATTGCAGCATGTCAATTATACCTACGGAAACGCCGGCGGTTTCTCTACAGCTATATTGGGAGCAGAAAGTCCAAAGAGGAAACCTCTGTGGATATTCTGTGATAAGTGCTCGGGAAAAGCCGTGATGTGTTATCGCCAGGGTCTTTCCCACAACGCTTATTTGCTGTAGCCTGCTACATGGGGCCTTAGGCTAAAGCACAGGATAAAGCTATATTCACTCTACTGAATCACAGTGGTGTGACATTCGTTTTTTTTTTTTGTTTGTTTTTTTTTTTTTTTTTTGGGGGGGGGGTTGTAATGTAATTTAGAGACTGAGTGCCCAAACTGCAACCCAAAACCCACTAAATTATTGCAAAGTGCCAACACGGCAATTTAACCCTTAAGACTGTGCGGATCCACAATTGTGGACAGTTACCGACCCGCAAAATACAGTCGTGTAAATGGGGCTTTACAGAGCTTTCAATGATACAAGCAACTGTTTACTAAAAAAGGTAAAGGTCTCTGTATTTGGTAGTTTTGAATAATTAATCTTCACTATTTACATCACACAGGATCTGTTTTATAGTGACCGTGCAGAGTTATTATAGCCTGTATGTCACAACCTGAATTCTAGTAATAACATTGTGTATTTTTTTGGTGGGGATTTGATCCGGTGTTCTGTGGTCTTCAGGTGTTTTCCTTGCCATTAGTCCATTCTGTTTGTGGATTTGGCATTGGCCTTCAGAGTATCCTTGAGGTTCTCTGGAGCGAACCTCAGGTGTTGGTTGTTGTCATCCTATGGGACGGTTCTGGGGCCTTTATTAGGAGGAGGGCTGGCTTCACTAGTTGCCGGTTTTCGTGGTTACCACCTAGAATTCGTGGCTCAGGGAGGAGTAGTGTTTTGGTAGTATTACAACTGACTAGGAAGTGGTGTGAGTGTTTCCTTGTGTGTGAGTCTGGTTTGTCCCTCCACACTTCCACTCTACCCTGTCCTTCAGTTCTGTTTGCCTGGCACTATCTTGTTGTTTGTGAGGTTTGGGTTCCAGTTTGTTTTGCCCCTGTCCTGTGTTAACCCTTCCCTCACCTCTGCACTGTCCCTCTCCTCATTCTCTTATTGCGTATTGTGTTGTGCTGCGTGTCTGTTGTCCAGCACACCCCATCCTGTCTTGTCTGCAGCTGCACCTTGGTTTCTGTAGGGGTGACCACCTTAGCATCCCTAGTCCCTAACCCTCTTGTAGCTCTCACCCTATCTGTCGCTAGGCCTTCGTGTTAGAGAGCCAGGAGTTGTCGGGGCCAAAGCTAGCTTGGGAACAGCTGACCACCACCCGCAGGCAGGGCCTAGCTAGCCGCCATAGCGTCAGGGAAAGTTTCCCTCCCCTGTTCCCTTAGCAGTGCAGTCTGCAGTCCGGATTCTAGGTCTGGACATAGACACAAACGTGACACTGTACTAATATTACATCTGCTATAAAATAGATACTGTGTGATATAAATGGTGAGGGGACCCTACACAGCATATATTTGTCTCACAGTGGCCCCCAGACAGTACAATGCGCTCAACAGCAGCCCCCAGACAGAATTATATGCTTCACAGTAGCCCCGGCACAATATTAAATGCTCCATAGTGGCCTCCACACAGTATTACATGCTCCACAGTGGTCTCCACACAGTATTATATACTCCACAGTAAGCCCCCACACACTATTATATACTACACAGTGGGTCCTCACACAGTATTATATACTCCTCCTAAAGGCTCAAAATAAACGTTGCATTTTTGGAAATCGAAGCACTTCAATTATACCTACAGAAACACCGGCAGTTTCTCTACAGGTATAATGGAAGCAGAAAGTCCAAAGAGGGAACCTCTGTGGACATTCTGTGAAAAGTGCTACGCGAAAAGCCGTGATGCGTTGTTGTCAGGGTTTTTCCCACAACGCTATATACTATTTTCCACAAGTTCTATATACTCAGAGTAGGCCACCTCTCAGTATTATCTGCTACTTCCTAGTATGCAGTTCCATAAAGAGTGCCATTCTTCTTCTACTGACTGCAGGCACTGATGACTTATGTCATCGTGCCTGTGTCGGGGAAGAGGTCACAGTCTGCATTCAGTGTAGGCCACGGTTGCACATACAGCTGAAAGCAAAGATCACTGAGTAGCAGGGAATTTGGTTGGATGACGGCATGCCATAGGTTTTCCATCACGGCTCTATACACTGGTGGTGGGTCCACGAAAACAGGTTCCCCTCGGGTGCAAGACAGGTGTCAAAATTGGAGTGTTTTTCACAGCCGTTCTGACCCTTGGTTGTATAAATGTAGCCTAAGAGATACACTAAGTGATATTTGGGCACACAAAGCTCCAATAATTTCACTGTGTAAATAGAGCTAAAGGAGCACAGATTGACATGATGTTGATCTACATTTCTTAAACACAGAACATTGTAATAGGCCCAGTGTAATAGGCCTTAAAATAATACCACATATAAAGGTTACAGTTATGCATATGAAGAATAAGAAAGTTAGGTAAAATCTATGCATGATTTTTTTTTCTGATTTTAACATAGATTAAAGTATTTCAATCACTGATACATCAATTGTAATACGATCTAAAAGACAATTTTCTACCTGCAATGAAAAAAAAAAGATGCGTAATATTAACATACGATAACCTTTTACCATTTAAATAACTGCAATTATTTCCACATCATTAAGTAAGAACTACTTCAATTACAAGAATTTGTATTAATAGTTTAAGGTGCTCTATAATGAGTGTGTTTAACCAACCATAAGAAAACCAGTAACATAGTCAGTTAAACATTTCCAGAGTACATGGAACCTGTATGTAATGGCTGGGTGATGTTGTCCTCTAATTGCAAGGCCCTTCGGGGAAACGGTTTTTGTCATACTTAGTCTGATTGATCATACCATGATTTTATTTCATTCTACAGATAAAAATATATATTACAATGCATTCATACAGAAATATATATTAATTAATTAATTATACAGTACTGTGCCAAAGTTTTAGACAGGTGTGGGGAAAAAAATGACACAAAATGTTTCTAGCGAATTCCATCCAAAAGTACTGTAAAATGTGCGCAGTGGACATGCTGCAAATTCTAAAACCGTTGCGGTTTTGGAAATTGCAGAATGCTGGCTGTTTCCCTATAGGTATAATTGAAGCAGAAAGTCAGCAGAGGAAACCTCTGCAAACTTTCTGTGAAAAGTGCTGCGGAAAAAAATGTAATGTGTTGCTGCCGTGATTTTTCCCACAGAACTTTTTTGTTGTGGGAGACTAGCCTTAGCCTAAATACATCCAAACCTGACAGTAAGGGTGCCTTCACATGGAGTTACGCTCCGTGCTTTTTGTCCATTTTACACGTGTAAAAATACACGTGTAAAATGTAGTTAGCCATTGAGTTCAATGGCTTTTTTTTTAACATGCGTCTTTTTGCGTGTTAAAAGACGCGTGCGCAAAAAGACTCGCGTTATATGAAAAAAACCATTGAACTCAATGGCTTACTACATTTTACACGTGTATTTTTACACGTGTAAAATGTAGAAAAAAGCATGGAGCGTAACGCCGTGTGAAGGCACCCTAATATGTCTATTTGTTGGTATGCTATTCATTGAATGTTCTCTACTGATATGTTATTAATTAATAAAAAAAAAAATAGTGAAACAAAATCTAGCCAAATCTATGATTTCTTCTTGTGGGAGATCAACAAGGCTTAGTTCACATCTGTGTTCTGTATTCAGTTCAGCGAGTCTGCATCAGGAACCCCCAAATGGAATACCGAACACATTGACAAGCAGTGAGCAATGAAAGCTCACGGACCCCATAGACTATAGACAGTAAGAACAACGAGGCTCTGGAACTCTCTGCCCCAGGAAGTGGTGATGGCGGATTCACTGAACAAGTTCAAAGAGGGCCTGGATGCCTTTCTTGAAGAGAAAAATATAACGGGTTATGGACTCTAGATTATAAGGACAAGTTGATCCAGGGTTTTATACTGACTGCCAGATTTGGAGTCGGGAAGGAATTTTTTCCCCTGAAATAGGGCAATTGGCACGAGCCTCATGGGTTTTTTTGCCTTCCCCTGGATCAACACTGTAGGGGATTGTAGGCTTATAGGTTGGACTTGATGGACTAATGTCTTTATCCAACCTCATCTACTATGTAACTATGACTATAATGGGGTCCATGTGTTTTCCGTGCGGTGTCCACACGAGTGATGCGGAGAGGAAATTAGTTCATGAAGTGCTTTTCTTTCCAAACGTTCCATGCGGACACCGCGTGGAAAACACATGAACCCCATTATAGTCTATGGGGTGCGTGTGCCTTTGTTGCTCACCGCTTGTCAATGCGTTCGGTATTCCATTCAGGGGGTCCCCATGCGGACTCCTTGAACGGAATACAGAACGCAGATGTGAACCAGGCCTAAGGCCAGGGCAGTTTATGTTACTCTCCATATTAAATAAACATGCCTGTTCAACCAAGTTTTATATTAGCTTGGAGATATAGCTACATCATATGCTTAAATATTTGTCCTACAATGTATTACCTACCCACAGTCTGATCAATGAGGGTTTCAAAAGTTGGACCACCACGAATCACATGAACAGGGGCCTGTGTTCCCCATCACCAGTAGAGACATAGTTAAATGCTCTACTGGCAAATTTTCTCAGAAATCTTTAAAAAAAAGGGTTTGCAAAATTCCATGCATACACAATAGAAACATATCGATTCTGAGTCTGTGAGCGTTGGAGTCCTTCCCCCATTCAGCTTGAAAAATGCACAGAGAAAAGTCCTGCAAGTAAGACTATTTTTTCTGCATTTTTTCGGCCAGAAACTGGGCAGACCCCATTATAGTCTATGAGGTCTGTGGGTTTCCATGGGTAAACGCTAGAGATGAGCGAGTACTGTTCGGATCAGCCGATCCGAACAGCACGCTCGCATAGAAATAAATGGACGTAGCCGGCATGCGGGGGGTTAAGCAGCCGGCCGCCATCAAAGCGGAAGTACCAGGTGCATCCATTCATTTCTATGGAGCGTGCTGTTCGGATCGGCTGATCTGAACAGTACTCGCTCATCTCTAGTAACCGCTTTATAAGTGGATATGGTTTCTGTTTTTTGGGTCCTCAAGTGAACTCAAAGAACAGAAATCCGAACATGAGTATCAACCTAATGTTAGATGTATGGACGAAATATTCTGTTATCTGCACAATGCAAGACAACATTTAATTGACCTTTCTGTCATGGGTAAGGAGGTGGCATCTATGTCTACATGCCAGCTGTTACAATTGTAGAACATTTTGCCCATTGCATGCCAGCCGGTACAATTATAGCCCACCCTGGATGTGAAGATGGGGTCAAAATACAGTCCAAAGTTTTTGTATCAAAAGACTTGTTTGGAAGACAAAAATTCACAAAAATATATTTCCCAAGAACTGTTTGCTGGGAAAAACTGAGTACTTCCATTGGACTACACTGTATATATATATATATATATATATATATATATATATATATATATATATATATATATATATGTGTGTGTATATATCTATATATATATCCAGCACAGTATATAAAAAGAAGGCTCTAACAGCTTCTAGCCAGTGATACAATCCGTCAGTGCTTGGCTGGTTTGTAGCGTCCCCGACCTCACCATTTTGCAGTAACTATAGCTAGCCATTGCAGAATACTTCGGATCGTTCTCGTTTACACTTGGGGTTATCTGAGGGTCGGAGCCGCTACTTGATACAACATCTTAAGAATAAAGGGAAGCTTAGGCTGGGGCCACACGTGGCGTTGCCGCCGCGACTTTTCCTGCAGGGACCCGCTAGGTGCGGCTTTAGCCTAAAAGGGCAGAAATGTGAATGGATGACAAGATATGGACTTGAGGATTGTACAGATGCGACTCACCGATTTTGGCTAAGCTGGCTACGAGGATCCATAAGGCGATGATATAGGGATCTTGAACGTGATGCCACTTAAAGGTGACGATCTGGAGACTGGAGGGTCCTTCTTCCCCGTGCCCGCCATCCTCACTTCTGGGCTCGTGGTCTTGTATTACCTCAGTGGCCCGCGCATAGGCTAAGCCTATTATAATTCCCAGCACACTGACAGAAATCCTTGCCATAGCGGTGATATGGAGCCGGCTGCTCAGACTCCACATGTACTATCAGTGACCCTATACTATTGTAGGATGCTTATGGCTTATGTGCAGCTCTCCGGCCACTCATTTACTAATGGAGTCTACGGCAGTGCAATGAATCCTCTTTATCAGCCCTATTGGTCTCAGGTATTGCTTCTCAAGTAGCTATTGCTAAGCTCTATTACATAAGGAATAAAGCGTTCAGGTGCGGACTGAAGTAGGAGCCCTCCTTATATGGTACACAGACTTAAGGAGGGCTCCACCTCTTCTCCTCCCAGTCATCACAAAAAGCTCCGAGCAGGACAGGTCGTCCCTTAAGAGGTACAAGGAAACACCTTCTCCTTTACAAATAAGGAAGGCAAATGGCTTACATGTGACAACTACACTTAAGATTCTGGAGACAAATTGTCAAGAACATCTTTAATGACTATCACTATACTATCACTATATAGTTGTCACTTGACAACTATTGTCAAGTGAAAGCAACTTGTGGGCTCTGAGATTGTACCTGTAAAGGCTGAGTAGGTGAGGGGCTATGGTGACCAGGGGTAACAGTCAGTGCTCCTAAACTAATTCAATAGCTACTATTTGGCTTATAAGTAAATATCCCTTAACCACGATAAAATTGGTTAACCCCACATGTTCCAATAGGCTCCTAGATGCCACCACCATGCCAGCTGCGAGCGCAGGTACTAGAGCAAGGTGTTAAGCTGTACCTTCCAGCTTCTGTCTCTCAGCTTCACCCATAATAGTACGTCAGCTGGCTCTAACATCTTGGCGGTCATGCTGTACTATTGTGTCACGTGTCATTAAAGGGGTTTTTAAGTGGTCTACTCAGTTTATTATGTGGACAAATAGTGTACAGCATCTCAAGCAGTCTATCTAATAAGTACAGTGAGTGTACTACATTACACAACCCTCATGCAGGAGTTAAAGGGGTCTTCCCAGGAACATAATTCTTTTTAAATTTGTAGATAATTAAAAGTTAAACATGTTTGCAAATATAAGTAAACGTTTTGCAATGTTTTAAAGATTTTCTCTAAATATCTTGTGGTCACAGTCTGTTGTCTTGATCGGTTGCCAGTGGATACGACCATGAATGTAGGAACTTTCTGAAGTAAGAAAATCAGCCATGATATCCTTATTGTGGCCGGGATATCTTCTGATACATGTAGTGTCCCTGCCTGATAACCCAGCGACAGTAAGGAAATCATAGCTGGGTTCCTGACAAGTCCCAGACCATAGAAAGTTTTTGCATCCAAAGTCGTATCCATTGGTAACCAATCTAGACAACAGACTGTCATCACTAAGATAGTTAGAGAAAATCTTTGAAAACTCTGCAGAATTTTTAACTACTTATATTTGCAAAAATGGTTAACTTTTAGTTATCTACAAATATAGATATGGTTATGTTAATTGGAAAACCCCTTTAAGGGTCTAAGGCAGGTGTTCTCAACCTTACTATTGCCAAAACCCTTTAATACAGTTCCTCATGTTGTGGTGACCCCCAGACATAAAATTATTTTCATTGCTACTTCATAACTGTAATTTTGCTACTATTATGAATCATAATGTAAATATCTGATATGCAGGATGTATTTTCATTGTAGTAGTTTTTTTTTTTTTTTTTTTTTGCAGTAATTGATGATTTTACAGTCCATGACTTTACATTTACCCAGTAATTATCCTACTAATCCTACTAATAGTTTGTATGTTTGTGTGTTTGTTCCTCAATCACACAAAAACGGCTGAATGGATTTGAATGAAATTTGGCACACAGATAGAGTGTACTCTCGATTAAAATATAGGCTACTTGTTATCCCGGTAAATGACCTGGTTTTATGACAGTTATGAATTTATGTTCACATACTATATTAAACAGCTCTTAGCAGCAGCCTTATTTCAGCCAGGGCTGTTATCTCTCTGTGTAAACTCACGCTAACCCTCAGTGTGTATACACATTTCCATGGCTGAGATCAGTGTGCTATCTGGGATTTTTCCTGGATAGCACACTGACTCTTTCTTTTCTATGGGTCCGTGCACATGACTGTGAATTACACTGTCAGATGTGTGAGCCAGAAGTCTGGGCCGCAAAATATGGAACAGGTACTATTCCTGTCTGATTTTATGGCTCTGCTTCCACGGGCAGCACACAGGTGACATCCGTGTGTCCCTCGTACACCGCCCGTGCCTTTAATTCATGGCCGGCTGTTCAGGCACTGTTGTCTGCAACCAGCCTAAGGGTCAGGGACCATCTTCTTGGGCCCTTTAAACAGTGAATTTAATGCTTTGAGGACCAGGAATTAAAGGGATTCCAGTACTAGTTTTGTGCCCCAACCCCTACAAGAAGGTGAAATCCTTGTGTATGCTTACAGTTTCTTTTTGATGAATTGATTCATGCAATAGTCTTTTTTATCCTTTTAATCCCTAATAATGCAGGAGTAGTTAGCGCCATTTGAAAATGATTAAAATTGGTGTGCGGAATAAATTCTCCCCATTGTTTTTGCTGTTTTATAAATGTACTGTAATGGCTGTGTTCAGCCTTTTTTTGGTAGTAAAGTGGTTGTCCAGGGAATATTGATTCACTACCTGATTGACGGAATGCCTTTGATGGCCCCGGGGGTTCTGATGAAGTCACAACCCTCAGATCATGTGATTGGGTTACTCCATCCATTCCTCCCCCAATATCACAGGTAATTAATTATCTGTGATATAGGGGCTGACTGACTATACTACATCCCCTATAGGGCCATCCCCCAAAAATCACCTAAGTTTACCTAAAAAAAAAAAAAAAAAACCCACTCAAATGACCACTGTGTCTGACTTCCAGAGAAAGATACTGAATGGAAAAAGAAGTAATCATAAGTGTCACAGCAATTGTAGATGGTCTGTAGAGGAGTAAAGATCAGCTTCTCCATTTTGGCAACCTTAAGTGGGTAACCATAGATGGCCATACACAGTGTCCGAACCCAAGACAGGTTATTATCCCTATGTGATTATATATATTTGGTTTTTATGATCATTTTACTGATTAGGCTATGGTCACATCCTAATTTGCATAAAAAAGAGGTTACTTTAGGAAACCCGCAGACTCGAAGAGGGCAAAAAATGATACCTGCTGCTTGCAGAGCTTTTCTTTCCTAATTTTTCATGTGCTGAGGGGAACAGAATGACCGTATAGAGTGTAAGTACAGATGTGAACTGAGCCTTAGGCTAAGGCCCCACGGGACGACATGCAGCACTAAAGCAGGAACGCAACGCGGTTCTTCCTGCAGCACTTTGAACAGAAAGTTCACAGAGTTTTCCTCTGCGGACTCTCTGTCACCATTATATCTACATGAGATCCACCAGGGTTCTGTAGATATAATTGACATTCTGCGATTTCCAAAACTGCGCCGGTTTTGGAAATTGCCGCATTTCCGCATTGCATTTTGAAACGCAAAGTGGGCATGGGATTCGCATTCCCATCCACTTTGCAGATACTGTAAAACGCCACAATTTTTTCACCAGAGGCAAATCGTGGCCTTTCCGGCCCGTGGGGCCCCAGCTTTAGTGTTTGATTGCTATATCAATGTTCTGACGTTCCGTGTCCCCTCATTGATAATGGAATGTGTGGATTGTCTCTGCTTTTCCATAAAGTAGCTACTGCATGAAACAAAGAATCAGAAATCAAGTCTGTGAATGGGAGCAAGAGCGTCACATGTAGGAACAGGAGTGACACTTGCTGTCTCATGTGAACTCTGGGAGTCTGAAGTCACTTGTGAATAGTGCTGTAATGTATTATATGCTAAACCCTGCTCTGTATTTTTAAAATCAAGACAGTAAAGTCCAGTTCTGGTATAAATGAATTGATCGGTGGTTCTTTCTGGCATGACTACACTGCACCACCTGCTGTCAAGGGGGAATTAGAGTTTATAGCAGGCCAACATCATATTAGTATAGGTGGGAGTCATTGAATTTGCCTCTCTACAATACCACCTAGTCATTACCCTTCTACCCTGTTTCCCCGAAAATAAGACATGTTCTTATAATTAATTAGCTAACGAAATATATGACCTTTCTTATTTTCGGGGGATGTTTTATGCAGCGGCTGGAGCGGGGAACAATCGGCAAATAAAGCGGGGAACAATTAGCGGAGTGCCAGCATGACTGCCGGTTGTATGTGATCCAGAAGGTGAAGGGGGGGGGTCTTATTTTCGGGGAAACAGGGTATTAGGCACATGCAATATTAATGGGAGTCTGTTAGCTCAAAGTTGCATATAAAGATAAACACCGTACCTTGCAGGGTTTGAGATATGGTTTTCCAAACTGCCTTTTTTTTTTTTATTGCAGACCACCGTTCTTTTGCTAAGATATTCTTACTTTTATGAATATCAAAATGAACTAAAAAAAAAGGCTTTAAGGGGCATGTAATCTGCAGTTTGGGCTTTAAATTACATGTTTATAAAAGTCAGAAGATCTGTGTCATCTGCAATGAAAAGGCAGTTTGGAAAACCTTATTTCAAACCCTGCAAGGTACTGTGTTTATCTTTATATGAAAATTTTGGGCTGACAGACTCCCTTTATTTATCAGACAACCGTTGCTAGGAGGTGTGGCTTAGAATAAATTGGGTGTGTCTTAATCTGTGCAATTCTAAGGGTAAATTCAGACATGGTTTTTTGGTCTGGAACCTGAGGCGGAGGCTACCTCAGGTTCTAGACCAAAAGCCGAGTAGCCGCGACTGAAAGCCGGTGGAGGGTGTGTCTTCAAACAGCCTGAAGAATGAGCATCTCGCTTCCCGGAAAAAAAACTCCTGAGCAGCTCCGATTGATTTCAATGGGAGCCGTCTTTTTGGTCAGGATTTTGAGGCAGATACGGCCTCAAAATCCTGACCCAAAATCTCCATGTGCACTTAGCCAAAGGGTGCAAGGTAGAAGGGTGCAGAAAAACATTGGAAGAGCCCTCTGTGGACAATCTGATTTAGTTATACCTAGAGGGAAACCCCCGGCATTTCATAGGTATAATTGACATGGTGCAATTTCCAAAATGCAACATTTTTGGAATTTGCAGCATTTACATTGTGTGTATTTTTTTACAATGTGAGGATGGGATTCGCTAGAATCCAATTCAGTTTGTAGGGACTGATTGCACCAAAATTCTTACTTAAAGTCCTGCCACACATTAAGTAAGGTGGTATAAACTATGACTAGACAGTCTAAGGCTTCCTACACATTGGGAATATGGTTCAGAAAATGCATTCTGTATAACGTCCAAACTTCTAGGACCAAACCCAATCTGGAGATTCAGACTCAAAGCATCATAGATGATTGTAGAGTCCCCGTCTCCCTGCAACTCTGCTGAGGAAAGGTGAGGCAAGGTGAGTATAAGTGTTTGTTATTTTTAATTACTTCTCCTTGGCCCTTACTTATTATACTCTGGGGTCTGAGGAGATAATGACCATCACACAACTCATTTCAAGACAAAAAGAGTCTATGGAATTATTCACATATCTGTTCTTTAATTGCGTGAATGGGCCATGAAAATATAGAACATGTCATGTTTTTGGCTGTTTTCAATAATCCCTGAATAGACTCAAGTCTATGATGGATCCTGATGGATCCTTAAAAACGGGTGCCCCTAAGGATACTTCTTTTTCATGGCCGATTTCTCCAGTGCATTCCTAAAACCAAGGCTATACTTATTTTGAGTTACGGTATATAGGATTTTCTATAGAGTGGATTGGGAATTTATAAGTGTATTGTCTTCGTCTAGTTTCTCAATTCGTTGAACAGGAAGTTTAATTTACAAATAGTTCATTCTTCTAAACATGATGTGCTAATTGTTTAGCAGAGAAAGGAATGGTGAATTTGATCTGATTTCCAAGTGATTAGGATTAAGTAGAGAGATTAAATACAATACATGTAAAGCCTGTGGTGCTGTTTACAACTATACTCCTACAAAGGTTATCAGTTTACAGAGTTTCAGAGTACACTGGAAACAAATAAACATGACAATGTATTGCAAATCATTTTCACGCCATACAGAACATCAAGTTCAAACACTCTTTATGTGTCAATATATGAGAAAGCACATATATCCTCCACATGACCCTCACTAAAATGACGGGGAGACTAAATGGCAAAGCAGATAAATTTGCTGTTGCTAATATCAAATCTCTTCTAAACCACTTACATTGTTGTCAAAGCTTTTAGTGGCATAGTGAGCATACCTTTTGCAACAAAGTGCAGTCTTATTGTCACAAAAATAAACTTTCAAGATTAAAGTATGAAATGTCCCAATGAGTGGCAACCACTGGAAACTGGTTTCTGTGACAAGAACAAGGGGCACTACAGTTAAATAGCTCATTTTCCTACATATTTAAACCACCTGCAAACAGGGATGTCAAACTCATTTTTGCTGAGGGCCACATCAGCCTTATGGTTGCTTTCAAACGTCCGTTTTTTATTATGTGACTGTAGCTATGCCAGTTAGGGCTCGTTCACATCTGCGCCCGTACTCCATTCTGCAGGTTTCCGTTACCTGCACAAAACAGGGCAGGAGACAGAGACCTGACGGCATGTTACAATCACATTCATTTGAATGGGCTTGAAAAGTCTCCGGCCGTGTGCGCCAGTGAGCATTTTATGCGCTCCGCGGCGAAACTGTTTTTTGTTTTTTTTTTAACTGGACACAAAGTCGGACATGCAGTACTGTGTGTCTGGTTTTTAAAAAACGGTTTCGCCGCGGAGAGCATAAAATGCTCACCGGCGCTCATGGCCGGATTCGGCATGACAGGTTTCCGTCTTCTGCATGCAGAAGACGGAAACCTAAAAACGGAGTTCAGGCGCTGGTGTGAATCCAGCGTCAGGCGTAGTCACTTCTATAGTCCGTTGAAGTCAACCATAAGGCTGATGTTTACATATTATTAATACAAGTAAGTAATAGTGCCCTAATTATGTTGCCCCTACAGGTAACAGGTCCTCCATGGTAATAGTATCGTAATTATGTCCCCCCTACAGGTAACAGGCCCTCCATGGTAACAGTATCGTAATTATGTTCCCCCCTACAGGTAACAGGTCCTCCATGGTAATAGTGTCCTAATTATGTCCCCCCTACAGGTAACAGTTCCCCAATAGGTAATAGGTAATGTTACATCATGTCACATACTCCGGTCACATCCAGAGCTGCACTCACCATTCTGCTGTTACATCATGTCTTATACTCCAGTCACCTCTAGAGCTGCATTCACTATCCTGCTGTTACATCATGTCTTATACTCCAGTCACAGCCAGTTCTGCTACATCTGAGATGTAGCAGGGTTCAGCACACAGTCAGCTCTGCTACATCTGAGGGTTTAGCAGAGCTCAGCGTGCGCGCAACGCTGCTACATCTCAGGTGTAGCAGAGCTGTGCGCTCAACACTGCAACAGCTGAGATCAGACCAGAATGGAGACTGCTGTGGACCGATTTTAGACTCCGCCTCCTCACAGACGAGCCTCCAGCAGAACCAGCGTTGATTGGCCGAATGCTGTACTCTGTATGGCATTCGGCCAATCAACGCTGGTCAATGCATTCCTATGGGAAAAAGTCCGCTCCCGCATATCGCAAGCTGACAGGGATCCCGACGTAATACAGTGACTTGGCCATGTTAGATGCCCCCAGACATGCTTCCCCTGCTATCCCAGTTGCATTCCAGGGTGTTGGCATCATTTCCTGGGGTGTCATAGTGGACTTGGTGACCCTCCTGAGTTGAATTGTGGTTCCCCCTTATCGAGTATTTTTTCCCCATAGACTATAATGGGGTTCGATATTCGATCGAACAGTCGAGTATTGAGCGGCTACTCGAATCGAATTTCGAACTTCGAACATTTCACTGTTCACTCATCTCTACATGTCACCTGTATTCTATATTTCGGTACGATTCCGAGGGGATTTCGGGTGCAGTAGATGCTTGGTGGGGAAGCACTTGGTGGAGAAGGGGAGGGGAGCACTGCAGATACCCTATATTCAGCCTGGTTGTAGTCAGGTTGAATTCCAAATGGGGGGAAAAAATCCAGTCCTCAAGCCCAGGGAAGGGGCAGAAAGACAACCAAAATGCCCCCCCTTCCCTAGCACCTACTGCACCCCAAACCCCGACCCCCCCTCAAGGGCCACCCCATCTACATCAATCTAGTATTTATCCCATATCCTATTGATAGGAGATAAATACTTGAAAAATCACTCTTATTACTATTTAGAAAATGCAGAAGCTTACTTACCTCTGCTAGCCGGCCGGCAGGAGTGCACATCGGGTGTGGGCCTGAGCTCACGTGGCTATGTCACCCGGCGTATGGTAGAGCGGTGGGCAGTGGCAGGAGAACAAAGCAGGGAGGCCTGCTTCTGAATCTGATTGTTTAAGATGTGGGCAGCCACTGGAGCAGCACTGCTGCCGATAGCTGAGTGGTGAAGCAGCGCTGTCTCCAGGGCTGCCCCAAGCCATCTCTTTCCTCCCCTACCGAAAACGGAAAACCATAAGCCAGCCCAGGACAGGTTGCACACACTTTTTTTTTTTTTTTCTTTAAAGCAGCCTGTCCTGGACTGGATTAGGTCAGTCAAAATGCTGCCCCCTGCAGCTGACAGGATAGCGCCGCCTCACCTCGCCTCCTTCGAGGTGCGGCGCTGCAAAAAGCTGCTGACGCTAGGTTCATACCTGCGTTCATGTCTGCGTTCTATGGTTTCCGTCTTCTGCATGGCAGAAGACGGAAACCATAGACCGGGTCCGGCCGTGAGCGGCGGTGAGCGTTTTAGGCTCTCCGCCGCAAAACCGGATTTTTTAATCCGGACACAGAGTAGTGCATGTCCGACTCTGTGTCCGGATTATAAAACCCGGTTTCGCGGCGGAGAGCGCAAAACGCTCACCGCCGCTCACGGCCGGACAGCTTTCTCACTCATTCAAATGAATGGGTGAGAAAGTCTCCTGCAGGCTTCCGTCTCCTGCATCTGTTTTATGCAGGAAACGGAAACCTGCAAGGACAGATGAACGCAGATGTGAACGAGCCCTGAGCAAGAAACCATGACCCAATGTTTTATGGGTCGGGTATGCTGTTTGTGATAACAATAGGGATTCCTTCTTTTGGATTTTTCCCTCGGGGTCCATTTCTTGAAGGGGAAAATTAGGGGATTGTCTGGGTACATTAAAAGTTGTTTTTTTTATTTTAATGTGTGTTGCCTGTGTATTTGTATTTTTTATTTACGTTTTTTACTGTACTATTTATATAAATTTTTGCCTTAGTCATGTGATGCAGGAATCGGTGTCTTATTTAACTCTTGTAATCACATGACCCATGCATCATGGAACTTTGACAGTGAAAAAGAAAAGTAAACCTTTGAGGAGATGCCGGTGCTACTGCTAGCAGTAGCCAGAGTTGGACTGGCCCAGTGGGGAACCGGTGAATCCCCCGGTGGGCCCCAAGCCTTGACTATCAGTCCTCATTTTCCCAATGCAGATGCAATGGCCATGGGCCCGATCAGGATTTTCAGGGGACAGCTCAGGCCCCTGATCAATGCATTTGCATTGACAAAATGAGGACTGAGAATGGTCAGGGGCCGGATCGGTAAGCTCAGGGCTCCAGGCTGCCGGCAGCACTGTAATGATTAAAGATGGCTGACTGCTGGCAGTTTCCCAGGGCCCTGACACACACAGAGGCCGCCTGCCAGTGGTATACTTTCCCTATTAATATAAGGAAAGTATACATGGGGAGGACTGAGGACACCCAGGGCAACAGCTGCAGCAGCTTCACCTATAGCTGCCATCTAATAAAGAAGTTTCTGTGTAGCCCGGACTTCCCCGCTCTCCCCCAGCAGTGAGTCATTGTTTACATTGAACTGTGTGGGGACAGAGAAAAGTCTGCTGCGATGCTGCACTTTCTGCTTCATAAATGTGAGTATATTTTTTTTTATTTTTGTGGTAAAATGTAATATTTTATATGTACATGTGTACATTTGTTTAACCCGTAAGTCCTATCATGGTGTCTATCATACATCACTACCATACACATATCATTATGATAGACACCATGATAGTACTTAAGTGTTAAAGTATGTGTCTTGTATACTGTGAGTACTGTATGTTTGTATACAGGTATGTGTGAATATATACAGTATGCTATAATAATGTGTATGTGTGAGTGTATGGATATTGTAAGCCGGTGGCCAGCAAAATAATGGAGGGGATGTACATCGCGCCCAGACTGCTCAGGTGAGCAAGATGAGAGGAAGTCCAGGAATGACTTGTTCTCAGCAGACAGCTTTTGTCTGCTGAGCATTTTGTTACATGCTCAGTACTGGGCTGGATTTTTTAGGAATGACAGCTAGGATTGGCAGTGGGATCTGTCTTTCCACACCCCCTCCAGTCCACACATTGTGGATGTTTCTGCAGCGTGTCAGCTGCTGTGGATTGTCCTCATCAGTGAGGTTTAAAAGGTCAGCTCCAGCAATACAACTTTGGGCAGAGCTGGGCTGCAGGACCAGCTGGAAGGTCATACTGTGGAGCTGTGCCTTGTACCTTTCAATTTTTGCTAATGAAACTGCTGTTATAGGTGAGGTAACCTGTTTATGTGTGTAGTTAGAGCCTAGCCGGGCAGTTATTTATTTTGTATAGTTTAGTTTTTTTTCTTTGGTTGTTGCTGCTGTTTCTTGTGGAGTAAAAATAAAACTCTGCCTTGTTTGGACTACAAATTTGGACTTGTGTGTCTATGCCACCCCACCTAGCAACCCCAGACCCTTACAATATATATGAGTATATATAGTATTCATACATTCATATAAGAATATATTTGACTTATATATGGTATATGAATGTATATAAACATATATATACACTATCATATATATATGTGAGTATATATGAATGTATATCTATTAGAGATGAGCGAACAGTGTTCTATCGAACTCATGTTCGATCGGATATTAGGCTGTTCGGCATGTTCGAATCGAATCGAACACCGCGTGGTAAAGTGCGCCATTACTCGATTCCCCTCCCACCTTCCCTGGCGCCTTTTTTGCTCCAATAACAGCGCAGGGTAGGTGGGACAGGAACTACGACACCGGTGACGTTGAAAAAAGTAGGCAAAACCCATTGGCTGCCGAAAACATGTGACCTCTAATTTAAAAGAACAGCGACGCCCAGCTTCGCGTCATTCTGAGCTTGCAATTCACCGAGGACGGAGGTTTCCGTCCAGCTAGCTAGGGCTTAGATTCTGGGTAGGCAGGGACAGGCTAGGATAGGAAGGAGAAGACAACCAACAGCTCTTGTAAGAGCTAAATTCCAGGGAGAAGCTTGTCAGTGTAACGTGGCACTGACGGGCTCAATCGCCGCAACCCAGCTTTCCCAGGATCCTGAATGGAATACACTGTCAGTGTATTCCCGTATACCCGATATATACCCCGATACCCGTTCCAACGGTGTGCCCCCCCACCTTCACCCCAGAAATACCCTGCAAGTCCCCTAGCAATAGAATTGGGGCTATATACACCCACAATTTTTACTACTGGTATACAGTGCCATTGTCTGACTGGGAATTCAAAGAATATATTGGGAATACAAATACCCTCATTTCTTGCTACTGCCATATAGTGCCAGTTTCTGACTGGTAATTCAAAGAATATATTGGGGTTACGTGCACCCACAATTTTTACTACTGGTATACAGTGCCATTGTCTGACTGGGAATTCAAAGAGTATATTGGGAATACAAATACCCTCATTTCTTGCTACTGCCATATAGTGCCAGTTTCTGACTGGTAATTCAAAGAATATATTGGGGTTACGTGCACCCACAATTTTTACTACTGGTATACAGTGCCATTGTCTGACTGGGAATTCAAAGAATATATTGGGAATACAAATACCCTCATTTCTTGCTACTGCCATATAGTGCCAGTGTCTGACTGGGAATTCAAAGAATATATTGGGGTTACGTGCACCCACAATTTTTACTACTGGTATACAGTGCCATTGTCTGACTGGGAATTCAAAGAATATATTGGGAATACAAATACCCTCATTTCTTGCTACTGCCATATAGTGCCAGTGTCTGACTGGGAATTCAAAGAATATATTGGGAATACAAATACCCTCATTTCTTGCTACTGCCATATAGTGCCAGTGTCTGACTGGGAATTCAAAGAATATATTGGGGTTACGTGCACCCACAATTTTTACTACTGGTATACAGTGCCATTGTCTGACTGGGAATTCAAAGAATATATTGGGGTTATAAATACCCTCATTTCTTGCTACTGCCATATAGTGCCAGTTTCTGACTGGTAATTCAAAGAATATATTGGGGTTACGTGCACCCACAATTTTTACTACTGGTATACAGTGCCATTGTCTGACTGGGAATTCAAAGAGTATATTGGGAATACAAATACCCTCATTTCTTGCTACTGCCATATAGTGCCAGTTTCTGACTGGTAATTCAAAGAATATATTGGGGTTACGTGCACCCACAATTTTTACTACTGGTATACAGTGCCATTGTCTGACTGGGAATTCAAAGAATATATTGGGAATACAAATACCCTCATTTCTTGCTACTGCCATATAGTGCCAGTGTCTGACTGGGAATTCAAAGAATATATTGGGGTTACGTGCACCCACAATTTTTACTACTGGTATACAGTGCCATTGTCTGACTGGGAATTCAAAGAATATATTGGGAATACAAATACCCTCATTTCTTGCTACTGCCATATAGTGCCAGTGTCTGACTGGGAATTCAAAGA
Organism: Leptodactylus fuscus; assembly: GCF_031893055.1. Classification (NCBI taxonomy): domain Eukaryota; kingdom Metazoa; phylum Chordata; class Amphibia; order Anura; family Leptodactylidae; genus Leptodactylus; species Leptodactylus fuscus. Next base: position 133,701,866 of record NC_134268.1, on the reverse strand, counting down.
ATATATTGGGGTTACGTGCACCCACAATTTTTACTACTGGTATACAGTGCCATTGTCTGACTGGGAATTCAAAGAATATATTGGGGTTATAAATACCCTCATTTCTTGCTACTGCCATATAGTGCCAGTTTCTGACTGGTAATTCAAAGAATATATTGGGGTTACGTGCACCCACAATTTTTACTACTGGTATACAGTGCCATTGTCTGACTGGGAATTCAAAGAATATATTGGGAATACAAATACCCTCATTTCTTGCTACTGCCATATAGTGCCAGTGTCTGACTGGGAATTCAAAGAATATATTGGGGTTACGTGCACCCACAATTTTTACTACTGGTATACAGTGCCAATTTCTAACTAGGAATTCAAAATGCGCAAGGCTCCCGGAAAGGGACGTGGACGAGGCCGTGGGCGAGGTCGGGGGAATGGTTCTGGGGAGCAAGGTAGCAGTGAAGCCACAGGGCGTCCCGTGCCTACTCCTGTGGGGCAGCAAGCATTGCGCCACTCCACAGTGCCAGGGTTGCTTGCCACATTAACTAAACTGCAGGGTACAAACCTTAGTAGGCCCGAGAACCAGGAACAGGTCTTGCAATGGCTGTCAGAGAACGCTTACAGCACATTGTCCAGCAGCCAGTCAGACTCTGCCTCCTCTCCTCCTATTACCCAACAGTCTTGTCTTCCTTCCTCCCAAAATTCCGAAGCTTTACAGAACAATAACCCAAACTGTCCCTGCTCCCCAGAGCTGTTCTCCGCTCCTTTCATTGTCCCTCAACCTGCCTCTCCACGTCACGATTCCACGAACCTAACAGAGGAGCATCTGTGTCCAGATGCTCAAACACTAGAGTCTCCTCCATCTCCGTTCGATTTGGTGGTGGATGACCAGCAACCCACCCTCATCGACGATGATGTGACGCAGTTGCCGTCAGGGCATCCAGTTGACTGGCGCATTGTGCGGGAGGAGGAGATGAGACAGGAGTTGGAAGAGGAAGTGGTGGATGATGAGGACACTGACCCGACCTGGACAGGGGGGATGTCAAGCGAGGAAAGTAGTGTGGATGTTGAGGCAGGTGCAGCACCAAAAAGGGTAGCTAGAGGCAGAGGCAGAGGTCAGCAGCTTAGGCGAAGCCAGGCCACACCCGGAATCTCCCAAGATGTTCCAGTTCGTACCCAGCCCCGAAAAACTCCCACCTCGAGGGCACGTTTCTCGAAGGTGTGGAGTTTTTTCAAGGAATGCGCCGAGGACAGATATAGTGTTGTCTGCACAATTTGCCTCTCGAAATTGATTAGGGGCTCTGAGAAGAGCAACCTGTCCACCACTTCAATGCGCCGTCATTTGGAATCCAAGCACTGGAATCAGTGGCAGGCAGCAACGGCAGGACAAAGGCCGCCTGCCGTTCACGCCACTGCCACTGCCTCTGCCACTGCTGACTGTGCTGGCGATGCACTCCAGAGGACGAGCCAGGACACCACTTCATCTGCCTCCGCCACTTTGTTGACTTCTACCTCATCCTCCCCTGGTCCTGTCTTATCTCCTTCTCCTGCACCATCAAAGGCACCATCAGGCGTTTCTTTACAACAACCCACCATCTCTCAGACATTGGAGCGGCGGCAGAAATACACTGCTAACCACCCACACGCGCAAGCCTTGAACGCCAACATCGCTAAACTGCTGGCCCAGGAGATGTTGGCGTTCCGGCTTGTTGAAACTCCCGCCTTCCTGGACCTGATGGCAACTGCGGCACCTCGCTATGCCGTCCCTAGCCGTCACTACTTCTCCCGGTGTGCCGTCCCCGCCTTGCACCAGCACGTGTCACTCAACATCAGGCGGGCCCTTAGTTCCGCGCTTTGCACAAAGGTCCACTTGACCACCGACGCGTGGACAAGTGCATGCGGACAGGGACGCTACATTTCACTGACGGCACACTGGGTGAATGTAGTTGAGGCTGGGACTGCTTCCCAAACTGGCCCGGTGTACCTCGTCTCCCCGCCTAACATTCCTGGCAGGGACACGAGAAGAACACCCCCCTCCTCCTCCTCCTCTACCGCCTCCTCCTCCGCCACCGCCTCCTCCTCCGCCACCGCCTCCTCCTCCGCTGTTAGATTGACCCCAGCTACGAGTTGGAAACGTTGCAGCACTGGCGTTGGTAGACGTCAGCAGGCTGTGCTGAAGCTGATCAGCTTGGGGGACAGACAGCACACTGCCTCCGAGGTGAGGGATGCCCTCCTCGATGAGACGGCAATATGGTTTGAGCCGCTGCACCTGGGCCCAGGCATGGTCGTTTGTGATAACGGCCGGAACCTGGTAGCAGCTCTGGAGCTTGCCGGACTCCAACATGTTCCATGCCTGGCCCACGTCTTCAACCTAGTGGTGCAACGTTTCCTAAAGAGCTACCCCAATGTTCCAGAGCTACTGGTGAAAGTGCGGCGCATGTGCGCCCACTTTCGCAAGTCGACAGTAGCCGCTGCTAGCTTAAAATCTCTCCAGCAACGCCTGCATGTGCCACAACACCGGCTTTTGTGCGACGTCCCCACACGCTGGAACTCAACGTTTCAGATGTTGAATAGAGTGGTTGAGCAGCAGAGACCTTTGATGGAATACCAGCTACAAAACCCTAGGGTGCCACAAAGTCAGCTGCCTCAGTTTCACATCCATGAGTGGCCATGGATGAGAGACCTTTGTGACATCCTACGGGTCTTTGAGGAGTCCACAAGGAGGGTGAGCTCTGAGGATGCGATGGTGAGCCTTACAATCCCGCTCTTGTGTGTTCTGAGAGAATCCCTGATTGACATCAGGGATAACTCAGATCACACAGAGGAGTTAGGGATAGCATCCGATCCGTCACAGCTGGAGAGTAGGTCCACACATCTGTCCGCTTCACTGCGTTTAATGGAGGAGGAGGAGGAGGAGGAGGAGGAGGAAGAAGAGTTGTCCGATGATGTGATGGTGATACAGGAGGCTTCCGGGCAACTTCGAATCGTCCCATTGTTGCAGCGCGGATGGGTAGACATGGAGGATGAGGAGGAAATGGAGATTGAACTTTCCGGTGGGGCCAGAGGAGTCATGCCAACTAACACTGTGGCAGACATGGCTGAGTTCATGTTGGGGTGCTTTACAACCGACAAGCGTATTGTCAAAATCATGGAGGACAACCAGTACTGGATCTTTGCTATCCTTGACCCCCGGTATAAAAACAACATCTCGTCTTTTATTCCGGTAGAGGGGAGGGCCAATCGCATCAATGCTTGCCACAGGCAATTGGTGCAGAATATGATGGAGATGTTTCCAGCATGTGACAGTGGCGGCAGGGAGGGCAGTTCCTCCAGTAGGCAACCAAGTTCTCACCGGTCCACACAAACGAGGGGCACACTGTCTAAGGTCTGGGACACCTTGATGGCACCCCCTCGCCAAAGTGCCGCCACGGAGGGTCCTAGTGTCACCAGGCGTGAGAAGTATAGGCGCATGTTGCGGGAATACCTTTCCGACCACAGCCCTGTCCTCTCCGACCCCTCTGCGCCCTACACGTATTGGGTGTCGAAGTTGGACCTGTGGCTTGAACTTGCCCTATATGCCTTGGAGGTGCTGTCCTGTCCTGCCGCCAGCGTCCTATCTGAGAGGGTGTTCAGTGCAGCCGGTGGCATCATCACTGACAAGCGCACCCGTCTGTCAGCTGAGAGTGCCGACCGGCTCACTTTGATAAAAATGAACCACCACTGGGTAGAGCCGTCATTTTTGTGCCCACCTGTGTAAAGCACCCCAACATGAAACTCCATGTCTGTACTCAACCTCTCCAATTCCTCCGCATCCTCATACTCATCCACCATAAGCGTTGCACAATTCTGCTAATACTAGGCTCCCTCCAACATGATTTCCCCCAACTCTGCTGGTTAGAGGCTCCCTCCACCCTGATTTCCACCAACTCTGCTGGTTAGAGGCTCCCTCCACCCTGCTTTCCCACAACTCTGCTGGTTAGAGGCTCCTTCCACCATGAATTTGCCCAAACTGGGCTGTTTAGAGGCTCCCTCCACCATGAATTGGTCCAAACTGGGCTGGTTAGAGGCTCCCTCCACCATTAATTGGTCCAAACTGGGCTGGTTAGAGGCTCCCTCCACAATTAATTGGTCCAAACTGGGCTAATTAGAGGCTCCCTCCACCATGAATTGGTCCAAACTGGGTTTTTTAGAGGCTCCCTCCACCATGAATTGGTCCAAACTGGGCTGGTTAGAGGCTCCCTCCACCATTAATTGGTCCAAACTGGGCTGGTTAGAGGCTCCCTCCACAATTAATTGGTCCAAACTGGGCTAATTAGAGGCTCCCTCCACCATGAATTGGTCCAAACTGGGTTTTTTAGAGGCTCCCTCCACCATGAATTTGCCCAAACTGGGCTGGTTAGAGGCTCCCTCCACCATGAATTGGTCCAAACTGGGCTGGTTAGAGGCTCCCTCCACCATGAATTTCCCAAAACTTGGCTGTTTAGAGGCTCCCTCCACCATTAATTGGTCCAAACTGGGCTGGTTAGAGGCTCCCTCCACCATGAATTGGTCCAAACTGGGCTGGTTAGAGGCTCCCTCCACCATTAATTGGTCCAAACTGGGCTGGTTAGAGGCTCCCTCCACCATGAATTTGCCCAAACTGGGCTGTTTAGAGGCTCCCTCCACCATGAATTGGTCCAAACTGGGCTGGTTAGAGGCTCCCTCCACCATGAATTTCCCAAAACTTGGCTGTTTAGAGGCTCCCTCCACCATTAATTGGTCCAAACTGGGCTGGTTAGAGGCTCCCTCCACCATGAATTGGTCCAAACTGGGCTGGTTAGAGGCTCCCTCCACCATTAATTGGTCCAAACTGGGCTGGTTAGAGGCTCCCTCCACCATGAATTTGCCCAAACTGGGCTGGTTAGAGGCTCCCTCCACCATGAATTGGTCCAAACTGGGCTGGTTAGAGGCTCCCTCCACCATGAATTTGCCCAAACTGGGCTGTTTAGAGGCTCCCTCCACCATTAATTGGTCCAAACTGGGCTGGTTAGAGGCTCCCTCCACCATGAATTTGCCCAAACTGGGCTGTTTAGAGGCTCCCTCCACCATGAATTGGTCCAAACTGGGTTTTTTAGAGGCTCCCTCCACCATGAATTGGTCCAAACTGGGCTGGTTAGAGGCTCCCTCCACCATGAATTTCCCAAAACTTGGCTGTTTAGAGGCTCCCTCCACCATGAATTGGTCCAAACTGGGCTGGTTAGAGGCTCCCTCCACCATTAATTGGTCCAAACTGGGCTGGTTAGAGGCTCCCTCCACCATGAATTTGCCCAAACTGGGCTGGTTAGAGGCTCCCTCCACCATGAATTTGCCCAAACTGGGCTGTTTAGAGGCTCCCTCCACCATTAATTGGTCCAAACTGGGCTGGTTAGAGGCTCCCTCCACCATGAATTTGCCCAAACTGGGCTGTTTAGAGGCTCCCTCCACCATGAATTTGCCCAAACTGGGCTGTTTAGAGGCTCCCTCCACCATTAATTGGTCCAAACTGGGCTGGTTAGAGGCTCCCTCCACCATGAATTTGCCCAAACTGGGCTGTTTAGAGGCTCCCTCCACCATGAATTGGTCCAAACTGGGTTTTTTAGAGGCTCCCTCCACCATGAATTGGTCCAAACTGGGCTGGTTAGAGGCTCCCTCCACCATGAATTTCCCAAAACTTGGCTGTTTAGAGGCTCCCTCCACCATGAATTGGTCCAAACTGGGCTGGTTAGAGGCTCCCTCCACCATTAATTGGTCCAAACTGGGCTGGTTAGAGGCTCCCTCCACCATGAATTTGCCCAAACTGGGCTGTTTAGAGGCTCCCTCCACCATGAATTTGCCCAAACTGGGCTGTTTAGAGGCTCCCTCCACCATGAATTGGTCCAAACTGGGTTTTTTAGAGGCTCCCTCCACCATGAATTGGTCCAAACTGGGCTGGTTAGAGGCTCCCTCCACCATGAATTTCCCAAAACTTGGCTGTTTAGAGGCTCCCTCCACCATGAATTGGTCCAAACTGGGCTGGTTAGAGGCTCCCTCCACCATTAATTGGTCCAAACTGGGCTGGTTAGAGGCTCCCTCCACCATGAATTTGCCCAAACTGGGCTGGTTAGAGGCTCCCTCCACCATGAATTTGCCCAAACTGGGCTGTTTAGAGGCTCCCTCCACCATTAATTGGTCCAAACTGGGCTGGTTAGAGGCTCCCTCCACCATGAATTTGCCCAAACTTGGCTGTTTAGAGGCTCCCTCCACCATGAATTGGTCCAAACTGGGCTGGTTAGAGGCTCCCTCCACCATTAATTGGTCCAAACTGGGCTGGTTAGAGGCTCCCTCCACCATGAATTTGCCCAAACTGGGCTGTTTAGAGGCTCCCTCCACCATGAATTTGCCCAAACTGGGCTGGTTAGAGGCTCCCTCCACCATGAATTGGTCCAAACGGGTTTTTAGAGGCTCCCTTCACCATGAATTGGTCCAAACTTGGCTGTTTAGAGGCTCCCTCCACCATGAATTGGTCCAAACTGGGGTGGTTAGAGGCTCCCTCCACCATTAATTGGTCCAAACTGGGCTGGTTAGAGGCTCCCTCCACCATGAATTTGCCCAAACTGGGCTGTTTAGAGGCTCCCTCCACCATGAATTTGCCCAAACTGGGCTGGTTAGAGGCTCCCTCCACCATGAATTGGTCCAAACGGGTTTTTAGAGGCTCCCTTCACCATGAATTGGTCCAAACTTGGCTGTTTAGAGGCTCCCTCCACCATGAATTGGTCCAAACTGGGGTGGTTAGAGGCTCCCTCCACCATTAATTGGTCCAAACTGGGCTGGTTAGAGGCTCCCTCCACCATGAATTTGCCCAAACTGGGCTGGTTAGAGGCTCCCTCCACCATGAATTGGTCCAAACTGGGGTGGTTAGAGGCTCCCTCCACCATTAATTGGTCCAAACTGGGCTGGTTAGAGGCTCCCTCCACCATTAATTGGTCCAAACTGGGCTGGTTAGAGGCTCCCTCCACCATGAATTTGCCCAAACTGGGCTGGTTAGAGGCTCCCTCCACCATGAATTGGTCCAAACTGGGTTTTTTAGAGGCTCCCTCCACCATGAATTTGCCCAAACTGGGCTGGTTAGAGGCTCCCTCCACCATGAATTGGTCCAAACTGGGGTTTTTAGAGGCTCCCTCCACCATGAATTTGCCCAAACTCTGCTGGTTAGAGGCTCAATCCACCCTGATTTTCAAAACAAATGTTGGTGCCAACCTCAACTTACTACAAGGGCCAAATTCACTGCTGGTGACAAGCTCTCCTCACTGCAAGTGCCAAATACACATGTTTCAAGGTGTTTTCCTACTGTCAGAGAGGTGGTATTGAGTGTGTAAAGTGTGTAGTTGTTAGGCTGTGATGTTGGGGTAATAGAGGGTCTTTGGTGTGTTAGATGCCCCCAGACATGCTTCCCCTGCTGTCCCAGTGTCATTCCAGAGGTGTTGGCATCATTTCCTGGGGTGTCATAGTGGACTTGGTGACCCTCCAGACACGGATTTGGGTTTCCCCCTTAACGAGTATCTGTTCCCCATAGACTATAATGGGGTTCGAAACCCGTTCGAACACACGAACATTGAGCGGCTGTTCGAATCGAATTTCGAACCTCGAACATTTTAGTGTTCGCTCATCTCTAATATCTATGAGTCACAGCTTGTCACTTATACCTACAGAAACACCTACAGTGTCCCTATAGGTATAAGGGCTAGTTCACACGGTGCTAGTGTCTGCGTATTTTGGTCCTGATTTTGATGATAGAAGCCGCGTCAGAATTAGACCAAAATGCGCCTGCCGTGACTATTGCGGCTTCTGACAGTCACGGCTTCCTGCTCCAGAGTAGGCCCAAATGAATGGTCCTAGACCGGAGGGTGTGGTCGCGAGGCAAATGCCGCGGCTGAATCAGTCACAGAATCCTCCTGAAGAAAGGAGAGCTTGTTTCTTTTTTCCACGAGTCGGAACATACTGTTCACAGAAAAAAGAAAGCTAGCAGTCTACATAGACCTCTATTGTGAGGGGGCAGATTCTGGAGGTGGATTTCGGTGTCAAAATCCACCCCCTCTTGCCTCGTGTGAATGAGTCCTAATGGTAGCAGAAAGTCCACAGAGAAAACCTCTGTGGAGTTTCTGCAAAAAGTGCTGCAGGAAAAACTGATGCGTTGCCGCCGGGAGTTTTCCCGCAGCGCTTTTTTTGCTGCGAGATGCTGTGTTAGGCCATATCGTTATAGTGTGATGTACAGTATATTGAGATGTTAAAGAGGACCTTTCACCTGCTGGGTCACATGCAGTTTAATACACCGCTAGAATTCAGCGCACTATCAGCTTTCCCATTCTGTGCTTCCGGAGAAGAGCCATCAGTGCCGGTACCGTAGCTCTTCACCATCTATGCTGTTGCAGCAGGGGTATTGCTGAAGTAATGATTCTTGTTCATATTGTATCATTCATTCTTGATTGTTTGACTTTCATACAGTGTTTTTACATATATTGTGCAATGCTGGTGCATAGACATTGATATTGTGTGCAGGGCTCTTTAAGTAGTTTTCTCCCATAATTCTCTGTTTCTGTTACTCCTCCCTTCTTGTTGCATCTTCTTCCTGGATATGTGTTATTCAGTCTGTAACCACTGAGCAACCATCTTGTATAACTGAGAAAGGAATTGTGTTTTGACCGTATGGCATATCATCTCTCAAGGTAAAGACAAATAAACTACCTGAAGCAACTCCATTGCATCTCTCCACATGCAACCTGGGAACGCAGGGAATGAAATGTCAGCGCGTTCTGCTATCTGCCATTAGCTTACATACAGGAATTACAATCTCACATCTTCAGAGATTTCTCTAACATGCATCTGTGGCAGAATAGTCAAAACACAACTTTCTAGTTAAAACAAGCTATATCTGCAGCTCCTGCAGGATCTACAGACAGCCTGCAAGCAAGCACAGTGAGAATACAGCATAATCTGCAGCACGCCACACAGCCTGCAGGTGAGCTCAAAGCTGTCCTCCATCTTGAGCACATGTTCTCCTCACCACAGTGAAATAAGGGGCAGCGCCATCTTTATTGACATTTTCCACACAAAGGCACCATGTCCACAAGATGCTATGTGGATTCCCCTGTCACTGCATCTGGGACAGTGCATCCTGCTATCAGGGACTCAGATGTGCAGGAAACAGACTCCATGTTTCAGGATGTACAAATTGAGCGATTAAAACGTGTCAGTAATCCCACGCAAAAGATTAGAGAGAACTTTGAAATAACTAAAGAAGAGTTCTGTGATAATCTTGATGAATTATGGCGAAGAACTGAACACTATATAGCAGCGCTCTCACGCCATGACAGTGACGCAGCAAAATTGGTCACTACACTAAACCGCTTATCTGCCGCCTATGAACGCTATCAGCGACTGTCCGGAAAATATGTCACATTCCTGAGTAACGCTGATTTTGATGATGCTATAGCAGAGCTAACTGAGAGGGAGAACCTATTCCAAACGAAAGATGCCGCAGTGAAAAACGCCAGAGATAAGGCAGAACTCCGCATCGCACACCTACAAGAAGTAAGGTCCCATCGGTCTACTTCATCCAAACATACGCTGTCATCCTCCAGATCCTCTCGTTCCAGAAGGTCAGCATTACACGATAAGCTTATTGAGATCCGTGCTGACGCAGAGGAGGCCAGTGTCAGACGGTCCTTTGCTGAGAAGGAAGCAGAAATGGCGCAAAGGCAAGCAGAGGCAAAAGCTGAAATGGCGAAGAAGGAAGCAGAAATGGCGCAAAGGCAAGCAGAGGCAAAAGCTGAAATGGCGAAGAAGGAAGCAGAAATGGCGCAAAGGCAAGCAGAGGCAAAAGCTGAAATGGCGAAGAAGGAAGCAGAGACAGAAGCTCAACTAAAAATTCTCCAAATGGAAAGGGAGGAAGCAGCTGCCTTAGCCAAGCTAAAGGTTCTTGAACAAGCATTAGATCAAGACGCCGACCTAGACTGCTCCATCCCTGCAGAAGTGGAAGACCCAGCTGACCGCACTGCCAATTATGTGCTGAAGCAATCATCTCCTGCACCGCCTGCTAAGTTACATGCACCAGCACCACTCCAAACCGACTACATGGCTGTACCTGTGAAGCATCAGATGATGCCACCTATCCAGAGCAAGGTAATTTCCAGCATCACACATGCAGATCCTCCAGAAACTAAACCACAGCTCAACCCTTATGCTACATCATTTCACCCCGATTCATCTCGGCCCCATATGCCAGAGAATTTATACGTCCCAGGGATATCACAAGTTAATCTGGTGACACAAGGTGGGAGATCAGACATGTCGGACTTTGCCAGATATATGATACGCAGGGAGCTGATAAACAATAGTCTCTCAAAGTTCGATGACCATGCTGAGAATTATAGAGCCTGGAAATCCACCTTTGAAGCAGTGATCAGTGATCTTAACCTCACTGCCAAAGAAAAACTTGACTTGCTTGTTAACTGGTTAGGCCCAGATTCTGCAGAACGTATAAAGACATTGAGAGCAGTTCATGCGGGCCACTCAGAGGAAGGTCTTGCTGCGGCATGGGAGAGACTTGAACAGACTTATGGCAGTTCTGAAGCTATAGAAAGTGCCTTATTTAAGAGACTTCATATGTTCCCAAAAATCACCAACAAGGACAGCCGCAAGCTTCAAGATCTGAGCGACCTACTAAAGGAATTAGAGTTAGCCAAAATGGACCCACGTCTGTCAGGTCTGAGTTACCTTGACACATCTCATGGTGTTAATCCAGTGGTATCCAAACTACCATATGGCATACAAGAAAAATGGGCCGACCTAGGTTCCAGATACAAAAGAGACCACAATGTGTCCTTCCCTCCTTTCTCTTATTTTTCCAGATTTATCAGTGACCAAGCTCGGAAAAAGAATGATCCCAGCTTTGACTTCACAGAATCCTCTCTACCAGCTTCATCATCATGTTCAAGGTATGAAACAAGCAAACGTAGAGACTTAAGGGGAACAGTATCTGTTAGGAAGACAGACGTCCCAATCGCTGCACTCTGCACCACCAAACAGGACACTCCTGTCCTTAAAGATAAAGACCCTAATAGTACGTGCCCTATCCACAAAAGGCCTCATCCCCTGAAAGAGTGTAGAGGACTTAGGGCAAAGACTTTGCAAGAACGCAGAGACATGCTCAAGGAGCTAGGAGTGTGTTACAAGTGTTGTGCTTCTTCAAAACATTTTGCTAAAGACTGTAAGGCTGTCATCAAGTGTACTGAATGCAGTAGCGACAAACATGTCGCAGCCATGCATCCTACTTCTTCATCTGACAACTCACATCCTCAAGCAGCATCTAAAGCCGTCACTGCGCATGGCGGGGAGCCATCGGCTCAAGTTTCAGCTACTACCACTGTCTCCTCCTCCTGCATGGAAGTATGTGGCAAGGATAATGGTCCCAAGTGCTGTGCCAAGGTGTGCTTGGTGAATGTCTACCCAGAAGGGCAATCTGAAAAGGCCATCAGGATGTATGCCATAATAGACGAACAAAGCAACAGGTCTCTAGCAAAGCCTAAGTTCTTCGAGATCTTCGGTATAGAAGGAGAAGCAATACCATACACTCTTAACACTTGTTCTGGTCGCATAGAGACTTCTGGCAGGAGAGCCACTGGATACGTTATCTCTCCAATTAACAGGAATATTCACATATCCCTACCAACGTTAATTGAATGTGACCAGATGCCTGATGATAGGGAAGAAATTCCTACGCCGGAAGCTGCATATCATCATTCCCACTTGAGACACCTGGCTAAGGAGATTCCTCCTATGGATGTGAATGCTGACATCCTGCTCTTGCTCAGAAGAGACATTCTCAGAGTACATAAGGTACGTCAACAATGCAATGGTCCACATGATGCCCCATATGCACAAAGACTTGACTTAGGTTGGGTAATCATTGGCAATGTATGTCAGGATAAGAGTCTCATGTCATCTCAAGTGAACTCCTTTAAAACCTTTGTGCTCAACAATGGACGCACAACCTACTTCAAGCCATGCCTTCATCACTATGAGGCAAAGGAGCATCTTCCTAACTTAAAAAGGGCACCAGACATCGTCCCTACACCTTATGACGACTTAGGAGCCACAGTGTTTCACATAACACAAGACGACAACAGAGTAGCTTTATCCATGGAAGATAAAGACTTTATCAAAATAATGGACAGTGAATGCTTCAAAGATCAATCTAACCATTGGGTTGCACCTTTACCCTTTCGGACTGGGAGGGCCAGACTTCCTGACAACCGGGAACAAGCATTATCGAGATTCATCTCCTTGCAACGTACGCTGAGAAACAAGCCTGAGATGAAAGATCACTTTGTGGCATTCATGGAAAGGATATTCCGTAACAATCACGCAGAGCCAGCTCCACCTCTGCAAGAGCATGAAGAATGCTGGTATCTTCCTTCTTTTGGAGTATATCACCCACGAAAACCCAAGCAGATCAGGGTGGTATTCGACTCAAGTGCCAAACATTATGGCGTATCTCTGAATGACGTTCTCCTCACGGGTCCAAACCTGACCAACAACCTGGTAGGGGTGCTAATGAGATTCAGAAAGGAGCCAGTTGCCATTACAGCTGACATTGAGCAAATGTTCCATTGTTTTATTGTACGAGAAGACCACCGGAATTACCTGAGGTTTCTGTGGCACAGAGACAGTGATACCAACAAGGAAATGATTGAATACCGCATGAGAGTGCGCGTGTTCGGCAACAGTCCTTCACCTGCGGTTGCAACATATGGCCTACGAAGGACTGCTTCTGATGGTGAATCAGAATTTGGAAAGGATGCCCGTCACTTTGTCGAAAAAGACTTCTACGTGGACGACGCACTCAAGTCCTTGCCCACTGCTGAGGAAGCCATAGACTTGCTGAGAAGGACTCAAGGTATGCTGTCCAGAGCCTGTCTGAGGTTGCATAAAATAGCCTCCAACAGTATTGCTGTCATGAAAGCTTTCCAGCCCAGCGATCATGCCACAGAATTCAGAGACTTAAACCTAGGCATAGACGATCCTCCGGTGCAGAGAAGTCTGGGTTTGAGATGGGACTTGTTAAACGATTCTCTTGGCTTCCAGGTTAATTGTGCAGACAAGCCGTTCACTAAGTGTGGAGTTCTCTCAGTGGTGAATAGCCTGTATGATCCACTGGGATTTGTAGCACCATTGACTGTACAGGGCAAATTCCTACTTAGGCAGCTCTCAGAGACGATTGAGGACTGGGATGCTCCATTGCCACATGACAAGCAGCCAAAGTGGGAGTCCTGGAAAGAATCCCTACATGCCTTGGACAGAACTCACATACCACGTTGCTACACTCCAGCATCTCTCACCACAAGCCAGAGAAGGGAAGTCCACATATTCTCGGATGCATCGACTGAGGCTATCGCAGCTGTTGCCTACTTGAAGGTAATCGACAACCGCACTAAAGCTCATGTTGGATTTCTGTTTGGGAAAGCTAAACTAGCCCCTAAACCTGAACATACGATCCCGAGGCTTGAACTTTGTGGTGCTGTACTGGCTGTAGAGATCGCAGATTTTATACAGTATGAGCTGGACATTCATGTGGACAATGTTCAATTCTACGCAGACAGCAAGGTTGTCCTGGGTTACATAAATAACCAGACAAAACGCTTCTACGTCTATGTTAGTAACCGCGTTGAAAGGATTAGGAAATCCTCTAAACCAGAGCAGTGGCACTATGTTCCATCTCATCTCAACCCTGCAGATTGTGCCACCAGACCATCATCGGTCAGTGCCTTTGCTAAATCCTCTTGGTACCCTCATTGCAGTACCCTCATCACCAGGTCTGTAAGGAGGTCCGGCCTGGACTGTCACCGCTTTGAACGCTTTTCTAGATGGCTGAAGCTTGTACGCACCATCGCAAGGTTAGTTCACATTGCACAGTGTTTTCACACCAAGAACGATAACTCTGAATGTCATGGTTGGCACATCTGTCACAAGCCCCTCTCTGCAGAAGACATTACACTAAGTGAGATGTTAGTGATACGTAATGTACAGCAGAGGGCCTTTCACATGGAACTGAAATGTCTCCGTGACAAACTGGACATTCCTAAAAGCAGCCCTATTGTCAACTTGAAGCCAGTGATTGACAAACATGGTATGCTAAGGGTAGGTGGTCGCCTGAACAAGGCCGAGTTAGAGACATTTGAAAAGAATCCTCTCATTATTCCTGCCCACCACCATGTTACTACATTGTTCATACGGCATTATCATGAGAGAGTCAAGCTAAGAACATTTCAAGTACATTGACTCAGTTGACTCGTCACTGGACTATCCCAGGAACAGCGATATACCGTGCATTTGACGCATTCAATATTTTCAACTGTTCCTGAATACATGTTCACAGTTATTGTTATTTTTTCCTTGTTTTTGCATTTTGTCTTTCAGGGTTCCAGAATATACCAGATGGACATTTATGTTAAGTAGTGAAATCCAAGGATTTCAGACGGGGAGTATGCTGTTACAGCAGGGGTATTGCTGAAGTAATGATTCTTGTTCATATTGTATCATTCATTCTTGGTTGTTTGACTTTCATACAGTGTTTTTACATATATTGTGCAATGCTGGTGCATAGACATTGATATTGTGTGCAGGGCTCTTTAAGTAGTTTTCTCCCATAATTCTCTGTTTCTGTTACTCCTCCCTTCTTGTTGCATCTTCTTCCTGGATATGTGTTATTCAGTCTGTAACCACTGAGCAACCATCTTGTATAACTGAGAAAGGAATTGTGTTTTGACCGTATGGCATATCATCTCTCAAGGTAAAGACAAATAAACTACCTGAAGCAACTCCATTGCATCTCTCCACATGCAACCTGGGAACGCAGGGAATGAAATGTCAGCGCGTTCTGCTATCTGCCATTAGCTTACATACAGGAATTACAATCTCACATCTTCAGAGATTTCTCTAACATGCATCTGTGGCAGAATACCATCAGAAGGGCGTTCCTGACAATTAGTCAGGAACGCCCCTCCTCACAGCAGCATCTATAGCGCAGTACTGTGAGAGTGGTGAGTTGAGGAACGTCCCACTCCCCTCCTGATAGTATTTGTCCATAGACTTGTACGGGGGGGGGGTGTTCCTCACCGCTCGGCGTCATTGCTAGATGGTAAGCAACGTCCTCTCTAGCAGTACAGCGCAATAGACGTTGCAGTGAGGAGGGGTGTTCCTGACTGACTGTCTTCTGAAAGCTTTCTAGCGGTATATTAATCCTCATGTGCCCCAGATGGTGAAAGGTCCTCTATAAGGATTAGGCACAACAGCGAGATGCAGCTAAAAAACACTGGAAATAAAATAGCAGTGAATCTCAATGTATTTTTTCTACAGTGTTTTTCATTGAGCTTTTGTTCCTAGCCCCCTCTTGTCCCCGCCTGTGTCTGTTAGGTCTCATTTCTGGAAATCCTGCACCTAATTGGTATTAGTGGTCACATGAGGTGCAGGACTCCCAGCAAGGAGGAGCCAGCAATTGAGTAAATGGACAGTGGCGGTGGACAATAGCGCAACGGGGACAGGTGAATGCTCTTTTATATACAGTATATATTTTTAATTGTACACCTCCCTCCCAGCACATGAGTTGCTCCAATTCTTGGACAAATCTTTAAAGGATTTATCCATCTTTATAATATTGATGGTTTGTCCTTAGGATAGGCCAACAATATTACATCTGTGATGATACAAGAGCCAGGACCTTTGCAGATCAGCTCTTCCAGGACAGTATGAATACAGGTAATGGTAACATTTCTAGGAGCCATGTTGTTCACTTTCCATACAGTGTGTAGCAGTAGATTTAGGTAGTGCGTTGTTGCATATTGTATGGCAGGTGAGCAGCATGGCTCCCGAGATGGTATTACCTTTAGCCGCCCTGTCTCGGTATCGCTGATCTGCGGGGGTCCTGATGGTGGGCCCCTAGAAACAATTCCACTTGTGGGCCCTAGACACCCCAGTCCGACACTGGTAGTAGCTATGCTATGAATAGAGCCTTTGGCCATTTGAATTTATCCTCAAAGTACTGCTATGGCACTAAATTCAAATGAACCAGCGGCCACTGTTGAAAAACGGGGCTGTGGACTCTTCTGTGATTGTGCTTTTTCAATTAATCCTCAAAGCACGTGCTCTAGCACTAAATTCATATGGACTAGAATTACTTCTATAGTGTATCCCTGTGACATTTGTTAAGAAAAAAAAAATGGTCAAAGCCAAAAACGCAAATGGTCAAAGCTGATGCAAAGGCAGCTCAGCTATCCACTGCCACCAATGTATCTTTTATTATCCATTTACTGTCACATCATAGTGTCACAGCATAGGGATAGATAATAGCAGGACCACCACCACCATTCTCTGCGGTGGTCCCACCAACACAGCAGAGCCATTGCCCAATGCTTGCAGTAACGGTTCTTCTGTGATTCAGTCATTTGAATTTAGTGCCAAAGGGGATATTTTTAATCACAAAAGACCCGGCGGCTACTATTGACTTCAATTTCAGCAGTGTCTGTTCTGTAATTGGTCCATCTAAATTTAGTGGCAATCAATACCGGGCTGCCACAGACAATAGGAGCAGCATTTTTTTTCTTTTCAACCGTTGCCACCAATGTTTTTTTTACTATCCATGTGTTGTGACACTATGATGTCACAGTACAGGGACAATGAAGGAAACATTGATGGCAGTGGTTGATCATAACGGGACCACCACCTCAATTACCAGTGGTGGTCCAGTTATCACAGAAAAGCTGCAGCCCCTATTAAATTCAAAAGAGGCAACCACTCTCTTGCAATTGGTTGATCAGAATTTTGCACCAGAGCTCCCGCTTTGGCAATAAAATCAAAAGGGTCAATCACAGAAGTGCCGACGGCCGCTATTGATTTCAACAGCACTTTTGTGATTGGTCTATTTGAATTTAGCACCAAAGCATATATCCATATCAGGGCTGCTGCTTGCAATAGTAGGGGATGCTCTGCAATGTTTTTTGTTTTTTTTTTTTATAACCACTGCCACCAATGTTATTTACTATCCCTGTATTGTGACATCATAGGGATGTCACTGTAGATATTAGGGATAGATAACTACCATTATTACCAACAGTGGTCCCACTATCACAGAAAATTGATCCATCTGCATGGGGCTTGCTGCATCTGTAATTCTGCAGACAGATTTTTGAGACAGAATCTGCCTCAATTTCTACCTCAAAACCACCTTCTAGCTCTCTCATTCATTTCGGTGAGAATCAGGAGCATATTTTTTCCTCTGATTTGATAGCTACAGGACAAAAGAAGCATCAAGACCTACCTTCAGGCAGATTCTGTAAGTAGGGTAAGTTTTTGAAAAAAAATGCTGCATATAACCCCTCAGGGGTCAGGGGTGGACCTTCCTTTTTCGCCGCCTGAGGCGGACGACAGAAAGCCGCCCCCCCCCCCGGGAGGAGGGGGCGGAGTGGAGCGAAGGGGCGTGGCGGAGTGAAGGGGGCGTGGACCTGCTCTCTGCCTGAGCGTGAGGGGAGGCCGCTGGCGCAGCGCTGCTCCAGCGGCCTCCCCAATCCACTGCTCGGTGCTAAGCCAGTCCAGGACAGCTTGTCCTGGACTGGCTTAGGTCAGCAAAAATGCCGCCCTCCCTGGGGCTCTGGCATAGCACCGCTTGAAGCGGTCGCTTCAGGTCGCCTCATGGGAGGTGCGGCGCTGCCCCTGGTTCACATCTGCATTTGGTGATCTGTTTGAGGAGTCCGCATGGGGACCCCCCCTGAACGGAATACCAAACGCATTGGGAAGCGGTGTGCAGTGAAAGCACACGGACCCCATAGACTATAATGAATTCCATGTGCTCTCAGCGTGGTGTCCACACGGAACATGCGGACAGAAAAGTACCTTGGATCTACTTTCATGTCCGCATGATTCGTGCGGGCAGCGCGCGGAAAGCATCTGGACCCAATTATAGTCTTTGGGGTCCATATGCTTTTACTACACACCGCTTGCCAATGCGTTTGGTATTCCGTTCAGGGGGCTTCCCATGTGGACTTCCCGAACAGATTACTAAACGCAGATGTTAACCAGGGGTATGATAGGCCATGATGATTCTTATTTCCTGTAGCTGAAGAATCAACCATAGAAAAAATCTGTTCCTGACTCCCATTGAAATGAATGGAAGAGTGGGTAGGTGTTAACTGAGGTAGGTTTTGAATTGGACTCTGCCTGCAAAAACTTACCCCAAGTGAGAAATGCAACTTGAATCATCATAGGAAAATAGCTCATGTACAGTACATGAGTTACAGCAGTTGGGCCCCTGTTGCCCAAAATGTATGTCCTTTCATTTAGAAAAGCCATCATTGTTGAAAAGCTGAAGAACCATATAATAAATACCCCCTCCCCCCCCCCCCCCACATCACGGACTAGCAACACACCATATAAGGAAAAAAAACAAGTGGACGCTTTATTTAAAAAAAAAAAAAAAAGAACAGAAAAAAGGGACTTTGAATAAAAACTGTGTTATATTACCAATGGTATCTTCTTGCTGCCTGTAAATAGGACTAATTTGCTGGTCAAGTGTAAGAATAGAATGCAGCAGGGATGCAGACTCCAGCAGTACCCTATATCTGAAGAATGAAGGAGCAGGCAAGTGAATACAAAGCAGGTGCTGGGTGTGACAACTGACAGAGTGACAGAGATGGAATAGAGAATGCTGGGGAGGAACAGAAGAGAAAGAGGGCAGAACAAAGAAGGTAACATAGGGACACAGTGGGACATGACTAGATTTATGGTATGTGGATAGACAAGCAGGTGGCAGGAGTGCAAGATGCTTTTGGCAGGAATCAAATAGATGATGTGGGCCAGTAAAAATAAAGCAGCAAGACTACAGAAGATGGTAGGGGGAAGTGAGTGGATACAGCAAAGGAACCTGGGTAAATGGAGAATGCTGGGAGTTAAAAAAAAAAAGTCTCTCTTCAATACCAGGAAGTCCTGTAGCAGTGCAGCCAGCACAAAAGGGGAATTTAAAAAAAAAATTACAAATAGAGTGAAAACCGGACTCACAGCATTGCAGCACATGCTGGTAAACAGGATGCATAGTCAGAGAAGCCCTTTATCTTTGTGGGTGAAGGATAAACTACAGAGGCTGTTAATAACTGTCCAAAGATACAGATGTTAGAAATAGTAGGAGCAAGTCCCATGATGAGGGCCAAAATGGTGGATTTGGATCATTTTGGCTCTGGGTTCTAGGTCACCACCCTGGCCTTTGAGGATCAAGTCTCATCAGCCATGCTGCTGGAAGGCATGCCATGGCTGACCTTGAAAGGGTCATGTGTGTCCCAATAGATGTCTGTGGCAAGGTGGAAGAAGGAAGGTGTGTGCAGTGACGTAACTAGCAAAGACTGGGCCCCAGCAAACTTTTGACTTGGGCCCCCCCCCCCTACGGCATAGCGCCCCCATTCCTGGCCCCCACACAGTATAACACCCCATTTACACACACTATAATGTCCCAAAGTGGTCTCCAGACAGTATAATGTCCAATTGCGGCCCCTCCAAACAGTATAATATTCCAAAGTAGCCCCCCCCCCCCATACAGTATAATGTCCCACCGTGGCTCCTGCACACGCAGTATTATGCCCCATAGTGGCCCCTGCACATACAGTATTATGCTCCATAGTGGCCCCTGTACACACTTTAATGCCCCTTAGTGGCCTCTGCACACAGTATTATGTCCCATAGTGGCCCCTGTTCACAATATTATGCCCCATAGTAGACTCGTCACACAGTATTATGCCCCATGGACCACCAATGTACAATTACTGTACTCTGAGGTCTTATCAAATCCCAGAGTATAATGATCCAGGGGAGGATACAAACATTAAAAACACTGTTATTTACTTTCCCTGGCTCCGGCACTCTCTGCTGCTTTCAGCCCTCTTCAATGTTGATACAGACATCACATGAGCCAGGCCGGCGTCACTACGCATAATGACACCAGCCGGGCCCAAGTGACATCTGGGACATCAACAAATTGGCCTGAACACCGCCGAAGTGCAGGAGAGGTAAGTAATAAGTGTTTTTTATGTTCCCTCACCTCCCCTGGCCCTCCGATCATTATACTCTGTCTAGAGTCTGAAAAGACCTCAGAGTATAATGATAGCAGTGTTTGTTGGGGTTCATGCGCCCGCAGCCTCAGATAGTGATCCCCTCTCCTGCTCACATCCGCTGGGATTGTTTCAGCAGGTAATGGCCTATTAAAAAAAAAAAGAATCATCAGGGGCCCTCCTAATATCCCAGGCCCTGTGGCAGTCACTACTGCTGCCACCTCAGTATTTATACCACTAGGTGTGTGGTTGTTGAGGATTTAATGTGTAATGTCCCGGTACTGCTAGTCCAATTCCCTCTAATGCAGACCGAGATAGCATGGACATTTTCATATAAGGTAAATATTTTCCTCCCCCTTCATCCCTTCTATATATTTCTATTCTTCCAGAGCCAGCACACAGGGGGTCTATTAATGCGCCATCTTGTGGATGTTTTTGTGAACTGCACCTGCCTATACTTTGCCATTGTAATTTGAGTTGTAACTGTAAAGGGAGTGTCCATTATGATTAGCTGACCTCCAGGACCAATGAGGCTCCCTTGACTGGCCTGGAGGGAGAGTTGAGTGACCACCCTCTCTAGAGGGGGTTGGGGACGTTTTTGGCTGATGTCTTTTGTGTGGGGCTACAAGTGTAGACACAGCTGTGAGACAGAGCACATGGAGCATGGATAATGGCTTCCGACTTATCAGGGTGCACCAAGCAGAGATGTCTTCTTCCCTATCTTCAAGGCCCTTCTCAGAGAGTGTTTTCCTCTGAAGCTCTAATCTTACAAGTGCTGAAGTTGATGGACCTGGTTATCCATACATCTGGGACCCCCCACGTATATCTCTATCCAAGTAAGTCTTTGGGACAAATCTATATTTAAAGAAGCCCATAGCTAGTCTGGCAGAAATTGAGAATCTCCCGCTGCTAAGAAAAATTGTATTTGTTCTTCTACATACGTGTACCCAGTTTGTTGAGGACTAACCCCCTGGATACAGGCCATCTTTACAAGTATATACAAGTTAACTGCCAAGCAACCACTATCCAAAGCATTCTGCCCCATCCTCTGCTAATTGGACACTACCTGCAAAGATCGCTGTATTGTATGTGAAGAAGTCCTCCATATGTACATGTGTATTACTTTGTCCTGCTAGTAAAAAGAAAAGCAACGATTACCCCCGAAGCCTGGTTGTCTGTTGTCATTGTCAGATATCACGCAGGGGAGGGTAGTCGGGGACATCAAAAAGGGAAATTTTGTGCACATTCGGGACCCAGGGACTCCCTGCAAGCCGGCCACATCTGATATATTACCGTGATACTAGCCCTGGCCCTCCTGAGTGTTGCAAATGGACTCATTAAATTGGGCATCCACATGCTTAACATCTTGACAAGCTGATGGTCATAGAATTGGGCTGAAAGTACTAGAGGAAGGTTCTTAACCATTCATATCAAGCCCTCCTGAGGACATTGCAGCTTTGCCAAGTACCTTTGGTTCTATTGGATAAATCCAGGAAGGCAGATTTGATGTGGGCCAGAGCCTTTTCCCATTTAGAGATACAGGCAGGAGAAGAGGTCCTCGTACTCTGCCTTTAGGATCTACTATGCTGATACAGTGTACTACTGTCATTTTGGAGACAATTCTGAACAGAGAAGGGGTGGCTATTGATTGGAGTGCAGTGCACAAAGGTCGTGTATGGGTGAGATTTCTAACCTTAATAAAGATGAGGTTGCCATCCTACTGTTGGAGGCTGAAGTATATCCAGTACAGGGGGGACAGACCCCATAGAAGCTTTGATGGTCTGTGGAGAAAATCAATACTGATACTGCCACTATTAAGGCTAGTCCAGTGAAGAGGTGGCCCTGCTGACCAGAGACTCAGTGCTAAGGGAGATTACCCTGGACAGGCACTAGTTGTCCATATCAGAGTGAGGGTACCTAGCCCAAGTCCTGGGGAAGCATTCCAATGTCTACACCCATCACAGAGCCAATTTTGGGATAACATAGATGCTTGAACAAGAGATACTGACTGAAGACATCCAAACAATCTGGCAGTGTTAAGCTCCGTTCCCACAGAGTAACGCGCCGCTCATTTAGACACGTAAAAACGTGTCAGAGCGAGGCGCTTCAAAACAGATCCCATTGATTTCAATGTGTGCCGGTTTACGCGCGCTACACATTGAAATCAATGAGAGGCTTTATAACCCATTGATTGCAATGTATTACGCGCGTAAGCCGGCACCCATTGAAGTCAATGGGATCTGTTTTGAAGCGCCGCTCTCTGACATGTGTATACGTGTCTAAATGAGCGGTGCGTTACTCCGTGAGAACAAAGCCTTAGTCCTAACAGCAGCACAAGCTTCCCTACCAATAAATGAATTTTTTTGTTTCCTTTATAATTAACATTTGAAGGAAATCTTTTTTTCCCTTTTACAGAGTGGGGTATAGTTTATTTAGGGATTTATATTAAATATTCCATCTATTTTACCAGCACACAGGTGCAGAAATACCCCTTATTGTACTGCTGTTAGCACTAAGGGAAAACAGAGCAACATGATCAACGATTTTACAGTGTCTCCCAACCTCTGACACTTCAGATTGTTAAAGGGACTCTATCAGCAAAATCATGCTGATAAGAGCCCCACATATGCGTGTATAGCCTTTAAAAAGGCTATTCAGGCACCGTAAATGTTATATTAAACTACCCTCCCCCCCCTGTTTTAAAATAAAACCTTAAAAAGAATATGATCTACTTAAGCATCGTGCACGCTGGGCGGGCATTCAGGGTGTGTCTTCTTCTTCATCCACGCCTCTTCTTCCTCCGATGTCCTCCGGTCCCGTCCTCCTCCGGCGCTCGCGAACTGACACTGATATAAAAAAACGGCCTGGGCGCTTGCGCAGTAGCATGCGGCTTCTACTACGGCTACTGCGCAGGCGCCCAGGCCATTTTTTTTTATCAGTGTCAGTTAGCGAGCGCCGGAGGAGGACGGGATCGGAGGAAGAAGAGGCGTGGATGAAGAAGAAGACACACCCTGAATGCCCGCCCATCGTGCACGATCCGTAAGTAGATCATATTCTTTTTTAGGGTATTATTTTAAAACAGGGGGGGGGGGGGTAGTTTAATATAACATTTATGGTGCCTGAATAGCCTTTTTAAAGGCTACTCACGCATATGTGGGGCTCTATCAGCATGATTTCGCTGATAGAGCCCCTTTAACAAGTGCTGTAAGAAGTAGCTCACTATAGTTACAGGCAGCTAAGTTTCCTCTTTACATTCTACTTTTTTCTGTACACACTGGCCCTGATACACAAACATCGGGTCAGGTGCACACTCCCTGCTGACTGTACAAACCAACTAGATATCATCACAACACTGCATCCTTGATACACATACAACAGATCAGCTGAACCCAGTACATTATCTACGCTGGTTTTTTCAAGTCAGAATAAGAACATCAGAGATGGAGAATATACTGTACTATTTGAAGCAGCACTACCACAATAATCCAGCATTCCTAAACCAAATGCTATAACACAAATAGACACTAGAGGGAGACAGAACAATTTATAATAACACCTACATTTGTTACTCATTTACAAAGAATCCGGAAAGTGGGTGAAAACTCTTCATATATTTGAGCTCTGGACAATTCTCTCACACACGCACCCTCTTACCCCGGTACAATAGGGAAAACCACTAAGCCTGTTTGCGAAGAGCAGGACAAACCCAAGACTAGAGAATGGTAAAGCCAATGAAAAGTGAGCTTTCCAATAACTCACTCTACAAAATACAAAGAAGACAGG
This sequence comes from Leptodactylus fuscus, assembly GCF_031893055.1. Classification (NCBI taxonomy): domain Eukaryota; kingdom Metazoa; phylum Chordata; class Amphibia; order Anura; family Leptodactylidae; genus Leptodactylus; species Leptodactylus fuscus. Next base: position 133,677,948 of record NC_134268.1, on the reverse strand, counting down.
AAAAAAAGAGAGGGTGCCAGATAATCCTTCGTTTTAAGGCTGGTCAGAAAATGAAGAAGAGGAAGATGAGCCATCAGAAACATTAGACATTAACCCTTTCCTTCCGCAGGCTTGTTTTTAATTCCCCACCTTATACACTCCAAAACTTTTTTATTTTCCCATGTACAGAACTGTATGGCTACTTTGTGTCTGAGGGGCAAATTGTTCTTTGAAGTGGTTCCATTTATTACTCCGTGTGACTTTCTTACAGGCTTTGCTTTGACAGCGTTCACTGTGCAGCCAAAAGGAAAAGTCACCAATATTCTATGGGTCAGTATGACTCTGGGGATATTTTTTTTTCCCGTTTTAACCCCTAAAATAAAATGCAAAACTTTGCCAATAAATTTTTTAAAGACGCCAGATTCTAATTTCCGTAACTTATTTATACTTCCATGTACAGTGCATAATACATTTTTTTGCGTTTGGCCAGATGTTCTTTTTAGTTATACCATTTTGAGGAAAGTCTGATGTTTTGATTTTATTAAAATTTTTATGGAAAACAATGCTGATAAAAAAACCTGTTGTTTGGCACGTTTTATTTTTTTCACTGTATGGGAAAAGCATTTATATGTTTGTAACCTGGGTGTTTTAAGATGCAGAGATGAATAATTTGTTTTTGGTGATTTAATTTTTATTTCAAATCTAGAAAAAAGGGGGTGATTTGATTTTTTTGTTTTGTTTTATCAGCTGCCTAGGGAGTTTGAACCTGCAATCTCCTGATTACATGTCTTATAGACTGCAATACAACTGACCAGCCTTAGTAGCTATATTACTACGATGTATGGGCATCAGCACTAGGTCTCCGCTGTACAAAGACCCAGCATCAGACGTAGTAGTAAAGTGGATATTGGGAAGAGGTTAAAGAATAATTAAAGACACTCCCTACCACTAATTGCATGATAAATATCTTTAAAGAATTCAGAAAAACCATAAAAGTTGATCTCACTCTGAATCAACATAGAGTTGATGTCGAAAAAGTTCAATGCTTGAAGGACATGTGCACATCAGGTGATAACGTTCCAAGAAAGTAGCAGAAATGCTTCTGGACAAACAAAACGAAATATACCTGCAGAAACTTCAAATAGATGACTTAGACACAACTTGTGTGTGATACTTTGTTCACATCTGCTTTTGTATTCGGTCCGGGGAGACTCTGCATGGAGACCTCCCGAACGGAATACAAACACAATTGCAAGCGCTGTGCTGTAAAAGCACATGGACCCCATTATATACTATGACTATGTTTCCATTGCAAGGATATAATTGGTCCTTTTCTTGCTGTTTCACTGGACCTTCATTGTTTGCCCCCTGTCAGGAGACTTAGTCCTGCTCAAAACTTACTTAGTTGTGGGAGCCCTTGGCTTGCTCATGTTGTGTTATGTTATTGTTGTTATGTTCTCCCCTTTTTGTCTCTATCTCTCTTGTGTTTCCTTTCCTCCTCTCTCTGCCTTTTCCCCTCTCCCCTCTAGGTTCAGAGACCTGCTGTTGCTCATTATTACCGTGTTTCCCCGAAAATAAGACAGTGTGTTACTGTATATTAAATGTTGGTCCTAAAGATATGCTATGTCTTATTTTAAGGGGATGACTTATTTTATTTTTGTGTGCTGCTGCCACCACTACACTACGCTGAGATGTGTTTGCTGCGCAAAGACTGTATGAAGAGAAACATTGCAGCCGGCTGAACACTGTGTGCGGTGCTCCGTGTGCACAGGAAAGCCGTCTGCTGCCGCTGCTGTGATACCGTACGTTGTATCCACTATTCCTGCTGCTGTGGGATTGCTAGGAGATTGGACTCCCCAGAGCATACAGTTCTTAGTGTATGCACAGCGGCATCTCCCAGCTCATCCTACAGCAGCAGGAACAGTGGATACAACGTATCGCATCGGCTGCAATGTTTTTCTTCATACAATCTTTGCACAGAAAAATTATTATTATTGGGGGATGTCTTACTTTCGGGGGTGCCTTATATTAGGCAATTCAACAAAACCTCTACTATGTCTTACTTTTGGGAGATCACTTATTTTCGGGGCTACAGGGTACCAGGTCAGCTGCTTCCTGATCAATACATCTCCTTGGATCCCCCGGACCCTGTGAGATCTCCCAGAAGACCTCTCTGGCTCTCTGTGGATTGGGTGAGATTTACCCTTAAACTACATTTATCCTCCAATGGTTAGATGTTTAAATTTGAATGTCAATGGACTTGGCTGTAATGCTAAGCAGCGTCTACCATTACTGCTTCTCACCTAGATACACAGGGCTGATATACTGGCATGATGGCAATGACAAAAGAAAGCATCTGGCTGACTCGTTTCGGAGCTTATAATAGCTCCTTACTCATAGCCTTTTTTTTGTCATTGCCATCATGAATATTTTTTAACTGATTGATTGTACCATATTCCGGATGACTTCACAATAAAGGCTAAGTTTTAAGTATGGGATTGTTTGCTGGAAATATCTTTTGGATGCAGTGGATTGCTCGCCTCAGGCTGAGAGGTTGTTTCTTCCGTGCAAACTCCCTTCTTGCAGCAACTGCAAAATTAAGAGTACGTTTTGCCCCTTCAGGACACGTGAGTGAGCTGACACACAATTGCTATTTTCTTTGGTTTTCTGGAGAGCACTTTATTGTCCTAGTCACACATTTCATAAAGGACAGTGCAGCCAGGGGATGTGCCCTGGTGATTGGGACTCAGGCGCTTACCGCTCACTTGACAGACCATCCTTCTCTCCCAATCTTTCGTCAGTTGGTGACGATCCAAGCGGATCAGAGAGATCTAGCTAATCATACAGAACAACACGTTCTCCTTTATATCTTTCAAAGCTACTACGAACGGAGTAATAAAGCACATATCCTATTGGCTAAGATGTTGAGAGATTCCTATGCCACCACTACCCCCATGTCGTGCACTATTCCTGGGGCCTCCCCAACATCATCCTTTTTCTATTACAATGGCCTTTCATGAATACTATACTAAACTATATAATCTTCCTTCCCATCATGCCCTGCTGTATCCTGGAACCTGGGAGGAAGGGGGAAGACGGAAACTGTGCGCCTTGATACTAGGCCCACCCTGTGTCCCTACCCGCTTGCCATGAATATCCTAGTGGCAGTAGACAACTGGACAACAGTCATTTCCTATGATAAGTGAAACGCAGACAAGACAAACAACAAGAACAAGAGGTCAAACCAGTCAAGGGGTCGAAACCAGATGGGCAACAGGGTACAAAATCTGAATCCAGAAGAATAATCAAGAGGTTGAAGCAAGGTCAGACTACAGAATATCAGAGAGAAAGTAATACACTAGCCAGTTCTTAGCAAGCTATTAGCAGAGACCCTGTCTAAGGCCAGAAAAAGGAGTCAAAAGAGTTAGTACAAAAAAATAATGATGTATTTTATGAATTGCCTGGACCAATGTAATTGAACATGACATTGTCACTGAGCCACAGAGTCCAACAGTGATTGGGCGAATCCCATTGTTTTGATTTGTAAGCTAAATGGTTCCATATGGCTCTTTAATGATTTCCGTAAAATTTGATGCCTACGTGATGCCCAGAGTTGATGAGTTAATTGAAAGGTTGGGACATGCCAGGTATTTCTCCACCCTCGCCTTAACCAAAGGTGCCAGGTGGTACCTGCATTAAAGAGGCCAGAATAAAACTACATTTGTCACCCCAGAGGGCTTGTTCCAATGTTGTTGTATTCCAATATGCTGTTTGGGTTACATGGGGCTCCAGAAATCTTTCAGAGGTTGATGGACAGAGTCCTTAAGCTCCATCGAAGGTATGCTTCAGCCTACCTGGATGACAATGTTATCTTTAGTACGGACTGGGAGACTCACTTGCCAAAAGTTCAGGCCATACTAAATTCCCTCCGAGCAGCCGGTTTAACAGCCAACCCAAAAAAAGTGTGCTTTGGGTCTGAAAGAGGCCAGACCTTGGGTATGTAATTGGAAGAGGAGTGGTAAAACTCCAGGTTAACAAAGTGGAGGCCATTCAAAATAAATAAAAAGCAAGTAAGGGCTTTCCTGGGAATGAATAAGCAGAATAACAGACGCATATTTAAGAACTGTACAATCGCCTATTTAGGTACTGTGATTAGGTTTATAACAAATTAACTGCTGAAAGACACTCACCTACCCCTCATCCTCAGTTTAGGCAATATATTTCCTATTACTTCCAGTGAACTACCAGCAGTAACTGCAGAGGCTCAGGTAATTGTTGCAGCCAGTCACTGACTTCAGCAGTCACATGTTAAGTATTGGCGATGCCAGTGCTGATCCATCTCTTTTATCTAACGTGTGACCACAGGCCAGTTTATGGTCAACAGCACTCACCTGAGCCCCCGTACTTTCAAGCTGGGCAGTACTAACCAAGTATTGGGGTAGGTGAGTATCCCCAGTGAGTTTTGCATTTAGTCCAGAAAGTGCCATTAATAAAATGTTCTTAAAAACTTTTTCCTTCACTGCGCAGGAAATAGATCAAGGAATGTCCTCATAACGCAGCATATAATCAGTGGTAAACAGGAGTGAAATTATCTACATCTAGGCCTAGTATGAAACCAAATAGAGACTTACACATTATAATCCAATTTATACCATATAATCCAAAAAAATAAATCTTAAAATAACCTAAAGGTAAATTTCTGTGTAAGTAAGTGAATCATATTTTTATACAATCAAACGTTTTGTAATTTTCCGAGATTCTTTCATTTAATAAGAATCTTTACCATTTCCAGCAGTGGCTTAGGCTGCTGTCACACAATGTTTTGGCTGTACTTCTGTCAGTCAGGGCTGAGGCCGCCAGTTCTTTCCTAACCTAACTGACTAGACACATCTTTTTATACTGTCCATGGGGTTTTGCAAGAGTGCTAATAACTGTAATGGTAGCTATAGTGAACCTAGCACCTGTGTGCCCATGATATGGTCATCTGTATATGAACGCCTTACAGACATCTGCCACAAAACTATGTTGAATGGTGGAACGTTTCGTACAGCAGAGACTCGGCTGCAGTGCCTGCTATCATACATAGCACAGATTGCAATTACTTAACGCCTCAGGTGCTGGAGCCAGTTACAACCATGGCACCTGAGGGGTTCTGGTGCCTTCACTTCCAGTGTGGTGAGAGCTTTGGCAGGCTTTATTAGTTATAAAGGAATATTGTCAAATACTTCAGTACAGTAGTATTGTCTATAGTACAAGTCTTATGATCACAGGTACAGGTTCATCATTTCTTTAAAGGTTTTAAAAATATAAAAATTAAATTAACATTCAATTCATCATCCACTTCATATATATACAGTAGTTAAGCAGAAATAAGCACATTATGCATTCCCCAGCATAGATAAAATTATCCCAAGTAGTGAACATTGTAGCCGAAATTGCTCAAAATTATATTGATAGAAATTACATCTTCCCCTCCCAAAATACACCTATTAAATGGGCATAATAAATCGTTTTAAGGTCCAGGCTCAATGTTGTGGAAATGTGGCATTTTTTATTGCAGTTTTTGAGCCAAAGCCAGGAGTGGATTAAGCAGAAGGTAGAAGTAAAAGAGGTTCCTATATATTTCCCATTCCCTTTATAGCCATTCCTGGAATTGGTTAAAAAATCTACAGCTAAATCTGCAACTAAAAAAGCTGAGTTTCACAAAGTGGATTTACACTAAAATGTAAAATAAATTTTTTTTCATGAATTAGCTTTACTAATGTTGAAATATACACACCATTAAAAACACAGATTTGCAGCAAAGTGATTATAAAAGATCATTTCTGTAAATACTTACCCAGCTTTCCAATGCCAGCTACCAAAATCCATAATGCAATGAGGTAAGGTATATGCACCTGCTCCCATTCAAAGGTAACAATTTCAAACATTTCCAAGGTTGTACTTGGGCATCCAGTGTTTGTGATTGTCTTAGAGTTTAGTATTTGCTTTTATATAGTTTGCCACTTCAGCTTCACAAGTGGAGGATTTTCTTCAGTACACCATATCAGGGACTTCTTTTCTGGCACTCTTCTGAAATTACTATTAATGTTATCCGCTTCCTTATATGAGTAACCGTGCTTGACCAGAAACAATGACGAATCGCTAAATAATGGCGTTTTAAAAGGCAATATGTCTGAAGTGATAGGTTTATGGGCTCATTTAGAAAAAAATACATTAAACAAAAAGATGTTAATACATTAGGAAACATCATACCAATAATAAATTCACTTTACTTTAGGCTGGACATACACATTAGATTCAGTCATGGGAACGTTATTATTATTATTGTTTATTTATATAGCACCGTTAATTCCATGGTGCTTTACATTTGGGGGTTACATACAATACACAAAATATACAGGTAGATATAATACTAATAGTGACCGACTGGCACGGTGGGGTAGAGGGCCCTGCCCACAAGGGCTTACAATCTATGGGGGAAGGGGGGGTAGAGACAGAAGGAGAGGGGAGAGACAGTTCAGATGGCAGTGCGGTGATAGTGTTATTGGAGGTTGTAGGCCTGAATTGGTGAGTCTTCAGAGCCTTCTTGAATCCTGTGATTGTGGGGATCAGTCTTCTGTGTCGTGGTAAGGAGTTCCAGAGTATGGGGGATGCAAGGGAGTAATCTTGGAGACGGTTGTGTGAGGAGCGGATGAGAGCAGAGCGGAGTAGGAGGTCGTTGGAGGATCTGAGGTTACATGTGGGCAGATAGTGGGAGATTAGTTCAGAGATATAAGGAGGGGACAGGTTGTGGATCGGTTTGAATGTTAACGTTAATAGCTTGAACTCAATTCGCTGGGCTATAGGTAGCCAGTGGAGGGACTGGCAGAGGGGAGCAGCCGATGAAGAGGGGGGGTGAGGTGAATTAAGCGGGCAGCGCAGTTTAAGGTGGACTGGAGGGGGGCGAGGGTGTTTGCTGGGAGTCCATGGAGAACGGTGTTAACAGTAGTCTAAGCGGGAGATTATGAGGGCATGGACAAGCATCTTGGTAATTTCAGGGGTAAGGAAGGAGCGGATTCGATGGATGTTCTTGAGCTGGAGGCGGCAGGAGGTGTTGAGGGTTTGAACGTGTGACTTGAAGGATAGGTTGAAGTCCAGGGTAACCCCAAGTCATCGTGCCTGTGGGACTGGGGAAAGTGGGGTTCCGTTAACTTTGATAGATGGGTCAGGTGGAGGGGCCATACGGGGTGGGGTGAAAATGATGATCAGATTCTGTTATTTCCTTCCCTACACAGAGTCATATTACAGTGGTGTAAATCTGTAGTACAGGGGCACCACAAGGTACAGTTTTTGCCCCTTTCCTATTCACAGTGTACACTGCTGACTTTAGGTGCAACTCATCTAGCTGTTACTTACAGAAGTACTCTGATGACTCTGCAATAGTAGGCCTCATCACAGACGAAGACGGCAGGGAATACAGAGCTTAAACCAGGACTTTGTGGAATGGTGCCGGCAGAACCACCTCAGGATTAATGCTGGGAAGACCAAGCAGATGGTGGTGGACTTGTACCTGGGTGTGCTCCTCAATAATAAGCTGGACTGGGCTAATTACCCAGATACATTGCATAGAAAGGGTCACAGCAGGCTGTACCTGCTCAGGAGGCTGAGGGTCATTGGAGTCCAGCGGGCACTTCTTAGGGCCTTTTTCAACTCTGTAGTAGCATCAGCCATCTTCTTCATAGTGGCCTGCTGGGGAAGTAGCATACCATCCAGAGATACAAATACACTTGACAGGCTAATTAGAACTGCTAGCTCTGTCCTGGGGAGCCCTCTGGACCCAGTATAGGTGGTCGGTGACAGAAGCATATTGTCCATATTGAGCTTCATGCTGGAGAACAACTCCCATCCCATGCATGAGACTGTGACAGCTCTGGGCAGTACTGTCAGTGATCGACTGCTGCACCCCAAGTGTGAGAAGGAGCATTATCGGAGGTTCTTCCTCCCAACCACAGTTAGGCTGTATAATCAACATCAGGCTAAGCAAAGATCACTCGGCACAGAGAACTAAAAGATCCTTCTTTTTCTTCTTAGTTGCTATGACTCTTAGTATATCTTCTATCTGCTATTCTGAGCTTGTCTGTGTTCTTTCTTGAAATATATTACTGTACTAGTAGAATACCTGCGGCTTTGCTCACGGAAAATATGTTAAATTTTTGGTTATGCTGGCTAAAGTAAAATTTTCAGTGTCACACTGTAATTGATATTTTCAGAGTGCAACAGTAGATCTTTTTTTCCACTTAAACATACCTCCCAAATTTTGAAGTACAACAAGAGGGACAAAATGTGTGGCACTCTATGGGCGACGTGGCAAATTTAGTTCCTCCCACTTTTATGTTGACTCCGCCCATTCTCCCATTCATTTTTCATGTGCCCCCACACAGTATAATCCTACTACAATCACCCATAAATTATATGCCCCCCTTCATCTCCATCACCCAGTTTCAAGTCCTCCCTTCATCTGCTCCCTAGTTTCATGTCCCCCCTCCATCTGCCCCTAGTTTCATGTCCCCTACTCCATCTGCCCCAGTTTCATTTCCCCCTCCATCTCTGTCCCCAGTTCCATGTCCCCCCTCCATCTTTGCCCCCAGTTTCATGTCCCTCATCTCTGCCCCCAGTTTCACATCCCCCATCTCTGCCCCCAGTTTCATGTCCCCCATCTCTGTCCACAGTTTCATGCCCCCCTTTCATCTCTTCCCACAGTTTCATGTCTCTCTCCATCTTTGCCCCATTTTCATGTCCCCCCTCCATCTCTGCCTGCAGTTTCATGTCCCCCTCCATCTCTGCCCCCAGTTTCATGTCCCCCCTCCATCACTGCCCCCAGTTATATGTCCCCCCCTCCATCTCTGTCCCAGTTTCATGTCCCCCCTTCATCTCTGCCCCAGTTTCATGTCCCCCCTCCATCTCTGCCCCAGTTTCATGTCCCCCCTCCATCTCTGCCCCAGTTTCATGTCCCCCCTCCATCTCTGCCCCAGTTTCATTCCTCTTTCATCTCTGCCCCAGTTTCATGTCCCCCTCCATCTCTGCCCCAGTTTAATGTATCCCCTTCCATCTCTGCCCTAGTTTCATGCCCCCCTCCATATCTGCCCCAGTTTCATGTCCCCCCTGCATCTCTGCCCCCAGTTTCATGTCCCCATCCATCTCTGCCCTCAGTTTCATGTCCCCCATCCATCTCTGCCCCCAGTTTCATGTCCCCCCCCTCCATCTCTACCCCAGTTTCATGTCGTTCTTACCACTCCTTCATCTGCCCCTAGTTTCATGGGACCCCTTAATTATGTTCCCCCTCAATTTTTAACACAAAACAACACTGATACTCACCTTTCCCTCGCTACCTGCAGCTCTCTCCGCAGTCCCACTTACAGAGTTGTAGGCATGATGTGAGTGACGTCATCACATTGCGCCTACACATCCAGGAGCCAGGAGGATTAAAGCAGGAGCTGAGTTGTGACAGCTCCTGCTTTACTTGCCTATGTATTCAACTCCAGACGCAGATTAGTTAAAACCGGGACATACCTCCCGCTGACCGGAACTGTGGGACAGGACCCTGAATCCGGAAATATCCCGCAGAATCTGGGACTGTTGGGAGGCATGCTTAAAATTTTTACTTATTTTGCCATTTTACTAATTTTAACAACTTTTTTTTCATTTCAAAACATTTTTATTGATTTTCCATATTCAATACATATTATGTAGTATAAACTATTACAACTATATTTTAAAAAATGTTTACCAAAAATTAAAATTTATGACCCATATACAAACATCTAAAATATTTACACCCAATTAACAACATAGTGCAACCCTCCCTCCAGTGTAATCTATAAGTAGTTCACGGACAAAGGGGTAAAATTGGTTTCCAGTTACAGAACTATCTATTGTAGGACTTCAGTAATGAAAGCTCCCTGTATAGAAAGCAATAATGACAATCTTACTATTAGGCAGTTTTCGCCTGACCAATATTGCTGCTCAGTAAGGCTGCTTGCACACTACAGTAACACTACAGTCTACGAGCCGTGGATTCTACATCTCCATAGACTTCTATGGAGCCTGCAAAATTCACAGCTTCGTGCACAAAGAAGTCTATGGAACCGCCAAATCCATGGCCCGGAGGCCTGTGAAAAATACTGCAGTGTGCAAGCAGCTACTAAGAATAGCAAGACATGTTTATTCAGTGTATGCGTGCATGTACATGTATGTGATCCATGTCTATGTATGTGTGTGTGCATGCACGTGTGTATGGTCCGTGTACAGTATATGTATGCATGTGTGTGTGCTCGCGTGTGATCAATTGTATGCGTGTGTGCGGTCTGTGTATATGTGTGTGTGTGTATGTGTGTGTGCATGCGTGGGATCCATGTGTATGTATGCATGCGTGTGTGCATGCATGTGTGTGGTCCATGTATATGTATGCGTGTGTGTGCATACGTGTGATCCATGTGTATGTATGCGTGTGTGCATGCACAGAGCAAGTGTCCATGCATACGGTAGTTGTGTATGAGTATGCATGTGCTCTTTTCATCCGTGTGTGTAGTGTGCATCTATCTTAGTGTATTTGCGTGCGTGTGTGGTATTTATGGGGTGGTGTTGTGGTATTTGTGTGGGGAGGTGTTTGTGTTGTGTGTGTCTAGAGTGGTCTGGTGATTGTGTGGTGTTGTAGCATTTGTGTGGTGTTGTGCTTGTGGGTTGGTGTATGTGTGCTGTCTGTGGGATGTTTATATGGTGTTTTGAAATGTTTGTGTGTTGTGTGTGGTGGTGTGGCACCTTTAGCAGCGACTCTTTGGTACCGTCGCTATAAATCCGTCCATCAGTCACAACAGTTGTTTTCCCCTCAGTTCTTTCACTTTCACTTTTCCCCATTATATGCATAGGGCCTAAATTTAGGGGCCCCAATCTCATGACAGGGGGACGTTAGTGGGATGTAACATGCGCAGTATTCTGCTCCTGTGGGTGGAGAGGGGACGTGCCAAATTTCAGCCAAATCGGGCGAGAACTGTGGATTTGTATAGAGCGGACTACTACAGAATTTGAGTTTTATATATATATAGATTATCCAAGCTGCTGTAACACACTGAATTTCCCTATGGTGGGACTATTAAGCACACACTCTTTAGTGATACAAATTATCAGTCCTTTTTATTGGACATGTTACGTATACTGTGTGAGGCATATATCATTTTTATAGTAAGTAAATATAGATGCTTTAAACCATGTAGAAGGTAGGTGAAAGTGTGTAATACCCAGCTCTATGAACTGAGTGACGGTTCAGTCAACCATGACCTTTGTCAAGCAAGATCTGAGGTTTTTAGTGAAGTAGGAATTGGTGGAGGGCAAATATCTCAGATCTTTCTTGACTGAAACATTGCCCAGTTCATTGATCTGAATACTATACTAAGCTATCGTCCACCATGTGGATATACTATCCATTTTTTAAGTTGTTTAAAACCAGAGATACAGCCGATTAAAGTGACCACCCCTCTTTGACAAATGCTACAACTCTACATACTGCATTTAAGGGGTTTTCTCATCTCCCTGTAGCAGTTTTGCCTTCTATCACTTTTTCTCATTTCCTATACTCTTCAGCAAGCTGGTGGGAGGCAGCTTTGACTGATTGATGAACAGGGCAATATGAAGTATCTCGCTAGATATAGACATTCCCTTTACCAAGAGAGATTATTTATTATGGTTACTAGAAATCTCATATAAATGCAGATCAAATAATATACACAGTAAATGTGTATTACATATACAGTATATTAATGCGTTGCTAGTTGGAAATTTACAGCGTGTTTTCTATTAAAAGAAAAAGTTAGGTACGTTAATACATTATTTTACAAAAAATGTTCACCGAACACCTACACAATAGCAAAAAAATAAAATAAAATGGGAATTACATTTTAATCTTAGATGGTGTATATCTAAGGCTAGTCCCAAAGACGTAGGCAGAGAATAACATGACTGATTGTAGTTATATTTATCTAGAAGAAAAAAAAGAAAGCTTATAGCTTACCACCTTCCTTTGGCTTGTCGATTTCAAGTAACCTGGGTGCACGATCCAAACCTCAGACTAAGGCTTGTGTATAGGTACAGACAAAATGAATTGATAGAAGGATCCGCTCTACCAGGAATATTTCTTTAAAAAATAACTTTTAATCCATAATGATTAAAAAACACTCCATAGACAGGAACAAAAGTGCAAAAGTACAAAAAAAGTGATTAAAACCGCATAGGTTTCATTGTGGCTGACATGTTTCGACACGTCTGTGTCTTACTCATAGCCCAATCTAGAGTCTACTGACCGACCAAAACCTTTTTAAAGGCTGAAAACACGATTATCCACCTTACAATAACACCTGATCAAAATTAGTCCAAAGCACAAGTTAACCCTCAAAACTGCTATTATGTTTATCATGAACGACACTTTCAACTAACAATTTCACTAAATTGAATTAAAACTACAATATTCACCCATATATATACAAAAACAATATTACCGCATTTACAGTGTTACAACGATAAAGCTATATATAAATCCATTAACCCACATAGTTCCAAAGGGTAGACAGCCCATGATCAAAGTGGTGTGTTGGTATAAGACCTTATTCACACACTGACGATAGTTCAAGCAATGAAACTATTTGTAAAGATACAAAAGCTGCAACCTCCCAAGGTCAGCACCTTAATTCCAAGGGGTTAAACAAAAACACCCAATTGTTGTATATTCAATTTAGCTCAAGATTCTGGGACCAAGTGGGTTATGTTAGAATCATATATCACCATACAATTCATGCACTTACGAAATTACAAAGAATCATGTGGCCTTAAAATATATATCTCATAATCAATATATTTATGAATAGCAGATAATACAAAATCCAAATACTATGCTCAGAGCGGTAATCCGCATAAGGAGAACTAATTTAGAGCCATGTTCACATATTCACGACTATATATATAGCTTTTTTGGCTTTTACACTTTATCTCATAGCCAATATATTCATGAAAAATAAATAGCACAAGGTCCAAATACTATATCTAAAACAATACATCAGAAGACTAGTCTAGAGCCATGTTCACATATTTGCGATTATATATATATATAATTTTGACTTTTAAGTTTTAATGAATTAAATAGCTCCCAATAATTCTCTATGTCTAAATAAAACCCTCTAAAGGTGTTAACATTATTTTAGGATATTTATTTTAGCAATGGTATGCACCATTGCTTTTTTTACTTTTAGCAAAGCAAAAAAAAAAAAAAAAAAAAAAAATAATTCTATTTTCACTTTCTTTTTATTTCTTTACTTTTTTTAGGAAGCTAATAAATTAAAGCCAAATCATATTTGGAATTCATTCCTGCAGGATGTCTACTGCCGAATCTGAGGATCCAGAGGGCTTCTTTTTTGTGTAAAACTTTCTTAATATCCCCTCCTCTATGTCCTGCTTCTATTTTTTCAATTCCCCAAAATCGAAATGAATCTGTGCAGCCCTTGTGAACACTGGCAAAGTGCCTAGACGCACCTGAGATGTTGTCAGTAACTAACTTGGAACTATCCCTCACATGTTCCTGGATTCTGGTCTTAAGTAATCGGGTAGTGCTACCCACATAGTCCAGGTTGCACAGTGTACATCTGATGCAATAGACACTATAAGATGAATTACAGTCAATCAGGGAATTGTGCAGATGTCTATATTGGGTTGCACAACTGGTTAGTTCTTTGATGTTATATGTGTACTTACAAGTTTTGCACTTTGGTTTTAGGCACTTTACAGAGCCTTTATTCGGATTTTTTTCTGTATTAGTAGCCTGTGGTAATAAAAAACTGGGTGCTAATTGGTTACCCAAAGTACCTCCCCTTCTTGCCACATAATGTACTCCCGACTGTAAAACTTGATTGGTCAAGCTATCCATTTCTAGAATCGGGAGATTTTTTTGGATAATTTTGCGTATTTCTGGAAACTCTAAACTATAAGGAGTCGAGAAGACCAATGGTGAGGCTTCACTATACTTCTCTGGTTTTTTATCTGACAGAAGTTCCTCTCTGCTTCTTCTATTAACTTTCTCCATAGCTCTTTTGGTCATCCAGCTAGGATAACCTCTCTGGGCTAGGCGTTTGGTAATGTCTTTTTGGTTCTTGTGATAATCGTTTGAATTGCTGCAAGCTCTCTTCGCTCGTATCAGCTCCCCCACGGGGATACCCTTGATGGTACTTTTAGGGTGGCTACTGGACGCCCTGAGGACACCGTTGCCCGATGTAGATTTTCTATACAAAGAAGTCACCACTTCTCCTGTGTCCGGTAAACCCCTTAAAGTGATATCTAAAAAGTCTATACTTTCTGTACTATGTTGAAAAGTAAAAGTTAAACCAAATTTATTGGAATTCAAAAACAAAATAAATTCTGGTATGGGCGCTACATCTCCACACCAAACGATGAGTATATCATCGATGTAGCGCCCATACCAGAAAATGTGATCACGAAAAGGGTTAATGAATGACATAATGTTTTTTTCTTCCCATTTGGAAAGAAACAGGTTTGCTAGTGAAGGTGAGAAAGGGGCACCCATGGGTGCCCCCCGTATCTGCAAATAATAAGTGTTTAAAAATAAGAAAAAATTGTGTTTCAACAGAAAATTGGCTACTGTAAGGATGTATTCGTTTGTCGCTGCAGTGTACAGACTATACTTATAGAGATGGTACCCCAGGGCGTCCAGAGCTTCCCCGTGGGGGATACTGGGGTAGAGCGAACAGACGTCGCACGTGAGCCACGATTTATCACTACTCCATTTGAAGTTCTTAAACGCTTTGAGAAGTTCTTTACTATCTCTAACATAGCCCGTGGTCCTGAAGACCAAGGGCTGTAAAATTTGGTCTAGCCATATGCCCATACGTTCAGTGAGAGAGTTACAACCTGAAATGATAGGTCTGAAGGTAAGTGGCTGAATGGATTTATGGATCTTTGGTAATCCATATAGTGTTGGAACTGTGGGTGTCGTATTTAACAAGAAATCTCCTTCCAATCGGTTAAACACCCCTAAAGCGATGCCCTCCTCAATGAGATCTTTTAAAGCTATGTTATACTCCTGTGTAGGATTATATGTTAATGCAACATAGGTTTCTTTATCTGATAATATATTGAGGCAGCCTTGTACGTAGTCATTGTAGTCCATGACAACTGTCTTCCCCCCTTTGTCCACCTTTTTCACTATAAGGTTCTTATTTTGTTTTAACTCTGTCAATGCTTTTTTTTCCTTTATAGTCAAATTGTGTTTTTCCTTTTTATGTTTTTTTTGGGGTGATTTAACTTTAGTTTCTAATTGGATAAGTTCTTCTTCAACTTTTTGTTGAAATAAATTATAGCTGGAAGCTCTCGTATTAATGGGGTAATAATCAATATTGTTCCTTTTGACTGGTATTGTGTCTATAATTTTAGTTGGTTCAACATTTTCATAATGTAAATCAATTAAACATTGCGTGGCCACATGCTCCTGGAAGTGTGATTCCAGAGGAAGCGCTTTTCTATCTGAGATCACTCCTCCAACATCAGCTTCAACCTGCAAACCAATTTTTTGTGCATTATTTTCAAAAAAGTGTTTTCTAACTGTTATAAGCCTGACGAATCTATTAATATCTAAAATTGTCTGGAAGACATCAAAGTGTCTATCGGGTACAAAATTAAGTCCCTTATCCAATAATTTCAATTGTTCTGTGGTCAAAACTGTTGATGAAAGATTCAGGACACTGTTGCTGTTCAATTCTGTTGTTCTCTCCATCTCCTCGCCCTGGTGGTGTATCTGGGCCTTTTTATTATTCTTGCCTCCTCTTCTTCCCCCGACTCTTCCCCATTTTTTGACGAGGACATCTTTGGTTTGAAGTGTTTTTTTCGGTTGTTGAACATATCCGAGCTCGTATCCGTGGATTCAGAAGAAAAATTATCATGTCTGTCCACTAAATAAACTGAAGAGTCCGATTCTCCCATAGAACTAAAAGAAACACTTCTTTTTGTAGAGGATCGTGCACCCTTTTTGCCTTTATTATATTTAATAATGGGCTTCAGAGAAGGAGTGGTATTATGTATAGCCTTTTTGTAGACATATCCTGTCGTATAATCCTGATTATCCCGAGAAAATTTTTTCTTCTTAAATTCCATTATTTTCTCTTCCAAAGTTTCCAACTTTTTATTGATAGACAAATCCCATTCCTTGAAAGTTTCAACTGGCTTTAATTTATCGATTTTATCTTGTATGCTTGATATTTCTGCTCTTATGCCAGCTAATTTGTTATTCTCATATTCAACAATTAATTCCATAAGTTTCATTGAACAGTTACTTAAAATACTATTCCATTTATCCAAAAAATTGTCATCATATAAAAATGAGGGCACTTTGTGCAGGCGTAAGCCTCTAGGGATCATACTTTTTTCCATGTACTGAGTTAAGGTGGTGGAGTCCCAGAACAATCGCAGTTCTTGTAACAATAATTTCTCTTTTTGTTTAAATAAATCTCTATGAGTAATCGTGTCAGTTTGTTCGACTCCATTTATTGTACTACCAAATACGGCAGCAATCTTTTCTCTTTTATTATGAAAAAAACTTTCCATTTTTGTAAAAGCTCAAAGCTTAAAAAAAAAAAAAGTAAATTATCAGAAAATACAAATGATGCCAATAGGTGTCAAAGTCCCAAATATATAGAAGAAAAAAAAGAAAGCTTATAGCTTACCACCTTCCTTTGGCTTGTCGATTTCAAGTAACCTGGGTGCACGATCCAAACCTCAGACTAAGGCTTGTGTATAGGTACAGACAAAATGAATTGATAGAAGGATCCGCTCTACCAGGAATATTTCTTTAAAAAATAACTTTTAATCCATAATGATTAAAAAACACTCCATAGACAGGAACAAAAGTGCAAAAGTAGGAAAAAAGTGATTAAAACCGCATAGGTTTCATTGTGGCTGACATGTTTTGACACGTCTGTGTCTTACTCATAGCCCAATCTAGAGTCTACTGACCGACCAAAACCTTTTTAAAGGCTGAAAACACGATTATCCCCCTTACAATAACACCTGATCAAAATTAGTCCAAAGCACAAGTTAACCCTCAAAACTGCTATTATGTTTATCATGAACGACACTTTCAACTAACAATTTCACTAAATTGAATTAAAACTACAATATTCACCCATATATATACAAAAACAATATTACCGCATTTACAGTGTTACAACGATAAAGCTATATATAAATCCATTAACCCACATAGTTCCAAAGGGTAGACAGCCCATGATCAAAGTGGTGTGTTGGTATAAGACCTTATTCACACACTGACGATAGTTCAAGCAATGAAACTATTTGTAAAGATACAAAAGCTGCAACCTCCCAAGGTCAGCACCTTAATTCCAAGGGGTTAAACAAAAACACCCAATTGTTGTATATTCAATTTAGCTCAAGATTCTGGGACCAAGTGGGTTATGTTAGAATCATATATCACCATACAATTCATGCACTTACGAAATTACAAAGAATCATGTGGCCTTAAAATATATATCTCATAATCAATATATTTATGAATAGCAGATAATACAAAATCCAAATACTATGCTCAGAGCGGTAATCCGCATAAGGAGAACTAATTTAGAGCCATGTTCACATATTCACGACTATATATATAGCTTTTTTGGCTTTTACACTTTATCTCATAGCCAATATATTCATGAAAAATAAATAGCACAAGGTCCAAATACTATATCTAAAACAATACATCAGAAGACTAGTCTAGAGCCATGTTCACATATTTGCGATTATATATATATATATATAATTTTGACTTTTAAGTTTTAATGAATTAAATAGCTCCCAATAATTCTCTATGTCTAAATAAAACCCTCTAAAGGTGTTAACATTATTTTAGGATATTTATTTTAGCAATGGTATGCACCATTGCTTTTTTTACTTTTAGCAAAGCAAAAAAAAAAAAAAAAAATAATAATTCTATTTTCCCTTTCTTTTTATTTCTTTACTTTTTTTAGGAAGCTAATAAATTAAAGCCAAATCATATTTGGAATTCATTCCTGCAGGATGTCTACTGCCGAATCTGAGGATCCAGAGGGCTTCTTTTTTGTGTAAAACTTTCTTAATATCCCCTCCTCTATGTCCTGCTTCTATTTTTTCAATTCCCCAAAATCGAAATGAATCTGTGCAGCCCTTGTGAACACTGGCAAAGTGCCTAGACGCACCTGAGATGTTGTCAGTAACTAACTTGGAACTATCCCTCACATGTTCCTGGATTCTGGTCTTAAGTAATCGGGTAGTGCTACCCACATATATTTATATTTATCTACCAGTTTTCCCTCATTTCCCAAAATATACACCAGGGCCATAATAGGACTTATTTCAGGTTTTATCAAAGATATTAAATCCATCAAGGTTGCACTGGACAATTTAGGATGGCATGAAACTATTTGTGGGTCTCTCTTACATCATAGTTTTAGAACATGTTCAGCAATTACACTAATACTAATACTGTCACCACTGTAAGGTCCATCTGTCTAGTGTAAATGTGAGCAGCACTTTCCATGAGATGCAGGTGGGTGCACAATTTCCATAGGTGGCTGATACCAACCCGGATAACTTCAATGTCTATAAATAAAGATGTACAGCACTCCAAACAGAAATTTGAGCTTTCTTATTAAGTTTATTAATAGAATACACATTCCTTGATTTGACACGTGGTTAAGTCTGCATTATAGGTCATAGAAATGTGTGTTTTGAGCGCAATGTTTTGGGCTTAGAAGCACTTCCTCAAGCTAGAAAAATACATAATATGCGTGTTAGTCTAATTGTATCAATGAACCAAAAACAAATAACACAAATAGTAAGGGGAAGGCCAATCAAAAGAAAAAAGAGTGTGTGTGTGTGTGTGGGGGGGGGGGGGTAGGGGAAGAAAACCGGGGACATATACAGGGAGTACATTCATACGAATAGGATATGTCTAGCAAAATGACTGCCAACAGATGGAAATTGATGAAGGGCCCAGGATAGATTTTTTGTTTGCATTTTTTGCAGGTCATTTGGTGTTCTGGATACACTATAACTTGTTAATTCAGGGTGGTGCAAATAATTGTAGTGGAACGTTATATCTGTTGCTGCTTTACAGTTGACATGTTAACATAGGGAAGCTTCTAGTGTGTATTTTTTTTTTGCCTCTTTAAGGCTGCCATGCCAACATAAGGATGCTTCCTCAGCAGGCCTTTATAAACAACTCCCTTATCATACAGCTTTATTGGCTAATTAGTTTGCAAATTGCTGGGCTCCTGACATTGATCAGACTGCTCTAATACTGACCTTTGGCTACGTTCTTTGATTCCTCTTTGCCTAGCAATTTTGTTGTGGCGATCCTGATTGGATTGACCTTGGCTTGTCTTTGGTCCCATCTTTGTCTCATGATTTGGTTTTGTTGCTCTCTTCAGTTCTTGACTTGTGATTAGACAATCACTCTGTGATCTTATCAACACAAGTACTCTTTGCTCCTTGCCTCTTCTATATGACCATCGAGCGCGGATCCCTGACTCCACTCCCTGTCCTAAGTGTGAGAAGGAACACTATTAGAAGTCTTTTCTCCCCACTGAAGTTAGGCTGTACATCCAACACCGAGCTAAGTGTAGATCATTCCATACAGAGAACTGAAAGATCTTTAAGTTGTGATATCCCTTCTACTACCTTTTTTTACCTTTACTTATTTTTTTTTATCTGTACCTACTGTTTCTGCAATGCCTCTATGTCGGAGCTTTTGTATTTGTATGCTGTTTTATCTATGCTGCTGTAACATACTGAATTTCCCCATGGTGGGACTTCTCTTACCAGGATTAGTTTTCATGGATGTTGAAGTAAACAGAGTTTTATGTTAGAGTTCCAGGAGCAAAATTCACAAAATAGCAGTATTTACCAGATAACAGAGAGAAGTTGAACAGATTCTCAGGAACCGAAACAACTTCACCAGCGGTAAGGTCAGATGGACTTTGCTGACTTTGGGGTTTGAGATATTACCACCAGAAACTGTATGAGATATAAACGCTCTACTAACTGAAATTAAACCAGAATCTACAATAAATTTACATAGCAGATCTGAAACAAGAGAATAGATGTCCAGGGACGCAATATACACCTGGTAAGGAATATTCTCTGGTTATTTCTTCAATATATTTCTTTGTCTGATCTGATGTTTTTGGCAACAAGTTAGGCCCGGTTCAGATCTGCATTTAATATTCCATTCAGGAAATCCACATGGGGACCCCCCGAACAGAATATCAAACGCATTAACAAGCGGTGAGCACTGAAAGCACACGGACCCCATAGACTATAATGGGCTCCGTGTGTTTTCCACACGCTGTCCACATGAGTCAAGTGGAAAGAAGAGTACTTCATGAAAGACTTTCCGCTCTGCATGACTCATGCGGACAGTGCGCGGAAAACACATGAACCCCATTACAGTCTATGGTGTCCGTGTGCTTTCAGTGCTCACTGTTTGTCAATGCGTTTGGTATTCTGTTTGGGGGTCCCCATGCGAATTTCACAAACGGAATATCGAATGTAGATGTGAATTGAGCCTTACTTTATTTTCTCCTTATTATGTTTATACTATGAATCATTACTTATTTATTACCTGCATTTGGTAATCATAATTATTATTATATCTGCTTTATGGGGACAACTGTTTATATATCTCTTCCTGCCATTTAGTCATCGGTTCTGAATATTGTTTATTCCATAGCCTAACATTATAGACAATTGGGATTTCCTCCAGGTATATAATTTAACTTGTGTGGATATATTTGTCTCCATATATGTCTTTTGGTGTACTTTTCAGTTTGGACATGGTTCCTCAGTAAATTTTCTACTTTTATAAATTTTGATTGTTGTTGTGGTATTTGCCTTTAGTAGCTTGTATTATATAAGGTATTACAAATGGTAAGGCCCCAGGCCCCGACCTATCTGTACAATAAGACTTTTCAGGCTACCCTCTACCTTCATCTATGGAACCTGTTTAACTCCTTTCTTGATGGTGCTCCACTCCCACATTACGTTAGTCCCCAAACCGAATAAAGATTGCTCCAACTACCTTCCAAGATTGTTCCAACTACTGACCAATAGCCCTACTCAATTCTGACCTTAAACTGTTTATGAAAATACTAGTTACCAGGTTAAATGCTTGGCTTCCTTCTCTCATTCACAAGGACCAGGTGCACTTAGTCCCTTGTCGTCAAGGAGGCAACAACAGCAGGACTGTGGACTCAATAGACGTCGCCAACCATACTGTCACCCGACTCTTCTCCTGAGCCTTGATGCTTAGAATGCCTTTGACCTCCTTGATTGGTCAATCATGTTTGTCACTCTTAAGAAATTTGGTTTCTTGGGGCCTTCCTCATGGTGGTCTCAGCACTTTACTCTGTCCCTTCTGCAGTGGTCAAGCTCCCGCACAGGACTTACTCAGCTTTCTCCACTTGCAATGGAACACTTCAGGGTTGTCTGTCCCCTCTTATTTTTGTCCTTTGTATCGAACCTTTGGCATCCCATCATACTCCAACCCTGATATTACGGGAGGCCCTGTCCGGGATCAGGATTTCAAAGTCAGCCTTTTTGCTGATGATGTCCTCCTGACCCTCTCTAATCCTCATATCTCACGTCCGAATCTTATGCTAACCCTGTGGGATTATGGTCATTTCTCCAGGTACAAAGTTAACCCCTCAAAAACGGAGGCTCTCCCTCTTAACATCCCCCATCCTGCCTTCCAACTCCTCCATCAGAACTATGACTTCTAGTGGAAAGACTGTTCTCTTCTCAACTTAATTATGGGGATAACGTCTATCCTTAGGGAGAGACTACCTATTCAGGTGTGTGGAGACTTATACAGCCATAGTCGCTCCACTGCAAGGGATCATGGGAGGAATATGCAAATCTGTCTCCCAAGATGTAAACAGGGAGACAGTGCCTCTGTTATGCTGCCCTCTATGGGAAGCACCCTGAACATCATGCCCGACTTTCCCAGAAGCCTTTATGCAGTAAAGGATCTTGGAAAGTTGGGCATGATGTTCAGGGTGCTTCCCATAGAGGGCAGCATAACAGAGGCACTGTCTCCCTGTTTACATCTTCTCAACTTAGGCATTCAGCTGTCCTCCTCCTATGCAACCTTGTACTCAGTCAATTACTCTAAGCTGTAGTATAGTACTTCAGCACACCAAAATTTAATGTATGAAAAACTTTATTCCATAATCTTCATATAAAAAATTAAACACACAGCCAATCAAAAATAGAGCATCTGGATATTTGATGTCAAAGTCCGAACGTTTCGGTCTCAAGGACCTTCATCTGCATGACATCTGATATGTGGTATATCATATAGAGCAAAAATGCTGTTTGGCTCATACAGTGTTTTTGCCATGCAGATGAAGGTCCTTGAGACCGAAACGTTCGGACTTTGACATCGAATATCCAGATGCTCTATTTTTGATTGGCTGTGTGTTTAATTTTTTTATATGAAGATTTTGGAGTAAATTTTTTCATACATTGAATTTTGGTGTGCTGAAGTATTATGCTACAATTTGTGACGGGACTCTCCAAATACTTTTTGGCACCCATTTACGGGAATAATTTATTCCCTTGTAAGGAGTGCATATCTTTTATATATACTTATGCTAAGCTGTTCTATGATCTTTGGGCTCTCTTGGATAAATGGCATCCTTCTCCATATCTCTTTGATAGGGCGGATCACTGCTGTTAAAATGACACTCCTCCCTAAAGTCCAATACTTTTTTGAAATGCTATGGGTAGCTATTCCTTGATCTGAACGTTCTCCAAAAGTTCATCTTTCAATTTATTTGGAATGGTAGGTGACAATGCATTCCATGTTCTGTTATGTTAGCTGGTATGGCGGAAGGGGTCTGGAGGTTCTTCACTTACTCCACAATTACTGCATTGTCCATTTACATTGTATTAATTATTGAGTGTCAGCCTGGGCTCACACTAAGTGGGTGGAGATAGAAAAGCGCTGGCTGACTCATATACATTCTAATGCCTTCTTGTGGGCCTGACTAATCCCCCCACCCCTCTTTTGGGTCCTATTCGCCTCACTAGCCATTCCTCTATGATCTCCTCTCTCAATAAACCTCTCCACCCTGGAGGAATGCACCCTGATATGGTGCAACCTTGGAGCAGATTAGGTCTGTTCCACATTTCTGACCTGATTGACCCGTTGCCCCTGGAGCTCAGGCCTTTTTACTACTTCACATCTAATCTGCACTTGCCATCCTCTGAGTGGTTCAGAGAAAAACATTGAAATCCCCAGCAAGCAGCCAAGCCAAGACTTTTCAGCTCTCTGATTTGCTTAGCAGCGCTCAGACATACCCCATCTTTTTCTCTTTATTGTTCTATGTGGTCCCAGGGCTGAGCTGCAGCTTCAATCAACATTAACTAGTGTACCCCTCTGGCTCGGGTTACACCACTCAGCAATACAATCCACGTCCAGTTGGGGCGCCACTGTCTTCCTACCATTTTCTCTGTTATTCTACATACAACAGGCAGCACAAAAGTGTTTGAGGCTCCACAGCATTAGGGACTCTGTGTGCCTCCATAAGTATCTATGCCCACTTCTTCCCTAGCATGCCAAATGCATATTGCCTAAAAGCACCTAAATTTTCTAAGAAATTAACTTTTCATTGCAAAAGTTATAGAAAAAGTATAAATATTTTATTTATACACGATAAAACGTCAGCAACATCAATATACTTTGAAGAAAAACGTAAGCAAAGGCAATAAATTTTATCATACATTGATTTCAGCAATTCCAAGGTTCAGCCTTCCATTGACTAAGTGTACCTTTTGTCAAAGAATAAAAAATCAATATCTTTCCGTTATCAGATTTAGTAAGTATGTTAAATTTAAAAATAATATATATGTTAATATGACTATTTAATTATATATTAACTAGATTTTTTAATTATTAAAACATTTTTCAAGAAAATATATTTACCATGCCAAGTTTATCATGATGACAACAAGGTACCATTGGAACTTGATTCTTAATGGTTTATGTATTCTGCCACTTACTAACCAAATACAGTAATAGCAAAACTTTCTATTTTTTTTTATCTTAAATTTAAATTACTATGTTACTATAAATGAACAATGTACAAACTCACTTCATATGAGTGGCTGAGTATTATTATTATTTATTTATAGAGCACTAGTAACATTATGGTTCTGTATATTTGAGGGTTTACATACAGTACACAAAATATAAAAAAACAAATATAATACTAACAATGACCAACTGGCACAGTGGGATAGAGGGCCCTGCCTGCAAGGACTTACAATCTATGAGGGAAGAGGGATAAAGACTGAAGGTGAGGGGAGAGGATGTTCAGATGCTGGTTTGGTGGTGGTAGTGTTGTAGGCCTTCCTGAATAGGTGAGTCTAAAGGGCCTTGTTGTGATTGTGGGATCAGTCTTATGTGTCTTGGAAATGATTTCCAGAGTATGGGGGATGCACAAGAGAAATCTTAGAGACGGTAGTGTGAAGAGTGGATAAGAGCAGAGCGGAGTAGGAGGTCTTTGGAGTATCAGAGGTTGCGTGTTGTCAGGTAGCTGGAGATTAGGTCAGAGATATATGGAGGGGACAGGTTGTGGATGACTTTGTATGTTAGCGTTAATATTTTTAACTCTATTAGCTGGCAAAAGGTAGCCAGTGAAGGGATTGGCAGAGGGTAGCGGCTGATGAAGAATGGGGCAATAGGTGAATTAAGCGAGCAGCATGGTTTAAGGTGGACTGGAAAGGGTCGAGAGTATTTTCTGGAGGCCATGGAAAAGGGTGTTACAGTAATCTAAGTGGGAGATTATGAAGATATGGACTAGCATCTTTGTAGTTTCAGGGGTGAGGAAGGAGCAAATTTGATGGATGTTCTTGAGTTTGAGGTGGCAGAAGGTGTTGAGGATTTGGATGTGTGAATTGAAGGATAGGTCAGAATCCAAGGTTAACTCAAGGCAACAAACCCGTGGGACTGGGGTAAATGTGATTCCATTAACTTTGATAGATGGTCAGGTAGTGGGGCCGTGCAAGATGGGGTGAAGATGATGAACTCTGTTTTCGCCATGTTGAGTTTGAGAAAGTGGGAGAAGTGAAAGGATGCTATGGCTGCTAGACACTCTGGAACTCTGAACAACAGAGATGCATTGTCTGGTCCAGAGAGATATATTTGAGTGTCGTCAGCATAGCAATGGTATTGAAAACCATGAGCCTCAATGAGTTGGCCAAGGCCAAAGGTGTTGATGGAGAACAGGAGGGATCCTAGCACAGAGCCTTTCAGGACACCTACAGAAAGAGGGTGTGGCGAGGAGGTGGTGTGCGAGTGACAGACTCTGAATGTGCGGTTGGTGAGGTATGAGGAGATCCAGGAAAGGGCCAAGTCTGTTATGCCAAGCGATGAGAGCACTTCTAATAAGAAGGAATGGTTGACTGTATCAAAGGCAGAGGAGAGATCGAGGAGGAGGAGGACAGAGTAGTGACACTTGGCTTTGGCTGTTAGAAGATCATTAGTGACTTTGGTTAGGGCAGTTTATATGGAGTGATGGGGTCTGAAGCCTGACTATAGTCTGTCAAAGAGTAAGTTGGACAAGAGATAGCAGGATAGTTCAGAGTGGACGTGTTGTTCAAGCAATTTTGAGGCATACGGGAGCAGTGAGATGGGGGGTCAAGTGATGGTTTGTTAAGTATAGGTGTGATGGTAGCATGTTTGAAAGCAGAAGGAAAGGATCCTCTGGTTACAGATAGGTTGAAGAGATGGGTTAGGGCAGGAGTAAAGACTTCAGTGAGGTTGGGGATGAGATGTGACTGGATCTGTTCAAGCGTGCAGGAGGTGAGGTGGGATTGAGAGGTTAGGGCAGAGAGCTTTTCATCAGTGATGGTGGAGAAACAGGTTAAAGATGAAGGGCAGTGAATAGTTGGGTAGAGTGTTTTTTGGAGGTGTAGGGTGGGATTGTCTCTGATGGTGTCAATTTTGCTTTTGAAATAAGAGGCAAAGTAATCAGGTGAGATAAGTGATGTTGCAGGGAGCATGGAAGGATAGAGAAGGGAGTTGAAGGTAATAAAAAGCTGTTTGGGGTTGCAGGATAGAGAAGATATGAGTGTGGTGAAATAGACCTTCTTTGCACAGTTGAGTGCGTTATCGAAGGTGAGAACTGCCTCTTTATACCTGATGAAGTCCTCTTGGGAGTAGCTTTACTTCCAGAGGTGTTCTGCAAAACATGAGTTATGTCTCAATGTCTCAGTTTTTTAGTCAGGCGAGTGTGCCAGGATTGCTTGTTGATCAGTTGAGCTCTGGTGTTTGTAAAGGAGGCCACTTAGTCAAGCTGAAGGTGGGAATAATGTCAGAATTCTGGTATATTTTGCTAAGGGCTCGTTCACATCTGCGTCGTCGGTCCTTATTGCAGGTTTCCGTTTCCTGCATAAAACAGATGCAGGAGACGGAAGCCTGCAGGAGACTATCTCACCCATTCATTTGAATGGGTGAGAAAGCTGTCTGGCCGTGCGCGGCAGTGAGCGTTTTGCGCTCTCCGCCGCGAAACCGGGTTTTATAATCCGGACACAGAGTCGGACATGCAGTACTCTGTGTCCGGATAAAAAAATCCGGTTTCGCGGCGGAGAGCCTAAAACGCTCACCGCCACGCACGGCCGGACCCGATCTATGGTTTCCGTCTTCTGCCATGCAGAAGACGGAAACCATAGTACGGAGACCCCAGACGCAGGTGTGAACCCAGCGTAATCTACCAAAAGTGGCTGCTGTTTCTCTCACTCTGAACTATTGTGTTGCTCTTGCACTCCTCACCACTGGAGGCTGCTGTGTTTATCCTATGAATTGCCTTTAACAAAGATGACCGATCCTTGAAGCCTACTTGTTTGCTGTTTGGGCCTATTTATACATATGAGGCAGTTCAGTCATTTCTTGAGTATTGTGACTTGTTTCAGTCTCCTGCTCCTGAGAACTGTCTTTCCCAGACTGTTCTACTCTACACAAAATTATCAGCTTGCGATCCACACTTAAAGCTGCAGCCCAGACTTCAACTTTAGTATTCCTAACTGTGCCTGGCCTATTCCATCTGGCTACTGGATTCCAGCTGTGTCTATTAGAATCGTAACACACATATTATGACCCCCTGCTGGTAGGCACTCCAGGAACGAGTCATGCTAAAACATTCCTTTTCACTCACTGCTCTTGAGTCCCTGTCCTTTCTTTGCTCCAGAGACAGCACATGACCTTGTCAGCATTGGCACTAAAGAATGGAGGAGTTGCAGAGTCCAAAATGGTGAGTAATCCTGTGGCACTACTTGCTCACCGGGCTGTTCACAAAGACAGTAAATACTTCCATCTGTACTGAAGAAACAGGTCAACACCAGGAGACCTTGAACAATCATAGGGAACAAAATGATGGGAAAATGTGTAAGTTAGCAAGCTAGATGCTTAGGAAAAAAGTGAAAACTAAGGTAAAAAAGACATTTGATCAATCAATTTCTTCTTAAAGGGATTCTACCATTGGCTATAGTGATTTTTAACTAAGCATAAATTTGCATAGCCTTTAGAAAGGCTATTATAGACATGCCTTTTATTCAGTAATCCTCTCAGCCATTTTTGAATTAGCCCACTTTTATTGATATGCTAATTAGCCTCCACGGTGCACCCGGAAGTGTCTGTGATGCTCTCTGAACATTGCTTGTGTGATCTGTGTAAATGGGGGGGGGGGGGGGGGGTTGAGAGCAGGGAGGCTGATGAGTCATCAGAAGCAGCAGCAGCCTTGCCTGCTCTCACCTCCCCCCTGTTTACACAGATCACACAGTTCTCAGAGAGCATCACAGAGAATTCCGGGTGCACCGTGGAGGCTAATTAGCATATCAATAAAAGTGGGCTAATTCAAAAATGGCTGAGGGGATTAATGAATAAAAGGTATGTCCGGAATAGCCTTTCTAAAGGCTATGCAAATATATGCTTAGTTAAAATTCACTATAGCCAATAATAAAATCCCTTTAAAATGGCAGCCACCGCTCTTCTGCTTCTTCTTCATTGAGGAAGCTAGTTTGAATTGAATGATGGCCTGGAACACCAAAATACCTTGTCCTGTCCTTGGAGATTGAAACATCTGATTTCTCAGATAAGATGAAAGAGACCACACACCTCTGAAAAAAGTAGCAATCAGTATGATAATAGAATGCAACCAAACACCTTGATTACCCCACTTTGCTGCAAGATGCAAAATTATGATTCTTGTAATGTAGTGAAGGTTTTACTGTACAAAAAATCTATGCATACAATATCTGGTATAGACATAAACATAAAACACCACAGTAAAAAGTTAAAATGTTATTTTCATTATACAATGAATGCTATAAAATAACACATATGACCATCTTAACTCTTGGTTAGTCTGGAAGAAGCTTAATCAAGTGTTGATTCAGTCGTATGGTAATTTGTCATACAGTTAGTTCTTGGTCTTCGTTAAGCTTTATGAGTTTGATGCACAGTAAGCAACTACAGTTCATAATGTAAAACAGGGGTGCTCACACTTTTTCAGTGTGTGAGCTATTTTGTTAGCTGACCAAGGCAAAAGATCTACTAGGGCGGTGCCAGGGTGGGCATGTGGGCGGGGCCGGGCGGGCTTATGGACAGGGCGGGCGTATCTGTGGGCGGGGCCGGGCATGTGGGCGGGGCCGGATGGATCGTGAGAGCAGGAGACAGCGGCGTTCTGTGGCCGCCCAGGGATCCCAGCTGTCTGCTTGCTCACAGTGCAGGCTGAGAGTTATCTCTGGACACTGGCAGGCTGGGGCTGATGCTGCCCCGCCTGCCAGTGTCAGGAGATGACTCTCAGCCTGCACTGTGAGCAAGCAGACACCGGGATCCCTGCATCCCGCGATCGGCCCAGTAGATCGCGATCGACGTATTGGGCACCCCTGATGTAAAATATGCAAGCAAATAAAATTTGAAAGACAATCAAATCCAGTTTCGCTGGGGCTTCCCCTTTGCTTTGCAGGTAGGAGCTGAAATGACCCTATCCTATTTCAATCTTCCTTCGGTACTCCCAGACTCCGTGTACATTCTAATCTCTGACTCCAGGCCACCTCCCCATACTGGGGGCTCCTTTTGGTTTTAGTACCAGTTATGTGGATATACCCTTCTTACTGGTGCATATTGTTCACCAGACTTTGCCTGGCCTGTGCGAAGTCTCTTGCTGGTTTTCATGGTTATGGGTAAGCCTGCTATTACAGACGCTGTTTCTTTCATTTGTAATTCCCAATGGATAGGATGTGTGACTAAATGTGAAAAGCAGAGCTCCAACTCCAATCGTCACCTAGTCTTGAAGGAACTTCGTTCCTTATATGCGAACATCATATTTCTTCAGGAATCCCAATATAACCACTTGGGGATGTTTAATTTTGCTAAGCACTGTTATCTTGCCTCCTACTCAGTTTTCCATGATCATCGGGTGTTGTCATCCTCCTCTCCTGTACCTGTCTGATTTCTGTCACTGCCTAACACCTAGACCCAAACGGCTGGGCACTCTAGACCCAAAAGCTGAGGCTCTTCTCCACAGTTGACCTATCGTGTTAGGTAATGTATGCACTCGTAAAACTTCGCTGATTTCATTTTTTGTTTTGAGCCACCTCCTCTCTTACTCCTTGACAGTGACTTTAAAATGATTTTCTTAGAACACAGCTGTCAGTCCCAGATAAGCCTCTTTACCCAGCACAGATCTGCCCGGCACGAGAGTTCCTACGCCTTCCTCAGCCTTCCAGGCCTATTACACTAATTTGTACAAACTAAGACTCCTCCCTGAGCTCTGTACCCCTTGGGTAACCATCCCTAACTATTTCCGGCGATCTATCTCCAGAATTGCCATTTACCTCAGCTTTCTTCAGAATCCCAATCCTCCATCAATGTTCTGGTTACAGATTATGGAATTGGAGGAGTTCTGAAGGACCTCCTCAATGGCAAAGCAAGCTGTGAGGCCACCTTAAAGGCCTATATAACTTTTTCCTCAACTGCTCCTTCATCACCCTTGTCCCCAAACCAAATAAGGCTCTCCAAGATTACTCCAACTATCACCCTATTGCCCTCCTGAACACTGACCTGAAACAATTTATGAAGATATTAGCTAAACGCCTGAATGCTTGTCTCTCTACACTTATCAACAAGAACTAGGTGGATTTTGTTCCTTGCCATCAAGGAAGCAACAACACCAAAAGGAAGTAGTTGAGGTCGCCAGCCAACAGTTTATACCTGTACTCCTCCTTAGCTTGGATGCCGAGAAGGCTTTTGACTGCCTTGACCGGTCTTTTTTATGGTAACTACGTTGAAAATCTTTGGGAGCCTTTCTTGCGGCATTCTGAGCCCACATAGCAGTGGTAATGATGACATTCCTTCTAAAATTACTCTATTTTTTTGAGATGCTTCTGGTGATGGTCCCCCATGCAGAACTCCAAGGCCTTCAGAAAGCTATCTTTCAGTTTATAAGTAAAGTGAAACATCATTGCATCCCTCGATTGGTAATGTTGGCTGGGAGGCGTTTGAGGGGTTGGTGTCGCACACATCTTACATTACTATTGGGCAACCCAATTGAGATGCATCTCATTTTGGAGCAACCCAGCCTGCCTTTACTTTGGGTGGAAATAGAGAAGTTGTGGTTTGCCCCTGTACATCCTAATGCCAGCCAGCCTCCCTTCTTCGTCGCCCCCCCCCCCAAAAAAAAAAACAAAAAAACAAAACACCACCACCACCACACACTTTTAGATCCTGTGAGCTTTTGCTTCCCAATGCTCCTCAATGGCATGGTCCACATATGGTCTACGGCAGGTTTACTCTGGACAGCCGGTGTGGTTAACCCCACTACCTTGGAGCTCAGACCCTTTGATTATCCCAACTCTACCCTTGGTCTCCCCAGAATGGAATGGCTACATTACCAGCAGGTCACACATTTTGTCCACTCCCTACATGGTTCCCTAACAAACTCTCTCTCCACCTCATTTGAGAAACTTGTCCAGACCCATCCACGCATAAGTATATGTTGTGATGGGAAGAGGCACCAGACAGACTAATTTCACCTGGGCAGTGGAAAATTGTGAGTCATCAAGGGTTATGAAATCCTCCACATCAGTGACATTCAAGTAAACCCAGTACAAACTATTGATGAACTGGTACCATACTCCTGCCCCACTCCACTCCCTGAATAGAGCACTCCCCTCTGAGTACTGGCTCTTTCATAATGCTGTAGGCTCTTTGTTTCATATTTTTTGGGAGTGTCCTATCATTCAGAATTTCTAGGAGGAGGGGAAGTTCTAACTGACGCCCTCTTCATTCAAGGAGTCCATCTAGACCCATTGATCTATTTCTTAAACTTGCCCCCCAGATACTTTGGTAAAAAGGGTTCCTGACTTTTCCTCTGTCTTTGCACTGCTTCGAAGACCCTCATCACCAAACACTGAAGGAGTGTGGCTCCTCCTTTTAGTCCCAACCTACTTGCTAGAATAAAAGACGATTGTAGCCTTGAACACCTTTAGGCTACTTGAATAATACTCTTAAGGCGTTTCTTTCTAAAAATCCTGTGTGATACTTCTGCATATTGCAGGGCTTTCTGATCTTAGCCAACTCCCCCCCTTTTTCCTTCACCTTTGTTTTTTTTTCCTTTGCTGTCTGTCTCCTCCCCCTACAGATTTAACTTTTCACTTGATTGTATACTTTTTAGTTACACCTACTGTTCATATGTCTGATGCTGTTCCAATAATATTTGTTTGTTATTTCTTCAATTAAAATTAAGTTTAATTGAACAAACTGTAACAGGTTGTAGACCCACTTTGCCACCTTACTAGGTTGGTTAAGATCACTTCCAAGGACCTTATTTAACCCTCCTGTTCTGATCGCATTTACTATACACTTGTACTGTTTAGGATCAATATGACCCAATCTATTAAAATGTTGAATTAGCTACTGTGTCTTTTTTTTTGAATACCTATGTAATTATTAAACTGTATGTGAACATGGTTGATCATTGAAAAATGAAATTAAAACTAGAGATGAGCGAACAGTGAAATATTCAATATTCGATATTTGTTTCGAATAGCCCCTCAATATTCGACTATTCGAACGAATATCAAACCCCATTATAGTCTATGGGGAAAAATACAGAGTACAGCATTTGGCCAATCAACGCTGGGTCTGCTGGAGGCTCGTCTGTGAGGAGGCGGAGTCTAAGAACGGTCCACAGCAGTCTCCATTGTGGTCCGATCTCAGGTATAGCAGATTTGACACAGCTCTGCTCCATCTGAGATGCAGCAGAGCTGACTGTGTGCTGAACCCTGTTGCATCTAAGATGTAGCAGTGCTGACTGTGCGATGAACCCTGCTACATCTGAGATGCAACAGGGTTCAGCACACAGTCAGCTCTGCTGCATCTCAGATGGAGCAGAGCTGTGTGCTACCTGAGATCGGACCACAATGGAGACTGCTGTGGACCGTTCTTAGACTCCGCCTCCAAACAGACGAGCCTCCGGCAGAACCAGTGTTGATTGGAAAAATGCTGTACTCTTTATGGCAGGGTTTAGCACACAGTCAGCACTGCTACATATGAGATGGAGCAGGGTCGGGGCACAGTCAGCACTGCTAGATCTGAGATGCAACAGGGTGGAGCACACAGTCAGCTCTGCTGCATCTCAGATGGAGCAGGGTTCAGCACACAGTCAGCTCTGCTGCATCTGAGATGCAACAGGGTTCAGCACACAGTCAGCTCTGCTGCATTTCAGGTGTAGCAGAGCTCAGCGCATGGCCAGCTCTGCTACATCTGAGATCGGACAACAATGGAGACTGCTGTGGACCGATCTTAGACTCCACCTCCTCCGGCAGAACCAGCGTTGATTGGCCGAATGCTGTACATTGTATGGCATTCGGCCAATCAATGCTGGTTAATGCATTCCTATGAGAAAAAGTCAGCTCTCGCATAACGCAAGCTGACAGGGATCCCGACGAGATAGAGCCTCAAAGAGCTGTTTGAGTAACATTCTCACCTAAATAAAGCTAATCCCTAGCTAACCCTGCCAGTACATGTATCCCTGTCTCACAGTCACATAGTTCACAGTCTCAGATGACCCGGATATTAAATCCACTATTCGTATAAATTGGAGGTCACCTGATTTAGCCAGCCAATTACTTTTTCTGATTTTTTTCGATGCCTCCGTTGTCATAGTTCCTGTCCCACCTCCCCTGCGCAGCTATTTGTGCAAAAAAAGCACCAGGGAAGGTGGGAGGGGAATCAAATTTTTAGTGAGTTTGCCACGTGGTGTTTGACTGGAATCGAACATCTCGAACAGCCTGATATCCGATTGAACATGTACTTGGTCGAATGCTGTTCACTCATCTCTAATGACATGTCATTGTAGCTGCACAGTGAACGCCGTAAAAACAAAGCCTGTAGGAAAGAGATGCAGAGATGTAGCATAACGGAGTATGCAGAGATGTATCAGGGCTGGGTATGCTGTGCATATGTAGAGATGTAGCAGAGCTGGGTATACTGTGCATATGTAGAGCTGTAGCAGAGCTGGGTATGCTGTCCATATGCAGAGATGTAGCAGAGCTGGGTATACTGTGCATATGTAGAGCTGTAGCAGAGCTCGGTATGCTGTCCATATGCAGAGATGTAGATGGAGCTGGGTATGCTGTGCATATGCAGAGATGTAGCAGAGCCGGAGCAGGTGGATCATCGACAGCAGCAATTTGCTGAATATAGGTGGATCATCAACACCAACAACACGCAGACGAAGTTGTAGGCAGAGGCTAGTATATATATATATAGGGGTCAAGTGCATAGAGAAGTGAGGAGTCAAAGATGTCTGTGTTGCAAACTTTACACAGTCATATCACGCTGAAAGAAGTGGTCGTGGCGGTCCAAAGGGAAGAGATGGGAAATTTCATAGTTCACAGTCTCATATGACCTGGATCTGAAATCCACTATTCGTATAAATTGGAGGTCACCTGATTTAGCCAGCCAATTACTTTTTCCAATTTTTTTTTCGATGCCTACATTGTTTTAGTTCCTGTCCCACCTTCTCTGCATAGTTATTGGTGCAAAAAAAGCGCTAGGGAAGGTGAGAGGGGATACAAATTTTTAGTGTGTTTGCCGCGTGGTATTCGATTGGAATTGAATATCTTGAGCAGCCTGATATTCGATCGAATATCAATTCGATCGAACGCCGTTCTCTCATCTCTAATTAAAACTTAATTTTTATTTATTTTTTTCAGATAAAGGTGACAGGGGCTGTTTGCAATTCTGTTCGCTTTATAGCATTCTGCGCACAAATAACAAACATGCTTTAGATTTCTATTACTATAACATGAAATCTAAAAATAACTTTGTGTTAACATTTTATAAAACAACAAATGAAAAATAATGAAATCTTCAGTTTTTCTTAGATATTTTGCACACCCAGCACATGTCAGATTTGTTTTATTGTTACAAGAAGACGGACAGAAGCTTCATCTCTTCCTTTTTTGGCTGGTTGCTGTTCCGGTGGAGGCTGCAGTCTCTTTCTTGAGCTGCTGGACACTGTTCACAATGGCTGCACCTCCTGCTGCTCTTCCATGCAGCTTATTTCCATTCCAATTGGGGTTGATTTATCTCCATAAAACAAATGCGTTGTATGCCGAAAACATCCAGAGTGTTGTAAAATATTTTCATTGGCCAACGATTTGTTTTGCGTTTGCGTGTGTATGTTGATATTGCTTGATCTAGTAGTGTATCAACTGCCCCTTTTGTGGCATCATAATCTAATATCATGTCCGGCTTTCTGTCTTCTCGATTACTTATTGCATTGTCATGGTGCATTGTGCTCATTAGAATTACATGTTTATTTTTGGGGGGAAGGTAAGACACAACTGTTGTATCTCCAGTAAAGTAAAAAGTAGAATTATACACATCTCTTTTACTAAGGATACCTTGTGGCAATTCTGGCTTGTTTTTCCTTATAGTACCCAGCAGGGTAAGTTATCTTTTTCACAACATCTGGCCCAGTTGGTAGGATGTGAAAAAGTTGTCACATCTGAGATTTTGTCCTTTTAGTCCATGAGTCAAATCGAGAACAGCTCGCATACCCTGATTTTTTTCAGCTCTTTCTCCGGGGTTTCTTCCTCTATACACTTTAGCATTTGAAAGAGAAATGACTGGATGAGTACCTGCTCACTGGTAAGAACAGAGAAACCTCCATCCTTTTGAATAATGAAATGAATTTCACAGGAAAACAAATACATTTAGCAGGCAGAAATAATTAGTGACCTGTTGAACAGTATAAAATATTATTGGCTTGGGGTAAGATGGTGGCTCAGTGGTTAGCACTGCAGCCTTGCAGCTCTGGAGTCCTGGGTTTGTATTCCGCAAGGAACAACATGTTTTCGTGGATTTCCTCCTATTCTACAAAAATCAAAAAATAAGTACATTGTGAACCCTATATGAGGCTCACAATCTACATTTACAAAAAAAAAAAAGTTATTGGGTCATATTGACCCGAACAGTTCAAGTGTAACAATCAAATAAAGTAAACAAAAAAAAAAACACAACACTCATAATAAGAACCCCTCAAATGAGGAAAAGTCAATTAATCTGAAATTTCAGATCTGCATAATACAGTAAATAATCTGCAGGATCTCAAATTTCATTTCAGGTCATATGAAGCCGAGCAGAACAGCAGGGTTAAGTAGTCTTACCGATTTTTCAACCTTTAACCCCATATGGGGATCTAGTGTTCACTGTGGGGAGACTACAAGTCGTTACCTCTCAGACAAGTCCCGGTATTAGTGACTGCTATCTACAGGCCAGAGAGATGCTGATAGGAAGCAGGCAAAAAGCAGTCAAGCACAGGCTGTGCCAGGCAGCAAGAGAGCAAGATCATAAACAAGCCTAAAGGTCATAGAACGGCAGCTCAGGTTCACAGGGTAAGGACATGCAGAGGTTATACACAGGAAGACAGTGGAACAGGATCTGAATCAATAGCAAAGTTATTAAACAGACCAAGGTCAGTAAACGAGAATCAAGCAGAAATGTAGTTGCACTTTGATACATCAGGGATACATCAGTGTGAAAGGCATTAAAGACAATGTATCATCAGGATGGAGCACATTAAACCAGCAACAACGTTAAATAGATCAAGCATACCTTTTTCTCCAAGAAAATTTTCACCTTTGTTGCCAGATATAAATTTTTTTCACGATACAAATTAACAATCTGGAACACAGACGGCGGCTTCATTGCTCCAAGCTGTTATTCCCCACACTGCTATAATACACCAGGGTGAATGGCAAATACAGGGTTGGGCAAGGTTTCAGGATAGCTCCATGTCACTGTCTTTCAAAGAAGATAGAGGGGCCAGAGGGTGTTCAAGAACAGAGTGGGGCATAGCAGGTTGGAGCAACTGAGCCGTCCTCTGTCTTCCAGGCTAATTTGCATATTGTGAAATAAATTAATATTTCTGCAACAGAGACACAGGAAAAAGTGTTTCATTCAGGTTAACCTGAACTATCTAACTGTGTTGCTGATTTAATATCATTCACCTTGCTGACAGTCATTTAAGCAGAGCCGCTTTCCCATCTACTTTTCAAAATTGACATAAGTAGAGTAAAAATGTAAAATATTTGTGAAAATAAGCCCAAAAATTAGCAAGCGGAATGGAATACCGAACGCAGATGTGAACTGGGTCTTAGGCTTACAGGATAGATAACAGGCTACCAGTGTACAAAATTGGGCACTAAATCTACAGCACCCTCCTACATCCTAAATCTGCAGCACCCTCCAGCCCCTCCTTGTCCATAGTGAGTATGTGAGGCCAAATAAAGACCCAGAATCTTATGTAAACAGTCTGATTATAGATATGGAGTAGGAGAATAGCTTATACAGTGTTGGCCAAAAGTATTGGCACCCCTGCAATTCTGTCAGATAATACTCCTTTTCTTCCAGAAAATGATTGCAAGCACAAACTCTTTGGTATTAATATCTTCATTTATTTTGCTTGCAATGAAAAAACACAAAAGTGAATGAAAAAAAGTCAAATCATCGATCATTTTACACAAAACTCCAAAAATGGGCCAGACAAAAGTATTGGCACCCTCAGCCTAATACTTGGTAGCACAACCTTTAGACACAATAACTGTGAACAACCGCTTCCGGTAACCATCAATGAGTTTCTTACAATGCTCTGCTGGAATTTTAGACCATTCTTCTTTGGCAAACTGCTCCAGGTCCCTGAGATTTGAAGGGTGCCTTCTCCAAACTGCCATTTTGAGATCTCTCCACAGGTGTTCTATGGGATTCAGGTCTGGACTCATTGCTGGCCACTTTAGAAGTCTCCAGTGCTTTCTCTCAAACCATTTTCTAGTGCTTTTTGAAGTGTGTTTTGGGTCACTGTCCTGCTGGAAGACCCATGACCTCTGAGGGAGACCCAGCTTTCTCACACTGGGCCCTACATTATGCTGCAAAATTTGTTGGTAGTCTTCAGACTTCATAATGCCATGCACTCGGTCAAGCAGTCCAGTGTCAGAGACAGCAAAGCAACGCCAAAACATCAGGGAACCTCTGCCATGTTTGACTGTAGGGACCGTGTTCTTTTCTTTGAAGGCCTCTTTTTTTTCCCTGTAAACTCTATGTTGATGCCTTTTCCCAAAAAGCTCTACTTTTGTCTCATCTGACCAGAGAACATTCTTCCAAAACGTTTTTGGCTTTCTCAGTTAAGTTTTGGCAAACTCCAGCCTGGCTTTTTTATGTTCCTGGGTAAGAAGTGGGGTCTTCCTGGGTATCCTACCATACAGTCCCTTTTCATTCAGACGCCGACAGATAGTACGGGTTGACACTGTTGTACCCTCGGATATCAGGGCAGCTTGAACTTGTTTGGATGTTAGTTGAGGTTCTTTATCCACCATCCGCACAATCTTGCGTTGAAATCTCTCATCAATTTTTCTTTTCCATCCACATCTAGGGAGGTTATCCACAGTGCCATGGGCTTTAAACTTCTTGACCACTGCGCACGGTAGACACAGGAACATTCAGGTCTTTGGAGATGGTCTTGTAGCCTTGAGATTGCTCATGCTTCCTCACAATTTTGCTTCTCAGGTCCTCAGACAGTTCTTTGGTCTTCTTTCTTTTCTCCATACTCAATGTGGTACACACAAGGACACAGGACAGAGGTTGAGTCAACTTTAACTGTTAGGTGCCTCAGGTAAGTAACAGGTGCTGTAAATTACACAAATTAGAGAAGCATCACATGAGTTTTCAAACAGTGCCAATACTTTTGTCCACCCCCTTTTTATGTTTGGTGTTGAATTATATCCAATTTGGCTTTTTGACAATTCTTTTTGTGGTTTTCCATTGAAGACAAATTAAATGAAGATAATAATACCAAAGAATTTGTGATTGCAATCATTTTCTGAAAGAAAATTAGTATTATCTGACCTCATTCATGTGAAGCTTTTTAGAGTTTCTAAACATGACTCTAAGTTACCTCCAGTATATATATAAAAGGTGACCTGTCTTGTATGTCACTTGAAAAATAATAATACCATGAGCACTTCAGTTGGCCAGACAGTTCGGTCATCATGACCATGCATAAAGTGATCCTTGGGAGCAAAAATAGCTAGGCCGTGTTATTTAAACAGCTGTATTCCAAACTGCAGTAAATGAACTGTTAGTCAACACGTAACTAATCCAGTGCATTGTGATTATTTTCATTCACATATACCACGTCCATAGATTGCACAATACTGAGGATGGATATGAAATCCAAGTCGGATATTAACTCTACTGTGCTCAGCTGTAGCATGCACGAGGAAAATCTAGACAAGAAGGAATCCTGCACTTGGCAGTGGGATGACTTAACAGTAGAAAGCAGACCAAGAGACAGGTGAGAAATGTGGATAATGTAATGTGTTTGTAAATGAATATTTATATCATACTTCCAGTATTAATGTAGTGCATATTATTATATAATTTGTTATGAATGCAAATAAGGCAATTATATTTACAAATGTTATTTATTGTCTGAATTTAACGTGCATAAAAATACCTATAAAAAATAAAGGCACTAGCAATTATAACATTAACAGAAGACCTTTCAGGACTACGCGTCATTGATGCCACAATGTTTAGCACTTTTGTATACCTTGCTTTACACAGCAATATTTTTAATGTCTGGATATCTCAATGATATTTGCCAAGTTTTTTTTTCAGGACAAATGTGAAAATAATATAAATTATGCTTCTTTTACCTAAAACAAAATTGGTTTTATATATACACATGGCTGGTTTTAGACAAACTGGGGCCCTGGGCAAAATTAAAAGCGGGGGCCTCAAATGCTGATATGCGAACAACACTAACATGTTGCCAGTGGCAGCCCATTAATAATGCCCCCTCTCTGCCCCTAAAACAGTAACAACCATCCCCCTTATAATCACACACAATTCAAATAACCACTTTTCCCTGTCATCATACCAGCAGCACAATATGGGGTATTTCTGCCCCTGTGTGCTGGTTGGACAGGAATTTTTAATCAACAATTCATTAATATGCATGACTAGGCCATATAAGAGGGCACAGAGACCTCCCCCCGCGTGTTTTTTTCTGTCCTGTGGACGGATCAGTTGAGTTAAGGTATTACCATATCAGGAAAATGGTCTCTCAGTCCAGAGGTGTTCCAACAAATTGTCCAGAAATTAGGCCTTCCAGAAGTCGACCTCATGGCAGCCCGACTCAACACCAAGGTAGAGAAGTTCTGCTCTCTATATCAGGAGGACAATCCCTTGGCAGTGGATGCGCTGTCCATCCCTTGGAGGTTCAGGTTGGTATACATATTCCCTCCATTTCCCATCATACCCAAGATATTGATGAAAATAAAACAGGACCTAGTACAGGCGATTGCCATAATCCCGTTCTGGCCCGAAAAGGACTTGGTTCGCCCAGCTCATACAGATGAATCAAGGCATATACTGGAGGCTTCCCCCTCCCAGATCCTGGTCACTCAAGGAGGAAAGACGTGCCAGGATCTGGTGAGATTCAATCTGACAGCCTGGAGGTTGACCAGTCCCTATTACTGAATAGGCAGAGGCCATCCTGAGGACCCTTGCCTGTGCCAGGGCAGATTCTACAAACAGGAATTATTGAAGAATTTGGAAAATATTCAAGTCTTGGTGCCTTGGACGCAATATGTTTTTTTCTAACCCTTCGGTGGGGACAGTGTTGGATTTCCTACAGGACGGCCTAGACAAGGGGCTGTCTCCTTCTCCTCTGAAGATACATGTTGCCACCCTGTCCGCCTATCTGAGGAGGCGTTTGACTCAACACCTTTTGGTCAGTGGATTCTTAAAAGGTGCAACGAGGATTAGACCCTCTGTATCAGCTCCAATACAGCAGTGGGATCTTGGTACGGTCCTGTCAGGACTCTGCAACTCCCCATTTGAGCAGTTAGAAGAAGTGGACCTAAAGTTAATGACCTATAAAACAACTTTTCTTTTGGCCATCACTTCGGCCAAAAGAGTGGGGGAATGTCAGGCTCTATCTTCGGAAGAGCCTTACATCTCCTTCTTAGAAGATAGGGTGCATTTCCTACCAGAGTTTAGGCCTAAAGTGCCTTCCCTGGCAAACCTAAATCAGCTGATTTCATTGCCAGTCTTCTTTCCTGCTCCCTCCTCCTCGGAGGAAGTAATCCTTCATACACTGAACTTAGGTAGATTTCTGCGAATGTATATGGAGTGTACAAGAACTGACAGTCTTCTGATTAACTTGGCTGCAAGGCTTAGAGGCCAAAAAGCCTCTAAAGCATCTATTTCTCGGTGGGTCAGGGAAGTCATTAAGGTGGATTTTTCTTCTCAAGGTTTTTCTCCTCCAGCTTGCCTTAGGGCGCACTCTACGAGGGCAGTCTCGATTTCATGGGCAGAGAGGAGGGCAGTGCCATTGGAACAAATCTGCGCGGCAGCTTCTTGGTCCTCTCATAACACATGTGTGAGGCACTACAGACTAAGCTCTCGTGCTTTGTACACTACTGCTTTCTGGTGGTCGGTTTTGAGCTCTGTAAGTCGAGGAAACCCTCCCTAAGGGGATTACTTGACATCTCCCCATATTGTGCTGCTGGTATGATGACAGGGAATGGTGGATTATGTAGATAATCTGTTTTTCCTTAGTCATAACAACAGCACAAGGCTTCCCTCCCTATTGTATTATTATTGTACTTTTGTATTAATACGCAAGTTCACACTGGGTTTTTCGGTCAGGATTTTGAGGCCGTATTCAATTTGATTTGATTCCATATGGAATCAATGGGAGCCGGTCAGGAGTTTTTTCCAGTAGCCGTTTCTCCAGGAAAAAAAGAAGCGAGGTGTTCATTCTTCAGGCCGAGTCGCCTTGCGATTCGGCCTGAAGACACTCCCTCTTCTGGACTAGGCCCATTCATTGGGCCTAATCCGGAGCGGAGTGTGCAACTGAATGTTGGTGTAGTGCACCGGCATTCAGTCGCGCCAACCTTTATTTGATCTGGAACCTGAGGCAGCCTCCACCTCAGGTTCCGGACCAAAAAACCCCGTGTGAACCCAGCCTGATAGTTCCCCATTGACAGTAACAGCCCCTCTCATAAATGATAGCCCTCTTTCCCTTATAGAAAAAAGCAACCACATTATAATAGCTGCCTTTATACAGTACTGTTGCCCCCCTCCCCCCTTATTATAGGCCAATTATAAATAGTTCTTCCCTTATAAATAGGAGATTATATATAGGGGGAGCTATTATTTATAACAGCCCTCTTATATTTAAGTCTCCCTCTTATAACAAGCCACCTTATAGTTTTTTTCCTATAATAACCCCCTTATAAATAATAGTTTGTCTCCTATAATAGCTTCCTTATATATACTTTCTATCCTATAATAGCTTCCTTATATATAATAGTTTCTCTTATATAATATTGCTCTTATATATAATAGTCACCCCTTAAAAATAACAGTTCCCCATTTATATATAACATACTCCTCCTTAAGAATAATTGTTCCTCCCTTATATATAATAGACCCTTATATATAAGGGTTTTCCTCTTATAACAGCCCCCCCTTATAAGTGCCCACACATAGTATTATATGCCCAGCAGTGCCACCCACACAAGGTATTACATGCCCAGCAGTGTCCCCCACACAGTATTGTATGCCCGGCAGTGCCCCCCACAGTATTACTTACCCAGCAGTGTCCCCCCCACAGTATTACTTACTCAGCAGTGCCCCCCCCCATACAGAAATATATGGCCAGCAGTGCCCCCATCCCACAGTATTTCTTACCCAGCAGTGTCCCCCCATACAGAAATATATGCCCAGCAGTGCCACCCATCCCACAGTATTACTTACCCAGTAGTGTCCCCCCATACAGAAATATATGTCTAGCAGTGCCCTCCCCCCGTCCCACAGTATTACATGCTCCCAACAGCCCCCTCTGCTCCGGTGCTGTTATTATACTCTGGGTTCTCTTCAGACCCCAGAGTATAATAACACTACACAACAAAAAAAAAACTTGCGGATATCTTGCGAAACAATAATCGATCTTAGTCGATTTCTACATGCTGATTTCGAATATATAAACCATTTTTATTTACCATTTTATATTTCAGTTAATTACTTCAAAACATAAGAAATGTAATTTTTGCACAAAAACTTGTATTTTAAAAGTTATTGCTACATGAATTTCAAACATAAACATGAACGTGGCTATAGCTACTGAAATTATATATAACATACATAATTATATGATAAACAAAAATTCAGTTTGAAGTCTAATATCTGTAAAATATGTGCAAAAATTCGGTAAAAATGTTCATGGTTTAAATTTCTTGTCTGTGGACTTCCACTTATACTTATGAGTTGACAAATCACGCTGAAGCATCCAACAGTAGTCTGCCAACATCGCTACACTCCACCGACTCTGATAGCGTGACTCCATCACCGAAATGTCCTGGTGGAAGCGCTCGCCATGTTCATTGCTGACTGCGCCTAGGTTCTTTGCCTTTCTGATCCAACCATGTAAGTTGCACAAAGACGTCAAACAGATGAACTTCGGTGCCCACGACATATCACAATCCACTTTCGAATCAAAGTACAGTTCGTATGCTTTTTATAGTAACGGCGTGAAAGTCTTCTCATGTGACTTGTCTGTTACAAAGCCGCACACATCGCAAAAATGATCAGGTGAATTTATGCATCCTCTGGTCGTCATATTTTTAACGACTCACCACATTAAAAGGGTTTTGTCATATGTTAATGAGCCTTCTCCATGCACCCTGGAAGTCTCTTCGTGCACTGTTTCCTGTATATACAGCACAGGCTGCTGCTGACTCCTCCTCCCTGCTCTCACACATAGTACACAGCAAGGAGAGGAGAGCTGTCTGACAACTTCCTGTGCACCGAGAAGCTAATTAGCATATGAATAAAAATGGGCTCATTCAAACAATAATGAGGCGATTTACATACAGAAGGTATGTGTGGAATAGTCATTCTAAAGGCTATGCAAGGATGTGATTAGTTAAAAATTACTGTTGATAGATGATAGAGCCCCTGTCAGAAACTTGTAGTCCTATTTAACCACTTCAGTACCGCGCCAATTTGTGGTCCAGGACCAGACACATTTTAGGTTTATTTTGTATGTGCGGTTTTGAGGTCTGTAACATTTTTCCCGTATGTCTCAGTCAACTAATTTTTGCGTCTTTTTTCG
The DNA here is from genome assembly GCF_031893055.1 of Leptodactylus fuscus. NCBI lineage: Eukaryota > Metazoa > Chordata > Amphibia > Anura > Leptodactylidae > Leptodactylus > Leptodactylus fuscus. Next base: position 133,634,143 of record NC_134268.1, on the reverse strand, counting down.
GGGACACATAGGGCTTTATTTTTATGTTATCTTTATTTTCGAATGTGTTTTAATTTTTTTTATATCTGGGAAAATATAAACAAAATAGGAGGGAAATTGTGTCTGGTTTTCAAATTTTTTTTTTTTAAAATTTAATAACACAAAGTGTCACTGAAAAACTTTATAAAATAGTTTTTCCTCTCCGTTACGGTAATTTTTATTTTGTATGGTGTCGTCAGGGGTGGGGCTATAACCTTTAATAACGGCGTTTTATTAGCGTATTATTTATTTATTTTTTATTATTATTTTATTTACATTTTTTTTAAAACTTTTTTATTATATTTTTATTTTATTTTTTTTCCAGATTGTGTCCCCATAAAGTCATAAGAGACCTTTGGGGACATCTGATCACTTTTTTTTTTTTTGTACTGGAGGCTGATTTCTCCTATAACTGGGGCTGGTACATTTAACCTCAGATACAGGAGAAATCCAACCTCTTGCACACTGCTACATGGTAAACAGAGCTGATCTGAGTCCTGTAGGACCCAGCAGCTCTGGTAAGACTCTGCTCCCGGCGGATCACGTGTCCACCGGGTCAGAGGGCAGCTGAATTATGGCTGCGTCCATAGCTCACAGCGATCGAGAAGGCAGGGGAGGTAATAAATCTGCCCTGTCTTCTCTCTGGGAGCTCCGGCTGAAGTTACAGCCGGCTCCTATTGAAAGCAGCTACACGATCTCTGTGCAGCTGCTGGGTTCTGCTGGACGTACAGGTACGTCCTGGCAGAACTAGGCAACCACTTCCCGGACGTATATAGTCTATGGGCGGTCCGGAAGTGGTTAAGCAAAATAAAAACATTTATTCGACAATATCTTAACAATTTGACCTGATAGAGCAAAACGGTTTTCAGATTTGAAATCGGCATAAAAACTGGTTAAGAAACACTTAATGACATTTAAGATATCTACAGCGTGTTTTCCACTGTAATTGGAGGCCCAGGGAAGGTGAATAAAAATAACAAACACTGATACTGACCTTGCCTCACCTTTCCTGGGCATTGTGGCTCTGGCTGTCTGCAGCATCCTCAACATCTTCGGCCATCTTCCCGACTTCTCTGCTGATGCCTATGATTGGTCCTCAGTGGTCACGTGGGTACACACTGACGTCATTACAATGCTGCATCCCATGTGACCAGTGGGGCCTGATCACAGACCTCAGTCACATGACGGAAGCCGTCGGAGAGGACTGTGAGGTTGAATAGAAGTGAGAAATTTTGGGCCTATTGCAACATTTTTTGGGAAAAAAATAATTTTGTATTTTCACATCCCATTGGCAGCAAATTCAATGAAGCAGCTGTGGGTTCAAAATGCTGAAGATACATCTTGTGTGGAAGGTAGTAGACGCAACCAGCCAGAGACAGGGGCACAAATCTTGCAGCAAAACAGGTTTATTTAAGAAAAACGGCAAAATAAATAAACCTTCACGTCAGGCACAAAAAAATGAGCAAAATAAAATACAGCTTTAACTTTAGGCAAAACAAAAGGAAACAAAATCCTGCTTGTGTGAAAGCTAATTAAACAAATAAATATTAACTGTACATGTGGCTTATGACCAGCCACATGGTTCAACCAAAAACACAATACCTTCTCATGAGATATACAATGTCAGGACAGACCCGGTCACTTCCTCTCCTCCGAGGATCTGCCCTGAACTGTAAGCTCTTCAGCCTTTTATGGGCCAATAATGGGCCCAGGATCTACACCTAGGCTGAGGCCTACTCCAGATCTGCCCTGGACCACACATATATCAGAAACCTGGGGCTGATATATCTGGACTCCAGCACTCTTCCTGTCACCTTCTCACACCATCAATAATAGATTCCAAAATGTGGTCATTTGTTAGGGCTTTCCACAGTGCTAGTACTTCTAGGTCTGCAAATGTTACATGGCACCTGAAACCAATTCCAGCAAAATCTGCCCCCAAAAAACCTTCAATAAAGAAATTTATATCCACATGTGGAGCATTTCCATAGTCAGGAGAAATTGCTTAACAAATCGTGGGGTGCATTTTCTCATTTAACCCCTTGTAAAAATGAAATATTTTTGGCTGTAGCAAAATTTTAATGATAAAAATGTAATTTTCCATTTTCATGGCTGTCAAACACCTGAAAGGTCAAAGTACTCACTATACTCCTTCATAAATTCCTTGCTGTGTCTGGTTTCTAAAATGGTTTCCAATGTTTTGGCATGTCAGGGTCTCTGCAAATGGAACATGGTGCCTGAAAACTATACCAGGAAAATCTGTCTTTCAGAAGCCAATTAGTGCTCTTTTCGTTTCAAGCTCTGCCATTTGCCACCGAGGTACCAGGGGTATTGTTGTTTTTAGGAGAAAAATGTTAGTTGGTTATTCTTCTTCAACCCTTTGTAAAGCAACATTTTATTTGAAAAAAAGGAATTTTTCATTTTCACGTCAAAATGGTAATAAATACAGTGAAAAACCTTTAGGATCAAAATACCTTGATAAATTCCTTCAGGGGTTAGATTCCAAAATGGGGCCACTTTCTGGGTGTTTCCACTGTTTCAGCCCTAAGGAGCTCTGCAAATGTGACATGATGCCTGAATGACAGCAAAACCTGCCCCCCCAAAATCTCATTAGTGCTCCTTCCCTTCAGTGTCTTGCCCATATATCAGTTTACTTTCACGTGGGGTATCAGGGTAAGTTCACACAGAGTTTTTTGGTCAGGGTTTTGGCATTGTCAAAACTGGACATGAAAACACGTGACGAGTTTCCTGAGTTTCCATTTTTGCCATTTGAAGCGTTTCCTGAAGCGGTTTTTGAGGCGTTTTTCGAGGGGCTTCCTGAAAAGCTGCCTGGTGTTTCCTGATCAGGTTTTTGCCAAAAACACTTCAGGTTCCGCTTCAGGTTTCTGACCAAAAAACATGAGCAGGAAAAACCGTCTCACATTGACTTACATTTGAAGCTGTCAGCTGGAAAACTCTCAGGCTTCAAAAAAGAATGAACATCTTGCTTCTTTTTGCCGCTAGTGGAAAAAAACGCTAGCGGAAAAGACTCAGAAGCGTTTTGTATATTTTGAATGGTGAGGCGTTTTTTGGTTCAGGGTTTGGAGGCGGATTTCTGTCAAAACCCTGAACAAAAAATTCAGTGTGAACTTACCCTTATGGTAGTTGGGAGACCTTGTATAACAAATTATGTGATGCATTTTTTCCTTTAACCCCTTGTGAATATATTCATTTAGACCTAGAATTTTCACATTAGTAAAAAAAATGAAATGTGCAAATTTCAACTCTATTTTCTCTTACTTCCTGTTAAACACTTATAGGTTTAAAATACTTTATATATGCTAGTTTGACTTGGGTGCAGTTTTGAAAATGGGGTGATTTATGAGGGTTTCTAATACAAAGGCCTTTCAAAACTACTTCCAAATTGAATTAGTCCCTTGAAAAATAGGTTTTGGAAATTAAAATCTGTAAAAAATTAAAGGGTGATTAAAGTTTCATGCCAAAATAAAGCAGAAATATGATAATTTAGATCTATTCACTAATTTGGGTGTTATGGCTGTGTGAAAAGTACTAACAGACATTTTTTGAAAAATGATTTTTTTTACCGAAAAACCTCTTTAAGGGGTTAAGAAGCACTTATGACACTTATGTCCCAAGTTTACTCACATGAGACGCAAATTTCGGATCTACAATAAAAGTGACACTTTCGGGAAGGCTTTTCTATATTTTAACCACTTCAGTACCAAGTCAATTTCTGGTCCAGGACCAGGCACATTTTAGTTTTTTTGTAAATGTGGTTTTGAGGGCTCTAACATTTTTTTTTTCAATGTAGATTGTGAGCCCCATCTATATACGATCACAATGTACATTTTTCCCTATCAGTATGTCTTTGGAGTATGGGAGGAAACCCACGCAAACATGGGGAGAACATACAAACTCCTTGCAGATGTTGTTCCTAACCACTGAGCCACCGCATCCCCCGGGCTATAACATTTTTATTATATGTTTTATTCAACTAATTTCTGCCTCTTTTTTTCGGTGACACATAGGGCCTTATTTTTATGTTATTTTTATTTCTGCATGTGTTTTAATTTTTTTATATTTGTGAAAATATAAACAAAATAGGAGGGAAATTCAGTCCGTTTTTCACTTTTAATTTTTTATTTTATTTACTAACACAAAGTGCTACTAAAAAAACTTTGCAAAATAGTTTGTCCTCTCCGTTACAGTAATTTTTATTTTGCATGGTGTCCTTGGAGGTGGAGCTATGACCTTTAATAGCCTTTAATATTTTTTATATATATATATTTTTTATGTTGTGTCCCCATAAGGTCACCTGATCACTTTTTTTTTGTAGGGGAGGCTGATTTCCTATATAACTGGGGCTGGTACCTTTAGGCCCAGTTGCCAGTTACCCCCAGCCAAATGTTAGTATAAGACTAATAGAGCTGATCTGGGTCTTATAGGACCCAGCAGCTCTTACAAGATGCTGATCCCGGTGGATCATGTGACCGCCAGGTCAGAGGGGACCCGCAACATGGCAGTGCCCATAGTGCTGTATACAGCATTCATTGAGCACTGTATACACAGTGACTGGGGATGGCAGGGAAGGTAATAAACCTTCCCTGCCTTCTCTCTGAGACCTCTGGCTGAAGTTACAGCCGGCTCCCTGTTTCAGTAGCTGCATGATTTTGTGCAGCTGCTGAGTTCTGCTTGGCCATATCGGTATGTCTTTGCAGAACTAGACAACCATCTAACAGATGTATATAGTTTATGAGCGGTCCAGAAGTGGTTAATAACTGTTAGGAGTTTAAAAGAAAAACAAAGTATAAATAACTTTAGTATACCTTTAATAAGTAGCTTAATTATAATATAGAAAGCTAATATTATTATCAATATCTAAAGCAATAACTGTACATTTCCAAAAAACTAACTTCCAATACCCATAAACCAATTTGTAGGTAACCCGGGGAAAAATGAAAAGAAACCATCATCAAGTGCATGTATCTTATGCCATTCTTGCTTAATCTGCTCTGCTTAGCCAATAGCTATTCTTACCTGCATTTTTCTTGTGACATTTATATTGTGGCAACCAATTATATTGGGACCAATTTGACACATAATCCTTTAGTGATGAACCACAGGGTGTTGATTTAAGACTAAAATGTGTTGTTCCTGTATCATTGATGTCTTGTTAAAGGGAGTCTATCCCAGCTACTTTAAACAGCTCCCATAGTGCTGTAGATGCTGTTAGTAGAATATATTGATACTTATGTTGATGCTCAGAAGCATAGAAAACCTCCACCTCAGGTTCCGGACCAAAAAACTCTGTGTGAACCCGGCCTAAGAGTAAAATTCTAACAACTAGATACTAACAAGTCCTGTTCAGCAAGAATCTGAACTAACTGGAGCTTGTGTGCACACCAACAATCTGTCAAACTTTGCCCCCTACTATTGCCTCATGGTGTTTGACAAATTTGTTATGCCACTCATCTTTGTTAAGACTTAATGCCAGACCCAAATTTATCAATAACTGTATCAAACTATGAGAGTAGATGAACATGCCATTTTCTAGACGGCATGTTTCAGCTCCTTTCAGAGATGCTCAATAGGATTTAGGTCATAGCTTATTGAAGGCCATTTCAGAATAGTCCAATGTTTCCCTCTTAACCATTCTTCGGTGTTTTTAGCTGTTTTTTGGCTCATTATCCTGTTGACCTGCGACTGAGACCAAGCTTTCTGACACTGGGCAGCACATTTCTCTCTAGAATCCCTTGATAGTCTTGAGATTTCATTGTACCCTGCACAGATTCAAGACACCCTGTGCCAGATGCAGCAAAGCAGCCACAGAACATAACAGAGCCTCCTCCATGTTTCACAGTAGGGACAGTGTTCTTTTCAAGATATGCTTCATTTTTCCGTCTGTGAACATTGAGCTGATGTGCCTTGTCAAAAAGTTTGATTTCTTTCTCATCTGTCCATAGGACATTCTTCCAGAAGTTTTGTGGCTTGTCAACATGTAGTTTGGTTATTATTACTTCTGTCAAATTCAATTTATTCCTGTGACTATTGTGGGTTTTTCTTTCATTAAACAAGGGGTACCAACAAGTTTGTCCACGTGTGTATATAGTCACTTTATTTGTTCAAAGGGGTGTCTTCATGGTGCTTCAAAACATGCATAGGGTATATAAGGAGTATGTAACATGTACGAAAGAACTAACCACAGTTTATATAAAAGCTAAATACTACTAAGGCTAGGTTCACACAAGGGCCTGTTTTCCGTATGGGGTTTCTGTCCCCGAAACTGGTTAAAAAATGTGGAGAGAGAGAGAGCTTTATATCTTCTGGCCAGAATACGCCTTTAAGCTGAGGCCCCATGTTGCGGAAACACAGCTTTTTTTGTTGCAGATTTTGTTGCGTTTTTTTAAGCCAAAACTAAGAATGGCTACAAAAGGAAAACAAATATATAGGAAGTTCTTATACTTCTATCTTCTGCTCAATCCACTTCTGGCTTTGGCTAAAAAAAAACTGCAACAAAAAAGCTGCGTTTCTGCAACGTGGGGTTTTAGCCTTAATGTCCAAGAAGGTTTGGAACTCTACAGTTATTGAGTCAAAAAAGAGTTGGTGACTTTTATAGATTGTGCTTCTCAGCACTCTGTGACCCGGATCTGTAACTTTTTGCCTGAAAATAAATGTTTTAGCACACTCAGATCAATTTTTTTATTTTTTATTTTTTAATTTTGAAATTGCTCCTCATTGTGACATAATGAAGTACAATTTGTCCTGCAAAAAATTGAGGTCTCATGTGAATGGGTACACAGTTGTAGCAGTTGGATAAACTTTTAAATTGTGAAATCTTATCACAAAATACATAGAAAAAACATTTTTTGAAGAACTTTTCATTTTTTTTGTTGTCTTCTGTGATAAGATATTACACTGGCTGCAGTCATTTTTCCAGTTACAGAAGGTTGGGTTAACTCTGCTACATCTATATTTACTACCTAATAAATTTGCAAATAGATGAATATCTAATAACAGTACTATTTTTTTTTTTCAGGAAAACCATATCTGAATTTGATGCTGTGAATAAAGAAGGATATAAACAAGCACAGCAAACTGTTTTTCTAGTTCAAAGATCTCCTCTACAGACCATCAAGGGAGGTATACTTGGTGGTTATATGCAGAGTTATAAATTGCCCTACAAAAATCTGTTGTCTGTCCCTCTGTTTGTGCCAAGCAGACTGCACGCAGCAGATAATCTGTCTCCAGCAGATCTCAGCTCCAAGCAGAAGATGACTCATACAAATGGACTGTATACTAACAAGCAAGATATTACTCGTCTTATTAATAGTTTACCAACGGTTATAAAACCAACTAAACTTCAGGTTGTAAGTTTAATAACGCCCCCACCAAGCTTATATAATGCAAACACACATTAATACATAGATTGGATTTTCAAAACTTACTATACAATTCTACCAAGTGGTACATGAGAATACTATAAGGAGACTTCAAGAGAGAAATATAATACCTTGGTCTAGGATCAGTAGTTGATTTTTAGTGTTTGTGACAGCTTTTTTTTCCCATTCATTCATTTTCTTTGTATTGCTTAGGGATTATGTCTTCCTAGTGAAGTTGTACATCAAAGCCTTAAAAACTTGTACATTATTATATTCTTCTAATGTTATTTGCTATGGATCTGCCGAAACTGATGTCAGACAATGTTAGTTTGAGATATTCGCATGGAATATTTAAAATATAGTTACATAACAGAATAGTCTTTCATTGTTATGCCTGGTTCACATCTGCGTTTGGTAATCCGTTCGGGGAGTCCACATAGGGACCCACCAAATGGACTATCAAACGCATTGGTAAGCGGTGTGCAGTGAGAGCACACGGACCCCATAGATGATAATGGGGTCTGTGTGCTCTCCGCGCGCTGCCCGCACGAGTCATGCGGACATGAAAGTTGATCACGAAGTACTTTTTTGTCTGTCTGTTCCGTGCAGACACTGCACGGAAAGCAAACGGACCCCATTATAGTCTATGGGGTCCATGTGTTCTCATACGCGCTCTGCTTGCCAATGCGTTCGGTATTCCGTTCGGGGGGATCCCCATGCGAATTCCCCAAATGAATTACCAAATGCAGATGTGAACCAGGCATTAGTCACTATGTTGATTGCTACAAAGCAAAATAACTTTAGGCTAAGGCCCCACTTTGCAGACACGCAGCCTTTTTTTGTTGCTTTCTTCTTTTTTTTTTTTAGCCAAAGCCAGAAGTGGATTGAGCAACAAAAATGTTGTGTTTCCGCAATGTGGGGCCTTAGCCTTAAACAGTAAATCATCATTTGTTATAATGATTGTCAGCTTTCCTGTATCATTATATGTACAAAGGCGGCTGTAAATCAGCTTGTATGGATGAAGGAAGTATTTGAGACTCTTACTGGAATCTTGTACTAATTTACTCTTTTTAATAATTCTACTTTAAATCCTATTTTAAAGAAAAGTATCTGACAGAACATTCTTCTTTTATCAGATAGGACAGCATAAATCACCTGACAGATGATGAAAAAAATAACTGCTCCTAAATCCTGACCCCAAGGGTGGGACCTACAGGGATAGCCAAAAAGCACTATTGCTTTAAAGCTGAGTGGACCCTATAGAAACAGGGTAACTCAACTGTGCTATGCTGTTTCCATAGCTTCACAGTTATGGAAACAACATAAATAAACATGAGGCACTGCTTCCATGAAGGTTATGGGTATATTGTAGAGCAGCACTGCTTTCTTTCAGCTTATGATCAGTTAAAAACATCTTAGTGGCCATTTGCCAAAATGGAAAGAATCTTTCAAAAGTGCCTTTGTATCTATAATAGTGCATATTCGGCATTTTGTTTGTTTTGGTACTTTAGTACAGTCAGTATATTTCCATTTGCTTGGTTGGAAATAATATCTTACCTTTCCTTATATTATTTTTTTTGCCTTTGACTTTAAACTTGCTAATTTGAACAATCTTTTGTCAGTAAATGCCTGACATGAGTGAAGCAAAACCAGGTACAAAGAACAAAAGTGGTGCGGATTCTGGAAGAATTGATGTGTTTCAAATTCATAAAATCCCTTAAGGGTAAGTTCACTAGGAGATTTTTGGTCAGGATTTTGAGGCTGTATCCACCTCAAAATCCTGACCAAAAGACATCTCCCATTGAAATCGATGGGAGCCACTCAGGTCTTTTTTCCAGGAGCTGTTTCTTCCGGCTCCCGGAAAAAAGAAGCGAGATGCTCATTCGCCGTTTTGCCTTGTGATTCGGCCTGAAGACACACCCTTCTCCAGACTAGGTCCATTCATTGGGCCTAATCGGGAGTGGAGAGTGTGGCTGGATGCCAGTGCAGTGCACCGGCTTTCAGTCGCGGCTACCCGGTTTTTGGTCTGGATCCTGAGGCAGCCTCCGCCTCAGGTTCTGGACCAAAAAACTCTGTGTGAACTTACCCTCAGTTGATGCCCCACATTGTGGAAATGCAGTGTTTTTGGGTGCTGCGGAAACACAGTGGGAAAGAGCATCGCATCTCATCCACACATTGAGATAAAAAGAGCCTCAAACACATTCACTTTATTGAAAGACATAGCATGTTCATTTTAGTTGCGGAATCACATTTTTGTGATATAATTCAAAAGGAGAAGAAGAAAAAAAAGCACAGAAAAATGTAGCAAAAAAATTGAAGAAAAAAAACACCTTAGACTAAGGGAAATATTGCAGGGAGTATGTGATGCATGTTAAAAAGCGGGTAAAAAAAGGTTTAGTTTTCAGAACCTGTCACCGGGAAAATGCAGTTATAAAGCAGTAGGAGCTGAGCAGCTCAATGTGTAGAGATTCAATTTAACCTGTTATTTATAGATTTCAATCTCTGCATTTTGCTTGCTACATAATCGAGTTGACAGATCTAATCGTGAATACCAGGCTACTCTCTATAACTGTTGTGGGGAAGTAAGCTCAGTAGAAGCAGTGGTGCGGACCCAAACAATCAAGACAGGGACACTAAATATGCAGCAAACTGGTTTATTTAGAAAAAAAAAACAGGAAAACAAATAAATCTCGACTTCAGGAACAAATAAGCAAAACAAAATACAGTACTTCAGGCCAAAACAAAATAAAAACCTGCTCGTCTGAGCAACTAACTAAACAGAACTGATAACCTACCTATATGTGTGACTTACTTCCAGTCACACGAACAAAACAGGAGTAACAGGGACTCAGGGTTACAGGATAGAACCATACGCCTCCTTTCACTCCATGGAACTGCCCTGCAATGCAAGAGCAGCAGCCTTTTCTGGCCCAGTAATGAGCCAAGGACCTACACCTGGGCTGAGGCCTACTCCAGATCCGCCCTGGACTACACATATGTCAGAGAACTAGGGCTGATATATCGGGACTCCAGCACTCTGCCTGTCACCTTCTCACACTTTGCATACAGAGATTGCTGTCAATCACTGATCTGATCTGACTTAGTTAATAAACATTATCTGAGTTTTAAAAAAAGTAAAAAAAAACAAACAAACCACAAGACAGGTTATACTGAATCTTTTCCATCAATCCCCATTAATCTGCTCAGTTACTCCTGCACTTTACTATGCTGCCTGCAGATTGCGCTGCACTTTCCTGGCGACTTGTTCTCTTTAAAAGTTACAGATGTAGCAGATCACGTTTTACATATTAACAATCTGGTTGCAGTGCTAACACTATTTTATCAAATACTTTCCATTGGAATTTTTGTTCTTCTGTGAAAAGATATGACAGTGAAACAAGTTATCACACTGCAGAAAGTGAAGTTAAAGGTGGTATTCCCACCTTAAAATTTCAAATTTGTAGATAATTAAAAGTTAAACATTTTTGTAAATATAAGTAATTAAACATTTTGCAGAGTTTTAAAGATTTTCTCTAACTTTCTTAGTGGTGACAGTCTGTTGTCTTGATCGGTTGCCAGTGGATACGACCATGAATGCAGGACCTTTCTAAGATCAGAAAATCAGCCATGATATCCTTATTGTGGCCAGGATATCTTCTGATACATGTAGTGTCCCTGCCTGATAACCCAGCTCCAATAATAAATTCATAGAAACTGAGTTCCTTACAAGTCCTAGAACATAAAAAGTTTCTGCATTAGTGGTCGTAACCATTGGAAACCGATCAAGACAACAGACTGTCAGGACTAAGAAAGTTAGAGAAACTCTTTAAATCTTTGCAGAATTTTAATTACTTATATTTTAAAAAATGTTTAACTTTTAATTATCTACCAATATAGATATGATTATGTACATGGGAATACCCCTTTAACTTACATCTGTAGAAATGGAATGTTACATGCTATGTGGGTTATTGTATGTGGACAATATAAAGCACCTGAAATGAGCTGTATGGTATTTGGCAATAGAAACAATGTAATAAACAGCATTTGTTTAGGCTCTATATGTTTCACGTTATTTATGAGTCATTGCTATTTTATTGTTTGTTAATGATTTTCTCATTATTATATTTATGGATGAAATTACATTCTCTACAAAGTCATCATCATACCAGCATAATTATTCAACACCCTTTCCAATTATTTCTAATTTAACCTTTGTCCATTTGTGACCTTGAAGTGGTTTTGTGGGCTAGAAACATGGAAGCCTTATACAAATGATAGGTCATTAATATGAGATTGGTGGTGGGGTTCAGCACCTGGCACCCCTCTTCATCAGCTATTGTCAGCAGAAAATACACAAAGAATGGGAGAATGAAAGTCAAGACAAAAAGCACAGCTCCTTGTATAGTGGCTGAACAGTTGTTCAGTGGGGTGCCAGGGGCCAGACCCTCATGATCTGATATTGATAATCTATCCTTAGGAATTAGTTATCAATATTTTTAGGATGGAGAATCTCTTCAAGGACCATGAGAACTTATGGTAAACATACCACAGTCCTACTCAGTAGTGGGCATCATTTGTGCTAGAAGCAGAGGCATTGCTATGATGAGGGATGGCAAACACATGCAACACTTTCAACTATACAATACAATGGTGCAGTGGCGTAACTAGGAGTAGCGAGACCCAAGGTGAGTATTTGACATTAAAAGACCCCAGAGTATAATGTTATCAGTATTTTTGGGGTTCGTGGGCCCACAGCCTTACTTACCGATCCCAGCTCCTGCTCACAGCCACCTCTACAGAAGGAGAAGCGCAGGCGGCCATGAGCTGGAGTGAGGATCAGTAAGTAAATACGGCCTATTACCTGCTGGAGTTACTTCAGCAGGTAACAGCCCATTTAAAAAAAAAACAAAAAAAACAACACACACATCAGGGGCCCGCCAGGCCCTGTGGCTACCGCTGCTACCCCGGTAGTTACGCCCATGCAATGGTGAATACAATGGTGAAGCAGGAGATCATTAGCTTCCTGCTCCACAATTCAGATTTGTATCTGCAAGTGTTGTCTGCAGCTCAGTGCAGACCTGCTGCACAAAAATGTGATCTAAAGCTCCAGGGCCTATGGCAAAATTTGTGCTATGTATAATTTCATACCTCCCAACCGTCCCGATTTCCGCGGGACATTCACGATTTGGGTGACATGTCCCGCGTTCTCGGTTGGAGGGAGGTATGTCCCGATTTCAACTCAGATCTGCGTCCAGAGGACGCAGATCTGAGTTGAACACATATGCGGCTGAAGCAAGGAGCTGACACAGGTCAGCTCCTCGCTTCGCCACTGCCGCTGGCTACTGGCTTGTAGACGCGATCATCACATCGCGTCTACAAGCCAGTAGCCGGCGGCAGCGGCGAAGCGAGGAGCTGACACAGGTCAGCTCCTCGCTTCAGCCGCATATGTGTCAGCGAGAGAGGCGCGCAGTGGCGAAGCGAGGAGCTGACCTGTGTCAGCTCCTCATATGTGTCAGCAAGAGAGGCGCGCAGAGAGCGGCGAGGGAGCGGAGGAGAAGGTAAGTTTAATGTGGAGGTGGAACGTGAAACTGGGGGCAGATGAAGGAGAGGACGGCATGACACTGGGGGCAGAGATGGAGAGGACGGCATGACACTGGGGGCAGAGATGGAGAGGACATGAATCTGGGGGCAGAGATGGAGGGACATGAATCTGGGGGCAGAGATGGGGGGGGACATGAAACTGGGGGCAGAGATGGAGAGGACATGAAACTGGGGGCAGAGATGGGGGACATGAATCTGGGGGCAGAGATGGAGGGGACATGAATCTGGGGGTAGATGAAGGGTGTATATGAAACTGGGGAGAGATAGAGGGGGGACATATAATTTACGGGTGACTGTAGGAGGATTATACTGTGTGCAGGCACATGAAAAATTAACGAGTGGGCGGAGTCAACACAAAAGTGGGTGGGGCAAAATTTGCCGCGGTGCGCTCCAGGGCTTGGTAGCAATGGCTACAACTGCACTCCTTATAGCTACACCCCTGCTTCTGCAATGAGCTGCAGAGAAGAAGAGAACAAAAGAGAGCACCAGGGAGGAAGACCTGGCAAGTCTTTATTATTTATATGGCGCAACTACTGTGTGGAGGGGCCATTGGGGTATGTCATACTCTGTGGAGCAATGAAAGATCAGTGGAAGTCTGGCTCCTGGTATAGCTGCAGATCAGCTGTTTGAAGGGGCTACAGTGCCATGGCCCTCTTCAACATTTTATCAACAAGGGCAACCCCTTTAATTAGGAGGCAATATTAATGAAATGGGGACACGAGGCATTATTTTAATGAAACACACAAGAGGTATTAATGGGGAGCCATGCAGGGGCATTATTAATTTAAAGATGCCTACAGGGGTTATTAGAATAAAAAACAAAAGAGACACCAAGCACACTATGTACACTCACCGGCCACTTTATTAGGTACACCATGCTAGTAACGGGTTGGACCCCCTTTTTCCTTCAGAACTGCCTCAATTCTTCATGGCATAGATTCAACAAGGTGCTGGAAGCATTCTTCAGAGATTTTGGTCCATATTGAAATGATGGCATCACACAGTTGCCGCAGATTTGTCGGCTGCACATCCATGATGCGAATCTCCCGTTCCACCACATCCCAAAGATGCTCTATTGGATTGAGATCTGGTGACTGTGGAGGCCATTGGAGTACAGTGAACTCATTGTCATGTTCAAGAAACCAGTCTGAGATGATTCCAGCTTTATGACATGGCGCATTATCCTGCTGAAAGTAGCCATCAGATGTTGGGTACATTGTGGTCATAAAGGGATGGACATGGTCAGCAACAATACTCAGGTAGGCTTTGGCGTTGCAACGATGCTCAATTGGTACCAAGGGGCCCAAAGAGTGCCAAGAAAATATTCCCCACACCATGACACCACCACCACCAGCCTGAACCGTTGATACAAGGCAGGATGGATCCATGCTTTCATGTTGTTGACGCCAAATTCTGACCCTACCATCCGAATGTCGCAGCAGAAATCGAGACTCATCAGACCAGGCAACGTTTTTCCAATCTTCAATTGTCCAATTTCGATGAGCTTGTGCAAATTGTAGCCTCAGTTTCCTGTTCTTAGCTGAAAGGAGTGGCACCCGGTGTGGTCTTCTGCTGCTGTAGCCCATCTGCCTCAAAGTTCGACGTACTGTGCGTTCAGAGATGCTCTTCTGGCTACCTTGGTTGTAACGGGTGGCTATTTGAGTCACTGTTGCCTTTCTATCAACTCGAACCAGTCTGGCCATTCTCCTCTGACCTCTGGCATCAACAACGCATTTCCGCCCACAGAACTGCCGCTCACTGGATGTTTTTTCTTTTTCAGACCATTTTCTGTAAACCCTAGAGATGGTTGTGCGTGAAAATCCCAGTAGATCAGCAGTTTCTGAAATACTCAGACCAGCCCTTCTGGCACCAACAACCATGCCACGTTCAAAGGCACTCAAATCACCTTTCTTCCCCATACTGATGCTCGGTTTGAACTGCAGGAGATTGTCTTGACCATGTCTACATGCCTAAATGCACTGAGTTGCCGCCATGTGATTGGCTGATTAGAAATTAAGTGTTAACGAGCAGTTGGACAGGTGTACCTAATAAAGTGGCCGGTGAGTGTAGTGTAGAATGTCTGATAAATTTTGGTGGAAATAACCAGAAGATTTAAAAGGACCAAATGGCCTCTCACCTGATGAGGTTGTGACAATCGCTCACAACTACGTTTGGGGTTTACCGTCAGGTGGAGGAGGCAGCACGTCTGATGGACACCGGCCAAGGCCGGGGAAGATAGCGTTTTCAATGAAATGGAAAGACGGCGCTCTCAGGTCACAACAGGATTTTATTCAATAAGACAATGATGCACAACGCTAAAAAATCGCCGCGTTTCGGGCACACCTGCCCTTTCTCAAGTGCGTAACTTCACACAAAGCTCGGTCAGTCTGGAAGATGTATACAAATTGTATACATCTTCCAGACTGACCGAGCTTTGTGTGAAGTTACGCACTTGAGAAAGGGCAGGTGTGCCCGAAACGCGGCGATTTTTTAGCGTTGTGCATCATTGTCTTATTGAATAAAATCCTGTTGTGACCTGAGAGCGCCGTCTTTCCATTTCATTGAAAACGCTACAGGGGTTATTATTCGTTTCTAGGGTATATAGTACTGTATTATAATTGTGGGTAGCAGCAGGACTAGAGATGGACAAACTAATTCACCACAAGCCACATTGTACCCAAATATTCCAAATTGTTAAATTTTTAATGAAACCGAACAAACGGTGACTCATTTCAGAAAAACTAAAATCATACCTTCCAACTTTCAAAGGACAGAAAGATGGATGGAATGTGCGGTGGCTACGCGTGCTGCAATAGCTCCAATTGCCCCACAGTATGCAGTCCCTCTCCTGGTACCCCAGTTTAAACTGCGGGAAACTAGAGGAGGACATTGAACTGTTATAAAGAGGGAGCCCTAACCAAAGTTTCGAATGACCTAACTGCTAAAGACAGGCGTCTCTACTCTGTCCTCCTCCTTGACCTCTCCTCTGCCTTTGACACAGTTGAACACTCTAGTTTAGAAACACTCTCATTCCCTGGCATCTCAGACCCGACCCTTTCCTGGATCTCCTCATACCTCACATTCACCATCTCCAACTCACGTACCACCTCCTCCTCACAATGCCCTCTTTCTGTAGGTGTCCCCCAAGGCTCTGTCCTAGGACCCCTCCTGTTCTCTATCAACACCCTCAGCCTGGGCCAATTCATAGAATTTTATGGTTTTCATTACCATTGCTATGCTGACGACACTCAAATATATCTCTCTGGACTAGATGCTACCTCTGTTGGCCAGAGTTCCAAAGTGTTTAGCGGCTGTAGCCTCCTTCCTCTACTCCCGCTTTCTCAAACTCAACATGGAAAAAAAAAACTGAGTTTATCATCTTCGCCCCACCTTGTACGGCACTTCTACCCGATCCACCTTTAAAAGTTAATGGAACCACACTTACCCCTGTCCCATGGGTCCATTGCCTTGAGATAACCTTGGACTCTAACCTATCCTTCAAGTCCTTTTTTTTTTGGAGGCCGATTTTGAGGCAGAGTCAGCGCCAAAAAACTTTGTGTGCACTGACCCTTATATTTGTGTGTTGTATATAAACCCACACATTTACAGAACCATGGCATTGATGGTACTATATAAATAAATAATAATGACAGTTTGCAGGCTTAAATAGTGGCCTCTGCTTTTTTTTTTTTTTTTCTGAGGCCGAGACTGGAATGATTACCTGCAGGCCCAGCAGCTTGTCAGTGACTATAAACTTTGAAGGTGGATCTGCTGAAAATTCTACCCTGTGACCAAGATGAACTGTATTCAAAATGCACTTGTTTGGGGTTATTTTCCGCCACTCCTGCAAGTCACCTCTTGTCCTGGCTCTCAACTAGGGGTAACAAAGATATTACCTACTCGTATCCCCTTGGAATCTCTCCAACTTCCTGTCCTCCCTTTTCCTGGTTTTGAAACAGTAAAGGATGACAGAAACTAAACTTTTTAATAGTTTAAGGGTGCATTCACACTTTGGATACGCTGACTGATTCTGAACATGAAAACACATTCAGAATCAGCGCGTATAATGCAGATTCCATTCCTTTCAATGGGAGCCGGTATACGAGCGCTCCCCATTGAAATGAATGTGCTGCTTTTTTTCTCTATGGGCCCCTTCATACCGCGTAAACGCTCGGCTCATTCCGAGCTGTACACGCGAGCGCTTCTAAACACTTCCCATTCACTTCAATGGGAGCGCGCTCGTATGCCGGCTCCCATTGAAATGAATGGGATCAGCTTTATATCAGAATCAGTCAGCGTATCCGAAGTATGAATGCACCCTATGGCTAAGTGTTCAAGGACCGGTTCTAAAGTTGGACAAAATATATTGTCTCCTAAAAATGGGATAGCTCAGAGTCTGTCCTTAGACTGCTTGTCCATTGTTGGAATAATGTTTATTATTGCCTGTATTGCAACAACTACTGTGTATATGTTTATTACTGCATGAGCTTCTGTCTCCAAGGATAGTGTTTATATTGTTAATAAAGCACTGTTAAAAATGTGGGGCCACAGGAGCAGAGTAGGAAGTTCCTGTTTGTAGAGCAGAGCACAAAGATCACAGACAAGATGCTGAGATACTAAGCTACTGAATACAACTTGTAAAGTGTATTATCCTAGTTCCTGAATAAATAGATGTGTACTGTTGAATGCCTGGACAGTGCAAAGATTAATCCGCTGCAAACATCCATGAAGTCAGAAGGAGGAAAAAAAAAATACCAAAAAAACCCTCAAAAACATTTAGCTTGATTGTGTGATGAATGTGCAATTTTACTTTTCTCTAGGTCCACCTTAACTCCAGACGTCCAAGGAGTGTTTTTTTTTAAATATAAAAATATATATATATACACACACACACACACACACACACACACACACACACACACACACACACACACACACACACACACACACACACACACACACACACACACACTGCAGGAGAGGGTACAGGGACAACTAAGAAATCGTAAAGACCAACAAACCAACTGGAGAATCAGTGCCTTGATGTCATCCATTAAGGATGGCTGCTCCTCTAAGACTCTTTCAATGCAGCCTTGACATGACTATAACATTAGAGACCAATTTTGATGCAAATACACTAGACCAGCTGTGATCTCCCTTTGGGTTTATGGGTTTCCTGTCTCCCCGAAATAAAGGGACAGAGGGGGAACTTAGACATGCATTTTTACACCTCTACCAGGTGCTCACTTCACAGTGCCAGGGTTCATGTCAGGCTCAACAGACACCTTCGACACCTCTGGCAGCATGGTTACAATCCTACCCTAAGGAGGAGGCTCTCCAGGTTGGGCACCATTTTATAAACCTTGGAACCATAATGACGTAACTTCTTCCTCTAATAGGAAGGTATTTTCCTGTACTTGCAAAAGTAAGGCTCCGTTCCCACAGAGTAACGTGCCGCGCATTCAGACATGTATACACGTGTCAGTGTGAGCGCTTAAAACAGATCCCATTCACTTCAATGTGTGCCAGTTTACGGGTGCTACACATTGAAATCAATGGGAGGCTTTTTAACCCATTGATTTCAATGTGTAGCACGTGTGAGCCGGCACACATTGAAGTGAATGGGATCTGTTTTGAGCGCTCACACTCTGACACATTTATACGTGTCTGAATGCGCGGCGCATTACTCTGTGGGAATGGAGCCTTACTTTAAACTCAAAAAAAAAAATTTTTTTAAATGTTTTTTTCCACTTCATCTTATTTTGTCAAATCAGTTGCACTGTCTCACTCCACTCACTGGCCCTTGTAGAAATCCATGCATCTGCTGCAGAAACAATGCTATTTAAGAGGTATGGAACAAATTTGTAGTTGCAGAACTACCTGTAACAAATCTGCCATGTATGAACAGACCACTCAGAATAAAGGGGCTATACCCTAGTGAAAGGGTCTCTTATTTTCCTACTATGTATAGTGATGCTCTCGAACAATTTTGTAATTTACTTTATTAAACTTTTTTTTTTTTTTTTTAAATAGAAAGGGAGTCTGTCAGTAGGAAAATAGTAGCGAGAGACAAGTTTGATTACTTATGTTGTTGAAATCAAAATACAGTGTGCTTATACAGCACTTAAGGAGCAACACATGCTTAGTTTGGATAAAGGCTTTACTCACATTTTGACAAAGCAATAAAAGGCACTTAAGCCAAAAAGTGAGCATTGTGCAACACCATATTGATCTGAATAGGCCGCTTACTTTCCACATTTATTTTAATTGTTCTTTACAATGAAAGGTAGACAAAGAAAACAGACTACAGAGTTTACTATATAGAGCTTACATGTCAGCTAGGCTAGGTTCACACTAGCATCGGTTTCCGTTCTTTGGGTCCACTTGGGGACCCAAAAACCGGAAACTCAATCCACTTAAACAGTTACCCACAGAAACCCAGACTATAATGGGGTCTGCCAGGTTTCCACCCCAAAAATGCAGAGAGAAAAGTCCTGCTTGTTCCTGTGAAGACAGAGCACTAGTGTGAACCAAGCCTTACCCAGGAAACACCTTTACTTTCCTATCATATCTTCCAATCTTTTAAATTTCTTTAAGTCTACAATCAGTTCCCAGTATTTTAGGTAGATCCACATTAGTTTGCCATTTTCATACTTATTGGAGTTTGTCAGAACAGCACAATGGTTGTCATGTTTAAAGATGTCAATCAAACCATCCGTCATTCCCACCTCCACAGCTATTGGATTGCTGGCAGCTTTGATGAGCATATTTTTTTCTATTTTAAATCTATTTTTTCTATTTGTTGTCCAACTACAATAAATGTTCTGTCTCTCTTTTAGTGCATCTTCAAATTCTTTTAACAAGCTTTTAGCATTTGTCTGCCATTCTTCTTCCCTCTGCAGGTGACTTGTATACAAGGCCTGCACATTGCTACTCTTCCGAGCTTCCTTTATTTCCTGCTGCAACTGGTCTCGCTCACGTTCCATCTGCCTTCTCTCTTCAACAAGCTTCTTGCTTTGAGCAATGAGGGCTTGGCGATAACTAAGAGTTCGGTTTTGTTCTTTGTCAAGTTCAATTTCCAAGTGAGCCACTGCCCGTCTATTTTCCACAATAATATCGCGATACTTTGTTTCCAGTTCCTTCTCAGCCAGGTTCACTTTCTGAAGGTATTCAGATTTGGCTTTTGTAATTTCTTTCTCAGATTCCTTTGACCAAATCCATCCTAGAGAGAAGAACATTACATTTCAAATAAATAATGCTATATCATGCTTTCTAGGACAGCATAAAAAAGCGGATTAATGAATTATAACAATGAAACATAATTGGGGAAGAATCTAGTAAATTATTAATGAACTGTATACGTGACTCATACATTTACTAAAACAGTCTCAAGCATTGATCTTGGTTTTCCCAATTGCCCTCTCTCAGCAGCTTTGCCGGTTGTCTCTTCTTCTCAAAACCTATTAGTCAACAAGCTGGTGGATGAGTTTTGTTTGATGAACAGGACACTATGAATTACCTCATGGCAGTCTATGGCAGATTTCCTATGTAACTATTGAAATCGGCTACACACAGGCTTCAGTAGGTAGACTCCAGGCTGGACACATAAGAATAGAATTTTAGGTAGGAGGGTAGAAGGTTATTGGTAACAAGTAAACAATTCATCAGTTCCCAAGGTCCTTATCAGTTCAAAGAGTGGTCTTTTATGGCTGCTTCAGATCAAGGATTCCTGTAAGATGCCATAAACCCATGTGACAGCGATGCCTCCGCTCTGTGTTACTCACTACACTGACTGCCTATTCAATACAGGATACAATATAAACTTATCACCTTCATCCACAAGTCTCTCCATAATGTTGCACCTCCTTGCATTTCCTTCTCCATCCCAGTCTTTTGCCCAACACAAACAAACATTCTCTGTTATATACCTCCCATACCCGTATCCAAAATATCACCCGAGTTGTACTACTTCTCTGGAATGCACTACCCTAGACAACCAGGTTAACTCACAATTTTAACAGCTTCAAGTACAAACTAAATACACATCTTTTCAGACAAGCCTATCGCAATTCCTAATATAAACTTTTCCTCCTCTCCGGACATTTTCCTGCTTACAACTTCACCAGGGCAAGAAGTTGCTTCCACTGCTACTCCCATGGTTGTAAGGTGCTGCCATGCGGTTTTACAGCTAATAAGACTGCTATCAGAGGTTACACTACTTGTATACTACATCAAGCATCACGCTGGATAGGTCCTCTCCAAGTACAACAGGGCAGTTGCCAGGGACTTTTACACGAATATGGTTGCTGTGCTGTAGTTGGGTTGAACAAACACACTGTTCCTTCATTGTGTTCTTTCAGCAATTTATTTTTTATTTTTGCCTCTACAAGACCCCAAACCCAATAAACTATATATTAGCATAAAAGATATAACCACAAACGCTATAAAGCCCCAACTACCCAACCAGGTACCAGCATGATGTTGTCCACTTGTACCATAAGTGATTATATGCAGAAACCTATGGACTCCATAGATTTTAATAGGGTCCCCCCATTACAGGCTATGGAGTCCATGTGTTTTCATTGCTCACCGCTTTTTAAAACGGTCGGTATTCCATTCAGGGGGTCCCCAAGCGGACTCCCCAAAAGGAATACTAAACGCAACTGTGACCAGGCCTAAGATGTGAATGGAATTTAAGACATTTATTGTACTGTAATTCATTAAATTCGTTCCATGACAAAATTAACATTTGGACAATCTTACTGTATTATCTATTACATAAATCAAAATGTATTTCACTTTGTACATGCAGAGAGTATCCTGCACACAAAGTCAAAATTTACTAATTTTATTCTATTAATACAAAAATAAGTTTACCACATAATAAACAATTTTAACTTACGAAAAGCAGCAAGTGCCAACATCGGTACCAGCAAAGCATAGTTCCATTTATTCCCATCTCCGTCACCTCCATTTGGACGAATATTCCATTGGGGTGGATTGTTTAAATTATTCATTGGTGTTCACCTTAAAACCTTGAAGCAATAGGAGAGGAAAAATTAAAAGTTGTACCATACTAAGTTTACTACTTTTGCACTTTTTTCAGTTGATCTTAAAAGGGATTCTATCACTAGAATACCCTTTTTAAACTAAATACACATAGGAATAGCGTTTCTTCTCTTACCATTATCATTCTGATCCACGCCACCATTCCTTAAAAAACTAAATAAATAAAAATCTTCTCTCTTCCTTCTGCAAATGAGTTCTCTCGCCACACTGGGGGCGTCCCGTGTGCTGCTTAAAGACTCTCCAGTCACAGCCTCTGTTTCCTTCTCTGCCTCTTTTCTCCAAAAAGCGTTTGACTGCGCATGTCCCTCAGCTATTTTCCTGTGCCCTCTCCCATTCAACCACAAGGAAAATGGCCAACGGACATGCGCAGTTGGTGGAGGAGCGCGATAGAAGGGGCAGAGAAGAAGATAGGGGCAGTCACTGGAGAGTCTTCAAGCAGCACTAGAGCATTGGGAATGCCCCCAGTCCTGTGAGAAAATTTGCATAAGGAAGAAAGAAGATATTTCTAATGAACATAAGCATAGCCTTTCTTAAGGCTATCCCTACGTGTATTTAGTATAAAATGGTATTTTAGTGATAGAATCCCTTTAACTTAAAGAGGATCTTTATGTTAATCCCCACCAACTCGAGTAAAGGATGTGAGATTCAGAACTACAACCATAAAGTGTACAGTGTCAGAACTCCGAATAACATCCCTTTTCTGCTACTGCTTTACACCGCCTAACAATGCAGACCCTACAATGCATAAAAAGCACCACAACTTACAGAGATAATTGCTTGGTGGGTGCTTAAGAAAAAATTTCAGCTGTGCTGTTATAAATAAAAATATTTAAGTTGAACTTTGTGGAACTAGTGAAAGGTTCTCTTTAACCCCTTAAAGACACATCCTAAAAGTAACTTAAGGACCAGGCCTCATACCTTGCTAACGCCCCCTCTGTAGCTTGTGCTCCAAGTAGTCCTCCTCCTCTGTTCTAGTAACCGCCTCCAGCGTCTGTATTCTCGAGCATACGCAATGGAAATCGCAGGCATGCGCAGTAACTCTCCCTTCCTGAGCGCTTCTGCACATGCTCGAGCGCCATTTTCTTGTGGAGAACTGTGGAGTTCTCCACAAGCTAGAGGGGGCGAGAGCAAGGTATGACACAGGGGGGTGCACGGAGGCTTGTGGGAACGCTCAGGGTGCACTGAGGGGCTCATTTACAGATCGGTTTTACTGATATATAATAAAAATGGGTGGGTTTCTTTGGAAAAAAAAAAAAAAAAAGGGCAGCAGCACCTGAATAGGCTTTTTTATGGCTATTCAGTCATATGAATCTCTCAAATGACGAAATTATTTTGGAGCACAGTTTGGTTTTTAAACTTCAAGCCACTTTTGCAAAGCCCCTCAAATTGCCAGTAAAGTGAAATCCGTAGATTGACCCCCATTTTGGAAAGTACACCACTGAATGAATTTATCAAGTGGCAGAGCAAACATTTTTAACCCTTACGTGTTGCATTAATTTAGTTTTCACACATTACGGAAAAAGTGAAAATTGCGATTTTTCCAGAAATACGCAGTTTCAGTACCAGATATGTTGCGTCCACCTTGTGTCAGCAGAGACACACTCAAAACTTAAGCAGGTATCCTGGGCACAGCAGATTTTGGAACGTTCATCTCTGATACATATTACACATTGAAATGGAGTCTTTCTGGAAAAATTACCAATTTTCACCTTTCACTTTCAGCTGCATATTGATTTCTGGAAAATAAATAAATGCAACACTTGGTAGTTAAAATGCTCACTGTTCTCTGGGTAAATGCAGGGGTGTAGTCTCCAAAATGAGGTCACAAGGCATGGATTTGCACTTTATGAGAATTTCAGGGCTCTGAAAAAGTAGAATGATGTCCAAACACCAAACCATCTAAATCTGGGCTTCAAAAACCACATGATTTTCCTATGACATTAAGTAGGTTATCCTGGGTACTAGATATGAGCGAGTCTATTCGAAACGGCCGTTTCGAATAGCACGCACCCATACGAATGAATGAACAAAGCCATTTCATTCATTCCTATGGGTGCGTGCTATTTGAAACGGCCGTTTCGAATAGTACTCTCATCTCTACTGGGTACATCAATGTTATTCACGTGGTCATAAACTGCAGTTTGAGTTCACAGATGTGAAGGAGAACTATGACTTTTGGAGTGCAGATTTAGAGGTTTGGCATCTGGATGCCTTATTAGGTTTGCAGAGCCTCTAAGATATCAGAAAATTGAAATTCCCGTAGGGAGTGACCCCAATTTGAAAACTACACCCCTCAAAGAATTTACCAGATGGTGTAACGAGTATAAGTATCCTGGAACATGAATATACAGCAGATTGTGAAAAGTGAATATGTAAGTTGTGCAGAGTACATTGGGAACACCAAATTCCCTACTATTTCCCGGGTAGCTCCTATGATTTGGAAAGGGGGGAGGGGGTGTCACTTCTCCCTTGTAAGCTAAATTTAGGGTATACCCCGATATACGCTCACACAGTTTATGTATTCCCTTCCTGCCACAGCCAGTTGTGTTCAATGGTTTGTCTGGCAATTTTGGGGGTTATTGCCTTTACATTGTACAAGCTATTTGTATAGATTTTTACCTTTTAATGTTTTTCTGCATAGCATAAGTAACGAGTTACCTTTATTCTGAGGGTCAGTGCAATCCTGGCGATAACTGGGTCATATCCTACTAATATTATAAAGGTGAAAGTTTGTGTGTTTTGATGCTTGTTCCTCAATCAAGCAAAAACTGCTCAACGGATTTGGATGAAATTTGGCACATAGATATTTTGTAAACTCGATTAAAACATAGGCTACTTTTTATCCCGGTAAATGATATGGCTTCACGACTTATGCATTTTTGTTCACATACTATATTACACTCCTCTTATCTCACCTTTGAGAAAGTCACGCCGTTCCTTAAAAATACGATGCGCGAGTGAACTCATCCAGGCGTCAGAGGGCTGTACGGACCTTACTGACCATGCGCAGTACACTCTGTTTGGTGAAGACGTGAGTGTACTGCACATGCGCGCAATTGCAGCCTTGGAAATATGGCCGCCATGCGCAGTCTGCTCTAACAGAGTCTCGCTGTCAGAGCCGACTGCGCAGGCGTCAGACATGGCGAAGAAAGAAGACGACAGACAAGGGGAGGAGGCAGATGAAGAAGAAGGACGCCCCCATTGCTGCAGAGACCTCATTAGCATACCGGTAAGTACCGGTATTTCTAAGGAACAGCGTGACAGAGACCACATCTAAAGGTAGGAGACAAATAGCCTTTCTTAAGGCTATTCCGACGTGGTAATTAGAAAAAAATAAGTTTCTTTAATGGTAGAATCCCTTTAATCCAAATCGGCAGTTTGCCAATTTTCAACATGCCTGGAAAAAGAAAATCTAATTTGTTGCAAACAACAACAGCTATGAACATAGCCAGAAGTCACAGAGGTCTCCTCAATTGGAGCTGATGGGGATCATTGGTGCCAACAACACACTCATTATATGGTGTCCCAGCAAGCTGCTGAGATGCCAGAACAATCACAGGCATGGTGTGAGGAACAAGTTCAGCAGCAGGACAGCTGCTGAAATGCTGGAGCAGGCAAACCATCGACAGCAGCAATTTGCTAAATATAGGCAGATCATTGGCGCCAACAACCCGCAGACAATAGATAATGTTTTTGGGTTTTTTTTTGGTCTGGACAACTTCTTTAACCCTTTCCTGACATCCGCTGTAGTAGTATGGCACTGTCGAGAAGGACATCCCGCAAACCACCATAATACTGTGTGCGCATCCTGCCTTGCGAGTGTCATCCATATCTTATAAAGTCAATGCAATAGAAAAATCACAGCCCAGATTGGCCTAAAAATTGGTATAAACTAAAGCATCCAAGAGCATATTCATATCAAATTCAAATGCAATGTCCAAAAACACATATATATATATATATATATATATATATGGGTCACTCACTCTTCAAGGCGTGTAAGAAAATCGCAGCGAGACTTCTTGGTTCCTCCGGCTTGGAACACAGATACAAACAACATGGAAAGAGACGTGAAGTCCAGCGAAATCCTTATCGGTAAAAATTGTTCACTTTATTTAATCCATGATAAAAAATACATGCATCTCCATATATAGTGCGTGGCTCAAGGCGTATGGATGACTGAGACCACAGCAGATGTCAGTAACAGACTGTACGTTTCTTTGATAAATTGAGATATGCAATCTACTCAGTTTAGATTTCAGCTGCTTTTTTGTACAACCCTTTCCGCCATATAAGGGTGTGGGCCGATTAGACATACCAAGCTATGAGTAAGAAACGATCTGTTTCGAAACGCGTCAGCTGGTCAGTCTAAGTCTGTTACTGACATCTGCTGTGGTCTCAGTCATCCATACGCCTTGAGCCACGCACTATATATGGAGATGCATGTATTTTTTATCATGGATTAAATAAAGTGAACAATTTTTACCGATAAGGATTTCGCTGGACTTCACGTCTCTTTCCATGTTATCCATATCTTATGGCTGATACTGTCCTGTAACACCCGCGGTCAGAACTTTACGAGCGCTCCCATTGAAGTGAATGGGAAGTGCTCGGCAGCCCTGCTGTAATGCCGGCGTGTACGGCTCTCATACACGCCCGGCGTTACGTAGTGTGCATGCACCCTTATATATTATATATTAATACATATATACTTGTATAGTAAAGCAAGCACTGACCACAGGCATTAAAGGTTTTCTTTTCCTGGACAGAATTTATTTATTTATTTTTAAAAGGTCTGTTAGTGCAAATAATGGGTTAATAAGTATACCTTTAATAGTGTTTGGAGTGATTTCTGGGTGTCTGTGGTTGCTGCTGATCGCTATCATAGTGCTGAGAGGTCCCAGCCATCTCCAGCTGGCCCCGTACCACTCCAGGCAACCCTGCACTACCGCGCCGACCCCTTTCCCCCGTGTGTGTCTTAAAGTCCGAAAAATACAGTAAATAAAGTGCCATTTTTTTCTGTTTCACCTCTAATAAAAGTTGTAATAAAAAGTGATCAAAGCAATAGACCTTCTTGAAAATGGTATAACTAAAAAGTATACCTGGTCGCAGGGAAGTCTGTTAGTGCTATTAATAAGTGCACTCAAATACCTATAGCAATTTGAATGATTTCTGGGAGCTACTGCATCCTCCGCACTTTCCTCCACCTACCCCTTCATGGTATATAATGCTCCACAGTGTCCCCTGCACAGTATATTATGCACATGCGCAGTCCATATTATACGGCACTACATGCCGACAGGACTCCCCTCTTCTTACTCTATGCCCACGCTTTTGCTTGCTTTCACGTCCAGACCCGGGAGAACATGCCAGACCAGCACCTCCTCTAAGTGGTTGGCGGGCACATGCAATGAAGAGGTGGCCTTCCAGAGATGACGTCCCAGGATCCATATATCCACAGGAGGTACAGGTAAGTATTATGGGACTGGATGGTGGGCCTTAAAGGGATTCGATCATTGGATTTTTAGTGTTCTAACAGGGGGCAGAGGAAAAACAAAAAAACTACATGCATACCAGTCCCTGTAGCTCCCTGGCAGGACTAAGGCCCTTCACCAATTGCCTCATCAGTTCCATCAGAATACCATAAGAGACCCGCCCAAGCAGAAAAACCTTCAGGGCACGGGAAGACACCGAAGCAACAGGCTTTATTTTTCCCCACTGCTCCCATCTCATTTAAAAGAGTTGTACTTTTTTTTTTTTTTTGCCTGGACAACCCCTTTAAGCTCTCATAAGGTTCTGTGAATGGAAAAACAAAAAAAACCACTATGCAGTTTGGAAGGCGGGTACTCAAAAACAGAAACTTAAAAATGCCTCTGCTGGGAAGGGGTTAATAGCAAAAAGTGATACTTAAAAAAAAAAACCAAAAACATAAGTTCACACTCTCCAGTGCAGTCAATTTCACATAAGCAACATTTATTGTCACCAGGTGAGGCTAGAACCCCTCTCCCATCCCCCCTTCACACATTATTCCCCCCATATGACCCATACTGGGGTGATTGCTCCTAGAACTGATCTTAGTACATTAGCCCCAGTTACAGGAGGAACTCTTCACCCTGCGACCCCAGTAGTCATGTGATCACCAGAGGGGAGGCTGCCATAGCTGTATACCCCACATATACCTCCCCTATTGGAGCTCTGGCCTGAGGTAGAAGGAGCATTAGTGCACATGCGCGTATACAGCGAGGCACGGCACAGTCTATTTCATATGTAGGACTTTACAACGGAGGACGAAGCTTCATAAAGAACAGTAACAATACATTCCGAGAACCCTGCTGGGGCCATTACATAGAGCACAAAGCTACTTCATGAGGGGACAGCACATGACCTTAGTCAGCCAGTCCATGTAGAAGATCCTAAAGAAATACGATCTTAGTAAATATTACCTGACAGTGAGCAAGTTGTCACATCAGGCTGTGATCGCATGATGAAATGAAGATGGCCGCCAAGCAGGAAGTGTCTGCTGAGCAGCCTGTAATAGAGCACTACAATGATCAGCTGACCAGTGGTCATGTGATACTATAGGGGAGGGGCAGTATGAGACCATGCGGGGGGCGTATAAAGAAGACTTGGAAGTGCTGCTACACAGGGAAACAGTGGATCCATATAATGGACACTAGATGACAGCAATGCAAAGTCCAGCAAATTCTACACTATGTATGGGTGATGATGTAGAGTAGATCTGCACACATAGCAACAGAGATACTGGAGGAATAAGACAAAATAGGAATTCCCACCTGTTAATGTCCATTGCTGTCATCCTTCATAGGATGCTACTGTAGCAATGGACATCGGAGTCCCCGACTCTGCCACAGAATCTGCCTAAATCAGTTTCAGTGTAAAATCAGCGGAAACCAGGTGGACCCCATTGCAATCTATAGTCCTCGGGATTCTATGTATAATTGCTTTTTAAGTGCATAGGGTCTTCAACTGCTAGTGTGAACCTACGTAAGATTCTATTCAAATCATGTTTTTTTTACACCCATTTAAGGAGGATCTTTCATCACTTCCACCAATTCTAGTTCTTAGCATCCGTTAGTAGGCACCGTTCCACCAATTCTAGTTCTTAGCATCCGTTAGTAGGCACCGCTCCACCAATTTGAGTTCAGTTGGTATATTTTTCTCTTAATCCCACCATTCCTAAACAATAACAGTTAGTTTGGAGCTTTTTAGCTAAGCACATACTTGCATAGCCTTTAGAAAGGCTATTCCAGACATGTCTTTTGTATGTAAATCACCGCAGTAGTTTTTGAATAAGTCAGTTTTTATTCATATGCTAATTAGCCTTCTTCGTGCACTCCGGAAGTGTCTGTGATCACAGTGTGCAGGGAGATGAGTCTGTGAGAGCAGGGAGATGAGTAATCAGTAGCAGCAGCAGCCTCTCTGCTCTCACACACATAGAGAATAGCAGACGGTGCTCACAGACACTTCCGGGTGCAAGTGTAATGAACAGAGATCAATTTATACAGATATCCACAGATTAATGAGATGACGTTTTGGTTATATCAGACCTTGAAAGCCGAATCTATAAGGAAAATGTCCTTATAGACAGACCTCAAAATAATACTCAATGATAATACTCGTCTATGGACGAGCTGTGTGAGCAGAGAGAGAGGGCGTTCCTCCCCGCTCCACAGTACAGCGCGATAGGCGCCGCGAGGCAGAAGGACGTTCCTGGCTAACTGTCAGAAACGACCTTCTGACACTAAAGCGCTACGGTCCCGGGACCGATAGTGCTTTACACCGGGCACAGATCGGGAAAGCCGACAGTGCGCTGAATTCAGCGCACTGTCAGCTTTCCAGCAGTATATAAAACTGCATGTGCCCGATTTGATGAAAGGTCCTCTTTAAAGAGCACGATGGAAGCTTTCTTCTATCATGTGTTTTCCTTTTCTGACACAAGAAAAAGATGTGAATGAAGGACTTTTTCTTCCCTTACTAAAGTAAACATACATAACAGAAGACAGGCTTCCATCAGGTCATTTAACTCCTTAACGACCAGACTAAAGACTAAAGACTAAACTAATTTTTAGGTACCACTTCAGTTCTGAAGGAGATTATGAAGGCCTACATATTAGAAACACCCATAAAGCACCTCATTTTCAGTACGGCACCCCTCAAATAGTCCACACCTTGCCTTATTTTTTTGTCGTTTCCAGCCTATCCAGTTCAACCTAATATATTAGCCTGCAATCCTCCCCCCGCTCCAGAGAATGGTAAATCCTCATAAGGTACAGTGCAAGTCAATTCTCCATCCTTTTCTGCACCAAACTGACAGTCAGAATAAAGGCCTGAATCAGATTCCCAACACCAAATATCTATTAAGAGCTGGAAGGTGTAGCATTGCTGTTCTCAAGGGAAGCCTCCCGGGGAGGGGGTCTATCTTCTCACCATTAGCAGAGTCGATACTTCTACACAATCATTCTGTGGCTTTTTACTTAGTCATGACAATATGGCAGTGCAAAACCAAATGATTGCTATCCAAAAAGTGCTCCAATAAAGGAAACATCCTTTCAAAATTGAGTTTAAATGATAGGATCCCTTTAAAAGAAAAAACAAAAACAAAAAAAGCTTGTGACAAGCAACTGTACGTTAATTTTTGCTGCAGAATCACGAGTGTTTTTTCATTGTGTTTTATAAGGGAAAGAAAAAAGCAGAGAAAATCAAACAGGCACCAAATACTCAATGGAGAACATTACGGAAATCGAACAAAAAACGTAACACGTCTGCGCTTCTTTTTTTTTATTCCAAAGGCCATGTTTTTTAAGCAGTGTTTGTCTACGTGGGACCTTACCCAGAATCTGCTTTGGAACGGGCCACTTCACCCATCCTGATTTTTTCATACAACTTTGGATGACAGTGCATGCACACAACCTCATCTTTTGCTGTCATGCATGACTGTAACACTTGAAGGAGCCATTAAACTGTCATGGCAGCCATCAGAGATAAGCCTGTTGCAATGAGCTTGCCTAGCCGTCAGGTTTGCAGCTGAAATCCAAGATGGCAGCCCCCAGAGAAAGGTAAGGTTGATTTGCATATATTAGAACATTGAGCAGCATCACAGTAAAGTTGCCTAGCAACCAGAGGGCTGGCAGCAGACATCTAAGATGGCAGCTCCCAGAGATAAAGTCAGTCTTAGGGCTAGTTCACAAGGGCAAAGGAGGCGGATTATGGCACCGAATCCACGTCATAATCCGTCCTTTCACAATGGAGGTCTATGTAGACCGCCAGGTTACTTTTTTCCGTGAGCAGCAACAGACACCGAGTATAATGATCAGAGGCCCGGGAGAAGTAAAAGAACATAATAATCATTGTTACTTACCTCTCTGCGCTCTAGACAGGCTTTGGGCCTACTTCATGTGACATCTCGCACGTCATCAATCATGGCCCACACCACCGAGGACTGCAGCAGAGCCGGGGATAGGTAAGTATCCGTGTTTTTTTTATGTTGGTACTCACCCCCCCCCCCTCAAATTATTATACTCAATAAACTTGCGGTTTACAAGTTGCTGGAAGTATTTTAACTAGATCAGTTTCTGCACTGGTCCCATTATAGTCTATGGGGTTTGCGGGTTTCCATAGGTAACCGCTTTTTTAAGTAGATTAGGTTTCCGTTTAGGGGGGTCCCCAAGCAGATTCCCCTAACGGAAACATGATTGCAGGTGTAAACCTAATGTAAGTACCCAGAATACGACATTGGGGAGCAGGGAGGGGTAGGGACAGGTGGTCATTACTCTCAGAAGGTCTCTGAGGTCATGGGGGCACATACTGTACATATGGAGCTGAGAAGGGGCTGGAGGTGCACCATCAGAGGTCTTTGAGGATGGTGATGGGGAGGGAGATTACATGGGGAACTTAGGCTCGTTTCACATCTGCATTCAACATTCCGTTCGGGGAGTTCGCTTGGGGACCCTCTGAACAGAAACATATACGCATTAAAAAGCAGTTAGCTAAGAAACCACACGGACCCCTTAGGCTATAATGGGGTCTGTGTGTTTTCCGCACAAATCATGCAGAGAGAAAAATACAGCAAGCAGCACTTTTCTCTCCTCATGTTTTGTGCAGAAACCGAGTGGTAAAAAACACGGAGTCCATTATAGTCTATGGGGTCCGTGTGGTTTCTTATCTAACTACTTTTTAATGTGCATAGGTTTCTGTTCAGGGGGTCCCCAAGTGAACTCCCCGAACGGAATACTGAACGCAGATGTGAACCGGGAACTTGTGGGGGGGGGGCACCTACCTGGGGACATAAGATTGAGGAGTGGGTGCAGCAGCAGCAGGCACTGAGTAGACATAGCACTGGGTGTATAAAATGATGATGATGATGAAGCCAGTTAGGGCCTCACTCCTCACCTCACACAGTCAAGTAGCAGGGGAAGGGAGCAGGGCAGTATGATCACTCCCCCCAAAAAACTCCTGACCCTGGGACTATATTTACTCAGTCATATCTCAATGCCACCATATACACTTTTACACCATTTTATAGCCTGTAGCAGGTCCTCACAGTCATCTCGGTCACAGGCTTCTGGGAACAGATCCTTTTATAGGGGCGGGGCTAGATACACTGGAGGGCGGAGCCAAACACTGAGGGGAGGGGAAAGCTATGGAGCAGCTGCATTGAGAGGCAACTCCTGGGAAGTCACAGCAGCCCATGCAGACATTGTAACTGCATCCTGGTGTCTTGGAGTTAAAACTGGGGTTAAATAAGAAGCAAAGTGTAAGAGTCAGCAATCGGCAGCCAAATGGGCCCCTTCAGTAGCCTGGGGCCCCGGCACTTGCCCGGGTATGCCAGCTGCTGACGCTGGCCCTGGCACACCTATATGTCACATATACTGTCATCATTCTGTGCACTAAAATGTATGATCTCAACTATGTTAAGGTAGTGGATACCTGGCTTAGAACTATTATGAAACACTCTTTTAGGTCACTAGACATCGCCTTTATGGTGGACTAGCCCTGATAGACTTCAAACGCTTTGCCACTCTATGAGAACAGACATCACAAATTTATTGTCCATAGGAATGTCATTTAGGATAAGGCAAAAATTAAAATAGTCTATGTACAATAAAGAAAATTTATTTTGGTGCACAAAAAAGGTAATAGATTCTTACAAACTAAGGCCCCGGTTCACATCTGCGTTTGGGTTTCCGCTTGGGGATCTCCTGAACGGTAACTGATACAGATAAAAAAGCAGTTACCTAAGAAAACCCGCAGATCCCATAGACAAACCATGCGGAGAGAAAATGCTACTTGCAGTCCTCTTAAGTGCCCTAGTGAGAGTAAAAATAAATAAATATTTTAGAATTTTTTTGCAAAAAATCACAGTGTTATTTCCATAAAAAGAGATTTTATTCCGTAAAACAACCCCTATAATACATTTAACATGCTACCTGAATATTTGGGGAAAAAAAAAATGGAATTTCTTTTTCCTCCTCCCCGAGAATGATAAAAGCTAATCATAACAACAAACATACGGCTCTGGAATTGGGGTGACATAAAAAGCCATTCTTTTCCATTGGATGAGCTGTTATTTTGCAAAAGCAGAAACAAAAATCTCTCTCTATATATTTAGCATAAATGTGATTGTAGTAACACATGGAATAAAGGTAAGATCTTAGTTATAAACCATTGCAGATGATGCTAAATTAATAGAGGACTTCCTGTTGCATCTTATTCACCTTCCTATAGTCATATAGCAATAAATGATAGAAATAAAAATTATGATAAAAATATTAATAACAAAACAGTACTGGCACTTAAACAGTTAAATCCTGAGTTGTTTATGTCACCATGGTAACTGCAGCCACTTACAGCCAATAGGATTGCTGGATCTGAGTTTGAAAAATCAGTTGGCCGGCAACAGTTACTACTAGGCAGTGATGGGAGACGGAGGTGAGCACTTGGCCCTGTCAGCGAGGTGGTAACTATGAGGGGAAATGTTTGGTAAGAGAGTGGGGTCTAATCCTAGTACTGAAAACCTTACCATATATTACACATATTATACATAATGTCTGGGGAGGATGGGGTGACACGTCAGTAATGAATGGTATCGGCCTCTGTTCACATGAACCTGTCTGTACGTTATTCTCCATCATTTATAGAACAAATAAGAATTATGTCCATTAATGTCTTCCCATTTTAAGAATTTTTTTCTGCTATGGTCAATGCCATCAGTACAGTCAGGCTTGGGTTGTTATGGGGCAGGCAGAATAACACAGTCAGCTCTGCTATTCCATATATTCCGTATTTTTCGGACTATAAGACGCACTGGACTATAAGACGCACCCAGGTTTTAGAGGAGAAAAATAGGGAAAAAAAATTTTCAGGCAAAAAATGGTAAAATATTTAATATATGGGAGTTGTAGTTTTGGAACAGCTGCAAGGCCACATTGACAGGTGACCCTGCAGCTGTACGGGGATGTATAGGGTGTTTTTTTTGTGGGGCCAGCTGTAGACCGGGCATTTTCAGACACAGGGATACCTAATGTATATGTTTCACAGTAATGTTATACTTTTATATGTATTCTAGGGAAAGGAGGTGAACTTTTATTTATTTTATTTTTTATTATATTTTTTTTAAGTGTTTTTTTTTTTTTTTTTACTATCTTAATATCCCCCGCCTAGGGGGCTTGAACCTGCAATCATTTGATTGCAAGTCCCATAGACGGCAATACAAGTGTATGTATGAGGCCGGGGGGGGGGGGGGGGGGCGGCTAACTAACTGTCGGGACCTGCGGAGGAGCAGTGGGTTTGCAGCATGGCCGTGCTACTGCCACCGCTGTTTTTCTTCAGCGGCAGTAGCGCGGCAATCCGCAGGCCCCGGCAGCTAAGACAGTCCCCGGCATCTGCTGTAATAGACCGGCGGATGCCGGGGAGTGTCTTAGCTGCCGGGGCCTGCAGTATTGTCACACTCCTGCCGCTGAAGAAAACCAGCGGTGGCAGTAGCGCGGCAATCTGCAGGCCCCGGCAGCTAAGACACTCCCCGGCATCCGCCGGTCTATTACAGCAGATGCCGGGGAGTGTCTTAGCTGCCGGGGCCTGCGGATTGCCGCGCTACTGCCGCTGAAGAAAACCAGCGGTGGCAGTAGCGCGGCCATGCTGCAAACCCACATTCAGACTATAAGACGCACCCTCATTTTCCTCCGAAATTTTGGGGAAAAAAAGTGCGTCTTATAGTCCGAAAAATACGGTAGTTATATATAGGCGAGAGCTCGACCTTGTGATCTTATATTTCTACCAGTAAAACTAATGTCTCTTCTGCCTTCAATTTTCATCCTTTAGAAACTTTCATCTTCATTTGTCTTCATGTAGTATTTGTGGAAGGAAATGCACCCTGGGGCCTACAGATACTAAACGTATAGCTGCTATATACTTGTAGTCAGTATATAGACAGTAGGACTATTTTACGGTATAAAAAAGTGTGAATTGCAGTTGAAATGTAAACTGCACAATATTTGTTGTTACAAGGGTGGCCTATATGTATATATGCACCTGAGCACTATATACTGTATATGCACCTTATTGATGGTATATAACTGACACAATATTATCCAATATTATCCTTGTTTCCATATAGAAAAAAGAAAGCTACAGAGGTATTACGGTACCTTATGTGTGATGTTATATATATGTGTATATAAATTGCATATATTCTGTACATAAAAATCTTATAAAAGTCCACTTATGTAACACACACACACACACACACACACATATATATATATATATATATATACTGTGTATACATTTCTGTGTAAATACTTGAATATGTCTGTAAGAAGTGCTTCCCATTGATAGATAGATAGAATAGATACATAGATAGATAGAATAGATAGACAGATAAAATCACATTAATAGGTAAGTAATAGAGATGAGCGAACAGTGTTCTATCGAACTCATGTTCGATCGGATATTAGGCTGTTCGGCATGTTCGAATCGAATCGAACACCGCGTGGTAAAGTGCGCCATTACTCGATTCCCCTCCCACCTTCCCTGGCACCTTTTTTGCTCCAATAACAGCGCAGGGTAGGTGGGACAGGAACTACGACACCGGTGACGTTGAAAAAAGTAGGAAAAACCCATTGGCTGCCGAAAACATGTGACCTCTAATTTAAAAGAACAGCGACGCCCAGGTTCGCGTCATTCTGAGCTTGCAATTCACCGGGGACGGAGGTTTCCGTCCAGTTAGCTAGGGCTTAGATTCTGAGTAGGCAGGGACAGGCTAGGATAGGAAGGAGAAGACAACCAACAGCTCTTATAAGAGCTAAATTCCAGGGAGAAGCTTGTCAGTGTAACGTGGCACTGACGGGCTCAATCGCCGCAACCCAGCTTTCCCAGCATCCTGAATGGAATACACTGACAGTGTATTCCCGTATACCCCATATATACACCCCAAATCCCCGTTCCAACGGTGTGCCCCCCACCTTCACTTCAGAAATACCCTGCAAGTCCCCTAGCAATAGAATTGGGGCTATATACACCCACTATTTTTGCTACTGCCATATAGTGCCATTGTCTGACTGGGAATTCAAAGAATATATTGGGGTTACATATAACTTCAATTCCAGGGAGAAGCTTGTCAGTGTAACGTGGCACTGACAGGCTCAATCGCCGCAACCCAGCTTTCCCAGGATCCTGAATGGAATACACTGACAGTGTATTCCCGTATACCCTATATATACACCCCAAATCCCCGTTCCAACGGTGTGCCCCCCCCACCTTCACCTCAGAAATACCCTGCAAGTCCCCTAGCAATAGAATTGGGGCTATATACACCCACTATTTTTGCTACTGCCATATAGTGCCATTGTCTGACTGGGAATTCAAAGAATATATTGGGGTTACATATAACTTCAATTCCAGGGAGAAGCTTGTCAGTGTAACGTGGCACTGACGGGCTCAATCGCCGCAACCCAGCTTTCCCAGGATCCTGAATGGAATACACTGACAGTGTATTCCCGTATACCCCATATATACACCCCAAATCCCCGTTCCAACGGTGTGCCCCCCCACCTTCACCTCAGAAATACCCTGCAAGTCCCCTAGCAATAGAATTGGGGCTATATACACCCACTATATTTGCTACTGCCATATAGTGCCATTGTCTGACTGGGAATTCAAAGAATATATTGGGGTTACAAATACCTTCAAGTCCTGCCACTGCCATATAGTGCCATTGTCTGACTGGGAATTCAAAGAATATATTGGGGTTACAAATACCTTCAAGTCCTGCCACTGCCATATAGTGCCAGTTTCTCACTGGGAATTCAAAGAATATATTGGGGTTACAAATACCTTCAAGTCCTGCCACTGCCATATAGTGCCAGTTTCTCACTGGGAATTCAAAGAATATATTGGGGTTATAAATACCTTCAAGTCCTGCCACTGCCATATAGTGCCATTGTCTGACTGGGAATTCAAAGAATATATTGGGGTTACGTGCACCCACAATTTTTGCTACTGGTATATAGTGCCAGTTTCTGAGTGGAAATTCCCCAAATAATTTGGGGATTCATTCACCCTACATCTCAGGCTCTTGCCATATTCACCCAGGTTGTCAGTGCTGCACCAGCTCGTTCCCAGATAGCTCGGCCCGAAAAACACATTACCTATATAGAGGATTTGGACAATGAAGACAACATGTTCTAAATCTAATGTCTGCACCTTCTCCAGAATTAAAATAAAGGCAGCGTTTAACTTTCAAATAACACTGCACAAAGGAAGATCTTATCAGCTTGTCTCATGACATGCTACTAAAAAGTGTCATTTGTGTATCTTAAAGGGATTCTACCACTAAAACACTTTTTTTTCTAGTTACCACATCGGAATAGCCTTTAAAAAGGCTATTCGTCTCTTACCTGTAGAAGTGCTCTCCGCCGCGCCGTTCGTTCAAAATACCGGTTTGTACCGGTATGCTAATGAGTTCTCTCGCAGCGATGGGGGCGTCCCCATCGCAGGAGCAGCGATGGGGGCGTCCCCATTGCAGCTCGAAAACTCACCGCAGCGCCGCCTCTCCGGTCTTCGGTGTCCTCCCCTTGCCTCTTCAGCGTCTGTCAGACGCCTGCGCAGTATGCTCTCTGTTCGACGAAGATTGCCGAACGTACTGCGCATGCGCGAAATTGCGATCCCAGCCATAGTGCGGGCACCGAACTTTCGCGCATGCGCAGTACGTACGTGACATTTGTCTTGCTCTCTGTCGGTACCAGCTGTCTTTTTGGATACCATAAAGTTATGTTGACTTTATTAACAGCTATAGAAGCTTTAGCCAGGTTGTGACAGTGTGTAACCCTAACAACACTAAGTGGGATACACATTAATAGTCAGTCTATGTACGCTAAACGTATCACTGAAGTAATTTTTTTTCCCTCTCCCCTAATATAAGAAAGGAACAGACATTAGACCTAGACCGGGGTTCGAGGCTCGTAAAAATCCAGTATTATTTGTTCTTCATGATGTGAAATATGTGTTGAAAAGCAACCCAAGATGAAGTCAGCCATGTGTGCCAGTGTGTTACTTAGCATGCCTTTGCTGGCCCCAACTGTAAGGGTCACTCTCCATTTCCTCCATTTTCCACTCCCTTTCACACCATTTGTGGTGAAGCAATGGGATGCACTGAAGTGCACCCTCTAGCCTCGTGTGGGACAGGGACATCAGATGCCACTCCAACCCCCTCGTCTTCCTCCGCCAGCCAACGGTGCGAAGATGAGAGGAGTGTGCTCTGAATGTTTTCTGCCTAGCAGAGGCTAGTTCTCACTTACGAAAATGGCCCCACTTTGACCTGTATATCAGGCACAATGGTGTAGGTTTCAAAGAAACATGGCACCAACAAGTTGAAAAACGTGGGCCATGCGTGGACCGTGTTTGAGTCTGGCAAGCTCCAGATCTGCTACCAGGTTCCAGCCATTATCACAGGCGCAAAAATGCCAGGCCCCAGGTGTAGCAGGGAAAAAAAAATGCCATCTCAGCCAGGATGGCATCCCTGACCTCGGAGGCACTGTGCTGTCTGTCCCCCAAGCTGATCAGTTTCAGCACGGCCTGCTGACATCTCCCCACGCCAGTGTTACAGCGTTTGCTGCTAGTAGCTGGGGTGGAGGTTGCAGCATCGTAGAGTTTCAGTCTACTCCTGCCATGAATTT
Source organism: Leptodactylus fuscus (assembly GCF_031893055.1). Lineage (NCBI taxonomy): Eukaryota > Metazoa > Chordata > Amphibia > Anura > Leptodactylidae > Leptodactylus > Leptodactylus fuscus. Next base: position 133,594,881 of record NC_134268.1, on the reverse strand, counting down.
TGGCCTGGGAGAGGAGATAGGGTACCTCAGTTTGCACCCCGGGACCAGACTCCACCACATTCACCCTGCCTGTCCTTAAAGATAAGCAGCATCCCTGACCACAGGCGCTTGTCCAAGTGTTGGTGGTCAAGTGGACCTTGCAGCAAAGCGCGGAACTAAGGGCCCACCTGATGTTGAGTGACATGTGCTGGTGCAAGGCGGGGACGCCACACCGGGAGAAGTTGTGACGGCTAGGGACGGCATAGTGAGGTGCCACAGTTGCCATCAGGTCCAGGAAGGCGGGAGTTTCAACAAGCCGGAACGCCAACATCTCCTGGGCCAGCAGTTTAGCGATGTTGGCGTTCTAGGCTTGCGTGGGTGGGTGGTTAGCGGTGTATTTCTGCCGGCGCTCCAATGTCTGAGAGATGGTGGGTTGTTGTAAAGAAGCGCCTGATGGTGCCTTTGATGGTGCAGGAGAAGGAGATAAGACAGAAACAGGGGAGGATGAGGGAGAAGTCAACAAAGTGGCGGAGGCAGATGAAGTGATGTCCTGGCTCGTCCTCTGGAGTGCATCGCCAGCACTGTGAGCAGAGGCAGTGGCATGAACGGCGGGCGACGTTTGTCCTGCCGTTGCTGCCTGCCACTGATTCCAGTGCTTGGATTCCAAATGACGGTGCATTGAAGTGGTGGACAGGTTGCTCTTCTCAGGTCCCCTACTCGATTTCGAGAGGCAAATTGTGTAGACGACACTATATCTGTCCTTGGCGCATTCCTTGAAAAAACTCTACACCTTCGAGAAACGTGCCCTCGATGGGGGAGTTTTTCTGGGCTGGGTACAAAAGGGAACATCTTCGGACATTCCGGGTCTGGCCTGGCTTCGGCAAAGCTGTTGACCTCTGCCTCTAGCTACCCTTTTTGGTGCTGCACCTGCCTCAACATCCACACTACTTTCCCAGCTTGACATCCGCCTTGTCCAGGTGGGGTCGGTGTCCTCGTCGTCCACCACCTCCTCTTCCAACTCCTGTCTCGCCTCCTCCTCCTGCACAATGCGCATGTCAACTGGCTGCCCTGACAGCAACTGCATCTCATCGTCGTCGATGAGGGTGGGTTGCTGGTCATCCGCCACCAAATCGACCGGAGATGGAGGAAACTCTAGTGTTTGAGCATCTGGACACAGATACTCGTCTGTTAGGTCCGTGGAATCGCGAAATGGAGGGGCAGGTTGCGGGACAATGAAAGGAGCGGAGAACAGCTCTGGGGAGCAGGGACAGTTGGGGTTATTGTTCTGGGAAGATTGGGAATTTTGGGTGGAAGGAGGACAAGACTGTTGGGTAAGAGGAGGTAGAGGCTGACTGGCTGGTGGACAATGTGCTTTAATCGTTATCCGACAGCCATTGCAAGACCTGTTCCTGGTTCTCGGGCCTACTAAGGTTTGTACCATTCAGCCAAGTTAATGTGGAACTTTTGTGCAAAGCGCAGAACTTAGGGCCCACCTGATGTTAAGGGACACACGCTGGTACAAGGCTCAACTCACCCTAAGTGCCAAAAACACTGCTGGTGCAAGGCTCTACTCATGCCAAGGGCCTCAATCTCTGCTGGTAGCTCAGCTTAAGGTCCTGTAACTTTGTTTGGAAGGGCTCATGTTAAGGGCTAGAAAAGTGAATTTTGGAAGGTCTTACCACATCACACACACACACACACACACACACACACACACTCAAAATGACAGTTAAGGGTGAGGGCTTTTGGATTTCCCATTGTCTATTCCATCCGTGGTTGTCATGGGGAACGTGATTTAAAGGGGTGGTTGTTACTGTTTGTTGAGCTTAAATTGGGGTTTGTGTCCATCCATTTGGGGAGTAAAGAAGGTTTCCAGGTATTTTCCCACTTTGATAGAGTTTTTTTTGAATGTGTAAAGTGTGTAGTTGTTAGGCTGTGATGTTGGGGTAATAGAGGGTCTTTGGTGTGTTAGATGCCCCCAGACATGCTTCCCCTGCTGTCCCAGTGTCATTCCAGAGCTGTTGGCATCATTTCCTGGGGTGTCATAGTGGACTTGGTGACCCTCCAGACACGGATTTGGGTTTCCCCCTTAACGAGTATATGTTCCCCATAGACTATAATGGGGTTCGAAACCCGTTCGAACACACGAACAGTGAGCGGCTGTTCGATTTGAATTTCGAACCTCGAACATTTTACTGTTTGCTCATCTCTAGTAAGTAATAGATATGTCCACATATGAATGTATGCAAAATTTATATAGTTACAGAAAATTCAGGGGTGCAAATCTGAATGAATAATTTGTTTTTACAAAGGTGGCCTATGTGTATATATGCACCTGAGCACTATATATGTGCACCTTATTGTTGGTATATAACTGACACAATATTATCTATTATCCTTGTTTCCATATAAAAAAAAAACAGCACAATGAAAGCTATAGAGGTATTACGGTACCATATGTGTGATATATTGCATATATTCTGTATATAAAAATCTATACACTGTATTTATATACTATACATATTGAGTCATGTTTGTGATTAATGTCTAATTATGTAACATATATATATATATATACTTATATATATATATATATAAGTAGTGAGGCTTCTATATGTTTCGTCAAACGCCCCTTTTTTGAGGTTTGACAGGTGCCACGCCCCTAACCACGCCCTAACCACACCCCTTTTGGGCCATTCAACACGCCCAGTTACACCCCTTTTCTTTGTCTATGGACGGGTTTCCCCGCCCAACCACGCCCCTAGCCCGCCTACAGGGTGTGTCTGGACAAGCCCCTTTTCACCCCTCCCTTCAGAATGCGCAGATTCCTGAGGTTGAGGAATGCGAGGCGATCAAGAATGTTAATTTGAGACAGGTTTGATAAGGTTTTATTGATAAGGTTTTATATCGATCGAGGTTGAGGAATGCGATCAAGAATGTTAATTGATACAGGTTTGATAAGGTTTTATATCTAGATGCGTCGTTATAGGCTTATTGAATGAGAATGATATTGATTGTGATCAAGAATGTTAATTGATACGTGTTTGATAAGGTTTTATATCTAGATGCGTCGTTATAGGCTTATTGAATGAGAATGATATTGATTGTGATCATGAATGTTAATTTGATACGACCCTGAGATCAAGAATGTTAATTTGATACGTCCCTGAGAATGTGCGACGCTTTTATAGAAAGCTGTGTTGTTATAGGTCGCCGGAATGAGAATGATATTGACTGAGAGGAGTATACAGCGACAAGGGGTGTATACGGATTAAACACAGTAAAACAGGCAAAGTTTCAATAACTTTATTCAACAAATCCGAGGTACATTATATAATAACATCTACAGGCCGCATAAAGACTTAATAAAGTAATATCAAGCGCTAATACATCACACCAAACAATGAAGGGACAGCTTGCCCCTTCATTGTATCATCCAAAATATTAGCTAAAGCAGCCTACATAATACTATCTCACAGCCCTGATAGCACGCTACTGTTGTATTTACATTCCTCCGCCCGCAGGGGGGCCATCAGCTAAATCCTATGCAACAACATAGGGATCCTTTAACTAATAACGCAGCTGTTATAATTGGATAGTTAATCTATTGACATTCCACCACAGCGTGTGGGCTCATGTAAATACCACGCAACAACATAATTAGAGGCTACCTTTCACTAATGTGACATCTGTTACAATCGAATAGATAGAGGCAAGGGCATTCCTAAGTGGCTTTCTTTAATCCCTCATAACTGCATCGTGAGAAATACAACATTGGTAGTACATACACGGCGTATCGCAGATAGCTATACCCTGTAGCTTAGAGACTACAAAACTTTCAACTAATTTATCATTATGGTCGCTGTCCTTATTAAACAAATCTAACACTTTCTTATAAGCGACGCCCCTGGCTAAATGGTATAAAAAAAACAAGGTGTAGGCGCCACAGACAGTACTTTTAAATGATTGCAATTGATTACTTTGATAGATATATCTCTTACAATTCCTTTCTATAAACTCAACAAAGCTCCGAGGATACATTTCAAAAGCCGGTGAAAATCCATAAGAGTCCAAAAATATAGCGACATCACGATACAATACAATTAACACCCAGTGTGAACCGCGTTTACACGAATCATCCGTATTAACGATGTATGCCGCCGGTCTTTGTAACACACGTTCGTCCGGTAGAAAGTCACAGGGGAATACGCCGGCAAATATACGGTTCATATACGGGTCAGATTTAGCGATAATTGTAAGTTGTAGACTATTCATTTCTGAAAATGACGGGGTTTGTTTAATCAAAAATCGCATACGATTTCTCTGCGATTGCTAATTTCCACAATATTTGTATGAATAGAGTAAACTATCATATTCACCGTGTGGGGTGTTGGCACCGCAAAGTGCACTTCGGCTCTAAGATTTCCTGTTTTAATGAGTGAAAAATGTCCGCCCGGTTCTTGATCCGGTGACAAATCAAATGCAAAAAATGTATACCCGTTTATAAATTCATCTCTGTCTATGGCCGAACCACTATCACTTCTCTGCTTGCCTGAAATATGGAGAAGGGCCGCGTACTCCCTGACGGCAGAATCTGTTTCAAAATCCGGTTGAAACGGTCTTGCGGGTATCTGCTGGCCGTCCAGGTAAAGCGACGCTTGATTCACATTATAGTGGTGGAAGCATAAAGGATTGCGGGTATACGAGCCGCTAAAGGCTTCATTTTCAACAAAACCTATGATCACCGTTTTAGGCACTTGTCCCAGAAACAGGTTTTCTTGGTTCGTAAGACGCGTACCCGCAGGTATACTATAAACTTTGAGGCACGCCCTATCGATCGGATACTTCGCCGTTGCCGATAGAAGGGCCTGGCTGTGACCGATTCGGACAGCCGGCGAAACCTGAACCCTCTTCACATACAGGCAGGCTTGTAAGATTTGCACCTTAAATTGTTCAGCATCCGCAGACATCAGGCAAAAAGAGTCTTTATTTCTGGTGAGCTTAATTTTCAGATCCAGACCATTCAGTATGAGTTTCGGCTGATTAAATATGTCGCCAAATATAGGACCCAATAACTGCACGGCTCGAGATCGCGAAGTATAGCGAGCTCTTTTAGCAAACCCAAGATTATTACCCGCGAGGGTCCTTTCATGATGTTGGCCGGCTGTGTCTTTATAGAACAGGCCCGACGTGAACTGCGACGACAGAGCTTGGGGGGAGTAATTCAATATCGTTTCTATATAGGCCCTATAAGTATATAAATTATCACTGCGCGATATAAGTCTGTCGCCGAGCGTCACGTCCGTCTGGCTGAAAAGCGTAGCTATCGGGTAATTAACCAAACTTGTTTTTTTATACCATTTAGCCAGGGGCGTCGCTTATAAGAAAGTGTTAGATTTGTTTAATAAGGACAGCGACCATAATGATAAATTAGTTGAAAGTTTTGTAGTCTCTAAGCTACAGGGTATAGCTATCTGCGATACGCCGTGTATGTACTACCAATGTTGTATTTCTCACGATGCAGTTATGAGGGATTAAAGAAAGCCACTTAGGAATGCCCTTGCCTCTATCTATTCGATTGTAACAGATGTCACATTAGTGAAAGGTAGCCTCTAATTATGTTGTTGCGTGGTATTTACATGAGCCCACACGCTGTGGTGGAATGTCAATAGATTAACTATCCAATTATAACAGCTGCGTTATTAGTTAAAGGATCCCTATGTTGTTGCATAGGATTTAGCTGATGGCCCCCCTGCGGGCGGAGGAATGTAAATACAACAGTAGCGTGCTATCAGGGCTGTGAGATAGTATTATGTAGGCTGCTTTAGCTAATATTTTGGATGATACAATGAAGGGGCAAGCTGTCCCTTCATTGTTTGGTGTGATGTATTAGCGCTTGATATTACTTTATTAAGTCTTTATGCGGCCTGTAGATGTTATTATATAATGTACCTCGGATTTGTTGAATAAAGTTATTGAAACTTTGCCTGTTTTACTGTGTTTAATCCGTATACACCCCTTGTCGCTGTATACTCCTCTCAGTCAATATCATTCTCATTCCGGCGACCTATAACAACACAGCTTTCTATAAAAGCGTCGCACATTCTCAGGGACGTATCAAATTAACATTCTTGATCTCAGGGTCGTATCAAATTAACATTCATGATCACAATCAATATCATTCTCATTCAATAAGCCTATAACGACGCATCTAGATATAAAACCTTATCAAACACGTATCAATTAACATTCTTGATCACAATCAATATCATTCTCATTCAATAAGCCTATAACGACGCATCTAGATATAAAACCTTATCAAACCTGTATCAATTAACATTCTTGATCGCATTCCTCAACCTCGATTGATATAAAACCTTATCAATAAAACCTTATCAAACCTGTATCAAATTAACATTCTTGATCGCCTCGCATTCCTCAACCTCAGGAATGTGCGCATTCTGAAGGGAGGGGTGAAAAGGGGCTTGTCCAGACACACCCTGTAGGCGGGCTAGGGGCGTGGTTGGGCGGGGAAACCCGTCCATAGACAAAGAAAAGGGGCGTAACTGGGCGTGTTGAATGACCCCCAAAGGGGTGTGGTTAGGGCGTGGTTAGGGGTGTGGCACCTGTCAAACCTCAAAAAAGGGGCGTTTGACGAAACATATAGAAGCCTCACTACTGACATATTTGCACAGAAATATATACACAATATGTATATATATATATATATATATATATATATATATATGTTACATAATTGGACACTAATCACAAACATGATTCAATATGTATAGTATATAAATACAGTGTATAGATTTTTATACAGTATATATGCCATTTATTTTATATACATATATAAAGACAACACACATAAGGTACTGTGGTACCTCTATAGCTTTCACTGTACTTTTTATATAGCTATTCATTCAGATTTGCACCCCTTTATTTTCGGTTACTTTATATACTTTGCATACATTCATATCTATTACTTACTTATTAATGTGATTCTATCTATCTATCTATTCTATCTATTATTTTTTATCATTATATTTATTCTTTATATCTATCTATCTATCTATCTATCTATCTATCTATCTATTATATTTATCAATATATCTATTCTATCTATCCAACTATCTATCTGTGTATTCTATCTATCTATCTATCTATCTATCTATCTATCTATCTATCTATCTATCTATCTGTTATATTTATATCAATATATCTATTCTATCTATCCAACTATCTATCTGTGTATTCTATCTATCTATCTATGGGAAGCACTTCTCACAGAGATATTTAAATATTTACACAGAAATGTATACACAGTATACATACAAATATATATAAGTAGTGAGGCATACATATGTTTCGTCAAACGCCCCTTTTTTGAGGTTTGACAGGTGCCACGCCCCTAACCACGCCCTAACCACACCCCTTTTGGGCCATTCAACACGCCCAGTTACGCCCCTTTTCTTTGTCTACGGACGGGTTTCCCCGCCCAACCACGCCCCTAGCCCGCCTACTGGGTGTGTCTGGACAAGCCCCTTTTCACCCCTCCCTTCGGAATGCGCACATTCCTGAGGTTGAGGAATGCGAGGCGATCAAGAATGTTAATTTGATACAGGTTTGATAAGGTTTTATTGATAAGGTTTTATATCGATCGAGGTTGAGGAATGCGATCAAGAATGTTAATTGATACAGGTTTGATAAGGTTTTATATCTAGATGCGTCGTTATAGGCTTATTGAATGAGAATGATATTGATTGTGATCAAGAATGTTAATTGATACGTGTTTGATAAGGTTTTATATCTAGATGCGTCGTTATAGGCTTATTGAATGAGAATGATATTGATTGTGATCATGAATGTTAATTTGATACGACCCTGAGATCAAGAATGTTAATTTGATACGTCCCTGAGAATGTGCGACGCTTTTATAGAAAGCTGTGTTGTTATAGGTCGCCGGAATGAGAATGATATTGACTGAGAGGAGTATACAGCGACAAGGGGTGTATACGGATTAAACACAGTAAAACAGGCAAAGTTTCAATAACTTTATTCAACAAATCCGAGGTACATTATATAATAACATCAATGTTTCAATAACTTTATTCACATTATTATATACACACGAATAGTATTTACAATTTACAAGCTTAACCAAGAAGCTTGTAATATGGAAGGAACACGCTGTTTGGGAAATAAGCTGGCTTTTGTAACACCCATAGCTGAGGAGGGTTTGACCAGGAGATGGCGCTTAGGGGTGACATTTACAGGAGAGTCAGTCAGGTTAGTTTTTAAACCGTCCAAAATTTCTCTCGTAGATGAATTACCTACAACAGTAGAAGGAATATTTATGTCCGCCATGGCCAGCATAAACGCATCCCATCCAGGAGGGGCTTTGTTTCTCGAGAGTCTATGGCTCTGCGTAGCGTTGCGTACAAGGTCCAACATGTTAGAGCCCGGAACAACGTCGCCCTTGTAAATAAATTCACCTTTATCATTCCAGGTAGCAATCTCACCACTCTGCAGCATCCTACTTAACAAAAGTTCAGCATTCTTCTTAAAACGGGGGTTATCATGGGTTACAATCTCATGAATCGGATCGCTTTTATTAGCGGTTGTATTTGACAATTGCTGATGATCAGGCTCAGAACGATTAACAAGGTGTAAAGTAGCGCTCTCTTTAGCGCTCTGCTTAGCAAGAACCAAGTACCTTTGCATTACGTCCGTGTACCTTTTAATTTTCACATCATCCGCTAAGTCAGAGCTGCGTAAAATTTTTCTTTATGGAGACTGATTTATCACAAAGCTTCCTTATAGCTTTTCGCCACCTCTTTAGAACCTTTCTCTGTCGTTCCTTTAACGGAATTCGACCTTTCAAGATGTTTAAGGCGATTTCGCCTATGGTCGCTATTAAATCATCGCTAGCATGACGCAAAATAGACTTCCTGACAGAAGGCGTTGCTTTTACAAGCGTTTTTAAGAGAGCCCAATTACGGCGTAATCTCTCAGACATCTCGCCGCTACTACGTAGTCGGCCTAGAATGCGCTTAACCGTCTAAATCTCACTTTTTAAAAGTATTTTTCTTCAGAATATACACAGCCGGCAGTGCCGGTGGTAAGAACCCCGACCTTAAACGTAGGTGGTCGGGGGTGGTAGCCCTTAAATCTACCAGCAGGTGCCCATAAGGCTCCCGCGTAGCATCCTCAAAGGCTTCCAAGAAGAAATGTGTTTTACCAGGATACATCTGTCTCGCTAATATTAGAATTTGCAATTTATCACGAGGGTTATGAAAGAGAACCATGTACTTGGTGTTTAAACCAAGTGTAGCGGTTTGCGTTGTAGTGTATGCGATGCCCCCATGTATAAATTCGATGATCAGCTTTGCTATATGCAGCCTTACAAGGTAAAGAAAGAGACGGAACACTATGTTTTTTATGACTTTGAATGCATGCAGGAGAGGCAGATTCATGAGCCCAATTATATCTACGCCACAATGTTGTACGGTGCTAATTCGTGGGAGTTTGAGGGCCGAACATGTACAAAGGAGTTTGTTAGCTTCTTTACCAGCGGTAAATTTGCAGGGTACACGTTCGTAGCTCATAACGCCGGTCGTTATGACGGGTATTTCCTGCTGTGCGAACTCATAAAAGAGAAAGTACGTGTAAAATTGATTACTCAAGGCGGCCGCCTCTTGTGTGTGACGTTACCTGACTTGAAATTGAGGTTTATAGACTCCCTTAACTTCCTACCGATGAAATTAAGCCGTTTGCCAGAGGCGTTGGGTTTCTCGGGTTCAAAAGGCCATTTCCCCCATTTCTTCAACACCGAAGAAAATCAAAACTATGTGGGTCCTTTACCAGCACCGGAGTATTACGGGGTTGACTATATGATGCCTAGTGACAAAAAGGATTTTTTGGAGTGGTATGAGACGCAGAAAGGGTGTACTTTTGATTTTAAGGCCGAGTTAAAATCGTACTGTAAGCAAGACGTTGATGTTTTTTAGAAGGGCCTGTGAGCATTACAGGGAACATGTTATGGAGATGACGAGAAAAGAAACGAGAAAATACTGTAAGCGACAAAAGAGACACGTTGTAAAAGTCGAGAGCATCGACCCTTTTCAGCTGATCACGCTGGCCTCTGTATGTATGGCTATGTACAGGTTTAAGTTTCTCCCCAAAAACACCGTAGCCATTTTACCCGCAGACAACTACCACAAAACAAAAAAACGTTACTCGACACCCGCTATACAGTGGCTCATGTACGTAGCGCACACAGAAAACATTGACATTCAGCACGCTTTGAGAGGGGGTGAAAAACAAGTCGGCAGATATTTTCTGGATGGTTATGCTGTAGTTAATGGGGAACACATAGCGTTTGAGTTTCAGGGTTGCTTTTACCACGGCTGCCCCACCTGCTATAACGAACACGACACCAATGCCGTTACAAACACCAGTTACGGTCAGCTGTACCACACCTTCTTTGTAAAAAAAACAGTTTTTACAGCGCTGCGGCTACACTGTACGTGTGCTTTTGGAACACGAGTGGCACGACATGGTAAAGAATGATTCTAACCTTCAGTCGTTCCTCCTTCACATGCGGTTCCCAACGCCGCTTGATCCTCGTGATGCGCTTTACGGCGGTAGGACTAACGCCATAAAGCTCTATCACAAACTGAGTGAAGGGGAGACTATACATTACTACGATTTCACCAGTCTGTATCCGTTTGTCAACAAAACAAAAACGTACTCTGTAGGCCATCCCGACATCATTTATGAAAATTTTGGGTACATAAAAAATTACTTTGGTATTGCCAAGGTAAAAGTTTAACCACCCCGTGACCTGTTCTTCCCTGTCCTACCTGTAAAAATGAATGGTAAGTTAATGTTCCCCCTTTGCAAAACCTGCGCCGCTGGTTCAATGACGGACGTCTGCACGCACAGCGATGAACAACGCTCTCTGACAGGTACTTGGTGTACGATAGAATTGTTGGTGGCTTTGGATAAGGGTTACAGACTGGCAGAGATCTATGAGATTTGGCATTTCCCCGACATGACTGACAAACTGTTTGCCCCCTACATCGAGCTCCATCTTAGGGCTAAGCAAGAGGCGTCGGGGTATCCGGGCTGGTGTACGGATTCTGGTAAGAAAAAAGAATACGTTGATGCCTTTTTTGAAAAAGAAGGTGTACAGTTGGATCCGGCAAATATCGCCGTGAATCCCGCGAAAAGACAGGTCTCCAAACTTTTCTTAAATTCATTATGGGGAAAGTTTGCGCAGAGAGCTAATTTACCTCGCACCAGTATCGTGAATGACCCCGACGAACTCTTTAGGCTCGTCTTTCTCCCATACTACGAGGTGTCGGAGCTCAATTTCATCGATGATGAAACAGCCTCGGTCAATTGGAAATACGCAGAAGGGCACCACACGATCAACAGAAACACAAACATTTTTATAGCCTCTTTTACAACCGCCTACGCCAGACTAGAGCTCTACAATCTGTTGGATGGTCTGCAGGAAAGGTGCCTGTATCACGACACAGACTCTGTCATTTTTGTTCATCGTGAAGGTGACTGGTGTCCCCCTTTAGGTGATTATTTGGGCGAGTTAACCAGCGAGATACCCGATAACACCTACATCACAGAATTTGTATCTACAGGGCCAAAATCCTACGGGTACAAACTGAATACCGGTAAGACGGTTTTGAAGGTTAAGGGCATCACGCTGAACGTTGCTAATTCTAGGGACGTCAATTTTGAGAGTTTGAAGGATTTGGTTTTGGATTACATCCACAACCGTAGTCTTGAGACTCAAAAATGCATCTCTGTGGAGCAGCCCGGCATTGTTAGAAACAGGAAATTGTGGCAGATTGAAACAAGGCCTTTGCGCAAAACCCAGCGGTGTGTATACACAAAGAGACGGCTACAAGACGATTTTACCACACTACCTTACGGTCTCTAATACACTTATGACACACTTACACTATTCTTTTTCAGGCAAATTAGTTGCTCTTTTTAAGAAGCTCCTGGATCCTGTTTTTGAAAGACGCTCGCCGCACGATTTTACAGAAGGGTCATTCGATTTTTAATACCATGGACACACGCCTACAACATCCTTTTTCATGCATATTGGCCGGTCCGTCAGGATCTGGAAAAAGCTATTTTGTAACAAAACTGTTAGAAAATACTGACACGCATTTATCACACAAACCCGATAATATTGTTTGGTTTTATGCTTGTTGGCAAAAACTGTACGATGAACTCTCTCTACGCTTTCCACACATCAGGTTTATTGAAGGATTACCAGATAGCTTCGTAGATGACGATCTTTTCCCGCCCGACAAGGTAACTTTGACTGTTGTTGATGATCTTATGGAAACCGCTAGTGTAAACAATGAGCTTGAAAAGGCATTTACCAAGTACGTCCATCATAGAAACCTAAGTATTTTGTATCTGGTACAGAACATATTCTGTCAGGGTAAAAAAAGTAGAACGATAAGTTTAAACACCAAGTACATGGTTCTCTTTCATAACCCTCGTGATAAATTGCAAATTCTAATATTAGCGAGACAGATGTATCCTGGTAAAACACATTTCTTCTTGGAAGCCTTTGAGGATGCTACGCGGGAGCCTTATGGGCACCTGTTGGTAGATTTAAGGGCTACCACCCCCGACCACCTACGTTTAAGGTCGGGGTTCTTACCACCGGCACTGCCGGCTGTGTATATTCTGAAGAAAAATACTTTTAAAAAGTGAGATTTAGACGGTTAAGCGCATTCTAGGCCGACTACGTAGTAGCGGCGAGATGTCTGAGAGATTACGCCGTAATTGGGCTCTCTTAAAAACGCTTGTAAAAGCGACGCCTTCTGTCAGGAAGTCTATTTTGCGTCATGCTAGTGATGATTTAATAGCGACCATAGGCGAAATCGCCTTAAACATCTTGAAAGGTCGAATTCCGTTAAAGGAACGACAGAGAAAGGTTCTAAAGAGGTGGCGAAAAGCTATAAGGAAGCTTTGTGATAAATCAGTCTCCATAAAGAAAAAGAAGCGCTTAGTGAATCAGACGGGCGGATTCATAGGTTCGCTATTGGGATTTGCAATTCCGTTAATAACGAGCTTACTTTTTAACAAACAATGAATCATGCTGAGAAAATGTACTTGGTGCCCAAACACGAACTCAACAGAATAAGTCAAGTCTTTACACCGCCGCCCGATGTAAGACAGAGCGTAATAAAAAGGCTGGACACTGAAATTAGCGATATTTTACGCAGCTCTGACTTAGCGGATGATGTGAAAATTAAAAGGTACACGGACGTAATGCAAAGGTACTTGGTTCTTGCTAAGCAGAGCGCTAAAGAGAGCGCTACTTTACACCTTGTTAATCGTTCTGAGCCTGATCATCAGCAATTGTCAAATACAACCGCTAATAAAAGCGATCCGATTCATGAGATTGTAACCCATGTTAACCCCCGTTTTAAGAAGAATGCTGAACTTTTGTTAAGTAGGATGCTGCAGAGTGGTGAGATTGCTACCTGGAATGATAAAGGTGAATTTATTTACAAGGGCGACGTTGTTCCGGGCTCTAACATGTTGGACCTTGTACGCAACGCTACGCAGAGCCATAGACTCTCGAGAAACAAAGCCCCTCCTGGATGGGATGCGTTTATGCTGGCCATGGCGGACATAAATATTCCTTCTACTGTTGTAGGTAATTCATCTACGAGAGAAATTTTGGACGGTTTAAAAACTAACCTGACTGACTCTCCTGTAAATGTCACCCCTAAGCGCCATCTCCTGGTCAAACCCTCCTCAGCTATGGGTGTTACAAAAGCCAGCTTATTTCCCAAACAGCGTGTTCCTTCCATATTACAAGCTTCTTGGTTAAGCTTGTAAATTGTAAATACTATTCGTGTGTATATAATAATGTGAATAAAGTTATTGAAACATTGATGTTATTATATAATGTACCTCGGATTTGTTGAATAAAGTTATTGAAACTTTGCCTGTTTTACTGTGTTTAATCCGTATACACCCCTTGTCGCTGTATACTCCTCTCAGTCAATATCATTCTCATTCCGGCGACCTATAACAACACAGCTTTCTATAAAAGCGTCGCACATTCTCAGGGACGTATCAAATTAACATTCTTGATCTCAGGGTCGTATCAAATTAACATTCATGATCACAATCAATATCATTCTCATTCAATAAGCCTATAACGACGCATCTAGATATAAAACCTTATCAAACACGTATCAATTAACATTCTTGATCACAATCAATATCATTCTCATTCAATAAGCCTATAACGACGCATCTAGATATAAAACCTTATCAAACCTGTATCAATTAACATTCTTGATCGCATTCCTCAACCTCGATCGATATAAAACCTTATCAATAAAACCTTATCAAACCTGTATCAAATTAACATTCTTGATCGCCTCGCATTCCTCAACCTCAGGAATGTGCGCATTCCGAAGGGAGGGGTGAAAAGGGGCTTGTCCAGACACATCCAGTAGGCGGGCTAGGGGCGTGGTTGGGCGGGGAAACCCGTCCGTAGACAAAGAAAAGGGGCGTAACTGGGCGTGTTGAATGGCCCAAAAGGGGTGTGGTTAGGGCGTGGTTAGGGGCGTGGCACCTGTCAAACCTCAAAAAAGGGGTGTTTGACGAAACATATGTATGCCTCACTACTTATGTCTGTAAGAATTGCTTCCCATAGATAGATAGACAGACAGACAGACAGACAGATAAATAAATAAATAAATAGTTACAATAGATAGAGATAGATAGATAATAGATAAATAGAATAGAGATAGATAATAGATAGATAGATAGATAGATAGATAGAATACACAGATAGATAGTTGGATAGATAGAATAGATATATTGATAAATATAATAGATAGATAGATAGATAGATAGATAGATAGATAGATATAAAGAATAAATATAATGATAAAAAATAATAGATAGAATAGAGAGATAGAATCACATTAATAAGTAAGTAAGTAATAGATATGAATGTATGCAAAGTATATAAAGTAACAGAAAATAAAGGGGTGCAAATCTGAATGAATAGCTATATAAAAAGTACAGTGAAAGCTATAGAGGTACTACGGTACCTTATGTGTGTTGTCTTTATATATGTATATAAAATAAATGGCATATATACTCTATAAAAATCTATACACTGTATTTATATACTATACATATTGAATCATGTTTGTGATTAGTGTCCAATTATGTAACATATATATATATATATATATATATATATATACATATTGTGTATATATTTCTGTGCAAATATGTCTGTAAGAATTGCTTCCCATAGATAGATAGACAGACAGACAGATAAATAAATAAATAGTTACAATAGATAGAGATAGATAGATAATAGATAAATAGAATAGAGATAGATAATAGATAGATAGATAGATAGATAGATAGATAGATAGATAGATAGATTATAGAATAGATATATAGATAGATGGATGGATAGATAGATAGATAGATAAATAGATAGATAGATAGATAGATAGATAGATAGATAGATAGATAGATAGAATAGATATATAGATAGATGGATGGATAGATCACAGATCAGTTGTTTTCAAACAGTGTGCCTCATGGTAATGTTTATATGCCAGGAGCTGCACTGATTATTTGGCGTATAATGTGTAGCGTCACCCTTAGTAAATTCTGTGGGAGAGCACTACAATACCTAATGCTGTTAGCAGCGCAGCGATACAACATAAAGGGGTATCCCCATTTTAAGCATTGATGGCAACAGTCTATATCTGGTATTACCCACTCCATAGTGTCCCATGGTGAAAGCTGTACAGTGCTCATGGGGGTGGCAAAAGAACAGTTTTATAAATCACATATGCTGGTTGACTGCCCCTATTCTAGAAAGTCTACTTTTACATTAATCTTTCAATTTGACTTTTTTCCGTGTACAGAATGAGTTATTTTTAACCCTTTATTAACTGTTACATTAGCAACTAAGATAAGATAAGATAATCCTTTAATAGTCCCCACATGAACTATTAAGCATGATTCTGTTTAGAAAGTATGCTAGAAAATCTGCTTTTACTTTACAAGGTTACACTGACAAATACTTCCCTTTACTAGCAGAAACCTTTAAGAAACATAAAATAAAAATATCTAATACATTTCGCAGCGCTTCAAAACAGAGCCCATTGATTTCAATAGGAAGCGCACTTATATCGGCATATACGTGCACTTCCCATTGAAATCAATGGGCTCTGTTTTGAAGCGCCGTGCTCGTACACGTGTATACCTGTCTAAATGAGCGGCACGCTTACGCCGTTTGAAAGGGCCCTTACAGCAAATCTGCTATGAGCTTGTGTTGCTGCTCCTATTGATCCTGTGTATAACTCGTTTTAAGTGATGTTTTAGCTATAGTAATGTTATAGCACAAATTTCACATGACATTTTTGAGCCCATCGACCAATTATTGGCCTTATTACAATGGGTCCCTACACTAACACTTTACATATAGGGTAAGGGATCAACTACTTATATACTCATTGTTACAGTGCAGTCTCTAAGAACTTGATCTCTGGGGTTTTGCCTATAGGGGAATACAGTGTTTATTATGGCAGTAAAGTCTTAGTGTAGGGACCCATCTGAATGAGGTCGCCGTGACGTGGCAGATGGGCTCGCACAATTGACCAAACTGTGCGCTAAGAACCTCACATGTATAACTGTAGCCAGTGATATAAGAGATTGTAGGTGAAGAATTTTATCATTTAAAGCTCTGCACCAGAAGTAGAAGCTCAGAATTGGGTCTAGTCCCTGAACAGTATTTTACTTTCCCTCCAACAAGTACCTCTTAGATTGAACTAAAGGATTATTCCAGCAAGACACATTTATCAACTGCTCACTGGGTACAGGGCAAATATCAGATTGGTTGACGTATAAGTAGGGTTGCCACTAGATCAGTAAATCATGTGCCCAGCCAACATTATTGCCAGGATGCCACTCTACTTTCAGATTGTCATTTTTAGAGAATATGCAGATGACTGTGTTTGTAATTTTTGTGCCTCAGGACCAGTGCTGAACCTAGCCCTCCTGCTGCCTAAGGCGGACGATCAAAAGACCCCTCCCCCCCCCCCCCCCCCCCCGGAGACAGGGCGGGCAGGGGAATGGGTGGGAGGTGAGGCATGATTAGGTTTTTCTTTTGATCGTCAGCATCACGTAGCGGGGGGAAGGTGTGTGTGCTAGCTACATTACAGTGAATACAGTGCAGTAATATTTTTTTACTTACAGGAGACGTCTTCCCACATTTCCAGGCTCCCTCATTTCCAGACATCTTCCTTTTGGACCACCATGACCACTCCTCCCAGTGACTCCTCACTTCTCCATGCACCTAACCCCTACATTTTATATATAGTCCCACAGTGGACCCCTGCAACCATTATTATGCCCCACAGCGGCTGTGGAGCATAATAGAGGTTGCAGGGGGCCGCTGTGAGGCATAATAGAGGTTGCAGGGGGCCACTGTGGGGCAAAATATAGGTTTCAGGGGCTGATGTGGGGAATAATAGAAGTTGAAAGGGCCACTGTGGCCCCTGCAACCTCTATTATGCCCCACAGTTGCCCACCCAACTCTATTATGCCACATAGTGGCCTACCCCTGGACTTTTATTATACTCGGGGGTCTTTTCAGACCCCTGAGTATAATAATCGGAGCCCCAGGGGAGGTGAGGGAACATAATAAACAGTGTTACTCACCTCTCCGGGATCTGATGTTACTCCTAGCAGGCTTTGGGCCTGTATGGTAATGTCCCAGACGTCACGTGGTCTGCTCCCACATTATAACGTTCCCTTCCAAATGTCCCACAGTATTAAGCCCCTCTCCTTGTGCTCCAATTTAAACTAGCAGAAACTAGAGAGGGACATTAAACTGGGGCAGCAGGAGGGGGACATTAAACTGGGGCTTTACATATAGGGCCTGTGTCCCGGGTCATGTGACGTCCGACGTCATTGAAGAAGGACGGCAGCGGAGGCCGACAGCGTAGGAGCCAGGGGACAGGTAAGAAACAGTAGTTTTTATTCCCCCGGGTCAGAGTATAATAATTGTTTATGGGTGTCCACAGTGATACATAACACTGTGTACAGGCACCACTATGGGGTACAATACTGTGTGCAGGGGCCACTATTGCGGATAATACTGTGTGCAGGGGCCACTATTGGGGATAATACTGTGTGCAGGAGCCACTATGGGACATAATACTGTGTGCAGGGGCCACTGAGGGACATAATACTGTGTGCAGGGGCCACTATGGGGGATAATACTGTGTGCAGGGGCCACTATTGGGGATAATACTGTTTGCAGTGGCCACTATGGGGTATAATACTGTGTGCAGGGGCCACTATTTTGGATAATACTGTGTGCAGGAGCCACTATGGGGGATAATACTGTGTGCAGGGGCCTTCTCGACATCTGCCCTAATAGTACGGCGCATGTCGGGTGTGTAACTATGGCGATTGCCCATAAGCTGGGCGGCTGCTATAGCCACCGGGTGTCTACTGCTTTAAGCAGTAGTGAGAAAGTGGGAAAGTATATGTGAATGTGAGTGTGTGGGGTTAGGGGCTAGACTGTTGGGGGTTATGTGAAGTTTAGGGGCTTGCTATGGTCCAAAGTGTGTGAGATTGCAGAGATGGTGATGTGAGTTTGTTTTTTGTGGGGTTCGTGTGGAAAACATATGTGGGTTATTGTGTTGAATTGATATAACAACACTTATTTGGTGTGCTCTCACCTGGTCTAGTTGTGAGAAATTCACAACTACTAGATGCGTTTGAGAACCGATTACAGGGGGTTCCTCCCTGGGTTTTGTGAAGCACTCCACTGAATGAATAGATGACCACTTTATTAAAGTTCAGCACTACGCGTTTCAGGCATGAGTCGCCCTTTTTCAAGTGCAAAAAGACTTGGGACTGTCAGCTGTGCGGTCTGGTGGCCTCTGCCCACTAGACAGTCACAGCTAATACAACCAGAGATTGTCTTGTTGGCATTGATGTCACTTGTCCTATCTCCCAGGTCCGTGGTTACAGCAAAACTGTGTAAACAATGGAAGGAATAAATAAGGAATAAAGCAAAGAAAGCAGAATTTTTAAAGCAATATATTGGAAGGAAAAGTCTTTAATTTACATATGCTGCCAGTATAGATAGGATCCTTGAGATGGGACTACCCATTTAAGATTCAGTAGAATATGGAAATACATTTGCATATCTCCCAACTGTCCCGGATTCTGCGGGACAGTCCCAGATTGTGGGTCGTGTCTCGCAGTCTCGGTCGGCAGGGGGTATGTCCCAGATTCAACTCATCTGGGTCCTCCAGGTGCAGATGAGTTGACCAATAGCGAATGAAGCAGATCTATTTACGGACAGCTCCTGCCTCTCCGCTGTGCTCCCCGTGCACTCTGGCCCTGGGTTGCTGTAGGTGTGATGTGATGACGCCACTCACATTGCGCCTGCAGGTCCTAGAACACTCCGAGAGAAGAGACACAGCGGCTGGGGAGCAAGGAGAGGTGAACATCAGAGTTTTTTTTTGTTAAACTGTGGGAGCAAATTGAGGGGGAACATGAAACTAGAGGCAAATGCAGGGGGCACATTAAACTAGAAGCTGAGGAAGGGGGGTATGAAACTGGGGGCAGGTGAGGGGGGGCATGAAACTGGGGGCAGACAAGGGGGACATGAAACAAGATAGATGTAGGGGGGCATGAAACTGGTGGCAGCGATGAAACAGGAACATTAAACTGGGGACAGATGAAGGGGGTATTAAACGGGCGGAAGATGGAGGAGGTGGGGACATTAAATAGGGGGAGATTTAACGGACATTAAATTGGAGACAGCTGTAGGGGAACATTAAAAAATAGGGGTCACTGGATGGAGACCCGGCTTTCCCATTCTGTGTCCCCGCTGAAGAGCTTTCGGTGTCGTTAACGTAGCTCTTCAGCAATGACGCTGAGCGGTTAGGAACACCTCCCCAGTACTTGTCTATGGACAAGTACTATCAGGAGGGGAGGCGGGTGTTCCTCACAGATCAGCGTCATCGCTGGGTGGTAAGGAACGCCCACTCTCACAGTACAGTGCAATAGACACTACTGGGAGGATATATATATATATATATATATATATATATATATATATATATATATATATATATATATATATATATACACACAATATTAGGGTGACTCTAAGAGCATTATACTGTGTGGGGGCACATAGCAAAAAAGGATGAGAATGGGCGGAGTGAACATAGAAGTGGGTGGAGCTAAATTTGCTGCACGCACATTTTGTCTCTCTTTCTGTTCTTTGAAGGTTTGGAGGTATGTGTTTGTAGTGAATCTGTAAAAAAAGGTGGTTTTCTGACGAGCTAAATGTCTCCGCCCATCTTTGACGTGACATTATGTAACTGCTCATTTTTAATAAAGTTAAGTGAAAGGGGGCGTGGCTTACAACACAGGACTTGGTGTACTTGACAGGCACCGGTGTTAGCTCCCAACATGGCAGCCCTGAGTGTCGCAGCTTCACGGCTCGTGGGAAAGAGGTTGTTGTCGAGCACCTGCAGTAAGGTGAGCAGAGCTGCTGTGTGCAGTGCGGGGAACTTTGAACATTAGGATTTATTGAAGCTGTATATCTGTGCTGGTCTATGTCGGCCACTTCAGACTGCGCAGGGCTAAGTGAAGGTCACCTCCTCCTTTGGCGAGCGCCGGTGACTACTGGCTGGTGGGATACTGACGTCAGTGCTCTCTAGGTAGTGATTGGCAGAGGGAAGTTGTCTCGTGACAACAGAGCGGCCGCGTCGTCACCTTTATGCTAACGGGAAAGGGCAAATGATGACTTCGGACTTCGGCCTGTGTGTGCTGTGCGCGGTGCCTGGCGGCGATTTAGGGGCTTATTCACTCAGAGTGTAGAAAGCTCTTTGCCTTGGTTCACACCTTACACATACTGGCTAGAGAGCTTTCAGAGAAGGAAAGTTTTCCCTTAGCACTGATCTGTTACATAATACAGGGGAAAACAATCCCCAAAATGGTGGTAGTGTAAGAACCGTGCAGGTTTAGCACAGGGGTAGACATCTAGGTTTAGTTATTCTTGCCGTCATCTATGGTCAGAGGAGGGTCTGAGCTGAACAACAGTGAAAAGTGTGGCGGTAAAACCTTATTGTAAGGACAAGGCCCCTCCAATGTTATAATGTACATGTTCTAACAATACTGCTTTAACTGTAATATGTAGGTCACGTGACTTACATATACCACATTCTTCATGCCTTTCTTCTGATGTTTCGTGGTCTTGGCCTAACGGATATCTGCACTCTAGAACATCACTGGAAAGAAGCCAGTAGATATTTTCCTGTGGATACCCGGATTCTGGGACGTCATCACTGGAAGGCCGCCACTTCATGGTGTGTGCATACGCAATACAATAAAGAGGAAGTGGCGACCGCCGATGATGTCCCGGAACCGGAGCTGCCAGGAAAAAAAGTAAGGGTAATGGGGTTAGGGGCAGGGAATCCTGTTGGCATGTAGCACCATATACTATGGACTCTGCTTTATGCAGCAATTCCATTTCTCTGCGTTGTGTTGGTATTAAAGAGGACCTTTCATCAGATCGGGCACAGGCAGCTTTATATACTGCTGAAAAGCTGACAGTGCGCTGAATTCCGGTAAAGGGCATTTCTGACAATTAACCAGGGACGCCCTTCTGCCCAGCAGCACCTATCGCGCTGTACTGTGGAGCAGGGAGGAACGCCCCCTCCCTCTGCTCACAGTGCTCATCCATAGACGAGCATTATCAGGAGAGGGAGGGGGGAGTTCCTCCCCGCTCCACATTACAGCGCGATAGGCGCTGCTGGGCAGAAGGGCATCCCTGGCTAAGTGTCAGAAACGCCCTTCTGACCGTAAAGCCCTACGGTACTGGGACCGATTAGCGCTTTACCCCGGGCACAGATCGGGAAAGCCGACAGTGCGCTGAATTTAGCGCACTGTCAGCTTTCCAGCAGTATATAAAACTGCCTGTGCCCAATCTGATGAAAGGTCCTCTTTAAAGGGGTACTCCCATGTCGCATACTCACCAGTCTTCGTTTCTTTTGAAATCTTCAGTCTTCCGGCTTTGTTTCGTCATTGGTGGGCGGGGTCACATATGCAAAGCCAAGCAGCGAGATGCCGCCGGTCCTGCGTGCGCACTCATAGACCAGTCTAGCCTTCACAATGCAAATACAGACCCGACAGCGTATATTGATTGGGGAAGAGGAAGATGACGAAGTGGCAGATGATCTCATTGTCACACAGGAGGCTAGCGTCACCCCCCTGGCCAAACTACTGCCACTGAGGTGCCTAGTGTCACCAGTTACATGACAAATTTAGTGCAGTTTTCACACTTTGCAAGTCTAAACTGAGTAGGGGCTCTGAAAAGAGCAACCTTACCACCTTTTGCGTGTGCTGTCATTTGGAAGGCAAGTCCTGGGCTCAGTGGGAGAGAGCAAACGGAGGACAATCGTCGCCCGGTGTTGCCGACACTGCCTCTTCCACTGTTTACAGTGCTGGTGCTGCAGTCCAGACCACCAGCCTGGACACCTACACATCTGTCTCTGACACTTTGGGGAGTTTACCCTCATCCACCCTTCTTGCTTGCACCATCATGTGGCTCTTCCCAGCCACTCCCCATCTCCCAGGCGTTTCATTGCAGGCAGAAGTACAGCGCAAGCCACCCACATGCCCAAACCTTCAACGGCCTCATCTAAAAATTGCTGGCCCTGGAGATGTTGGCGTTTATGCTTCTGGATACTCAGGCCTTCCGTCACCAGATGGCAGCTGGGGCACCTCCCTATGCTGGGCCTAGCCATTACTACTTCTCTTGGTGAGCGCCTTGTGCCTGCACGTGTCCCTTAATATCAGTCAGGCCCAGAGTTCCGCGCTTTGCTGCAAGGTCCACTTGACCACCGATGCATGGACAAGCTCCTGCGGTCAGGGATGCTGCTTCTCTGTAATGACAGGCCGGGTGAATGTAGTGGAGTCTGGGCCTGGGGTGCAAACTGGGATGGCCTATCTCCTCTCCCAGCCCAAAATTTATGGCAGGGGTTCTCTGAAAGCCTACTCCTGCGCTGCAACCTCCACCCCAGCTATGAGCTGGAAACGCTGTAACCCTGGCGTGGGGAGATGTCAGCAGGCCATACTGAAGCACATCAGCTTGGAGGACAGACAGCACACTGCCTCCGAGGTGAGGGA